>NW_024870689.1:887500-2087500 GCF_019054845.1 Dipodomys spectabilis
ACCACATCTCTCCCTAACCCTAATAATTTCTGGTTTACCAAGTTCTTCTTTGCAGTTCATAGCCCATTAATATATAGTTGTTTGATGTTGAATAGATGTATCTGTTGAACTAGATTGTGTCTGTAGACTATTGACTGTGCAAATTCAGACTTGGGTTGATGATTGCCTTAAGATAGTGTTCTAGCACAAAACTGGTGGTATTTTCATCTCAAATGGGCAAAGTAAGCCGGAAAAACACCAGAAAAATGGCAAATCCGGGTATCTCAATTCCCAATCTTGAAAATCAGGGGACAGAACAGATAATGAATAATCCAGAGGAGAGTTCCCAAATAGTTCTACAAACACTGCTGGCAAACATGATAAATGAAAAGATGGAAAACATACAAAGGAATCTGTATGAGCGTGATAGGGAGAGAGAGGAGGCAATCCAAAAGTTTATACAGGAATATCATAAGCGTGAGGAAGCTACGCAAAATCTGATACAGGATTTGCGTGAGCAGCTTGAGAATACTCAAAGAGAAAGGCAGGAATGGCGTGAGCAGGCTGAGAACACTCAAAGAGAACTACAGGAATCCTACGAACGGGAGGATGCTAATCAAAGAGTAATACAGGAATTGAGAGAGCAGGAAGAGAATACACAAAGATCACTAAAGGCATTCATGGAATCCATTAACAAAGAACTGAAGGAAGTCAGGGAGACCACAAAGGGTATGCTGAATGGAACCCAACAGAAAGAATGGGAGTCCAAGGAAACCATTATCAATCAACTAAGTGATTTGAGAATAAACACTGAACACCAAATTAAGGAAGTAAAGAAGTTCATACAAGATCTAAAACAAAGCTTCAACAAAGAATTTGAAGCCCACAAAGCTGACCAAATAGAAGGAAAAGAGATATAAAACAAAGTAGAAAGTCTTGACAGCAGGTTAGACCATGCAGAGGATTGAATCTCAGGGATTGAAGACAGCCTAGATATTATAGAGAAAGAACATACAACCATACAAGACAAGTCCAAGAATTATGATAGATCTATCCAACACATGGAAGACACCATCAGAAGGCCTAATCTAAGGATAATGGGTGTAGAGGAGCACCTAGAAACAGAAGTTAATGGTCTAGGAAATTTGTTAAACAGGATCCTAGCAGAGAACTTGCCAAACAAGCAAAAAGATAGGCCTATTCAGATACAAGAAGCTTTTAGAACCCCAAATAGACCACACCAGAATAGGACATCCCACCGTCACATAATCCACACAGGATCAACTCACACCAAGGAAAAGAACCTCAAAGCTGTCAAGGAGAAAAGATTAATCACCTATAAAGGGAAACCAATTAGAATCACCTCAGATTTCTCAGCAGAGACAATCAAAGCAAGAAGACCCTGGAATGATGTATGCCATGCCCTAAAAACAAACAATTATCAACCAGGAATACTGTACCCAGCTAAACTCTCCATATAAAAACCTTCCATAGCAAAGAAAAATTGAAACAATACATCTCTACCAAACCAGCCCTACAAAAGATTCTTAAAGCTGTCCTACATATAGAAAACCAACAAGAGCACAATAAAGGCCAAGAAACAGCACCAAAACTGAGAATCCAAGAACCATAGGAAGAACCCAGTTTTCGCAACCCCCAAGAAGGTGGAAAACATGGCAGGAACTCCCAAATACCTCTCAGTCCTTTCTCTTAACGTTAACGGACTTAACTCTCCAATTAAGCAACATAGACTGTCTAGTTGGATTAAAAAACAAGATCCTTCTATCTGTTGCCTTCAGGAGTCACACCTTGCCCATAAAAACAAACAAATTTTCAATGTGAAAGGCTACAACAAAATCTGCCAAGCAAACGGCCCCCATAAACAGGCGGGAGTTGCAATCCTAATATCAGATAAAATAGACTTCAAATTCTGTATCTCTTTAGAAGAGATACAGAAGGTCGCTACATACTAATTAAGGGATCTCTCCTTCACGAGGATAATACAATTCTCAATATCTATTCACCAAACAACGGAGCACCCAAATTTATCCAAGAAACACTACTTTTCCTCAAATCCCATATAGATCCAAAGACATTAATTGTTGGGGATTTTAACACACCACTCTCCCCACTAGATAGAACAACCCGGCAAAAACTCAACAGAGAAACTGCGGATCTAAACAGCTGCATAGATCAACTAGATTTTACAGACATCTACCGAACATTTCACCCAGCAGCATCAGAATACATGTTTTTCCCAGCAGCACATGGAACATTTTCTAAAATAGACCATATTTTAGGCCACAAAACTAACTTGTCTAAATTCAGAAACATTGAAGTTAACCTTGCATTCTCTCTGACCACAAGGGAATAAAATTAGAACTCAACACCAAAAGCCACCAAAGAAAGTCCGGTATTGCATGGAGGCTAAACAACACCCTGCTGAATCATGAGTGGGTCATGGAAGAGATTAGAAAGGAAATTCAAATGTTCATGCTATTCAACAAAAATGAACACACAAATTACCAGCTCCTTTGGGACACAGCAAAGGCAATACTCAGAGGCAAGTTTATAGCTCTGAACTCCTACATCAACACATTGGAGAGATCTGAAACCAAAAATTTAATGACACAGCTAAATCTCCTTGAAAAAGAGCAGCAAGATAAACCCGAATCCAGTAGATGGAAAGAAATAAGCAAATTTAAATCAGAATTAAATGAATAAGTATCTAAAAAAACTATAGAAAGAATCAACAAAACAATGAGTTGGTTCTTCGAAAAACTTAACAAAATTGACAGACCCTTAGCAAATCTTATCAGAAAAAGAAGAGAACACACCCAAATAAATAAACTCAGATATGAGAATGGAAACATCACCACGGAAACATCCAAGATTCAGAACATTATAAGGGAATACTTCTCAAAACTTTATGCTTATATGTTTGAGAACTTGACAGAAGTAGACCTTTTCCGAGCAAATATTTACATGCCAAAATTAAACCAAGATGAGTTAAACCACATTAACAGGCCCATATGTAGCATTGAAATAGAAACAGCAATAAGAGACCTCCCAGCTAAGAAAAGTCCAGGAACAGATGGTTCCACAGTGGAATTTTACAAGGCCTTCAAAGCAGAGCTCACACCAATACTACTCCAACTCTTCAATGAAATTGAAAGAGAAAGTTCACTACCAAGCACATTCAATGAAGTCAGCATAACCCTTATCCCAAAACCAGGCTGGGACACATCAAAGAAAGAGAAATATAGACCCATTTCTTTGATGAACATTGATGCAAATCTTCTCAACAAAATTTTGGCCAATGGACTTCAACAATTCCTCCAAAAAATCATACACCACGATCAAACAGGATTCATTTCAGGGATGCAAAGCTGGTTCAATATATGCAAATCAATTAATATTATTCATCATATTAATAGGAGCAAGAATAAGAACCACATCGTTATCTCAATAGATGCAGAAAAAGCATTCGACACGATCCAACACCCCTTTATGATGAAGGTTTTGGAGAAATTAGGAATTCATGCAACATTCCTCAATACAATAAAGGCTGTATATGACACCCCTACAGCCAGCATTATACTTAATGGTGAAAAACTAAAGCCATTTCCTCTTTACTCAGGAACAAGACAAGGATGTCAACTCTCTCCACTTCTCTTCAATCTAGAATTAGAATGCCAAGCTACAGCAATAAGACAAGATGCAGACATAAAGGGGATCCAAACAGGGAAAGAAGAAATAAAACTATCCCTCTTTGCAGATGACATGATCTTATATTTAAAGAATCCCATAGACTCCACTCCCAAATAACTCAAGCTGATTCAAAACTTTGGCAAAGTAACAGGGTATAAAATTAACCCCCAAAAATCAATGGGTTTTCTGTATGCAAACAATGAGAAAAGTGTGGCTGAAATTAGGAAAGCAACTCCACTTGTAATAGCTACACACAAAAAAATACCTAGGAATTAACTTAAGCAAAGAAGTGAAGGACCTCTATGACGAAAACTTTAAAATCTTGAAAAAGGAAATCAAAACAGAACTTAGAAAATGGCAAAACCTCCCATGCTCCTAGATTGGAAAGATTAACATCGTGAAAATGGCAATACTTCCCAAGCCTGTCTACAAATTCAATACGATACCTATCAAAATTTCAAACTCATTCTTCAAGGAAATAGAAGAGGTAATCCAAAAATTCATATGGAACAATAAAAGACCCCGAATAGCAAAAATACTCCTCAACGGAAAGAACAATGCTGGAGGAATATCAATACCAAATTTCTAATTCTACTATAAAGCCATAGTAATCAAAACACCTTGGTATTGGCATAAGAACAGACCTCAGGACCAAGGGAATAGAATTGAAAATCCAGAAATGAACCCACAGACCTATAGCCATCTAATCTTTGATAAGGGAGCTAAAACAATAGAATGGAAGAAAGACAGCCTCTTCAGTAAATGGTGCTGGCAAAATTGGTTAACTACTTGTAGAAAAGTAAAGCTAGATCCTTATATATCACCCTGCACCAGAATCAACTCCAAATGCATCAAAGACCTCGAAGTCAAAGCACACACTCTGAAAACATTACAGGATGGAATAGGAGAAACCCTACGTCTCCTTGGCTCCGACCGAAATTTGCTGAATAGAGACCCAGAAACACAACAAATCAAAGAAAGGTTGGACAAATGGGATTGCATGAACTTGCAGAGCTTCTGCATGGCAAAGGACATATCTAGCAAGATCAATAGAAAGCCCACAGATTGGGAGAAGATCTTCACTAGCCATAAAACGGACAAGGGTCTCATATCTAAAATATACTTGGAACTCAAAAAATTAAATCCCCCAACAACAAATCCTCAAAGAAACAACTGCCTAATAAATAATTAGGATAAAGACTTGAAGAGAAACTTCTCTGAATAAGAATGAAGGATGGCCAATAGACACATGAAAAAATGCTCAACCTCCCTAGCCATAAAAGAAATGCAAATCAAAACAACACTGAGATACCACCTCACGCCAGTTAGAATGGCTATAATCAAGAACTCTAACAACAACAGATGCTGGAGGGGATGTGGACAGAAGGGAACCTTACTTCATTGTTGGTGGGAGTGTAAACTTGTTCAACCACTTTGGAAAGCAGTATGGAGATTCCTGAAAAGACTTCATATAGAGCTCCTCTATGACCCAGCAGTCTCACTTTTGGGCATTTACCCAAATGTTTACAAACAAGACCACACTAAAGCTACCAGCACAACTATGTTTATTGCAGCATTATTTCCTATAGCTAAGATATGGAACCAACTCTTATGTCCCTCAGTAGATGAATGGATCAAGAAAATGTGGTATGCATACACAATGGAATTCTATGCCTCCATAAGAAAGAATGACACTGCCCCATTTGTTAGGAAATGGAAAAACTTGGAAAAAATTATATTAAGTGAAGTAAGCTACGCCCAAAGAAACATAGGTCCCATGGTTTCCCTTATTTGCCATATGTAGTATATGTATGAGTCAAGCACAAAAGGTCAGATAATGTGATGTTAGGAAAATGAACCCTGAGATATGTATTTTAATGCTTTTTTATTTCATGCATTTGTTTCTATCGCTTTTATAATGTTATCTCTTTGTTGTTTTTTATGTGCCTCCCCCACAGTATAACCCCTGCTTTCACTCTATTTGATGTCAGTATAACTTGTGGAGTAGATGGGGAAATACCAGTGGTTTAAGGATACAGGTGGACCTGTTGCAACAATGAGAAGTACAAGGTCATGTCAAAAACGAGCTTTACAACGTTGGTGCGGGGCGGGGGGTGAAGGGTGTGGAATGGGGGGGCGGTAGTGGGGAGGTAGGGAAGGGATGTAAATGGTAAACAAAGGAGGAGGCTGCAATTCTTGATAAGAAATGTACGCATTATCCTGCCCATGTAATTGTAAACACTCTGTACAGTATGTTCACAAAAAATTAAATTAAATAAAAAAATAGAGATTAAAATAAATAAATAAATAAAAATAATTTGGAGAAAACCTGCATTAAGCTAGTGGCATTGAATACTGTTCAAGAAGGGGAGTCAAAGAGAATGTAGATTATGTGTTTGTGTGTGTGTGTGTGTGTGTGTGTGTGTGTGTTCCATGAGTAAATAATGAGTTAGAAGTAGACCTAATATTCCTGTTTTGTCTTTTGCTCAAAGCTGACACTCTACTGCGAGAGCCACATCTCCACTTCTGGATTTTGGTTTCTCAATTGGAGAAATATCTCAGACTCTCCTGCATAGGCTGTTTTAAACCAGGATCCTCCGATTTTTACCTATAAGGTAGCCAGGTTTTAAAATATGAGCCATAGGTGGACAGCAACTACATTAATATTTTTGCATGTTTGACTGAATGTTACTTTTGAGAATGTAGCACAAGAGTAATTAATATTTAAGAGATCATAAAGCATACCAACCTGAAAATAGAATTTAGCTGAGAATAGAATGGAATAAATCAAAATTACCTATGGCAGTTTTCAGTCTGTGCACAAAAATGATTGCATTGTTGGAGCCCAAGGCCATCAGATAGTTGAGCTCCAGCTGGCTGCTATGCTCATGAGGCCAGCTAGTGCTATTCACAAGAATGTGATGTTGTTGGATGGCAAGTTCAGAACCTGAAATATTTCTATTGATCTAGAAGTGGAAACACCGCAGGACAAGAATGTGATTAGAAGTGCTGAATGCAAAAACCATAGAGTACAAGGAAGACAGGATAACTCTATCTATATCTGAAAAAGTATTCTCTCACAAAGAATCCTCAGCTGAATATGGTAGTCAATGTTTGTAATCTCTGAACTTGAGAGGATGATTTAGAAGTTAGCTTGAGACCAGCCTATGTTTTAGGCCAACAGAAGGACACATAGCAAAATGCTATCTTAAAACAACAACAACAACAACAACAATAGTCCCAATAACTAGGAATGTGGTTAGTGATAGGGTGTTGGCCTCGCATGCATGAAGCACTTGATTTGATTCCTCAGTATGACATAAGCAGAAAAATTGGAATTGGTACTGTGGCTCAATTGGTAGAGTGCTAGTCTGGATCAAAGAAGCTCAGGGCGAGGGCCCAGGCCCTGATTTCAAGCCCCAGCGCTGGCAAAATTAAACAACAACAGCAACAACCAAATGCCAAGTGCTGTTTGTTGAAATAAATACGTTGAAGAATTGTTGATGCTCACTAGAAAATTGTTCTGTCGCCATTCATAATGAACTTTGTTAAGAAAAAGTAAAATAAATTAATGAAATATTATCTGGCATTAGACAGGACATAGTAAGATCTAAAAATGATTTCCGCCTATGGGGACTTGACACAACTAACATTACAGATGCACTTTCTAGATTGTAATTTTTTAAGGATATAATCGTGGGTTTTTTCTTTTTCAAAATAATTTTACTGCCGGGCGCCAGTGGCTCACCCCTGTAATCTCAATCCTCTGAGTAGCTAGGATTATAAGCATGAACCCCTGGCAACTAGCTAGAATAATTGCTTACCTGAGACAGAAGCCAGTTCGTATTAATTGTCAATCATGTTTAACTTTCTAAAATAAGCTTTACTGAAATGCTTTACAGTAGAAATAAGGAATAAAATGTGTCTGTGTGTTACTTGTTTGTTTTCTTTCAAAATTATGTTTTCCAGAATCATACCTTATCGTTCCTTGCTGTTTCTTTCATTTGTTTCATACATGTCCACAGCTTCTTCAACTATCATTTCTTTATGTGAAGAGCTTGCACATATGTATTTTCAGTCCAAATTCCTTGTATGCATCTATCATCCACATATTCAACTTCCATAAAAACTTTTGAAACAATAATCACCTCTTTCCATTACTGGATATTAATGTGTAAGTAAAATTTAGGAAAACAAAGAATAACATCAATAAATATAACTAGATTTTAATAGTAATGTTAAACATAAATTCAATATTGATTATTTTCTGAGCAATTTAATAAAAACCTCAAGGAAAAGAAATCAACTATTTTGAGTGCTGATATTGTGGTTTAAACTAAGGATCTTAACTTCTCACTTAAGCTTTATCCCTAATGGGTGGTGCTCCCGCAGCTCCCCTTCCAACTTTATTTTGGGGATTATATAGAGATAAGAATCTCATGCAATAAAAATTCAGTTGTGTCCCTATCTTGGGGTTCATTGCAATTAACATCATCTTTAATGGTCATATGGCACCATGTACTAGTTATTACAAGTAAAGGAAACTATGGGACCTATGTTTATTTGGGCCTGAAATATTTCACTTAGTATAATTTTTTTCACGTCTTTCCATTTCCTAACAAATGGGCGATGTCATTTTTCTGATAGAGGCATAGAATTCCATTATATATATATATATCTATATATAGATATATATATGTAGATATATATATCTACATATATACCGTACAGAGGGTTTGCAATTACATGGGCAATGGTATGAGTACATTTCTTACCAAGAATTGTTCCTTCTCCTTTGTTTCCCCTTCCCATCACTTTCCATTCCCCCCCACCCCGCTTCCGCCCACCCCAAGACAAAGTAGTAAAGTTTGTTTTTTTCAACATAATGTCTTGAACATCTCATTGTTGCAATGGGTCCACTTATATCCCCACTTAAAAAATTTGATTTTCCCTTCCCCTCCACAAATTATACCACCATAAAATACAGTGAAAACAGGGGTTATACGGTGGAGGAGGGCCATACAAAGCAACAAAAAAATCATGTTATAAATATGTTAGAAACAAGCAAAAGAAAGAAAAAAAAGTTTGAAGCCTTATCTTGGGGTTCATTTCGCCTCACAGCAACTTATCTGACCTTTTCTACTTGTCTCAGACATATACTAGATATTGCAATAAGGGAAACCCTGGGATGTAAGTTTCTTGGGGTCTGGCGTATTTCACTTAATATAATGTTTCCAAGTCTTTCCGTTTCATAACAAATGGAGCTATGTCATTCTTTCTGATGAGGTATAGGATTCCATTGTGTATATATACCACATTTTCTTGATCAGTTCATCTGCTGAGGGGCACCTGGGTTGGTTCCGTATCTTAGCTATAACTGCCAAGACAGCCATCTGCCATCTCAACAAATGAGCTGGCCATCGTGATTCACATCTGAAATCCTAGCTAATTATGTGGGAGGCATAGGTAACAAAGTCTCAGTCAATCTAAGATCACACCTGTGCAAAAAGTTCAAGACCTTAAGCAAATAATATGGACTAGAAGTATGGCAACATTTGTTGAGCTGCTTCGTGCTATACAACCAAAGTCCTGTCTAGCAAGCAGAGAACTCCTGGATAGAACCCTAGTAATACTCCTCTCTTCCACCAAAAAGCCTAAATAAGTTTGTCTTATTTGAACATCTAATTTCAAGGCCACTGACAGATCAGAGATGGTGACATTCTCTTTAAAATTAGGTATTCAAAAGAGACAAAGTTATTTAGGCTTTGAAGGAATTGAAAAGGAAGGAAAATGCATGTGATTATTGATAGCTCCATAATTCTTGAAAACATAAAATGCACATATCCATTTATGTATGTATATACATGTATGTAAATATATGTACAAGTAGTTCATCTCTTTTCTGTGTAGCAAATGGTACAAATGAATCTGCACAATCGCTACTGAAAGGCATGAATAGACAAAGAGAAGGAGCAAAGAACTCATATTCAGGAATCTATGGCTAGGCAATAACCCTAAAAATCTTTTACATCAGGTTTCATGTGTCAGTTACTTCAGTACAGGGACAGTAAGGCGACAATGGGATACTAGGCAGAAGAAATGAGAGAAATGAAAGACGAGAGACACAAATGGTACAATATTCTTTCTGATGGGTAAATAGAATTTCCAGTGTGTGTGTGTGTGTGTGTGTGTGTGTGTATTACATTTTCTTCATTCATTTCTCTCTTGAGGGGTATCTGGGAGGATTCAGTAAGCATGGTTGTGCTGAAACTTTAAATATTTCCTGGTTTGTAAATTTCAGGTAAATGCCTAGGAGTAGAGTTGATGGATAATATGGAAGTGGGTAGTCAAAAGAGAGGTGAAGGGAGAGAAGGTAGAATGAACAAGAGGAATTGGAGGAAGTGCAGAGAGGAATCCAGTAAATTTCCTACAAAATTAAGAAGAGTGAAGGAATATATTCATAGAGGAGGGATGGATGAGAATGTTGAAAGGGTTGTCATTGATCAAAGTAAACTGTACACATAACTGCTTTATTTAATGATAACTCAAAATAATGATTAAAAATCATGTCCCTAAAATTATGCAATTAGAAGCAAAGCATGAGAATGTGCTCAGATCATCTCTAGGGTCTATAAGTCTTTTTTCTTTAGGATGAGTTTTAGAACAACAGTAATGATTCCTATCATCTGAAGAAAATTTAATGATTTCCAACTATTTAAAATAATCATTTTAGGAGATATGGCTCAAGTGGCATTGGCTACCTCCTGAGCAAAGCTCTCAGATATTGAATACAAGTCTTGATCTCGAACATAAGTAAAAACAATCAATAAAAGTCAAGCACTTTCCTGGGCACTGGTAGCTCATGCCTTTAATTCTAACTTTAATCAGAAGACAGAGATCTGGGGATCTCAGTTCAGTATCAGCTTGGATAGGAAAGTTTGTGTGATTCTTGTCTCCAATTCACTGCCAAAGAAAGCTGGAATTGGATTCGTAGCTCATAGACTACAGCATAAAGCTCAGGAACCGAACCCAAGCCTTGAGTTAAAGCCTTAGAATAGTGCATATATATACACAAATGAAGTAAGTCACTCAAGTTCTCAACCTTCCATTTCCCTAATCTTTACTCTAATCCTGGTCAAAACCCTAACAGTAACCTTGATGATAATAGTAACCCAATCATAAAATTAATGGAAGTTACTCGAGTTTAGATACATCCTTACAGATACCCGTTTTCTTTGAAATGATTTGCAATTTGCTCCAAATCCTACAGATTCCCTAACTTGGACTATGAAATCTATCTTGTTCCCTACTAGGAATCATTAACCTCAAATCCTCATATCATGAAAAATATCATAGTTTCCATTGATCTGAACTTTTACTGAACTACTCTATATCCAAAAAGAAGCTGCGGGTTTAGTTAAAATCTACTCTACCTCCAAACCCTAGCTATATATCTAAACCTTACTAAAAACCTAACTCTAAATTCAACCGTATTGAACCCAGAATAGGAAAATTAGGGAACCTGTAGTTTTTGTTAAATTTCGCACTTACTTTACTAGAAAGTGTTAGTAGAAACTCAGTTTTACCTTAAAGCTTACCGTTCCCTAACACTAAGCCTAAACTGAATTAGGAAAGTAAACCTAAACCTAGAACTAATGGCCTTTGGAGACTAAAAGCCACACAAATACATTAGTTTTTATTCATCCTAACTTCAATTCAACTCATCTTTCTAAAAATAGTTTGTAGTTTCACTCATTAGGTTTTCTTTATTGTAACCCTAACCCTAACTGGAATATTGATGTTAACCCTCACCCTAATCATACTCTAATCTTAATATTATTAGTAGTTTTTTATTTCGCATTCATCCTAATTCTATCTCTACTTGTAATTCGAAGATTTACTTTCAGTTTGACCCTAAATTTTCCATTTCCTTAATGCTTACACAAAGCCTAGCTGGAACTAAAACCTAACTTTGAACCTAACGATAATCCAATTCTAATGTTTAAGAAAAATACTCTAGTTTTTAATCATTCTAATGAATAATCCAGTTTTCACTCTGGAAATGAATTTCAGTTTGCCCTAATTCCCACAAATTTTCTGACTCTACCCCTAAAGTTATCTTGTTCCCTAACATGAGCCATTATATTACTTGTCCTGAAGTTCTCTCATGAGGAAAAATACTGTAGTTTCCATTGATTCTACCTTTTCCTGAACCACTGTATCTGAAAAGTTTCAGATTTACTTACCATCTAATCCATTACTTAATGCTAACTCTCAACCTAAACCTGGCTGGAAAACTCTCATTAATCACTACAAGAATGATCACTGAGAATTAAATATAATGATAATGTTCTAGTTACTATTCAGCCTCACATATTTGCTTCCACTTGTTAGTGAACATAATTTTGTAGTAAAAGCTTTCTTATCCGTAGCAGTAAATATAATCAGAAGAAAATACTGATCCTAATCTTAATCCAAATTATATGGCAATGCTAACACTAACACAAGTACACTAGTTTTCACTCATCCTTCCAAACATAGGTTTTAATTTTTTCCAATATCTTAGTCATTTTCTAACACTAAACTTCATCTTTCTTAACTGGAACATTGAGAATAACCATCAGCCTAATTGTGAGAAGATTCTCATATTAATAGCAATACTCTAGTTTACATTCATTCTAATTCTTACCAGGCTTATTCTAAATTTACCTTCAATTTGACACTCATTTTTTTTCTCCTTTACTCTAAACCTAACCATGGCTGGAATCCTAACCACAACCTTGACACAATCGTATCCCAATTCTAAAATGTATGAAAAATGCTCGTTTTGTGCAAGCCTAACTGAAATTCCACTGGTAATTCTTGAAATAAATTGCAGGTTTTCTGTAAACCCTACAGATTTTTTTACTCTTAACTCTGAATGTATTTTGTTCCATAATAGGAATCATTATACCCATTGATCTCAAACCCTAATATTATGAAATACATTGTACTTCCATTATCCCAGCTTTTCCTGAATTCCTAGAACCTAAAAAAATTTCAGCTTTACTTAATATTTAACATTTCTTTTTTTTTTCTTTTTGTTGGTCGTGGGGCTTGCACTCTGGGCCAGGGCATGATCCCTGAGTTCTTTAGCACATAGCACCACTTTTGTGTTTTATGGTGGTTAATTTCAGACAAAAGTCTCATGGACTTTCCTCCCTGGGCTACCTTTGAACTGCGATCCTCAAAAACAGCTTCCTGAGTAGCTAGGATAATAGGCGTGAGCCACTAGTTTAACCCATTTCTTTATTCTATCCTCAACCCCGGTTAACAAGAAACCTAATCCAAATCACATTCTGATTTAACACCAAATGGCTAATGTAAGGAAAATTGTCTAGATTCTATTCAATCGCACATTTTCTTTGTCTTCTACTTCTTATTGGAAAACTAAAATTTACCTTAAAGCTTATTCTTCCCTATCCGTAACCAGAACAAAAAAGTATTTCACACTTTAAACCAAATTATATCTGAATGTTTAAAGTAACACAGACAGGTTTTCTTTCATTATTGCCATTCATTCTTCTTAAAATATGTGGCAGTTTTACACAATATCTTACATGTTTTTCTCATCCTAACCCCACTCTAACTGGCACACCTTGCCTAATACTAAACCTATGTATAACCAAATCATCATGTTAATAACAAGCCACTTTTTTCATATTTATCCTAACTCTTGCTCAGCATGTAGGTCTAAATTTTACTTGCATTTTGAACATAAATTTTTAAGTGTTCTTCTATTTCCTGTCAGGTTTTATTTTTCATTATTTTTTTAAAAATTTTATTTTGTTGAAAAGATGCTTTAAATAGGGATTAGTTAAATGTGTAAGGTAAGGAGTACGTTTCTTGTTGAGCATTGTTACCAACTTCTTTCTTGTTCTCCCACTATCCCGTGCCTGCCCACTTCACATACCCCTCCCTCCCCATGGTGTAAACTTCATTTTCAACATAGTGTCTTGTGAGTATCATTGTTGCAATGGGTCATCCTCCATTTTCAACATAGTGTCTTGTGAGTATCATTGTTGCAATGGGTCATCCTGTGATGAACCTAAATTATCTATTGCTCTAATCCTAATCCTAATTCTATCTGGGATTGTAACCCTAACCATAATAATAATGATAGCTCAATTCAAAAGTTAACAAAAATATTCAGGTTTTTATTCATTCTAGTAATTCACTGTACATCTTGAATTAACTTGCAGTTTAGCTTAAATGTTCCAAATTAGTTTATATGCACATATATAAAGATGTAATTTATGTGAAAAACAGAAGATCTTTGGAGGAAGGAGTAATGAGAAGGAAATAGAGGGAGTATAATCAAATACATTAAATATATAATGGAATTGTCACTTCTGACAATTAATATCTATTAGCAAATAACTAAAAATTAATAAAGAACACACTGCCTTCTAGTTTTCATTAAGAGAGCCATGATCTGTCTTCTGAAAAAAAAAACTCATGTTAGATAAACTTTGTCCATGCATAATTTATATTGTTTGCCAATTATTTAACTTGATGAATAAAAATTTTTCGAATAAGATTCCATGACAAAAAATATAAAACAGTTACTTAGCAATTGTTTGAGAAAAAGTTATTGTCATGAGTTTTAAGAAACGGAATTGCTATTTCCCTAAAAAGCAATGAATTAGGTTTACTAATCTAGTATTTGTAGTAAGTTTAGAGAACATAATTGGCATGAAAAACAACTAACTGTACATCTTGTTTCTTGAATGAGTGATATTTTAAACATTGTCTTTTATTAAAATAAATACTTAGGTTTACATTTCAAAATAAGTGCAATTTTATCTGCTTTCAGAACAAGTACTTACCCTGCAATTAAATGTACTAGCATATTCATGTATTTAGAAGCTAAATTTTCTATGTTTTATATGTAGCTCTACATATTCAGAATGACGAATTTTATTCATAAATGTCTAACGTCAGATTTTGCTTCATCAATATAAATTCTCATGAGGTTGTAGTGAAGGCTTCAGTAACCAGAGTAGTCAAAACCATTTCCTGAATTCTAAATTTTAAATCAAATCACTTTTAAGCTTTGATAATATCATTTATTGTCTCTTCAGAGCAATTAAGCTAAAACAAATCCTACTTTTAAAACATTTCACTCACATTGTAAAGAATATTAACATAGGTCAAAAAGAGACTAATTATTTCACACTCATCATATTTGATGATCTTAGTGTGAAGAATGCAGAGAGTAGAAAGTCCTTATACTCAATAAATAGTATTGGTTAAATTAAATAATATATCTGGATTTCTAATTTAGAGGTTAATCACATGGAAACAAGAAAACAATAAAAAATTACTTTGGGATCAACAGAAAAAGATATTTGTGCATGTATCACTGTTGCTTTATTAGTTTGTAGGTGAACACTGGACTTCAATTTATATCTTGGCTGTTGTTGTGAATAATGTGAATAACAATGAACTACAGATATATTTATGAGTTACCCAGAGAGAAATGATCACATGATTGGTGGGTCAGATGATATTTCAACTTTGGATTCCTTTAGAAAACTGCATACTACTTTCTACAACGAGAACACTAACCTGTATTTTGGCCAAGAGTGTAGAAAATGTCCTTTTCTCCACAGTGTCGCCAGCCAACATTATTACTTTTTGAGGTTTTTAAAGGGCAGGTTTTTACTGTATGCAGTACCCAAGACTGGACTTAGACTCAAATCCTTTTACTCCAACCTCCAATCACTTGGAATTACCAGCCTTTACCACCATACCTGGTTACTTGGATATTTTTGATAAGAGTTATAACAGTTAAGAAGTAGTATCATAGTAATTTTTAATTGCATTTCTCTAATGACTTCTGCTCACAAAGCATTAAGCCAGCATAGAAGTTGTATTAAATACAAATTTGTAAATCCACAGGCAATTTTCACCGCTTTTTGGAAAACATGTTTATTCAGAACTTTTGCCCATTTTTAAATAAGGTTCTTGTTAATCTCATCTTTAATCTCTCTATAGAAAATCAATAATTAATTCAAGGTAGTAGAAAGGAAAAAATTAAGCAGCTCCTAACATTTTTAATTTTTTAATAACATGATATTGCTTAAATCATTTTCTGTTAACGCTTGAGACTATATAACTCAATTTAGTTAGAACTTTTACAAGGCTATATATATTTTATTTATTTTATTTTGTTCTTTCCAAAGCCTGCATGACTAATTTCACTTGGTTTCTTTCAGTCTCATGTAGTTCAGATTTCAAACTGAAGAATAAATGGAAGGAAGCAAACAAAAAATATAGTCCCTCTCATCTGATGATGCCTCTACAAGACTGAGGAAAGTCTTCATCCTTCTAAGGACCTATGATAGAATATCAAAAAGACAATTCATTCTTCTAGGTCTTCCTTATCTTTGCGATGTAACTTAAATGATGTAAAACACAACATACTGCTCAGATACTTTTATGTTTTATCAGTTTTGCACATTTTCATATGGATTTCACCTCAGTCTATAACCTTCCTTCATCGTTCTGTCTCTGATATTTTTACACTATCAAGACATAAGATAACCAGTTAGATTTACAGCATGAAAAGTTATCCACCTGGCTTCCTTGGAAGCAGAGCATGGTCAATAGATATTACTTCTGGTTGCTCACACTACATGTAATGGTTTCTGCACTACTTATCACATTCTATTTAGTATTTAAAAAATAATGCTGGCTAAACTCAAAGCTCATTCATAGGTTTACGTTAAGTGTTTCACAAGTTTTATTCTCTTAATTCTTAAGATAACATTTGCTGTTATGCTAATGTTACATCCATTGTAGTGTTGGGGAAAATTATAGTTAAAGACAGTAAGTGCATGGCCCAAAGACACACACAGTGAAGAAGGAAATGAGTCAAAATTTCCAAAAGTCTTTCAGCAATACCAAAACGGTGGGTAAAATCTCTCCATTCTCTTAAACTCCCAATTCAACATTCATATTGTCCAAGAAATAATAGAATAGCAAATATTGCCCATGGTGATTTTTTCTGTCACATTTTGTCTTCAACACAGACTGTGTTGGTGACATTGGGTTATCATGCACAGAGCTGAGCTTACAAATTGAGGTCCAAAGACAGCCAAATATCTTCTGTCCCACAGTTCCAGTTTCTTTTTTAAAAAGTTCTAAAACTTTTAAATATCATCACTTACTATCTTTTAACAATCCCCAAACAAATTAAATTGACATATAATCACTCCAAAAGGTTTCAAATTAGATGATAAAACAGACCCCCATGAAGTAAATTTTCTTTTATTTTTAAAATTATTCTAAAAGCCTTGTGCTGGCTGGTCACACCTATAATCCTATCTATTCTGAATAGTTGTTCAGAAGACTGAGATCTGTGGATAACTCTTGGGAGCCAATCAGGGCCAAAAAAAAAAAAAAAACTTCATGAAATTATTTTTCAAAATGTTTAATGAACTAGCAAAGAGCCAGGAATTGAGATGTAGCTCACCAATCTAGACAGGAAAGGCCTAAGAAGACCTTGAAGCCCTGATTTTATACTCTGAGCACACCAATATACATTCATGGCATGTGTTCGCATGCACGTGTGTGTTTGCTTGCGTGCTGCCACACTCACACACACACACACACGTTTATTCAAATTACCTTCATATCAGTGTTCTGCATTACTTTCTTTGTTAACGATATTATATGGGTAAAATAGAGGAAATAAACTCTTCCGTCTCAGAACATTTTTATATGTTTTTTATTGTAATAATACTGTGCAGAGAGGTCACATTTACATGAACAAGGAAACTAGTACGTTTCCTAACAAGCATTGTTACCTCCTCCTTTATATTTCCCCTACCATCCCTTCCCTCCCACCTCCACAAGTACACTCCCCCCCCTTCCTTCCTCCGCCTAAATTGTAAAGTTCATTTTTCAACATAGTGTCTTGTGCATCTCATTGTTACAATGGTTTAACCTGTATTCCTATTTGAGCATTTTTCCCTTCCCATCCCCAAATTAGAGAAGCATATATACAAGATGTAAGTACACCAACTTCAAATACAGAGAAAACAGGAGTTATAGCATGGGGAGAAACATACAAAGAAACAAAATAAATCACATTGCACATTATAAGTACATTAGAAACAATAGCAAGAAACAAAAAACCACTTGTGTCCCTATCTTGGGGTTCAATTTCTTTAACATCATCTTATCTGGTTATATGCACATACCTTTTGAACTTTTCTGCTTATCCCAGACATACATTCGTTATTGAAAATAAGGGAAATCATGGGACCTATGTTTCCTTGGACTTGGCTTACTTCACTCAATAATTTTTTTTCCATTTCCTAACAAATTGGGCGATGTCATTCTTTCTGATGGAGGCATAGAATTCCATTGTGTATATATACCACATTTTCTTGATCCATTCATCTAATGGGGGCATCTGGGTTGGTTCCATATCTTAGCTATCGTGAATAATGTTGCAATAACCATCGTTGTGTTGGTAGTTTTAGTATGGTCTTGTTTATCATCATTTGGGTAAATCCCCAAAAGTGGGATTACTGTGTCATAGGAGAGTTTTATGTGGAGTCTTCTGAGGAACCTCCATACTGCTTTCCAAAGTAGTTGAACAAGTTTACACTCCCACCAAGAATGCAGTATGGTTCCTTTGTGGCCACATACCTTTCAGCATCTGTTGTTGCAAAAATATGGAACGCTCCAAGAATTTGCATGTCATTCTTGTACAGGGTGCATGGTAATCTTCTCTGTATCAATCCAATGTTAGTGTATGAGATGATAAATTGAGCACAGAACATTTTTTATATATAAAGTTTGATTTTATTAAACTAGACAATCAACAAAAAGCAAGTTCAAAAGAATAGTTGTGAAATTTTAGAATCATGTATTTCTTACATAAGCATACATTTAAGAATAAAATCAAGATAGACATGCCAAAAACAAAATAATTCCAGATATTTGTAGTTCAAGAGATGTGTAGGTGGAAGAATTCAATTATTCTATTCAAGGCACCTGTCAAAATGAACATTGCAGCAACTGTTAAGTTTTGTTAAAAGTTTTAATGTTTTAAATATGCTTAATTTTGGGATTTTGCTTATTGATGCCAAAAATAGGACTCTTTGGCAGGTATAAAACTTTTCTGTAAAGTATTTAAGATTTATGGTAGCAGACATTAAGTACTAAGTATGTACATTTCAGAGTTTATGGAAACTTTATTAATGAGAAGTTGCAAAGTCTTTTTTTAAAGAAGCAAAGTGAAGAGTTAAGACTTTAACTACACAGTTTCTGTTAAAACTTTAGGGATTCCTTACTTTATTTGATAGCAAGGAATAAATGATGATATAAGCCATAATGTACACATGTATGTTACTATTCAGATACATACATATACACATGTATACATGCACACATGGAGAAAGACACATAATTACAACCAACACAAGTTTCACCAGTTGTTGAATATGACTTAAATGGAATATTGGAACAATATATGTTGAAGATGTATTTGTCCCTAAGAGTTCATTTACCACTCCTCTTATCTCTTAAAACAGGTAGTTTTAGAGAGATTTGACTTACAAAATGCAATACAAGTGATAGCAAGTCACTTGGAAACCTCAGTAAGTATAAGTCATATGATATCTCCCTGTTCCTCAGGGAATGCTTACTCTTGTAGACACTCTCAACAACCAAAGTAGCAGAAGAATACCCTGGTAAAGAGTAAAGTTATAAGGGTTTAAATGGCATCCTTACTTAAGGTCTTTTTCCAACAACCAGCATGAATTCCTAGGCAGATAAATGAGTCCTCAGAAAACTGGACTCTACATATACATGTAACTAACCCATGTGAAAATTTCTATGTGAGAAATGCTGACTGAGGTCTTGCTGATTTCCTGGCCAAGAATATAAGAAAAAAAAAGAAAGTAGTTTTAATGTTTTAAAGTTTGAGAATAATTTGTAACCTGTCAATAAATGTGTAGAACACAATTATACCAACTGATAAAAAAATGATGGCATTTCATTTATGTGCTCTTGTACTTGGCCAGTGATTTTAGATGTGTGTACACAAGTAGAATCAGCATAAATCAACCCAGCATTTCTTCATTAAAGATATAAGGATACTGGTTGACCTATGTAACAATGAAATATACAAGACACTCTACCAGAGGATGGGTGAAAGGGGGAGGTGGAGAGGTGTGAAGGGAAGGGATGGTAGGGGAAAAACAAAGGAGGGGGTAACAATGCTCAATAAGAAATGTACTCATTACCTTACTTATGTAACTGTAACCCCTCTGTACATTATTTATAATAAAAATATGTTAAAAAGATACAAGGAAAACTTCTGTGCTTATATGAAATTGTACTTGTCACTCAATATAAGTAAGGTATTGGTTTTAGAACCACAGGCTTATTACTTTGGATACTCAAAACCTCTACATGAACACAGTATATTATTTACATTAGAATCTGCCCACAAGTTAGTGCAGTATAATTGCTATGAGAATTTTTACTACATTCTATATTTGTAATGAAAACTAAAAGAGTATGTACTATAAACAGATACAATTTTTTTCAGATAAATTTTGCATGCAGTTTGTGGATGGAATTTGGAGAGCAATTTTGAAAAGCACAAATTTCATCAAAAAGACAAGTCTGCAAATTGTAACAAGGAGCTAATACAGCATGATTGAATAGTATGGAACTCCAAGGAAAACTATTTGAATTGAGACAATATCAGAAAATGTAACAAC
Organism: Dipodomys spectabilis; assembly: GCF_019054845.1. Taxonomy (NCBI): domain Eukaryota; kingdom Metazoa; phylum Chordata; class Mammalia; order Rodentia; family Heteromyidae; genus Dipodomys; species Dipodomys spectabilis. The sequence continues at coordinate 907,978 of NW_024870689.1, forward strand.
CCAAGGACATTTTAGAAATGCAGCTGCTAGATTTTTCATGTAGAGCTTTCAAAACAGTTTGTGAAGCACAAATCAGAACCTCACTGAAGTGTAGATGGCTTTCCATCAACTTTCTGTCATGATCAGTCACTATCAGTCAACATATAGCTAATCTTGAATAATCCTCTAATAAAATGTTGATGGAGGGGCTGGATGTTTGGCTCAGTGGTAGAGTGCTTTCCTTGCATGCATGAGGCATTGGGCTTGATTCCTCGGGACCACATAAGCAGAAAAGAGCCAGAAGTTGCACGATGGCTCAAGTGGTAGAGCAGTAGCCTTGAGCTAAAAAGGTGAGGGACAGTGCCAGGGCCCAGAGTTCAGCCCGCATGACTGACAAAAACAAAATGACCAGGGACTAATACCTTGGTAGTCAAAATGTTGATGGAGTGTTTATATGCAGAAAACCTTGGAAGGCTAACTTTTTCCAATAAGGACAGTCTGTATTCTATGATCTAGCTGAGAGAAAATTTGGTAAACATCCATTTACAACCTTCTGAATAATTCTGATTCTGCCCACATCACTTATCTATCCATACCTGTGCCCGAGTGAAAGGATTTGAAAAGAATTTGTCATTTAAATTTAGGGTTCCGGGAAGATAGCAGAGGAGAAGCTGGAAGCTAAACAAGCTCTCACATAGAAAGCAGTTTTAGTGCTCCAGTGAAGAGTCCTAAGCCAGAGAATCACACCAAGTGTGGCAGCACAGAACAGAGTTAGGCAAGAGAGGGAAAATCCAGGCAAGGAGACAATTCTGAGCACTTGCCAGCAGCCTTAGTTGTAGCTGTGGCGGGGGCAGGGGCGGCCGTAGCCACCATACCTGCAACACAGAGAGTCTAGGACAAAGGCGCCAGATGCAGCAGATGAGAGGTTTCTACTCAACACCAGCAAGAACAGACAAGGAGCAGACAGCTTCATCCTTCAGACCGCAGGCCAAAGATGACCCAGGAACCAGACTCCTGTGTGAGTAGAAGCCTGACTTCCTCACTCCTTCTCAGGGGGCAGAGACGGGAAGGCAACCCCTCCCTGCCCACTACCAGAGATCTCCCTCTTTGATACTGGCAAAGGCCTGGCTGTTCAGCTAGCTCCAACTCAGTCCTTGAATGAAAACAAAAAGTCATTTAGCAGGTCACAGGAATCTAACCTGAACTGCCAGGCTCAGCTCCACCCAGGGAAAATTCACCCAGCTCGGGTCTGCACCAGCCCCAGGAGCAGCTTTCTTCACTGGGTAAACATAGCCAGAGGCTGCCGCTCCCTACAACAGCCTAGACAATCAATTAAAATTCAGTAACAGTAATCAGTGGGAATGGCTCCAGGCTGGGCTCTGTGACTGCCTCAGAAGCTATTCCGTCAGAGCAAAGCTACTGTTTGCTGAAAGGCCTCAACTCTACCCAGAACCTAGCCCCATCACAGCATCTCCAAACTAGAAGAAAGAGCGATCACCCTCTTTTGAGATACTCAAAGCAGATATCCCTCCCATTGAACTAGCCTGAGAGAAGGAAGACAATATCCTGGGAAAACAAAGCATTTTTCTGCCTACTCAAACAAACTGACTTAAGAAAACAACCAAGTTACAGGAAAATAAAACACCACAAGCAGACCAGAGACTCCAAAAAGAGACTGGTTACGGACACAAGGGAGATACAGGATCTTCCCATCTCACCCCAAAAAAGCAAAGTACTCTTTTGGTACCTTTTATTGGTTTTTTTTTAATTGTGAAAAAACTGTACAGAGGGGTTACAATTACATGGGCAAGATAATGAGTACATTTCTTATCAAGCATTGTAGCCACCTCCTTTGTTTCCCCTTCCCATCCCTTCCAAACCTCCCCTGCCCCCCCAACAAGTCCTCCCCCCACCCCCCCACCAATGTTGTAAAGTTCGTTTTTGACATGAGAACTTGTACTTCTCATTGTTGCAAAGGGTCCAAATGTATGCCTATTTAAACAAGTTGTTTTCCCCTTCCCCTCAACAAATTACACCGAAATCAAATACAGTGAAAGCAGGGGTTATACTGTGGAGGAGTTCATACAAAACAACAAAGATATAATCTTGTAAATGCATTAGAAACAAATGCATGAAAGAAAAAAACATTTAAATACATATCTTAGGGTTTATTTTCCTAACATCACCCTATCTGACCTTTTCTGCTTGACTCATACATATACTAACTATTGCAAATAAGGGAAACCATGGGACCTATGTTTCTTTGGGCTTGCCTTACTTCACTTAGTATAATTTTTTCCAAGTCTTTCCATTTCCTAACAAATGGTGCAATGTCATTTTTTCTGATGGAGGCATAGAATTCCATTGTGTATATATACCACATTTTCTTGATCCATTCATCTACTGAGGGGCATCTGGGTTGGTTCCATATCTTAGCTATAGTAAATAATGCTGCAAAATCAAAGCTGTGCTGGTAGCTTTAGTGTGGTTTTGTTTGTGAACATTTGGGTAAATGCCCAAAAGTGGGATTGCTGGATCATAGGGGAGCGCTATGTGGAGTCTTTTGTGGAACCTCCATACTACTTTCCAAAGTGGTTGAACAAGTTTACACTCCCACCAACAATGAAGTAAGGTTCCCTTCTGTCTACATCCCCTCCAGCATCTGTTGTTATTAGTGTTCTTGATTTTTCCCATTCTAACTGGGGTGAGGTGGTATCTTAATGTTGTTTTGATTTGCATTTCTTTTATGGCTAGGGAGGTTGAGCATTTCTTCGTGTGTCTATTGGCCATCCTTCTTTCTTCTTCAGAGAAGTTTCTCTTTAAGCATTTAGCCCACTTATTTATTGGGCAGTTGTTTCTTTCAGGTTTGTTGTTGGGGGATTTAATTTTTAGAGTTCCACGTATATTTTAGATATGAGACCCTTGTCCGTTGTATGACTAGTGAAGATCTTCTCCCAATCCGTGGGCTTTCTCGTGATCTTACGAGCTATGTCCTTTGCCAGGCCGAAGCTCTGCAATTACATGCAATCAAGTTTGTCCAACCTTTTTTTTTATTTTTTTGTGTTTCTGGGTCTCTATTAAGAAAATTTTTAATATTTAACCTTAAAAACTTTTCTATTAACTTTTTTTTTCTTCCTCTTCTAATGTTTATTTTATGGGTATATGTATGTGTGTGATTTTTTTTCATTTTTGTTTATCTCTACTGACCTTTTTGACCCTTTTCACTTTTTCTTCTCTTTCGTTCTTCTTTGCGTGATTTAATCGCTGTTCTGCTCATTCTCAGATATACCAGTAGTCGACTATTAGACCTTATCCCCCATTGTATACACACTTAATCTAGAAATTTATTACTGAATTCAAATCCTCTTAGATTTAAATTCCTTTAATAGATGTACTACCTCTATATACCTATATAAAATTTTAAGCATTCTTATTTTATAATTTTCACGTATCCTTTCTATCCCTCCCCTTCTCTTATCTGATTCCCGTCCTTCTCTGAATATTACATTTTTAATTTGCATCATTTTTAAGTGTTTCACTTTTTAATTTTTAATTTTTGTTTTTACCATTTTTGCTTGTCTTTTTTTCTCTTTCTTTTCTTCACGGTCTCTACTATCATTCTATTGAACCTATTTCCTGATTTGAGATTAGGACTAAGTTAGCTCTCCTTCTACCTTTCCACATACCTCTATTCCTATTTATACCCACACCTCTCGCTAAACCTAATAATTTCTGGTTTGCCAAATTCTTCTTTGCGGTTCATAGCCTATTAATACATAGTTTTTTGATGTTGAAAAATATATCTGTTGAACTAGATTATATCTGCAGGCTTTTGACTGTGCAACTACAGACTTTGTTGATGCTTGCCTTAAGATAGTTTTCTAGCACCAAACTGTTGTTACTCTCATCCCAAATGGGCAGAATAAGCCGGAAAACACAAGAAAAATGGCAAGTCCGGGTATCTCAACTCCCACTCATGATAATCAGTGGACAGAACAGATAATGAATAATCCAGAGGAGAGCTCCCAAAAAGCTCTACAAACACTAATGGAAAATATAGTAAATAAAAAGATTGAAAACCTGCAAAGGACTCTGTGTGAGCATGATAGAGAGAGAGTAGGCAAAACAAAGATCAAAACAAGAAGCTCATGGGCGTGAGGAAGCTACTCAAAGATAGATAAAAGAATTGCATGAGCAGCATGTGAACACTCAAAGAGAAATAAAAGAATTGTGTGAGTAGGCTCAGATCAATCAAAGAGAACTACAGGAATTGCATGAAAGTGAGGAAGCTAATCAAAGAGTAATACAAGAATTGAAAGAGCGGGATGAGCACACACAAAGATCAATAGAGGCATTCATGGAATCCGTAAACAGAGAGCTGAAAGAAGTCAGGGCGTCCACAAAGGGAATGCTGAATATATCCCAACAGAAGGAATGGGAGTCCAAGGAAACCATAACCAATCTACCAAGTGATTCGAGAATAAACACTGAACATCAAATTAAGGAAGAAAAGAATTTCATACAAGATCTAAAACAAAGATCCAACAAAGAATTAGAAGCCATAAAAACCGACCAATTAGAAGGAAAAGAAAAAAAATAGAAAGTCTGGATAGTAGGATAGGCCATGCAAAAGATTGAATCCTGAGGATAGAAGAAAGCCTAGATATTATATAGAAAACATACAACCATCTAAGACAAATCTAAGAAATATGATAGATCTATTCAAAATTCAACCATTGGAAGACAGCATTAGAAGGCTTAATCTGAGGATAATGGGTGTAGAGGAACACCTAGAGCCAGAAGTCAATGGTCTAGGAAATTTGTTTAACAGGATCCTAGCAGAGAACTTCCCAAACATGCAAAAAGATAGGTCTATTCAGATACAAGAACCTTTTAGAACTCCCAATAGACTAGACCAGAACAGGACATCCCATTGTCACATTAAATGCGCACAGGATTAATTCAGAACAAGGAAAAGATCCTTAAAGTTGTCATGGAGAAAAGATCAATCACCTATAAAGGGAAACCCATTAGAATCACCTCAGATTTCTCAGCAGAGACAATCAAAGAAAGAAGAGCCTAGAATGATGTAAGCCATGCCCTAAAGACAAACAACTATCAACCAAGAATATTTTACCCAGCTATACTCTCGTTAATAATTGGAAGTCAAATAAAACCCTTACATAGCAAGCAAAAATTGAAACAATATATCCCCACCAAACCAGCCCTACAAAAGATTCTTAGAGATGTCCTACACAGAGAAAATCAACAAGACCACAATAAAGGCCAAGAAACAGCACCCAAACTGAGAATCCAAGAACCATAGGAAGAACACAGTTGCAGCAGCCCCGAAGTAGTTGGATAAAATGGCAGGAATAGCCAAATACCTCTCAGTTCTATCTCTCGACATTAACGGACTTAACTCTCCAATTAAACGACAAAGACTGTCTACTTGGATTCAAAAGCAAGATCCTTCTATCTCCTGCTTTCAGGAGTCACATCTTGCCCGCAAAAACAAACACATTTTCAATTTTAAAGACTGGAACAAAATCTACCAAGCAAACGGCCCCCATAACCAGGAAGGAGTTGCAATCCTAATATCAGATAAAATAAACTTTTAATTAAAATTAGTGAAAAGGTCGGTACATACTAATTAAGGGTTCACTCCTTCAGGTGGTTATTACAATTCTAAATATCAATTTGCCAAACATCGGAGCACCCTAATTCATCCAAGAAACACTACTTTCCCTCAAATCCCACAAAGATCCTTAGACATTAATTGTTGGGGACTTTAACACACAACTTTCCCCACTAGATAAATGAACTTCGCAAAAACTTAACAGAGAAACCGCAGATATAAACAACTGCATAGGCCAACTAGATTTAACATAAATCTACTGAATATTTCACTCAGCAGCATTAGACAATACGTTTTTCTCAGCAGCACATGGAACATTTTCCAAAATAGACATTTTAGGCCACAAAGCAAACTTGTCCAAATTCAGAAACATTGAAGTTACACCTTGCATTCTGTCAGACCACAAGGGAATAAAATTAGAACTCAACACCAAAAGCCACCAATGAAAGTCATATAACACATGCAGCCTGAACAACACACTGCTGAATCTGATGTCATGGAAATTCAAATGTTCATGATATTCAACAAAAATGAACACACCAATTACTAGCTCCTCTGGGACACAGCAAGCACAGTATTTAGAGGCAAGTTTATACTTCTGAATTCCTACATCAACAAATTAGAGAGATCTGAAACCACTTTAGTGAGACATCTGAGCCTCCTTGAAAAAGAGCAGCAAGTTAAACACAATCCAGTGGATGGAAATGAATAATTAAAATTAAATCATAATTAAATGAATTGGAATGTAAAAGAAAGAAAGAATCAAGAAACAAAAGAATTGATTCTTCGAAAAAAATGAACAAAATTGACACACTCTTAGCAAATCTTATCAGAAAAAAAAGAGAACACACCCAAATAAACTCATAGATGAGAATGGAAACATCATCAGAGAAACAACTAAGACTCAGAACACTATAAGGGAATGCTTCTAAAACCTTTCTACTAATAAGTTTGAGAACTTGGCAGAAATGGACCTTATCCTAGCAAATACTGACATGCCAAAATTAAGCCAAGTTGAGTCAAACTATATTAAAAGGCCTATATCAAGCATTGAAATAGAAACAGCAAGAAGAGACCTCCCATCTAAGAAAAGCCCAGGAACAAATGGTTTTACAGCGGAATTCTATAAGGCCTTCAAAGCAGACATGACACCAATACTACTCCAACTCTTCAATGAAACTGAAAGATAAAGTTCACTACTGAACTCATTCTATGAGGCCATCATAATACACATCCCAAAACCAGGAAGAGACTCATCAAGGAAAGAGAACTATAGACCCATTTCTTTGATGAATATTGATGCAAAACTTCTCAACAAAATTTTGGCCCATCTACTTCAACAATTCCTCCAAAAAATCATACACCACGATCAAACAGGATTCATTTCAGTGATGCAAAGCTGGTTTAACGTATGCAAATCAAGTAATATAACTCATCACATCAACAGAAGCAAGGATAAGAACCACATGGTTATCATAATAGATGCCGAAAAAGCAATTGACAAGATCCAACACCCCTTTTTATGAAGGTTCTGGAAAAATGAGGAATCCATGGAACATTCCTCAATACAATAAAGGCTGTATATGACAAACCTATAGACAGCATTATACTTAATGGTAAAACCTAAAGCTATTTCCTCTTAACTCAGGAATGAGACAAGGATGCCCACTCTCTCCACTTCTCTTCATTCTAGTATGGGAATGCCTAACTACAGCAATAAGACAAGATGCAAATATAAGAGAGATCCAAATAGGGAAAGAAGTAAAACTCTCCCTCTTTGCAGATGACATGATCATGTATTCAAAGAATCACACAGAGTCCACTCCAAAATTACGCAAGTTGATTCAAAACTCTGGCAAAGTAGCAGGGTATAAAATTAACTCTCAAAAATCAATGAATTTTCTGTATGCCAACAATAAGAGTGCTGAAATTAGGGAAGCAACTCCATTCGTAATAGCCACACAAAAAATGAAATGCCTAGGAATTAACTTAACCAAAGAAACTAAGGACCTCTATGATGAAAACTTTAATTACTGGGATTGGGAAAGATCAACATCGTGAAAATTGCAATACTTCCCAAGGCTATCTACAAATTCAATGCGATATCTATCAATAATCCAACCTTATTCTTCCAGGAAATAGAAGAGGCAATCCAAAAATTCATATGGAACAATAAAAGACTCTGAATAGCAAAAATGATCCTTAACAGAAAGAACAGTGCTGTAAGAATATCAATACCAAATTCAAATTCAACTACAAAGCCATAGTAATCAAAACAGCTTGGTAATGGCACAAGAACAGACCTCAGGAATAATGGAATAGAATTGTAAACCCAGAAATGAACTTGCAGACCTATAGCCATCTAAACTTCGGTAAAGGACCTAAAAAATAGAATGGAAGAAAGACAGTCTCTTCAGTAAATGGTGCTGGCAAAATTGGTTAACAACTTGTAGAACATTAAAGCTAGATCCTTATTTATAACCCTGTACTAGAATCAACTCCAAATGCATCAAAGACCTCGTCCTCAAAGCAGACAATCTGAAAACATTACAGGATGGAATAGGAGAAACCCTAGGTCTTGTTGGCACAGTCCGAAATTTTCTTAATAGAGACCCAGAAACACAACAAATCAAAGGAAGGTTGGACAAATGGGATTGCATAAAATTGCAGAGCTTCTGCCTGGCAAAGAACATAGCTAGCAAGATTGACAGAAAGCCCACGGATTGGGAGAAGATCTTCGCTATCCATAAAATGGACAAGGGTCTCATATCTAAAATATACCTGTAACTCAAAAATTTAAATCCCCCAACAAATCTTCAAAGAAACAACTGCCCAGTAAATAACTGGGCTAAAGACTTAAAGAGAACCTTCTCTGAAGAGGAAAGAAAGATGGCCAATAGACACATGAAGAAATGCTCAACCTCCCTAGTCATAAAAGAAATGTAAATCAATACAACATTGAGATACCACCTCACCCCAGTTAGAATGGCTATAATCAAGAACTCTAATAACAACAGATGCTGGAGGGGATGTGGACAGAAGGGAACACTACTGTATTGTTGATTGGAGTGTAAACTTGTTCAACCAGTTTGGAAATCAGTATTGAGTTTCCTCAAAATTCTACACATAGAGCTCCCCTATGACCCAGCAATCCCACTTTGGGTATTTACCCAAATGTTCACATATAAGACCACAGTAGAGCTTCCAGCACAACTATGTTTATTGCGTCATTATTTACCATAGCTAATATATGGAACAAACATAGATGCCCCTTAGTAGATGAGTACATCAAGAAAATGTGGTATATATACACACTGGAATTCTATGGCTCCATCAGAAAGAATGACATTGGCCCCATTTGTTAGGAAATGGAAAGACTTGGAAAAAATATATTAAGTGACGTAAGCCAGGCCTAAAGAAACATAAGTGCCATGGTTTCCCTTACTTGCAGTAACTAGTATATGTCTGAGACACAGAAACTGTCAGACAAGTTGATGTTAGGGAAATGAACCCTAAGCTATATATTCAAATATTTTTTTTCCTTTCATGCGATTGTTTCTAACACATTTATAAGATTATTTCTTTTTTGCTTTGTATGTCCCTCGCCCACTGTAAAAACCCTGCTTTCACTGTACTTGATGTTGGTATAATTTGTGGACGGAAAGGGAAAAATCTAATCGTTTAAATAATAGGGATACAGTTGGACCCATTACAACAATGAGATGTACAAGTCATTATGTCAAAAACAAACTTTAAAATTTTGGTAGGGGGGAGGATTGGGTGGTGAGCGGAGAGAGGACAGGAAGTTATGGGAAGGGTAAACAAAGGAGGAGGCTACAATTCTTGATAAGGAATGTACTCATTTTCTTGCCCATGTAATTGAAATCCCTTTGTACAGTAGTTTCACAACAACAACAAAAAAATATATTTAACTATGGAATGAAATTAGTTCCAATAATGCATTGCATTAAGGTATTTAGGAATAACTGAGAAACTTAAAGGTGCACAAGATTTTTTTATTGGAAATGAAGGGATATTGGAATTTGGTTCTCTACATTTTAAGCAATTTGCTTAAAAGAATAGGCAAAATAAAATTTACATTTGCAGCAGACTTGACACATTAAATTTTGTATATTGAAAGGGAAACAAGCCTCAGCAATATGTCAATTCTCTCTTCTTATTTATCTCTAAAGGTTTATGCTTCTGGTCTCTGAATATTAAAACTTCAAAAAAAATTTATGTTTAGCTATTTGTGCAAAGAGGTTTTGCTTCATCATGTCAGTGTTGAATAGAATGTATGTGCATTTCAATATACAGTGCATCTGGATCATTATCAAACTTCATATTTTTCTTCCTTCCCTTACCCCAAACCCACCTATCCCACCATGTTTCCTACTTATATTCTGACATGTGTACATTGAATATTATTACTGTATTAGTCCACCATTTCCCTCTCCATTCTTCTACCCTACTCCCTTTTAGCCCAGATCCCCTTTGAAGACTTGTTTCAACTTCATGGTATTTTGTTAAATATCTCTACTTTGGCATTTGGCTATGGGCTTGCCACATCCTCTCTTCCATATTTGACCTACATAAATGAGTATATTTCTCCACATTTCTAATCTCAGAATGGCTAAGATAGATCTTTACTATTCACCTTCTTTCCTAAATTTAGAATTGGACTTTCAGGGCCATCCAATAGAGCATTTTTATTCTCTACACACTGAAAATGGAAGGGAAATAATTTCCATGCTGTCAGCATTAGGTTATCCATCATGAATTCCCATCGTTTATCACTTCAGCAGTCTAAATTTAAAGTCATCTGTTTGGCATTATATTCACAAAATATAGGTGAATATCAAGGGTAATTTACCTAGTATTGGACGTTTAGTGACGATCTTCAATTTCTGATGATAGAAGCAGGAATCAGTTTCAATTTTCAGATTCCACTTTGTAGTGAGCTGTGTAGTCTTCTAAATTTTCGATAAATTTCGAGTTACTTTTGGTTAATAATTTAAAAAGTTTTATTTCAGTATTTAAAATGCTGCTCCAATTATTTTTAAAGTTTCACAATAAGTTAGACTGAACTTTTTCCTCTCATGTTCCCCACTAGTTCAGGTTCAGTATCCTTTTGCTTTATTTTTTGAGAGACCAAGAGATGAGGGTAAACAGAGAGATGATCATTACTTAGATATCTCCTTCCTCTTCTGTTTCTGCTGTTCTTGTTGAGAGGAAGACTGGAGCAGGGAACAAGAGTGATGCTTGACTTCACCATACAAGGGAGCATTCCTGGCATGTCAATTATTGTTTCTCAGAATCACTTAAATTGCTTACTCTTGCCTTCTCTCTGTCAGTAACCTAACTGTGGCTTCCTTGGTGCAGAAGGAAGCAAACTAACAGTTTATTAACCATAAATTGGTATTTTACATCTCAGCTTACTACTACCAAAAATAAAAAGCTTTGGCTACATAAATGCAAAGGTACTGATTGTCCAACAAAACCTTAGTGAGGAGTAGAAAATTCTACTCAGCTACCCCCTTCTCTCATATCCTCCCTTCCACTCCCCTCCCCTCTTTTAACCTCCCTTCCTTTCTTCTTGCTTTGTGTCTCTCTCCTGCATATTCATCTCTATCTTCTCTCTATTTCTCTTCCAGTAGCAAGTGCTTTGGTTTATCAGAAAACACATAAATAATTGAACAAATACTTTTTCTCCTCTTTTTGTGATTTTTTATTTTTAAGAAGTGAGTTTTAGCACAGCACCAGTGGCTTAAACCTAGATAGTCGGTAGGTTGAAATTTGACAATTGCAATTCGAAGCTATTCCAAGTAGATAAACCTAAGAGATTCTTTTCTCCACTTGTGGTAAATGGAAGAAGTGAAGATGTGGTTCAGGTGGTAGAGAGAAAACTGTGAGATTTAAAGCCCAGTTAGAGCTCAAGGCCAGGAGTGCAAACCCCAGTACAAGCACAATATTAAAAAAGTGAGTCCTTTTTCTTTGAAAAGGGATATTTCTCCAAAAATTCATACCCAGGACAATTTTCAAGGTCTGAGACTCTTTTTAAGGCTCTTTCACATCTTAAACTGATTCCTCTGCTTGATTCATATTATGGAAAATAGGAGTCACACTTCATATTAAAAAGATTGCACATTACTGAACAGTTCTTTTCACTTTTAATGTAAAGAAAGCATGAGAGAAGAATTCACCTCACATGGGTGAGTTAGGTTTGACTCACTCACAGACTTTCGCAAGTAAATGAGGGTCTGTTTACATGTAAAGAAGTCTATGTAGATGTTTTTCTAGGAGAGAGAACAAGCTACCTGTTATGTTAGAGGAATAGAAACTATGTTAAATATGGTTAATGGTTCAGTGATATGTGTAAAAGTTCTGTAATCACAACTAAACTATAAAGTTTTTCATCATGTCCCTAACTAGAATCTCTAAGATAGGCCTTGCTAAATCTGTCATAGAGGGCAGTGTCTATGCAATTGTCAGGTTTTTAGGGTCCAATATCTTCTACAGTCGCTTAGGTTGCATACTGCTCACACCACATGCAGTGACTGGAAACACATTCTGTCTTGCTAGGCACCTAAGGGATTTTTGTGCCACTGTAAATAGTTATTGTTTTTCTTCTTGTAATTATACCTGTCAGTGTGAAATACTTTCATGATGAGAATAATAGTTTCTGTACCCTTTGTTCCAATAATAATCTCAGATATAAGCATAGTCGGGTGCCCGTGCCTCATGCCTATAATCCTAGGTATTCAGGAGGCTGAGATCTGAGGATCACAGTTCAAGGAGCTCAGGCAGGAAATGCCATGAGATTCTTATCTCCAATTAACTACCAGAAAACTGGAAGTGGCGCTAGGTCTCAAGCTGTAGAGCTCTTGCCTTGAGCTGAAGAGAACTTGGACAGCAACTAAGCCCAGAGTTCAAGCCCCACGACTGACCAAAAAAATCTATCTATCTATCTATCTATCTATCTATCTATCTATCTATCTATCTATCTATCTATCTATCTATCTATCTATCTATCTATCTATCTATCTATCTATCTATCTATCTATCTATCTATCTATCTATCTATCTATCTATCTATCTATCTATCTATCTATCTATCTATCTATCTAATCTGTCTGTCCATCTATCTATCTATCTATCTGTCTCTCTGTCTATCTATCTGTCTATCTATCTGTCTGTCTGTCTGTCTGTCTGTCTATCTGTCTGTCTCTGTCTGTCTGTCTATCTATTTATCTATCTATCTGTCTATGTATGTATGATGAGATGAATTACATTTAAATATAAATCAATATTTGTGATACACATTTAAAATATAAGTTAATATATGATCTATTTAAAATATATACATATATTTACATATATAAGATCATATTATATCTGTATGTTTATAAATATACTTGTAATTTATATCCAAAGAATACATCTGAAGATTTTGGGGAAAATGTAGAGTGCCTAAAGGCTTACTACTGACCCACCATACTTTCAATCATTTTTTCAACTTATTGCAATGTCTGGAGTACTAAGACTGAATGATTATGAAACAGAGTTGTTGTTTTATTCCTTATTATTTTGGATTAGAAACATCTACTTACTTGGTATAAAACCTACCAAAATGTGATCTTGAAATCACACTCCACAAACTGGACATATACATCAATTTAGCAACTTACAGGTCTCAAACTTTCATTTGAATCCTGTATCTCACATACATTCAGTTTCCTTCAAGTCAGCTACATGTACAAACAGGCCTAGATTTTCATGCTTACATACATCCCCATACTCACATGACATAGTAAATGTAACATTGTAATAAAAAATAATATATATACTGAAAAAGAACACCTTTGCAAATGTAGTTAAATTTTATTTTTAAATACAATGCATCATTGAAATACTGATGAAAGAGCAGCTGAAAGATGTTTCAAATAGTAGAGTGCCTGACTAAAGAAGATATTTCTTATTCCAAACATAATGATTTCTATCCCTCCTTCTCCCACATAAAAAAGCATAAATAACTACAGAATTAACTACATGTTCCTTAATCACTCATTGAAGAGAGAAACTGTTATAAATAAATATATATATATACATATATATATATATATAGTGTGTATATATACAATGATATACTATTTAGCCACACAAAATTATGAAATCATATCATCTTCAAGAAAATAGAATTGGAAACCTTCATATTAAAGCAATTAGCGATACTGTGAAAAACAAATATTAGATTTCTCATATGCAGACTCTAGACCCAGAAATTAAAATGAATGACTCAGCTGTAAAAGATGGAACTGATTAAGTTTGGAAAAAAGTAAGAGAGGAGATGAAGAGGAATATTGTGGAGTAAATGTGTTCAAATAGTTCGTAAGTTAGTATGATGACATTATGAAATATAAGTATAAAAATAGCATAATGAAATTAATAAAAGGAATAAAATTTAACAAGCTACATTATGTGGATATATGTGTATAACACAATAAAATACTTTTTTGAAATTAATATTTGCTAAAAAATGTAAAATTCATTCCCGTTGTTATAGATTCATATGTGAATTTCCATTTTTAGCTCAGATATTTCCCTGATAAAGTAAAAGGAGAAATTTGTTTTGCTCATTTAGAAGGACAATCTTGTCCAAATAGCATTAACGTATTCTAGATAATTATTGTCAATGTGAAATTGTTCAAGTTATTATATTAGAATATTTCCAATAGACTCTTCAAAATATTACCCTATAGGTATATACTTTTTGCTATTTATTGAATATTTTTCTACTCAATTACTATATACCATTTTCTGAATGCAGTTTGATATATGTAACTAAGATATATTATACCTGACCAGGAAATCAATTATTCAAACAGTTTTTATCAAAAAATGTCTATAACGAAATAAAGAGGTAAATCCAAATTTTGTATATTTGAAGACAATACTAGCTTAGTCCTCTTCTCACAACCTTCATTCCTTCTTGAGAATAATACACATTGTAAGGGAATGCTTAACATGTTTTAGAGAAATAGGTTGACGTTAGTCAAATGAGTTACTCTATGCTGCATTTTGGTTTACTTTATATCCAGAAGAGCTAAATTCTTACCTTATTATTTTCCTTAGATTTTATACTCAGGTTTAACCTCTGATGGGTGACAGATAAAGGTATAAACATTTTTTAACAGTGGCTAAATTTAGGCTGAGGAATCTAGGTACCACTTTACTCGTGCAGATAGGCCTGATCAGTCATGAGACCACGATATCAAAATGTTAACCTATGCTTCCTCAAATCACACTTATGAGATTTTGTGTATTATAAACGGTGGTTATTAGCATTTGTTTTGTAAACAACATCATTTCATGGGTTAGGAACTGAAGTGAGATATTATACCCAGAACAAAATTTAAGGAGGCATCCAAAATTAGTTACCAAGATATAAATCATTTAACACAATGTTTAAAAAATGCAAGACAAAGGAAATAATTTTTGAAAAAAGCCAACATTTAAAATAAATACAGAATCAGTATGACTGATTTTTTCTTTTTATCCCAGTTGCAATACGGATTGCATGATGGCTTTTCTAGCTATATATATAGTTAGGTCTTATATTTAGTTGGAGAATTTATGTTCTTACATATATTCATTTGTCAGATCAAAGAGGAAATGAATTCCATGCCAGAGTCAACATCCATAATAAGGTTACAGTTGTATTCTACTACTTTGCCAAAGTTTCAAATCAGCTCGAGTAACTTCCGGTCTTCTTTGGAACTAACTAATTAGGTATACAATTTAGTTAGTACTAGATTTTGACCACCATTTATTAAAATATTATTTCCCAGAAACTACTACTATTCTCTCTTTTCATGAGATTTTTAATTTCATTTATATAATGTACTGATGTTTTCCTTTAGATAATCCACATTCAGTATTCTAAGAACAGTATAATTTGGAGTATTATTAAATTATGTACACTCATGTACACTGCTCAGATTCTATTATTTGCACTTTTTGTTCTTGTTAAGTCAGAAGTATTTAGTTCTCATTATGGATATTTTGTAATTACTAATTGTTTTTCAGAATTTTTAAGAATATTATGATTTTTGTGATTTAATACTGTAGCATTTTTTCTTTTAAATATGTGCAGATCTTACTTTACATACAGTTACATTTGTTTTAAACAATTTGATCCATTCAAGGGATTTTCTATATTAAGTTGATCCAGATGAATTTAATTACAAATTAACACAACCTTATTTCTGAGAGACAGTTATACTTATAGCTCTACTTAAATTAACATGTGTTTGAAGGTTTTGTAGTTTAAAAAAATAAACTGGGAACAACATGTTTTTGTTCCTGGGGAAGTTCCAATTTGTTGGTTGTTTTTCCAGCTGTGATGAATTCAACATATGTGTGAATTTTATTTCAATTGTTTTGTGCTTATATTTTGTTTCATATAACAGAAAATACAAAAAGAATCAGTGATTTAGAACATTTCCAAATAGAATTCTAAGAGAGAAACTTGAAGTTTTGTGACAACTGGGAAAAGGGACGTCTTCTTAGTGGAGGGGTTAGCAGAATAACAGAGACATTGTTTGATGAGATTTGCATTCTGCCACTTCCTGCCTCACTATTTCCAATGGTATTACTTAAACGTATTTAGTGGAAATAAAATAATTTTGTCTGTATGAATTCACAATTTTTGGTTTAATTGGGCCACACTACACATTCATATTTGATTTTACCTCTAAAATCTTTTCTCCTTAGTTTAAAACCACAGATGTGAATTTATAATGTAAAATAGCACCTAGAATTTATATGAAATGGTCCAAACTATTTAGAATATAATGACTATAGTGTGTCAGGTAGTATGTAATAGTTGATTTTGGGGAAAATCAATTACAGTGGATTTTTGTGAAATACTGAGTAATAGAATTATATTTGATTCTATAAAAAATTCATGGTTACATCTAAAAATAACTCAGTTATAAGTTAATTCTGAAAAAACTAAGATAGTTTACTGGAAAAAACTAGAAGTTTCAATAAGCTTGCTTTTTAAAAATTGACTTGGATCTGGACTTTGGTGACTCATGCCTGTAATCCTCGCTACTCAGGAGTCTGAGATCTGAGGATAGTGGTTGAAAGCCAGCCTAGGCAGAAAAGACTGTCAGACTCTTATCTCCAATAAACTAGAAATTGCACTGTGCCTCAAGTGGTACAGTGGTAGCCTTGAGCTGAAGAGCTGAGGGACATTGCCCAGGCCCAGAGTTCAAGGCCCATGAACAACAAAAAAAAACGACATAGAGTTTTACTATATTATTTCATGATTTTTATGAGTGGTTGTTCAGTGAAAATGTCATTGGTTTTTATATTTTGTGATGGCATAAAATGAGCCTACTATTTTCTCAAATTAATCAAAAAAATTTTCTTATTCTATGACTGCATAAATTTTGTGGGTAATGGTTAAAACCAAGTTGCCTTTTTGAAATAAAATATTTATATCACCCCCCAAAAAAGAGGAACAAAATAAAATATATGCAAGAAATTTACTCTGTAAATCTTCATGGGCTAATAGCCTGTCAGTTTGTTTTAACTTTTAATCAAAAATTAAAACAATACTGGATAATATGAACCCATTTAAATTTCTTCATCCTTGTCATTTAAGATTCACTTTAAAAAAAAGTTCAACAGGGGCTGGGAAGTTGGCCCAGTGGTAGAGATCTTGCCTTGCATGCCTGAGTCCCTGGGTTCGATTCCTCAGCACCACATAAGCAAAAAGAAAAAAGCCGGAAGTGGTGCTGTGGCTCAAGTGGTAGAGAGCTAGCCTTGAGCTGAAGAGCTGAGGGACAGCGCCCAGACCCAGAGTTCAGGCCTCACGACCGGACCAAAAAAAAAAAAAAGTTCAACAGGTGAGTGTTTTTTCCTTACTTTTCCAAAGAAATGATCATTTCATCATTATAGTGTATAGCACAATGTACCCAGAAAGCATTTCTTAAGGAAAAAGAATTTTTCCCATTCTTTGGTTTTCTTCATTCTGTATTTAAGCTGCATACCACAACTCACCCACCCTATTGTCTGTCTTTTCATTTGAAACATTTCAAAAGTTTTCCTTCCCTGGTGTGTCAGCCAGCAAAGTTTTACAAAACAGCATTCTTTCATTCATTGTGCTTTCCAAAATATATCTCACAAATGCCATCAATGAAACATAATCTGAAACATCTGTGGACTTTTCCACTTATAGTGGAAAAATTGCTTTCCATAATCCTTAGAACCAGCTGTTTACAGGCATTAATTGCTCTATCAGTTCCATGCTTTAGAACAGCTGCATTTGACAATGGCGTACATGTTAATTTGTTTACCACATCTGGTTTGTTTTCAGGAAGGACTGTGTTCATGGAAGATGGTAATAGATGAATTGTGCAATTATGTAGTTTAATAGGGCTCTGAGTTGTGGATATAAAACATCCACTTCAGTGACTAAATATTTAAATTAAATCCCATAAAATATATTCCTTCAATTTTCTGGGTAAAGTGTTCTACTATCTAGGTATTTTAAAAGAAATATTATGTGTTGTTTCCTTGGTGACAACGTAATTGGAGGACTTAAAATTTTATATACTATGGCCATCTTAAATGAGGTAGATGTACTTGGGTTGGCATGCAAAACTTTTGCTAAGTAAGGTAAGTGCTATAACACTGAGCCACCTTCCTAGCCCTTCATGCATGCAAAACTTTTGGGACAGCATTAATGTTTAAATCTTGGATAGGATTTGATTGGGAATTGTGACAGACTTTCATAGTATAAGAAGGAAAACGAAAGGCCATACTAATTTTTTTTTGGGGGGGTCCAATTGTGGGGACTGAACTTTTGCCTGGGCGTTGTCGCTCAGCTATTCAGCTCAAGGTTAGTGCTCTAGCACTTGAATCACAGCGCCACTTCTGGCTTTTTTCTTTTTGTTTATGTGGTGCTGAGGAATTGAACCAAGGGCCTCATGCATGCAACTCAAGGGCTCCACAACTAAGCCACTTCCCAGCCCCACTAATACTTTTCTCTGCTACATTGTTATATTAGTTTATTCAAACACACACATACACACATACAAATACACAGATACACACATTTGTAGTGTAAAGACCCACTCCGTCTGCAAGAAAATATTTTAATAGGAATTTCATAAAATATTTAGTCTGCTGAGTTCTGATTAGAATTTACAGAAATATCTACTTGCTTCTTCCCCTGGACAAGTCATTATCATTTGTGAATGTGCGGCCAATTGAATTTAGAATGCCCCAGAAAGATCTATGTGTTAAAGAAAAATGACTTTCTATTTCCTGCCAGACTGTGGAGAATATCTGAATAGTTCTGGAGATTAAGTTCTTAGAGTGAAAGCTATGAGAACATAGACTCTCAACTACTTTCTTATTTTATCTTTTAGTCAGTCTAGGTCAAAAACTTTTCTCTTTGACATACTCCCCACTTTGGCATTGTCTTGTCATAGGCTCCCAAAGCAATAAAACCAACTGAACATACACTGAAACCTTCAAACTTGTAAATCTGAATAAGCATTTCTGTTCAATAAGTCGACAACATCACTTATTATGGTAGTTTATAAAGCTAACCCAGAAGTCTAGTCTTTCTAACAATGTAGAGTATATTAAATTATGCTTCATTATAAAATATGTAACTCAATGTTTTATTTTATATTTTTGTTTGTGTTGATCCCAGGGCTTAAACTCAGAGCCTGGATGGTGTTTTTGTGTTCTAAGCCAGTGCTCGACATAAAATCTCAACTGGAATGTTCGACATACAATCTGAACTAGAACTCCATTTGCCCTGGTGGTAAATTGGAAATAAGAATCTAATGAACTTTCCTATACAGGCTGGATTTGAACTGAGATCTTCAGATCTTAGCCTCTTAACTAGCTAAGATTACATCCTTGAGCCACCAGTGCCTAATCATGTTGCATATTTTGTGTAATTCAAATTTTCAGCATTGTATAGATGCTCCTACTACAATATAAAAATACTTAACCTATTTTTCACTGTATTTGTTGTTGGTATAATTTGTGGAGGGGAAGGGAAAAACCAAGTTGTCTAAGTAGTGATACAGGTGGACCCAGTGCAACAATGAGATGCTATGTAGGAAAATGAAATTTACAACTTTGGCTCAAGATGGGAGAGAGGGTCGGGAAGGGGAAATGGAAAGGGATGATAAAAGGATAGAAAGGAGGAGGTAACAATGCTTGTTAAGAAATGTACTCATTACATTGTCCCTGTAATTTTAACCCCTCTGTATGGTATTTTCGCAAAAAAAATCTTAAAACATAATAAGGATATTTGTAAAGTATATAATGAAGTAAGAATTTTCATTCTTACAAAATATATGCAAAATCTATGCTAAACTATCTATATTTTACTCTACCTTTCCTGCAACCAGTTTGATATAGTTTAATACCTGTCATGCCAAGTTTCTCTATATTCTACTGGAGATTTAATTTTTCATGTATGTATGCATATGTATATGTATATTTATATGTATCTATCTATCTGTATATGTTCCAACGTGGATCATCAAACTTGAAACTTTGCTTTATTTTTTTTTTGCTGTTCAGCAGTTAACATGGTCGGCTCAATCTGTGACAATATCTCTGCTCATACTGATCATTCGTTTATTTACAACACCATCAGCCTTTTAAAATCAGCTTTATTTCCAGAGATGATTACCAATCAGTCCAATCAATATATACCCAGAGGGTTTTAATAAAACAAGCTTTAAGGAAGGAAGATAACATGAAGTGACAACTACAAAATATCTACAGAGACCTGACATCTTTCACATTTTTGCCTTCCTCCTGATACTTAAGAAATCATTGACTAACATTATTAATAATACTGCAAATATAACTTAAAGATCAGTGTTTTTTCCAACCTGAAGCCTTCTTTTCCATGATTTTTGACATAAACTTTTATGAGACTTTTTTGATTTTGATGGGATTCCATCCAAAACAAAGCCATGTATAGCAAGAAAGCCAATGTTTTTAACTCAGAGTACTAAACAAAAGAGGGTGAAAATTAAGGTTAGCTATATATGTTAAGCACAAATATAGGCAATATCAAGATATTTTGAAATGGTATATTTTTACTGGATAAAGTGGGTCAAATCTATAATATTATCTACTTGGAAAACAGAGCTTAGAGTATTCCACTTCCAGGCAAAATGTTTTGTGCTTGTGTTAGGAGGACCTCAGTCCAAGCAGGCCAAGGCATAGTGGTACTACCTCAAAATAAGCAATCAAATTATAATCTACAGGTATGGTAGTAGTAGAGATGCCGTTTCACAAGTATAGGTTTTGAGTTCAATCCTCCAGTAGTGCTGGGAATTTAAATGTGGAATGTCTAAGGTCAAGATTTCATACTTGTCTTACAAGCTCTAATAAAACTTTTACCTCTTTTGCTATTTTTTAAAAGTATAACCATAACTTTCATGTCCCAAACAAATAATTTCATATTAGAGATTTTCTTCTATCTATTAAGTAATATATTATGTCCCACTGAAATCAGACTAAAGATAAAAAACCATTGTCTTACAAAGTGACTGTATATGGAAACAGAATCTCAAAGGTAGCATTTAAGTTGAAGTCTACTCCAAGAGAAGCAGAACGCCTTGAATATGCCAAGGAAAGAAGAATCAGAAGCTAACTCTAATCTTGGTGTTCTAATTCCACCAACTCAGAGATAATGTATTTACAATGTTAATGCTACCCAATCTGTGGTAGTTTATTATTGCAATTACTAGCAAACATGTGGAAGCTATAAGACACGAAAAGTCATTGACTCTTCAGATCCAAGACTCATCTCTATAATCCTAGTGATTAGGAAGAATGAGACTTGAGGGATAATGGTTCAGGCTGGTAGGAAAGTTCATGAGGTTCTATCTCCAATTAACTACAAAAAATTCTGGCTGGAGCATGGTTCAAATAGTATACTGACTACTGTTAGCAAAAAAAAAAAAAACAAACTGAGAGTATGATATATGTTCAAGCCCCAATCTGGCAGAAAGAAAAAGTCCTTAGAAGAATACTACGAGAAGCAGAATTATGAATAGGAAAGCAGAAACAAAAGAAATAAACTTATTGATATAGACAAAGCTTCTCAATGTGAAATATGGCACTAACTGTAATATTTAGGGTTTTCCTTCCTATACAGTAGAAATAAATGGCATTTTTGCTTGACAAACTAAAATATAAAACTGTATGCAATAAATAATCACATTACTTTTATGTTTCCATAATTTAACTTGTTTTCCTAAATATTTCTCGAATAGTGTAGCTTTTGAAAATCAATAAATGTTGCATTTTCATATATGATTACATATCCTTCCAAGTGTTGTCTAAAATTGATCTACACTGAAATGATTGCCATTTACATCTTTCTCAAGATATTTATGCTTTCAATTGACCTTCCACAAAACTCATACCCAAAATATAAATTTTAGTTTGTTCATGCAAACACAGGAACATAAACATTTGTCTTAAAATGTTAATTACTTTTATCTGCTGTCATTAATGAAGTATAACTAATAGAATTAAGTATATACCCTGAGGGAAATAAGATACTTCCTTCTAAATACAGACTTGCAGGTACACACACAATCGCACACGCATACATATAAATTTTACCACTTTGACTCAGGTTAGATTCCTGACATTGGGTGTCAGTAGTGATCTAATAATCAAATTTTCCTGCCCAGACATAAAATACATTCATAATTCCACACAGACAAAAGCACCAGATTATTCAAAATAATGAGAATATTTAACAGAACCAACCAGCACTTGAGCCATCTACTCCCTGATTTCTTTTATTATTGATGATGCATTTTTCATATCATAAAAATGTTTCTGTCTCTGATTAGCAGAAAAAAATATGCTATCATATAGGGGAAATTGTAGGTAAAATTACTTATAATGTATAATATATTTTGTCAAAGACTTCTGTTTCCTTTTTGCAGAGTGTTTCTGGCATTTTGCCCTAATGTTTATAATTAAATTACAAAGGACATGCCATATACCTTAATTCATTTTTCCTAACGGTTATGGTATGGAATTGAATCTGATTTGTTTGCTTATTGTAAATTAAATATTCTCAACAACTGGAATTATTGTTTATGTTACTCTTAATCCATTTGAAATATCAAATAGAACTGGAAATTCCCCTCAGCAATGATTTGTGAATGTCATTAATGGTTGTGGAGGGATAAAGGATTTGAATTATCTAGAGTGCATCAAAAATGGCACTGTTATTCAAAGGGCTGATCATTTAGTCAGCTGTTAAAGTATGGTCTTCTTATTACATCTAAGAACTTAACAGTATGCTTTTCATCACATTCTTGTCTGCAAAGCAGTAGAATTATTTCCTTTGTACAGTTGATGTCCAGCTGCGACTTTAGTGAAACCTACAAACAACTGCACAGGTGTATTAGCTGCTCTAGATTTTGAAATTTTCTTCCTGTAGCCCTTGTGATTTGAGCCCAGATTCATGGGATAGTCACATAATCCACAATAACAAAGCACCATAATATACAAAGTCCACGTGCAAAATGAGGTTCAATTATTTCTATGTTGATTTCTTTTTTATTGATTGTCTTTTAAGGAGCTGAGGGTGTTTATTTCTCATTATTTTTGATGTGACTTAAATTTTCCAGATTATTCAAATAAAATAAAGAGATATAAAAAAGACCTATTTAGTCACAAAATACAGCTAACCATTTGCGTGATTTTTTTATTCTTATCCTGTTCTCAGTTATCTTCAAATAACGTTGAGATGAGCCTAGCATATGTGTAAATTGACATGGATAAAACACACAGAATTCTGGAATCTTTGGACTGTGATTTCTATATAACTTCACCTAGAAAATTATCACCTGCTTCACGTCTTAAGTAATCTACTTAAAACAATTTTTATTAATTTTGTTTATAGATGTCATAATCTATGGTACTGATGCATTGCATAAGTGTTGGATTCCTTATCTCCACTGAATTAACATTACATTTATTTTATTTTTTTACACATTAAGTAATGACATTCTTGAGGATCAAACGTGCCTGCTTTTCATTTTGGTTGCCAAAATGGAATTATTAGACATTTGGAACATTGAAATCTGAACTTACAAATTTCACTAGGACTTGAATTGTGTTACTTACATGTTTAATATTGAAATAAAAACCATCATTAAATAGAAAGCAAAATTATGTTATCACACCTTAATCCCTGAATTGACTTCATGATAAAAAAAAACATTTAGATTTATATAACAAGATATACATACTCAAACGAACTATGAGATACGGAAATAGAAACCTTTTTTGTTTTGTGTTTGTTGTTGTTTATAGTTTGTGAAAATTCTGTCTTTTTGCCCTATGCCTGGTATATTCATTGTATGTCTTCAGGAAGGTGTGGATGGGCACAGAGCTTTAGGGAAAAGAGTGAAAAATTGCAGCATTGGAGTTCATTGAACATTGATGAAAGTGAACTATTTAACACATGGGTGGGGACAGGAGGGTGGGACTGGGAACAAGTGAGGGAACTGAAGACATTTCTTAAAAGGAAATGTTCTTATTACCTGACCCTTGTAATTGTAATCCATCTATAATTCACCTTGAAAAGGACAACAGAGTAAATTTTGTTAAAAAGGCAACCAAAATGTTGATTCTTAGAATCCTAGAAGTTTGTTTTGTTCACTGGTTTGAGTTGGTTGAGTCTATCTCTGAAAATAGCTACATTGACATTCATTTGGCGAATTTTTGAGCTACTAGTAGATAAAAGTCAATTATGATTGTATGCTTTTTGGGACTGATTCATTTATTTCTTTAATCTAATTTATATTATTTCTGACTACTGGTTTTTGGTTTTGTTTTTCCTGATTTGTCAGAGACTTAGTGGTGCATCATTAGTGCTGATTTCAGATTGTTCTAATTTGTTGATGTACATACTCAAAGCTATAAATATTTCTCTGAGTATTGTCTGTGCTGCTGCTGTGTGCCAGGAGGTAGTATTTTGTGTGTTCACTTCCACTGAATTCCATAAACGTTGGAACTTCCCTGCATATCCCTTCAGTGACTCACTGATGATTTAGCAATGTGTTATTCATTCTCTGTGAATTTCAGAATGCTACGTGATGCCTTTTCATGTCGAGATCTAATTTGGTCCCATCATGGTCTGACAGGATACAAAGAGTAATTTCATTTTTATTTTTGAATTTTGAAAGATTTTCCTTGTGATCTAAGATATGATCTACTTTGGAGAACATTCCATGGGCTGCTGAGTGGAATATATATTGTGACACTGGTAGGTGAAATACTCTGTAGGTATCTGTTAGGTATAGCTTGTCGATACAGTTATTTAGCTCTAAAGATTTTTGCTAAGTTTTTACCTGGGTAGCCTGTCCAGAGGTAAGAATGATTTGTTCAAGCAACCAAAATTTATTTGGATGTACGCATGTTTTTAGGGTAAGTAGTATTTCTTTGATGAATTTGTGAGCTCTAGGATTCAGGACATTGTTATTTAGAATTGTTATATCCCTCTGATGGAGAGTTTTCTTTGTCAATATTTAATGTCCTTCTTTGTGTCGTTTTACTTTCATACCACCTATATTTTAAAGCAAATTATATCTAATATTAGTATAGTTACTCTAGCCTGTTGATGAGGTCGATTTTTAATTTGTAAAGATGATGTACAGAAGGGTTACAATTACATAATTCATATAATGAGCACATTTCTTTTTGAACAGTGTCACCTCTTCACTCATGTTCTCTCAGTTTTTCCCTTTCAACCTCCCTCTCGCATAAGTTGTATAGTTCATTTACAATGTAGTGTCTATTGAGTAGCACTGCTGTATTTAAGCCTTTGTCCCACCATTTCTGTATTCCCCCTTGCCCTATCCAAACGTACATATAAGACCAAAGGTGCAGAAATTAAAAAAATGACATCAGAACACTGAAGGAAAAAGCAAAATAATGAACAAACTCTCATAATCATTTCTTGGAGATTATTTTAATGAACATTATTTTATATGATAATACACATACAGCTATTGATCCTTTGTGATCCTCTCCAAAGGGCATCCTCCTTTGATCTCACTGTATAAATGTTTACAATCCCACAAAATTTATTATGTCCAAGTGTAATGTTTTCTCTTTTACCATCTAACTGTGTTTACTTGTAGAATTAGAGGCACATTCTACTACAACAAATGAGGGAAATTAGGCAACCTATATTTCTTTGAGTCTGTCTTTCTTCACTTAATATAAGATTGTTCCAAATCTTTCCATTTCCTTATGAATGGTGTAATATCATTTTTTCTGGACCAATAGAATCGCATCATACTGAAGAGTTTTTACATGGCAACGGAAAAAGTTAGCAGGATACATAGAAAGAGAACAGAATGGAAGAATATTTTTACTAGCTAAGCATTAGACAAGTGTTTTCATAACTAACCCATATTTAGAGATCAAAAAGTTAAACCCAACAAAAATAAACCCTCAAATAAACAAGAACCTAATTACTATATGGGATAAAGACTTAAAGATAACTTTTTAGAAGAAGAAGTAAGAATGACAAATAGACGCATCTCTCTCCATAAAAGAAATGCAAATCCAAACAACACTGAGATTCATCTCATGCCTCTTACAATGTCGTTATGAAAAAACGAACAATCACAGATACTGCTAGGTATGTGGCCCAAAGAAAACTCTATTACACTGTTGATGGGAATGTAATCTTGTTCAATCACTTTGGAAAACACTATGGAAATTGCACACAGAACTGAATAGAGAGCTACCTACCTATGATCCAGCAATTCCACTTATGGTCATTTATCCAATAGAGCAGAAACAAGGCCACACTGAAGCTACCAGCATAATCATGTTCATTATTGCATTATTTTCTGTAGCCAACATATGGAATCAGCCCAGATGCCTCTCATTGTAAAAAGAGATCAATAATTATATATGTATATACAAGTTATATATATATATATATATATATATATATATATACATATATATATATATATATATAAAATTTTATTGGTCCCAATTTACAAGTATATAAGTACGTATATAAATTTATGTATATAAACGTATATACATATATATACAAACATATAAATACATTCATAATGGAATTCTGTTCATTCATAGGAAAGAATAATATTGAACCATTCTAAAGGAAAAATGAAACACTCATAAATAATATTAAGTGAAATAAAGCAGACCCAGCGAAACTTAGTTTGCATGAATTTCCTCACTTGTGGTAGATAGGAGTGTCTATAAATTTAAAAGTAAACACACTGGATGGTGTGCAGGGAGGTACAAATGAATTATCTGAAGTGTCAGAGTCCATGGAGAGTGAAAATACTATACTTTTCTTAAAACACAAAGTCAAAGCCCAACAAAATAAATACCACTAAATGTGTAGTGCAAGAGAGGATAGTGGGGGGCAATGTGAGAGTGGTAGGAAATTGAACGGGAAAAGGATAGAATACCGATAAGAATTCATTGTATACTTCCCAGAGAATTCTTGAGTTAAATATCTGGGCTACAGCTTAGACATTACCCTTACAAAAATGTTTGTAGTTTAAAAGTTGGTACTCTTGGAGAAATAAAATCTAAGAATGTAAAGGAGTCTGGGAAATTCAGTTTGCATCCAGCCTGGGCAGAACAGTCTTTGCAGCAGTACATATAATAAAGAAATCAAAAGCTGGATTGGAAGAATGGCTCAGGTGATGGAATACCAGTTATGAGCAAGATTGCTGAATAAGAGCTTGAGGCTTTTGCATACATACATACAAACATATACAGAGGCACTTATATGTGCACACACAAATACACAAATGAAACAGCTCTCAGAATGTGTAGAAAAGTTAAAAAAACAATAAATATATGTCCTGAATAAGACTAGAATCAAGTGATAATTTTTAATATTAGAAAGTCCTCAAGTGAACTTCTTTCAAAAACGTTTGAGAATATTACATAGGTAGGGACCAGAGATAGTCAGAGAGTCAATTAATCATTATTAAAGGGATCGCATCCATGGAGGAATGAATCAGAGATCCCGCAGGTGCATCTGAAAATATTTATATCCTGTGTCAAATGTTAGAACATCTTTGAAAATAGTAGATAAGCAGTCGGAACAGTCACTATGGTGTATAATATCCCTGGAGAAGTTCAGAATTGGTAGTCTGTATCTAGATTAAATAAACCAAGAAACTATGGCAGGGCAATGTGATACCAGCCTAGAATTCTAGCACTGAGATTAAGACAGGAGAGTAGAGAGTGGAATTACATAGTGATATCTTCCCTGGTCCAGGTAGTATAATTTTGTCTTAATAAAACAAAACAAACAAGAAAGGAATACATAGTTGGAAGTTTGGACTAATTTTGTCATTAAGTTGTTTTTTTTTTTTGCGTCCGGTCGTGGGGCCTGAACTCTGGGCCTGGACGCTGTCCCTCAGCTCTTCAGCTCAAGGCTAGCACTCCACCACTTGAGCCACAGCACCACTTCCGGCTTTTTTCCTTTTGCTTATATGGTGCTGAGGAATCGAACCCAGGGCCTCAAGCATGCAAGGCAAGCACTTCTACCACTCCCAGCCCTGTCATTAAGTTTTGAGAATTCAAATTTCCTGCTGAAATGCAAGTCATATTTAATCCTTACTTGTGTCTTAAATTCTCTCTTCATTACAGAACATTCCTTGGGGCTGGGATGGTGGCTCAGTGGTAGAGCGCTTGCCTTGCATGCCTGAGGCCCTGGGTTCAATTCCTCAGCACCACATAAGCAAAAAGAAAAAAGCCAGAAGTGGCGCTGTGGCTCAAGTGGTAGAGCGCTAGCCTTGAGCTGAAGAGCTGAGGGACAGCGCCCAGGCCCAGAGTTCAGGCCCCACAACCGGACCCAAAAACAAAAAAACAAAACAGAACATTCCTAGATGCAAAATGACTCAGGATTCCCATCCAAAATTTGAAAAAGTAAGTAATCATCAGTCTGTTGTATCCCAAAGAAATTATGAAGGATTACATAAACTTAAGCCTGGAAAAATAGCAAACTTCGTCTAATGTAGGATTTTGAAGATATTGCTAAATTAGAATTTAGATTTAAAATAAATATTTTCATTTTGTTTTTAATTTCATATTCTATAGGATACTACAAAATTCTTTTTAAGTAGAGGGTTTAATTGACAAATTCACAAATGATTTTGCATTCTTTTTGCCTAAAATATTCTTTCAAGAGAGTTATAATTTTTTTTAGAAATTAGTTAATAGATAATTCCAATAGTTCATGTATAAAATGATGATGTGAATGTTGTAGACAGAGTTGCAAAAATTGATATTAATTTATAAATTTAGAATAAGAGCAATTTTTTGAGGCTTTGGTATAACATGGTATGAAGAGAATAAAAGTTTGACATCTTCTCTCTTCTACCTGTATGTAACACAGGAAGCAATTTCCTTAATTATTTGCCACTGTATGCAATGAGAAAAATATTAGGTGTGGGGTTTGTTTTTATTTTTGTTTTTGTTTTATTGGTTTGCCCTAGGGCTTGAACTCTGGGCCTGGACACTATCTCTGAGCCTGTTTATGCTCAAGGCTTGTGCTCTACCACTTTAACCTCAATGCCACTTGTGTCTGGCTTTTGCTGATAAGTATATTGGAGATAAGAATCTAGGGAACCTTCCTGCCTGGGTGGGCTTTGAACTGTAATCTTCAGATCTTAGCATCCAGAATTTATATGATAGTTAAAAAAGTATAAATATAAATACTATTTGCAAGTGTTCCGATCTCAAGAATACCAGTGGAGGGAAAATGATGCAACCCAGTTTATTGTGGTGTTCTTTCCAGAACATGTATGGCATCACATTATCAGAGTTGTATTTTTTTCACAATAGAGAAAAGCCTTTCATGATGTGAATTAAGGGAAGTTTGAGGTGCACCCTAAAAGTTCTAAACTGTTGGGCTAGGATGACTCTATATAATAAATATTGGGTTTGGTGGTTATAAAAATAATAGCTTATTGTGATAAAAAAATTGCTTAATCTTGAAGAATTATTACCGATGCTACATAGTTTTATCTTCTACCAAAATGTGGTTATTTTTCTGTTGACTCTCAATCTGTAACACCATATTGGAAAATGCATCAATTGCAGAATTACAGAACATGCAAGCTGGTACTGTTTTGAATCTCTCAGGTATGGAATCTTCCGAATTTGAAAATGAGTAGTTACTAGTCATTGGAATGTTGAAGAACACATATATTCTGTCTTCTTAACAACTTATTTACTTTTAAAAGTTATAGGTTTCCATAGAATTAAACTGTTTTCGCTTTTAGTACTATATTTATTCTTTTCTTCAAAATATTGGTAAGTATATTGTGAAAATATTGTCCAGTCAGATAGCATTCAAGTTAATGGTCCTCTGATTAAAATGGGGTAATTAATTCAAATTACACGCCAAACAGTATTGATTTTTAAAAGTTACTACATAAAGAATAATATTTATGCTACCAATGCAGTGAAATGTTATTTCATGCAGCTTATTTTTTAAATTTAATTTTATTGTCAAAGTGATGTGTAGTGTGGTTACAGCAATTTTAAGGTAGTGAATAAATAACTTTTCAAATTTGTTACCCCCTCCCTCATTTTCTTCAGTTTTCCTTCACCCCAATACCCCTCACAAGTTGTAATGTACATTTCCAACATATTGTCTTGTGAGTATTGCTATTGCATTGGTTTGCCTTTGTCCTTTGTCTCACCATTTTGTTGTTCCTCTTCCCTTCTCTAGTTAAGGTAAATATATACACAATACACAGGCTACCAAAATCAAATACAACAGGGAATAAAGCATAGGGGAATAACCCAATAGAAAATAGAAATCACATAGTACATTAAAAACAACAACCGCAAATATTACTCTCTGTTTCATATCTTGGAGTTCATTTTGCTCAGAATCAGCTTATATGGTTATATATACACATAACAAAGCCACTGGAAAATAATAGTTTCATGGACACTATATCATGAAAGCAACATGTTAACTGTTCTTGATGGTAAAGGTGGAGTTACGATTGGTGTATTCACGATTCTAATAAAGGAAATTCAAAAGAGTTTTAAAATTATAACAGGTAATTTTAATTTATTCAAAATTTTTAACAACTTAGCCTATTATGAAAATTTTAAATTGTCTGGGAAAATAGGTGTTCATGCAAAGTAATCCATGGAGACTTAGCTGAGAGGGAGCAATATGGATGAAGATGGTTCATTTTCACACTAAACAAACAAACATCAGAAACCTTGCTATATATCCTGTAAGTTCCCTTGAGAATTGTCCTTACCCAGGAAATCTGCTCTTACTGTGTGAAACAAGGTTGTAGTGGAATTTAAATTCAAAGTTCTTAGAAAAAAGACATCAAAATTTGTGAATTGACCTTAATTACCAAACAGTAATTCTCTGAAAAATATAATTTGGGTCCAAATATTTAGGTTGAAAGTCCCCTAAACAATGAAAGAAGGTACTGGGTTTACATTTTTTGTTTGTAATACTTTCCACAATGTCTTTGCACATGACACACTGAACACAGAAAAAAATCTGATTGGATACTTGAAACAAATGATTTCACATTTCTTACTAGCTCACAAAATATAATATCCTCAATATCATGAGATAGTGAAGAATTCTCTTATTACATAAGCCAAAAAGTTTTGGGATCAGAAAAGAATTGAGCAAAAAGAAAAGGCAAGAAAACACGTTCTTAAAAGCCCTAGCTAAGCATATTGGCTTCAGCAGTGGAGGGAGGCCAAACTTTTGACATATTGTCTTAATATTTTTGCTACCTAAAGTGATTTTACAGAGCCTATTTAGCTCACTACAATGCAGAACAGATTGAATGAAGGCATGAAAATAAATTCCACATCCAAATCAAAGAGTTTTAAAAGGAAAACCATGAAGATGTAGTGTTGGTAGAGCCGGTCAGATCTGGTTGAGTCAGCTAGAGTAGCAGTTGAAGCTCACTTCTAGCTCATAGAGACATGACCCACAGGCATCCCTGTCTAGTTTGCCAGCCTTGAGCTGTCCATGGTCCCTACATGCTCCTGGGGGACCAATCAGTGCCTGTCACCAAGCAGTGCCCATCACAAGTGCCCATCTTCAACTCCCTGCTAAGTAATTGGCTGGGAAGGACTCAGGAAGTTGGGAAAGCTGGCGCTATAAAATCCCCACCTTGTGTAGAAATAAACGAGACCTGCTTAAGGCTGTTCTCCCAACGTGTGTTCCTTGTGTGTGTGTATCATTCATGCTTACCTCCTGCTGGAGATCTAACCCTACATGTGGCACCCAAGGAAGGGGTCGATCGCTTTCACCAGATGGACATTTTAGGATCTAGTGCAAGGTTAGTGCCTCCAAGGGCAATCTTCCCCCAACAGCACGAGAGCCTCAATCAGGAGCACTTGTTGCCCTGCTCTGGAGTAGGCAGATAAAATATCACAAAAGGAAGCTAGTTTAATATGGGAAATAGTGAGTGAACTGTGTCTCTGTATTGACTCTGGTGCCAACTGGAATCCAGACAGGTGGACCCACGTCTTTCAGGCAGCTAATAAAAAGGAAGTCCGTGAAGGCACTGAGCTGCCCCTAACCTTTTACCCCATCATAGTAGCTATTCAAGCCTGTCTTTCAGGGAAAGAATAAGGGGAAACTCTGCAGGCATTTAACACCTCTCTGCAAGAAGAAACAGAACAAAAGGAAAATTACGAAGCTGCTCAAGCACTCCCATCTTCTTATGACACAGCAAACAATTCCAGCAAGAACACAGATAACCAACAACTTCCACTATCAGGTGACCCAGGGGGCCAGCCAGCTACGCTTGTACACCGCCTCCCCCACACTATCAGTCCCAGGAAGCCTGCCCAATCACTTCTTTTGCCTGTTTAGGCCAGTCTGGGAACTCCCCTCAGAAAACTTTGTATCCTTGGGCAGAGATAATCCAACTTGCCCAAGAACAAAAACCTGTTGTTCCCCCTGTAATACAAAAGTTGTTCTCGGGCCCCACAACTACCGTGGCAATGACAGCCAAGCCTATAAATGAACCCCAGTTCATGTTCCCAGTAAACGTCCACTGAATCTCTGCACGACCTAACCAATGGTACCCCCATGACCCAAAAGTACTTGAGAAATACCGGGCCACTGTCAGGGA
Organism: Dipodomys spectabilis; assembly: GCF_019054845.1. Classification (NCBI taxonomy): domain Eukaryota; kingdom Metazoa; phylum Chordata; class Mammalia; order Rodentia; family Heteromyidae; genus Dipodomys; species Dipodomys spectabilis. The sequence continues at coordinate 940,837 of NW_024870689.1, forward strand.
AGATGGGTTACACTCCCCGCATGCTCAACCCTTAGCATTGATCTTAACTGCCCCCATGATTGGAAGAGCTTAATGAGCAAAGCATTATCTTCAGGGTCTTCCTTTGATGGAAGGCTGCTTTTTATGATGAATGTGAACATCAAAGTGCATGAAATATCGCTGCTGGAGAGCAGGATGCTGCCATGGGGGATCCTGATTGCTTAAAAGGGGAGGGAGCTTATGCATCTCCTGCTGCACAAGCAGTGGCACCTCCACAGTACTTTGACCAAGTATGCCTCTGTGCATTTCGGGCTGTCTCCTCAGTACCCTCTAAAGAAGGGGACAAACAACTAAAATCCCTCATACAACGTCCCCATGATCCTTTCATTGACTTCGTTGCCAGTGTTCAAGAAGCAGTGGGCAGGAAAGTATCCCAAGCTTGAACCGGAAATGCGCTAACCAAGACCCTAATATGGTAAGGGGCCACACAGGAATGCAGAAAAGCCATTGCCCCTGAACGAAATGGGGAGATCACTGATTGCATCCTAGTCACCAAAGATTTGGGGACATCAACTCATGCTATGAGTACCCTTGCGCTGCCTTTCACCTATATGACTGCCAGTGCTCGCGCGCCCCCTAATGGCACAATGGGAAATCGACCTTGTTGGGGATGTGGTGAAACTCGTCATTTTATAAAGGATTGCCCATCACTCTGGGGCTCAGCAAAAAGAAAACAACCTCCATCTGCATGTCCTAAATGCAAAAACAGTTTTCATTGAGCCTCTGAATGCTGCTCTACTACTTAGCCTTTCAACTAAATAAGGGGCAGTCCTCAGCCCCTACCCCAATAGGACAAAGTCAACAGCCACCACCTCAAGTGTTATGGACTATTCCTATCCAAAATGGAAAAGCTAGAATGAAACTTAAAATCAATGGAGCAGAATTTAAGGGCATAATTGATACGGGAGCTGACTGTACAGTCCTTAGAAAAGATGAAGTAGAAGGGTTGGGATGGAAGCTAATTCCTGGCCCCTGCATACAAGGTGTCGGTGGAAAAACAGATTCCTCCATGTCCAATGGCCTGTAAGATGGGAAGACTGTGATGGGACCACCGGGGTTTTTAAACCACTTGTTGCCCCTGGCCTTCCATGCAATCTTTGGGGAAGAGATGTCCCCACTAATATGGGTATTCTGATAACAACAGATGATAAGGCTTTTTATTTAAGACATCATAACCGATCAAGCCATTAATCACCCACAGTACCCCCAATTCTAATGTTCACTGTTGTGTGACCAGAGCCAGTTCCACTCCAATGGGACACCACCAAACCCATTTGGGTCGAACAGTGGCCTATTTCCTCTGAAAAGCTCCCTCATCTCCAGGCTCTAGTGGAGGAGCAACTAAAAAAGGGACACATAGAACCTAGCATCAGTCCCCACAATTCCCCATTTTTATTATCCAAAAAAGTGCTCAAGGAAAGTGGAGATTTCTCCATGATCTACGTTCCATAGTCATATAAAAAAGATAGGAATGCTTCAACCCGGACTTCCACACCCTTCTGCAATATCCAAAGATTGGCACATTGCCATTATTGACTTCAAGGACTGCTTTTTTCCACCCCCCTACATCCCAAAGATAAAGAATACTTTGCCTTCACAGTATGGGAACCTAATTGTCAACTACGCACTCATCAATATCTATAGAAAGTTCTCCTTAAAGGTATGAAAAATAGCCCTGCTTTATGTCAAATGTATGTTGCCCATGCTATTAGGCCTTTGCATTCCAAATGCTTTTCTGTCCAATACATGAATGACAATTTAATAGCACATAAAGATGCTACAACCATGCAAACCTGTTTAACACAACTCAAGGAGAGCCTTACAGTGCTGGGCCTTCATATTGCCCCCGAAAAAATTCAACTCAAAGCCCCTTATGCCTATCTTGGATACCATGTAAATCAAAAAATTACCCCAAATGGGCCTCATATCGTCATTAAATCCCAATATACTTTAACTGAATTACAACAATTATGTGTACATATCAACTGGGCATGTGATTTTATGCGTCACCTCACCCAACAACTGCAACCATTATTTCAATTGCTTCAATGACCCTGTGACCCAACTTCCCTTCGTATACTTTCACCTGATGCTCAACAAGTTTCAGAACATGTTGCTGATCAATTATGGTCAACATCCTTGGTGTTTTTAGGTACCACCCAAAGAATCATCCTAATTATATGAAATAATAATGGCCTAATGGTGGCACTGACGCAAACCCATGGTGTGTTACAATGGGTACACCTTGCCACTTCCTAATTACCAAAAATTAGCACATCTATTACCATGCTATGCAACCTGGCCATCAAAGGCACCGAACGATGCTGTCAAACTTATGGTGGATTCCCCGACCGTCTTATATGGCCCATTACAAAAACAATCTTTGATTTCCTAACAATCGAAGAGGCATTAGCCTTACAAGTCATCCACTACTATCTTAACATTGATAATCATATGCCCCAAACCCCCCTTTTAAAAGTTACCCAAGAACTCCCACTTTTATGGAAATGTTGTACTTGTCCCAGTGGGCAACCTATCCATCAAGCCATTGTACTTTTTACCGATGCTAACAAACTGCTTATGGATTTTACAATGCCAACACTAAAAAATACATGCTTCAACCACATTCCCTGTCTGTTCAAGCTGCTGAATTACTGGCCATTTTGCTCGCCCTTTCATCTTTTCCCAAAGAACCTCTTAATATTTTTTCTGATAGTATATATACTGTACAAACTGTTGCCATTCTTCCTGAAGCTTTATTAAAAGATGAGGGTCATGATATAACACAAATTATGTGTAAACTACAAAATGTATTAGACAATCGTGTCCAACCCTGGTACATTCAACACATTAGATCTCATACTAACCTCCCTGAATCCCTAGCTGCTGGTAATGAAGCTGTCACACCAACTGTACTACTCAACAATATGTGCATGGACCAGGTCCCAAAATTACATGGTCATTTTCATTTATCGGCAGCTACGATCAAACAGTTATTTCCTGATTTAACACACCAACAATGCAAGCACATGATTCGGTCCTGGTCCTCTTGTGCACCTCTTTTACCCTTAGGACCACTTCAACCCATGGGAACAAATCCACGAGGCCTTAGACCCAATAGCTCATGACAAATGAACATAACCCATATCCCACAATTCGGTAAACAAAAATACATCCACGTATGCATAGATACATTCTCAAGCTGTATAACAGTCTTAACCTTAACAGGTGAAACAACAAGGCACATTATTAAGTCACTTCTATATGCCACTACAATTATGGACGTTCCTTGGACCTTTAAAACAGACAATGGCCCTGCTTACACCTCCAAACATTTTCGTGAATTTTGTACATTTTGGAACATTACACACCAGACAGGTATTCCATATAACCCACAAGGCCAAGCTATTGTTGAACGCAGTCATAAAGAAATCAAGACCCTATTTTTAAAAGAAAAGGGGGAACTTGAGGGGCTAGAGTTTAAAGATCCCCAAACACAATTAAACACAATTAAATTATTGCCTCATAGTAAAAAACTCTTTTAACGTTCACACCCACCCATGTGGGACCCCAGCGTCCCTGCATTGGGGACTCATGAAAACACCTACTCTGTTCCCTTTGGTTAGATGGAGGGACCCCATCACAAAAAATGGTAGGGCCCTGCTCCCTTAATGGCACAAGGGAATTTGCTTGTATGTTTCCAGACACGAGTGATAAATCTGTTTGGATCCCACCTGGAGTTGTGCGACCAACCGTCACCACTTACGAACAAGATGTGTCAGCTATGCTTGAACAGCACGAGGAGGAGGAGACACAAACCTCGAGCCCATGCCATCACTTGGGGAGACCTAAAGGGATTGGTAGAACAAGCCCATGCTATGGCCCCAGACACTGATCTGGGGCATGGTACTCAATTCTTCTTATTGTGTGCCATTATTACAGCCAATTCTCAATCTGCTGCAGGGCAGGGTAAGATAACTTTAGTGCCCAGTCCCCAAATCTTAATGATGGTAGGGGACGTTACCACCATCTTCCCTCAAATGCTGTCTTCCAATGGCACGGTTGGCCTTCCTTTCTCAGCAGATGCTTTATGGCATCAAAAAACAAACCTTACTGTAGATGGAAGGGAGCCATCTCTTTTTGTTTTTCAAACAAGACGATAAAGCAATTTGATGGCTGTACCATCCCCCTCGCAACAGTAACGCATGGGATGGGATGGTGGAACTACCCATGACCCTACCCATTTGTCCCACTGGAAAAAAATGCAATCAGGCTACTGACATACCTTTTCATATGCAGTTGTGCCCACACAGGGAGTTTGATAGTTTGGCACTATTTCCACTCCTCTTGAGGAATTAGTGATTAGCCTTTGTGCCAATTCCTGGCAAGGCAAAGTATTTGGGGACCTCCCATTGTCCTTCTACCCGGCTATATACAACCAATCTGAAAAAGATCCCAAACCTCAAAATCTAAATGATTTTTATGACTCTTCAAGAGGACGATTGGGAGACCTAGGACCCCCCCCCCATGCCAATTGTTTGCTCATCACATTCCTGCCTCGATTTGATCCCTTTCCAATTGGCCAATACTTGTTGGTGTAACCGATCTGGATACGACCAGGTGTCAGGAATGGTAGTGGTTAGAACACCGTTCTTTTTTTGTCTAGGAGACAACTCCTCCACTACTTGCACTCTCAGCAATCACTGGCAACCCAATGACTCATATCCTTTTGCAGGTTTGGTACATGTTCCCCCATTTATTGTTCTGGCTACTAATGACTCTCAGTTTTCCCAGGTTCAATTGATTCATCTGCGCACTAAAAGAGCAGTAGGATTGATCATTGCAATCAGGTCTGCAATCATCGCTACAGTGGCTTCAGCTACCACCGCCGCTCTATTGCTGTCCCAAAGCGTGTCCACCGTGCAACAGATAACCCAGCTCATCCCTCAATTGTCATCCACAGAATTACAACATTTGCAAATTGCCAATCATCTTAAGGGAGGCCTCCTTGTGCTCCAACAACAAATAGACTTGCTCTAAGAACAGATTACATTTCTTCGATTACAACAAGGAGGACTATATAATGCTATGACTACTTCTGTCTGTGAGCTTTCCACTCCTGCACCTAATGTCACTGAACTTAGTAACTACTTCAAACTCTTTGGTCCCTTAAGTACTTAAACTTCACCCAAAACCTGCTGCAAGATGTTACACACCTAAACCAGACCACCATACAGCTTATTGCCGCTGCCTCCTTTTTAGAAGATGTGCTTAAAAAGTTACAACAATGGTTTTCTCTCTGGCCATCTGGCGAGGCCTTGCAATTGTAGGGCTTACTCTCCTAGGAATTATTAAATGCTTGCAATCCCGGCAAAAACACCTCCAACGAAGGGTCACCAAAATGACGGCCCTTTTAAAAGAAAAGGGGAAGAAATCATTGTCAAGAAAAGGAACAGGAAAATAGATGTTGAGTCTGCTTTCTTTCCCCTCTCCAATCCTGGGGTTTGAACTCTAGGCCTGGGCTCTGTTCCCTTGACTTCCTTTTTGCAAGACTAATGCTCTACCACTTGAGCCATAGTGCCACTTCTGGCTTTTTCTGAGTAGTTTATTTTAGATGAGAATCTCACAAACTTTCCTGCCTGACTGGCTTCAAACTCCAATCCTCAGATCTCAGCCTTCTGAATAGCTAGGATTACAGGCAAGAACCATCAGGGACCAGCTAGAATCTGCTTCTTGAAGAATTACTTTAGTCCTTAGTGTGATAAACTTCACAGCTTTGTGCTCTCACCCCTACATGTACATCTTTGCTTCCTTTGGGCCTTATAAGAGTGTGATGTGGAATATTTTTTCAGGAATAACTGCATATTTGAGTGCTTCATGATATGTCTGGAACCTAAGGAGTTGAATGACATACTCTGCTGTCCTGCAGTAGAAATGTGAAGGTGTGCTGCTGTCTACACCTTCAGTCCCCATGAGTCACCAGTCTTGAATTACATGCTCACAATGCTACCCCATCCTAGGGTGGTTCCTCTCTCTGTTTCTGTCTCTGTCTCTCTGATACTACTGGGGCTTGAACTCAGGACCTTATGCTGGCAAGATAGCCATAACAATTTTCCTACCTTGCAGATCTGTATTAAAATCCCTCATATGAAGGGTAAAAAAAAAGTAATAGAATGAATTTCCTCAGAGTACACTGTGTATCCAAGAAATGTCAAGATGAAACTTTTTGTACAATATATGTTAATTTATTTAAAAATATATTCTTTTATGATTTATGTAATATTAAATAAATGGGAAACTTGGCTTTAAAAAATAAAAGAAAAAGGGAAATTTGTGGGTAGAACCGGTCAGATCTGGTTGAGTCAGCTAGAGTAGCAGTTGAAGCACAGTTCCTGCTCATGGAGACGTGACCCACAGGCATGTCTGCCTAGCTTGCCAGCCATGAGCTATCCATGCTCCTTACATGCAACCGGGGGACCAATCAGTGCCTGTCACCAAGCAGTGCATATCATCAACTCCCCGCTAAGTAATTGGCTGGGAAGGCCTCAGGAAGTTGGGAAAGCTGGGGCTATAAAAACGAGCTTTACAACGTTGGTGCGGGGGTGGGGGGGAGGAGAAGGATTGGGATTAGGGGGGGAGGGGGGAGGCTGGGAAGGGATGTGAAGGGTAAACAAAGGAGGAGGCTGCAATGCTTGGTAAGAAATGTACACATTATCCTGCCCATGTAACTGTAACTCCTCTGTACAGTATGTTCACAAATAAAATTAAATTAAATTAAAAAAAAAATCTCAACCCTTGTGCAGAAATAAACGAGACCTGCTTAATCCTGTTCTCCCAACATGTGTTCCAAGTGTGCATCGTTCACGCTTACCTCCTGCCAGAGATCTAGCCCTACAATGTAGCAATCGGGGAGGCCTTCTAGTCCTTCACCTTCACTACACTTGAAGCCAAGAATCTGTGATTAGTTGGAAATCAGGCAAGAGCTAAGAGGAGGACAGAGAAATAGAACATAGGAGCATTGTCCTTTTGTAAAAGACACTGTCATCAAAGGTATGGGAGATTTAACTCTATTCTTCTCCATACATCTTGTTGAGCAAATGCAAGACAAAGAGAAAAATAATCTATTGAAATAATTTTGCAAAGAATAACTTCACTGTTCCTGATATGGTATCTAAAGAGAGTCTTAAGAGAAAAGATAAAAGTGCAGTATTCTTCGGCTTCCTCTAAGCATCTTGTTAGCAAAATATATCTTTGAGTTTATAAGTGATTGAACCAAAAATTGGTGGAGTACTTATTTTTGAGGGCACTTTAGACACAAGAAGACTTTCAAGGTAAAAGAAAAAAGAAAAATCTATAGCTAAATATTTGTGATCACAGCTTGTTGGACTGGTATTTTGGAGACAAAGTTTTACAATAGAGATTGTCCTCATTAACTTTGATGCTGGGTTTCCGTGGCAACCAAATGCAAAGGGGAAGTTTAATGGACTCGCTTGGACAAGTAAACAGAATGATAGAAAAAAATGGCAAATAATATTTAGTGAATTATTTTCAACATTTACTTTCCAAGAACAAAGAAGGAAATATATAATTCAAATCACTTGACAAATTTATGAATAAAAGTAGTCAATAGAAATGAGAGAAAACATAGAGGACTGTTTCCTCTCCAGTGGAGTAATGGGTTCTTGATTTAGTTTCTTCCATTCTATCTTCACAAGCTATCAAGTGTGGCTCAGGACTGGAGTATCAAGTTCAGACCAAGAGAACTCACAGAAGAAAATATTTGCAGCAGATATAGGTGATTTATAACCTTAGACAATCTATTTAAATCTGTTAAAAATTGTCCTCTTCCCGAAACTGCCCACTTTAAACAGTTTTGTATGCATTTCCCAAGATTGTTCTTCATTAACTATTTAAAATTTTGAGAGGTCATAATCATACTCTATAGAGATTGCTGTTTGGTTGTGCTTTTTGTGTGTGTGTTTTTTTCACTGAATTTCAAAAGGTTGTGCAAGTGTGTTACAATTAAATATGTCCATCTAATTGTCCAATGTTCCGGGATCAGAGTCACTCCTTCTATTCTTCTCAACCAACCCCTTCTACAATATTTATTTCCGATTTATCACGTCCTTTCTCAAATGTGTACATTGCGTATTCTAGCTGTACTTGCTCCTTGTTCCATTTTCATTCATTCTACTTTACTATTATTCCTCTCTGGTTTCAACTTTCTGATAGTCATTCTGTTGAACTGTCTGCTAGTACTTTGAAAGGTTTATATACATTCTATGGAGTTTATATCCTTCATATACTTGAACTGATGTCAGCTTATGTTTCCATAATTCATTCATCTGAAGTAACAATTTGCAAGCACCTAGACAAGATTTTATTCCCCTCCACTTGGAAGATTAATCTGTAGTCAACAAGAAAGTTTAAAAATGGCTTAGAATGTATGCCTAACTACAAGTTTTATAAATGGCTTTGTACAATTGTTTGTGATTATTTTATTTTACATGGGATAATATTTTCTACTACATATAAGTTTTGGAAAAAGAAGAAAACTAAAATTTTCTACTATATAGGAATATGATAGAAATAAAAGACAGATTTTATGTTTGTCAAATCTCTGATGAGTACCCAGATTCAAGACTTAAAGTCATATTTCTTACTATGTTAGACAGATAGGGAAAACATATGATAAGTCAACTATTCATGACTTTTTAAAATGTACTTATTATGTGATGAAATTTACTTTATTAGGTAATGTTTTGATTTGAAATATGAGAGGCTGATCTATTTAACAAATTTTCGAAGTCACTGAAAAACTCAAATGGTGGGGGGTAGTATTTCTACACTTTAATGAATGGTTGAACCTGTTTGGCATTAGTGCTGGGTAAATAAATCAACTCTATTGTAACTTGCTCCCTACACTTGAAAAACTTGTAACGTCACTAAATATTATCTACTTGTAAAGTGTTATTTTGGCAAATGTGATTTTTAAAAGTTTATTTGAAAAGGAATATACTTTCAGGAGATTAAATGTCGGTTATCATTTCTTTGAGAATGACAACATTTTTATACTACAGAACCAAGATTTACTGAAGTACCAATGTTTTGAAGCACTAAGGATCTTCGCAATTAATGTTTCTCTGAATTATATTTGACCTCTATGTCAAGTTTTCCTAGCATTGGTAGACCAATTATGGATCTATCGTTCCAGGAAAAATTTTTGGCCTGATGATGCTTGACTGAAATCATTCATTAATCATTAGGAGAGTGGTATTACAAATAATCTTGTAACATTTGTGGTCTTGTTCAGTCATATGGGATGATCATCTGAAAATTGAAAATTTGAATTGCTGTACTTTCACATTTTGTGATCTCATCCTGCATTTTAAGTTGCCTGGCATTTCCCAATTGCTTACTGCTAATTCCTGCATTTCAAGGAATTGGGGCCCTGAAATATAGGAAATGAGAAATTGAGATGGGTCTTCAATTACTTTCTGTTGGCATGTTGCATAGGCCTAGATGAGAACTCTTGCCCTATTATCTGATGATGCAGATAACTGGGACCTGGGATCCTAGGACCCGTGGATCCTGGATAAGAATAATACCATTTAGACATCATATCAGCAGAATTTGCATATAATCAGTAGGAATGCTTCAGATATATGGAGGAAAACAGTTTGGGACCAGCGAGTTAAAACAATAAACAGAGCAGCATAGTTAAATTCCTTATAGATTAGAGGAAAACAACATTTTTTTTTAAACCCTGTGAATTCAGAAACCAAGAACACTTAGAAGGTATCACAAGTTTATACAGAAAAGATTGCATTGATACTTTTTATATTCTAATATATATTCTAATCCTGATTATTTATATTCCAATCTATTTATTGGAATAAATATCAATTAATTTGTCAAATTATCAATTAATTCCAGTAAGATTTATTGTGTGAAATATAAAATCAGCACATATAAATATAAAATATGTAAGTATATATAATATAAGAAAATGTTTTGCATTGTTCTGTTGTGGTTAGGGTAAGAAAGGCAACTGTTTTAAAATATTATTCCATTACCTCCACCTCAGTGTTTGGTAGAATTCGAACTAAAGCTTTACCAGTCGGCACAGCCTAGAGGCAAGAGGAAACTCTGTGATTAAAACATTACCAATTTAAGGCCTAATAACGAGGAGAAACATATGGACTTCTCCCAGAGCTATGGAATATATTTGGTGATAGAAAATCAATGGTGTAAGTTCCTGCCTGGTTGGATGGTAGACAGGCCAGGACATTAGATAATCATGCATATGACCAATTTTTTCACCTTCTTGGCTTTAGCTACTTTTGAAATGGTAGGGATAATAAATAATTATATTTTGAAAAAATACCTTCTATTCTGAACAGTTCTGTCTGAACTGTCCATCTCTCTATGTTCCCTTTTAACTAAGCTTAGTTTTGCTCCAGTAAGACAAGCTATGCTGTCAGGATAAGATATTCTGGTTGATCTGTTCCTACATGGAGCAAGGGTAATGGGTCAGGCAGACATTTGTACGAGGAAGACCTCATTTTGGAAATTTTAAGCTGCAGAACTTTAGAAGTAGCTCTTAAGCAAGGCTTACTTTGAATCCATTAGCTCCACAAAGCTAACTCAGTTGACAAATAAGTCATTGAAAAGCCATCACCTTTGGACCTACCTATAAAGGCTTCAAAGTATGATCAAATTTCAAATAAAAAAGACTTAAAATAGTTATTGAAAAAACTGCAAATGTGAGCAATTGAACAAACAATATAGGTTTTTTTCCATCATAAACAGAATTTTACAGAAATAAGATGAATAGCAATTTAGGGAACAATAAAGTTTCCTTGTTACAAATAGGCAAACACGGATATATGCCTGTCTTAAGATTGCATCATTAACTACTTAAATTTACAGGATACTACATGCTTCAGCAGCACGTCTACCCAAATTACAATACAGAGATTATCATGGCTCTTGCACAAGAGCCATGCTAATGATATGAAAATTTCTGAAGTATTACATATTTTTCATTCTTCAGATGCAGAAACGAAAAACAGTTATTAAAAAGTTGATCACACATATACAAGTGTAATAATACATGTAATTCATAGAAATAAAAATTAGTTTGACATCAGTGTATTCAATCTTCACCTTTTCAGAAAAGCCTTGACATAGCATAACCTTTATAAAACTTTTGAAATAAGATAACATTGTCAGTTTATCCCAAAGAAATAAAATTGTATAAGGACCTACGAATTAAAGGAATATTAAACTGTTTCTATATGGAATGCAATCTGAAAGGACACATTTATTAATGAACCTATATATTATAAAACAATGTCGAATTCAAAGTATTATATCGAGGAGAGAATGAAATAGATTATGGATATTATGCAAACAGAATACTAAATATTTTAAAATATACTTTTTTCAGACAAGCACCAGAAATATCTTTAGTTTTTGACCTACTCATTTCACCAGATAAGTTAAAATTATTTCTTATTAAAAAATCACAAACTCTACAGAAATCATTATAGATGTATACAAACAACTGGAATATATTTTGACATCATAGGCAATTCACTTGGAAGAATACAATGGAATCCATGAATTTTTAAAGTAAGATATTTGCTGTTGCTTTGTATTGTGAAAATAATTTGTATGGACACATAGGATGGACTGGCAATTTTGAAAGTTAAGAAACTTACCCAAACCATTAGGACTTAGGAGAACAATTTGTACAGCCTTCCACAACTTCTAAGTGGTAGTGATACATACTTATTCTTTTGGCAATATCAAATGCAGTTTCTTCCAAGTTGTGCTTCAGACTTGGTTTGAAATAATGGTTCAATAGAAGGAGATCCAATGTATCTTTGCTATTTCTATTCCCAGCAGCAAGATGCAAGTGGGTCAAGAGGCCTTAAGTTTGGCCATTGGTATCTGCAACATGATGAAATAAAGAAGCCATTCTGTTATCATTCCATGTATAAGTACTGTGCAGGGGTGTCCAGCAATTCAGTTATTACGTGAATATCTGCCTTGAGCCACCAACTCATGGACAATGTCTAAGTGTCCACTGTAGGCTTCTCGATGAAGAAGGGTATACTCATCGTCATCCATAGTATTCACATGAGTGGCCTTTTTGGAAGGTAGTCTCTGCACCGTAGTAAAGCGATTATTTTCAGCAGAACAAAGAATAAATTTGCTTGGATTCTATTGCATTTTTTTCTTACAATTGATACCATTTCTCACTTTTTCATCTTGTTCCTCAACTTCATCAGAATTGCCTAACCAGAGGTTTTGAGTGCCACCGAGAATGAGCTGTCCATTTATTTCCCCAATAATTCACATTGGATGAACTGGTCAGAAAAATCCGGTGAATTTTCTGCATCTGTTTTTTCACTATTATTTACTTTCTCTTTTTTCATTTTTACTATTCTAAATTACTCTAACTGGAGAGTAAGGAATTGGTAGAGAGCAGATGAAAGATTTTCCTGCGTATTCAAAGGTACAGACTGAAAATAAGGACCAGTGGTGTCTTCATGTGCAGCTTATTCTAGGAATGAGAAAATAGGAAATAATCCCTTCTATGTAAATGAATTCAGAAATGGCAGAGCAGAAAGTGAAATGATGCAACCAAAAATGTAAAAGCAAAATAAATTTGGATAATTATGGAGCAATCATATTACCTATGAGAACCATGAAAGAGAGAAAGGAAGAGAGAGACAGATGTTCAATGATCTAGCTAGCCACAAAATCCATCCCTCTGATCAAATTTTAGAGCAAATAATTTTATTTTTTAAAAAAGATGGAAATAGAATTTAAGTTCAGATGTCTCCATTGCTTTTAATTATATTTTCATTATCTTAAATACTCTTACAAGGGAATTTCCAATCAACAAATCAGTTTTTTTAAGTATAATGGATCTTTATTTACTTTTTCCACACTCTTTCAAACCTCAGCCCATTTTAATTTTTCTAGTTTCATACTATCTGCATTGAATATTATATCTTCACTCTCTTCCTCCATAACTCTATTAATTCCTTCCTTTTGACTTCCCCTCACATCTTCCAAGTGGTAGTTTCCTGGTATTCATTTTGTTGGAGTAAAGTTCAATTTTAAAGCAAATAGCATGCTTTATTTAATATTTTTGTGTAAAGTTGTATAAATTTCTAGTCCAAATATGAGACAGAACATTGGCCCTTTGTGTATCTGGCTCTGATTAGTTCATTTAATATATTTTTAGATCTATCCATTTCGTTGCAAATAATGTAACAGTCTTCAAAATGGATGGGTGCAATCCAATTGTGTATATGTGCCACACTTTCTCCAACCATCACTCCGCGAAAAGGCATCTGGGCTGTTTCCGTAACTTGGCTACGGTGAATAGTGCAGCAGTGAACATGGTTGTGAAAGTGATTTTACTGTAAGCTTTTGGAAGAATTCATCACTACCTTTATGATAAGGGAGCAATCCTCTAGCCAGTTTTCCAGAATAAGCACATCCCTCCCTTCATCTTCATCACAATGTATTGCAAGTCTTCAAAAACACACTTTCCCCTACAGGTCTCAATAAGCTAAAACCACATTGTGCCCATATTCTTTCAATACATTATTTCATAATTGTACATATAATTTAGTGAGAACCTTCTATGTACTTTCCTAATGTGTGAATGAGGGACGTGACAGAGTAAAAGTAAGAAATATGCAATTTAATTAGCTATTATCATATTTAAAATCATTTTCAGCTCTAATTCATAGCCTCAAATAATATTCTTTTAATCTTTATTTGATTACTTCATCTAACCCAAAAATTATAACAGGTGAGTTAAAAACAAAGGCAAAAATTGTGGTTTGATTTTGACACTCATCTGTGAGGTCGCACAACATGGGCAAATAGATGGATTGTAATTAATAGCTCTTATCCATTTTGTTAACGTAGAGATGGTTTTCCCAAACTGATTCTCGCAATTCGTATTCCATTAGGCAACAAGAAACATGTGCTAATTTCCTTTGTTTTGCTTCTTATTAACTTTTGTTTCCATTTTATTTTATAATGGATGATTTCATAAATGTACTGTAGATACAAAAATATGTTAAAATATTTCTATCCATATGCATTGATATATACATACACACATATATTACACAGAGTAAAATGATAATGTATAACTTCATCAACTGTACAATTTACTAAATTAGTAAAACTATCAACAGCTCATGCCTGGCATCCTGGTTACTTGGGCGGCTGAGATCTGACGATCACGGTTTGAAGCTATGCTGGGCAAGAATGTCCAGGAGCCTCTTTATCACCAAACAACCAACAGAAAATCAGAATTGGAACTGTGGCTCAAAGTAGTAGAGTTGTAGCCTTGAGAGAAAAATCTCAGGGACATCATCCAGGCTCTTAGTTCATGAATTACAATGTATCCAAATAAAATCTATTTAATTTACACCTGTGTAAGTAAAGTATTACCAACACTCAAATGCACAACCATGCTCATTTGCAAGGTAACTCTGTTTTGTCTGAATTACCATGAAACATTTTCACTTAAGTTGAAATATTGCACCATGCATTCATTCTATCTCTGTCATGCATTTTTCCACTCAAATACTCAAATCTTACAATTATTCCAATTATTTAAAATCATAGCTTTTTACTTTCGTACCCTTAATATTAGAGTTTGAATTGAGTGTCTTTTACCCCCTAAATGGGTGTTCTTACCACTTTTCATGTCCCCAGCCCTAAATTATACTGATTATTTTTCAGATACTTCTGTATGACCTTGGGCTCAGACCACGTTATGCTATTTTTCCTGGAATTTAGAATAACAGGTGCATGGCATTGTGTACAGATCTTTCTGCTCATTCTGGGCTTTAAACTCTATCCTCACAACAGTAGACTCCCATGTACTCAGGATTTTCATAAGCTTGTCATAGCTGATTTTTTTTAAGTCTTTGCTTTTCCTGCAGGTTCTTGAGTACTGAATTAATTTGTTTTCTTGGGTGGTTTGTTTCATTTGAATGTGTGTGTTGAGTTGTTCCTCACTTTTCCTTTTGATACTTTCAATCAAGTTCTTACCTAAAGTGCTGAGAAACCAATTCTTTTTCACGATAGTCAAAGTGAACATGATTTATTCCAAAGCAATTTCAGTAATATTTAAACACCTTCAAATCTATGGATTGTATATAAATGATAAGTGCTGCGAATGGTCTTTTTATTTTCACAGCAGTCTTTGTCATACACAGACAGATCATGAAATATATGAAGATAATAAAACTACACATGCAAGGAAAGAGAAGAAAAACCTACTATTAATTGTTTGAAAGAGGCATCGCTTCTAGTGAAAGAAATACGTTGCTTGATGCAGGATTTCACAAAATTATATTGCTCGGAGGAAGCTAAACAATCAACTAATTCTACAGAATTTAGGGAGAAGAATCAAACTCCTGAATAGTTTACATTTGGGTCAAACAAAAGCAGGATTCCAAAAAGAGAGTTGACTTTAGAGAAACATGATAAGTTGTATGTAAATAGGTGCTTAGCTGATTTTGTTAATTTGAAAACGAATACAGGGAAATAGAGTACAGCATGGTAAAAATAGAACTTTGCATTGAAATACTCGTGTGTGTGTGTGTACACGTGCACGTGTATACACGCACGCGCGTGTGCAAGTGCTCATTCATTCATTCATCATCCCTAAGTTTCTGTGACCAAGGATAGTGTTTTACCACTTGAGCCATTGTTCCACTTCTGGTTTTTGGAGATAATCGCATGTATTTTCATGATTGGAATGGCTTTGAATAGTGGTCTTCATATCTCAGCCTCCAGATTAGCTAACTAAACTTATTCAGCCTCCAAGTAGCTAGTTAAAATTGGGCCTGTCCTCTATGCTTCACTGCTCTTTTATTCTTGTCCTGAGATGTTCACACGCCTAAGTCATATATATATTTAGTTGCTTCAAGAAATACTCTTACTTGGCACCAGGGGCTCCCATCTGAACTCTTAACTACTGAGGAGGCTTGAGAACAGAACCCAGGCCAAAAGTTTAGTGGACTTCCTTCTCAATCTATAGCTGGGTGCATTGGATCATTTCCACCATCCTGCACTATCTACAGGTTAAGATTGGAAGGACTGCAGAATCCAGGCCAGCTAAGGTAGGAATCTAGACAAGTTGGTGTGCAACTCTTTTGCCATTGATAATGGGAAAGCTAAAAAGACAGATCAGGTGCATGTTCTTGTGGAAAGGGAAACCCTATCCTAAAATTAACCACTGATATGACACCAGTCTAACAAAGACAATACCCCAAGTTGAACACAATTTCCCACAACCAAAATAAGTATATACTTTAACATCCAAAAACTTAGTACAATCTGCTCTTTGTTCTAATATCAGCTTAATCTAATTATCATATGATGTGACAGAATAGTTTCTTCATTAAACTTATTATATATTTAAAAAGACATAGAAAATTCTTTCTCACTTATTACGTGCAAACAAATGGCAAATTGCCTCATTTCTTACATATTTGACTACCACTATAAATTCATCTTATGATTATTAGTAGTAGTAATATATTCTGATTTATTACTTTACCTTGTAACAGTTTTTAAACTTTTGGCTTCTCTGCTGAAGTTGAAGTATTTAAATAGTATCATCAAATTATATTACTTGGGTACTTAGGGCAGATTCTTAAAAAGTTTTTAACCAATGTTTTCTAGTAATTCTGTTTTGTTTTTTGTAGTGGATCGGTCATGGGACCTGAACTCTGGGCCTGGGAGCTGTTCCTCAAGGCTAGTTCAAAGCTAGCACTCGACCACTTGAGCCACAGTGCCACTTCTGGCTCTTTCTTTCTGTTTATGTGATGCTGAGGAAACGAACCCAGGGCCTCAAGCATGCAAGGCAAGAGCTCTACCACTGAGCCACCTTCCTAAGTCTCTACAAATTCTTAATTGTTATATTATTTAGTTTATTTTTAAGTTCAATTTAATTTTATTGTAAAGGTGATGTACAGAGGGGATACAGTGACATAAATAAGGTAATGAGTACATTTATTATGGAAGGAACATTGTTATCTCTTCCATTGATCTTTTTGCCAACTCAAAAAAAAAAAAAACTACTGATGCTTTTCCTGTCGCTATTGACCAATCGGTACTTCTTTTTCTTTGTTCATGCATTTTTATTATAAAATTGATATACAGAGGGCTTACAGTTACTTAAGTCAACTAAAGAGTACACTTCATTTTATTTTCTAAATTTCAAATTTTGAACTTAATTATTTTCTTTTATTTTTTTAGAGTAACTCTTTTTTCAGAGTTGTAGGATTAGTTAATTAATTTTAATTTAAATTTAATTTTAACACACGTAAATTATTCAGACATATATTTTGCTTTCAAAATAGTTAACATGTGAATATGTAAAAATTATTTTCTTAAATTTTATGTGGTTGGTGAATTTAAATAAATTTATTTTCTTATAGATCTAAACATATTTGTCCAGGCAACAAATACTGTATTTTCAAGAAGCTCATACTTTATTAAAAAGGGCTTTATTACCTGGTCACTTTTTGGAAATATATGTACTTGAATTTTAAAAAAAACTGTTTGAGCTGGGCATAGTGATTTGTGGTTTCCATTTTCTAACTATGGTGGCAAGTGTAAATAGGGTTTATAATTCGGGAGAAAATGGGAAACTATGAGACCTTATCAAAAAATTTCCAGAGTGAAATGATTAGAGATGTAGCCATCCCTAGCAAGATATATATTACCTGGTTATCATATTCTGAATCTTGAGTTAAAACACCCGTAAAATCAATCTTTTGTCAAAATAAAAGAATAGATGTTTTAAAATGTTTATTATTTAAAACTTCTTTGCAAAGTTCTCATGTCTTTTATTTCTTAATTTTCAATTTACTTAATCTATATGAGTCCAAGGATCTTGTGACTATTTTATTTCTACTAAATGTTTGAATAGTAGGAACAATATTATGATTTCATATATTAAAATACTTTTACTGTTTGTGATAATTTCCTCTGTTTAATATGATAATAACAATATTCCAAATGTGTGTATGTGGTGTGTGCGTGTGTTTATGTGGGTTTTTTGTGTGTGTGCTTTGTGTGTACTTTGTAATGCTTGGGAGATCACACAATTTCTTCACATATGTTAGGCCAATGTTTTACCACTGCACTATACTGTCTAGTTATAATACAAATTGTGTTTTAAGTTATTACTTTTAAATTTTCATTCCTAGTATGCTTTTTCAAAATTATATATGATAAAATGTGATCCATCTTCTATCCACGTTAGCAATTGTTATTGTTATTTTTTCTCTTATTTCTTAGAAATTAATTATATTCCTATTGTAATTTTTTACATTGTAACAGCTCTATACAATGCTTTATTTTCTATTTTATTTTTTCCATGTTATCTGACTTTCAGTCCAAACTATCAGGTGGATTAAAAAGAAACTTGATTCAGGACATTTTATTTTTCTCCTTCTCTTTTCTGAAGTCTTACTATTTTTTGAAAAAATACCAGACATACTGCTCCTATGTGACCCACCATTCTTCCCCCTCTTACTCTCTTCTGCAGTACAGCTCAAGTGGTTATCATTCAGCTTTATTATGCTATAATGTTATCTAAATCTTAACTCATTCCTAAATTAACTTCAGTTGCTTTGAGTCATCTCTAAAGGCATTTTTCTATATATGATATCAGGAATTTGTGTTTTCACAAGGTGCGAAATATGAATGACTGTCAAACATGTAGATATCTCTGGAGAATTTTGCTCCACCTGCTCAATAATCTCGTATGTAAATTCAAGTAATACAGGTCACTCAGAAAAATCTTTTAAAATGGTGTTTCTTGAGCCTGCATACTAGCTTTGAATGGTATTACCATGTTCAGTGAAGACAACATAGTTCTACTATAAGAACAGACACATAGAAGAAGGTAACAGATTTTTCAAAAATAAATTCTTAGTTTTATTGTCCACAGATTTTGAAAAGGATACTATGACTTTATGAAATAAAAACAGAATCTTAAATGGTTGTATTGGCACTATTGCCTCTCTAGATTTAAAGAATGATCTTAGACTACTACCTCAATCATTTGTTGGTTTGTTTGTATGTCGGTCATAGGGTTTGAACTCTGGGCTTAGGCGCTGTCCATGTGCGCTTCAGCTCAAGGTGAGCACTCTTCCACTTGAGCAACAGCAAAACTTCCGGTTTTCTGGTGGTTTATTGGAGATAAGAATCTCATGGACTTTCCTGCCAGGGCTGGCTTTAAACCACGATCCTCAGATCTCAGCCTCCTGAGTAGCTAGGATTACAGGCGTGAGCCACTGGCACCTGGCCTACATCAAACCTTATAAAGAATGATTATCAAACTAAATGTGAGATTTAAAAACCTATAAAACATAAATGTAAAAAATTCATGTCATTGGATCAGTAAAGGTTTCTAAAAATTTGACATGGAAAACATTAGTGGCTAAAGAAAATCAAGAACTGGATTATATCAACTGATACCCTTTCATAATTCAAGGGACACTATAACAGAAATGAAAACATATTCAACAGGTAGAGGGCAAATATTTGTTAATGCTACAATTTTAATGCTACAATGATTCTGAAACTTAAGTATTTTTATATCTTCTAATTCTATATAATTTTTTTCCTGAATAGGATATTTCTTTAAATAACATATGTCAATAGGAGGAGCATATGAAATAAGCTCCTATTTTGTGTCTAAGAAATGATAAAAAGAAAACTCACTAGTATGACCATAATATAAAAATAGGATGCAAAATATAGTAATGCATTTGTGGAGAAGTTGATATACTTCTCATAGTGATCGATTTATATAATACTGCAATCATTTTAGCAAGCAAGTTTTCAAGTCTACAAAAGGTGAAAGAGAATTGTATAGGATCCAGGCATTACACTTCTATGAATGTATTAAACAGAAGTAAAAAAACTTTTTTGGACCGAGAATGTAGTTAATTGACAGTGAACTTGAATAGTATGTGTGAGACCCTGGAAATGATCCCAAAAAACAAATTTCGAAAA
This sequence comes from Dipodomys spectabilis, assembly GCF_019054845.1. Taxonomy (NCBI): domain Eukaryota; kingdom Metazoa; phylum Chordata; class Mammalia; order Rodentia; family Heteromyidae; genus Dipodomys; species Dipodomys spectabilis. Next base: position 960,964 of record NW_024870689.1, read on the forward strand.
GACACACTATAGAGGATGTATGCAGGGCAAATTCCTGTAACTGAATTTTATATCTATTTTACTGTCTGTTATAAAATTTATAGCATTTCTATTTGAAGAAATGCAAGTTTGTGAAAATTAGGCTTTGAAAACCAATGAAGGAACAATTCACTTCCAAAGCACTAAAATGTATACAATAAAAGAGATAAAATATTGTAAGTGAATTGCATGTCATGAAAAAAAAAAACTATTGTTAAGACTTCTTCACACAAAATGCAGAATATCTAAAAAGATGTTTTTGGTGTTGGCTAAAATCTCTTTATAAACTACTGCATTTAAAACAGAGATGTGACTTCTGTTTAATTTTAGGGGATTTTGTCCGTTTGAGTTTATGCAGAGAAAACTCAATCCAAAAATATGTGTGATAACTGGAATACCTAGGAATTATGCATCACTTCTAAGTAATTTTTTTTTATTGTGAAAATACAGTACAGAGAGGTTACAATTTCATGGGCAAGATAATGGGTACATTTCTTACCAAGCATTGTAGTCTCCTCCTCTGTTTCCCCTTCCCATTCCTTCCCATCCTCCCCCGCCACCCCACCCAACCCTCCCCACTGCACCCCCACCAAAGTTGTAAAGTTCATTTTTCGACATAACGACTTGTACATCTCATTGTTGCAATGGGTCCACCTGTATCCGTATTTTTTCCCCAAGGTTTCCCTTATTTGCAATATGTAGTATATGTCTGAGTCAAGCAGAAAAGGTCAGATAAGGTGATGTTAGGGAAATGAATCCTAAGATAAGTATTGAAATGTTTTTTTTTTTCTTTCATGCGATTGTTTCTAACACATTTATAAGATTTTTTTTTGTTGCTTTGTATGTCCTCCCCCACAGCATAACCCCTGCTTTCACTGTATTTGATGTCGGTATAATTTGTGGAGGGTAAGGGGAAAAATTTCTAAGTAATTGAAAAACTTTTCTGGAAGAAACTTTTAGCAAATGACAGAAGACACAAATCTATGCATCTGCATTTTATGAAAGTCATATGTTACTTGCTCAATCCAATTGCTTATCTCTACTTTGGTTGGAAAAACGTATTCTCAAGATAAAAACCAAAAGCAGTGGAAAAAACAAAATACACAATCATCTTGATTTACTTGGGAAAGTAACAAATGAAATAAAACAATTCCACTTATGGGACTCCAATATTAGTGTATGTGAAGATTTTCCTGAATGTCAATATCCATTAAATTTTTGGAATTTTAATTTCTACTAACATATGAAAACTAGAACAAGTAAACAAATATAGACTCAGAGTGAACGAGCCTTGAAATCATTTTCTTGTTTTGAAATTACAAAAGAATTGATACTCCTTTGCTTTGGAAGTCTTTTAAAAATATTTATCACTTATGATAATTCAAATACCAAGCAAGAGTAATTTTATATAATCAGTATAAATATCATTTTATTACTATTGTAAAATAGAATAAAAAACCAATCCCAATATATGACCTACCTATCATTATTCTTAACTTGTAATCATTACCTAAATAGCTTAAACAATCTAAATAGTCCTGTCTTTACCATAGACATAAATATTCTACACTTTTTTTACTTAACATTTTCCAGGGGTATGTATTCATGTTTCTAAGAAATGTTCACAGCGGTTAAAAGATGCTTTTGTGAAATTAATGTGATACATTTTGTTGTTGTGGGTGTTGTTTTTAGTGGTTAATTTGAGATAACAATCTAACAAGTACTTTTCTATCTGTGCTAGTTTCGAAAACAATTCTAAGGTCTCAGAATCCAGAATACCTCTTATTGTAAGGGTGAGTTACCAGCACTTGGTTTAATGAAGTTTTTTAAAATTTTAATTATACTTTAAGATGCTTGTTCCACTATAATGTATATCATTCTACATATAAATTTAGATATATGTATATATTTCTGAGAACAAATAATCTCTAAAAATGTATTATTCTACACATAACATATATATATATGTATATATATATATATATATATATACATATATATATATATGACAGACTTCCTCTAAAACTTTTATGTTAATATTTTTGACCTTTTTCATTTCAAAGATACACACTCTATTTTTCTAAAAGTTTCCTAGAATAAAATAACTAATATTTCAATAGAAATTATAGTTTATTACTTTCAAGGGAATTTTAGATATACACATGATAGTGTAGTAATATTTACAGTATATTACTTGAAAAGGTTCTGCCCAAACTCTTAAATATTTGATTGTAGTTAGAGGGAGAGAGGAAGTTAATTCATACTGATTACGAATTTGCAATACTTCAAAAAATCTATTCCATAATTTGTTATAAGCACATAGTCAAGCTACCTGATATGGTTTAGTTTTTTTTGTTTATTTGTTCAAAATTTCAATATGGATGCATGCACAGTGGTAACATTAAAATTATGAATCAAAAGAAAAATAATAATAAAATCATAGACACATATCTGACGTTCAATAATTAGCACTTATAATGCTAATAATAATTTGGATGGAGAGGATGATCACCACAGTGTAGCCTGATAATGACGACGTTGTAACTAAAAAGGAAAAAAAAAAACCCAGACATCTTTGAAGCTGGATTTCCCACATTGAATGCATAGTTATAAACAGCGTTGGATTACATACAATAAGAATAAGATGAGGAGGGTTGGGAAGGTGGCTCAATGGCTGAGTGCTGGCCTTGCCTACATGAGGCTCTGGGTTTGATTCCTCAGCACCACATAAGCAGAAAAAGCGGGAAGTGGCACTGTGGCTCAAGTGGTAGAGTGCATTGAGCTGATGAGCTGAGGGACAGTGCTAGGCCCAGAGTCCAGGCTCCATGATGAAACTAAAAAAACCCAGAATAACAAGAGGAGAGTTTGAATATCAAGAAATACAAACACATAAACAGATAGAGATAGTAAAAACCCTAATGTTATTCCAGCAGTCTTTCTAATGTATACTCACTGTTCTTGGTGGTACTATTTTCTTATAAATAAAATCATTTGTTTCCACATTTTGATGGACTAAGATGTAGGTTTCAACTTAGTGTGATTAGTTCAAATAACATTCTCATATAGATACTATTCAATAACCAATGTTTTCCAATGATATATTAAAAGTATGTTCGTCAGTACAGCTGTAAATACATGACACAATTCACATAATACTACTTACATATCTGCAGTTTCCATAAGAGGACACAGGCTGTAGAGTAAGGACTTAAAATTAATTTTTATTTCTGCATGAAACTATTTCTGACTTTATACCAGCAATCTGAATTTGACCATTTCCTTATTTGAAATCTAAGGTAGAAAATGTAAGGACTCTTCACTTTTCTGTTTCCTTGCTCTAGAATTCAACCAATATATTCTTCAATATTTCTGGTAGATTACATCCATTTACAGATGAGAAATATAAGACCACCAGTCAATGTTGTGAGTAAATAATGATACTAGAATTTTTGTCTGAGTTCTTCACTCTGTGTGCTTACAAGGAGAGTCATTGGGTGATGTAGAGGACCAATATGAAAAGACTATGGAGAGAAATACATATTATGTAAACAGATGTTTTAAGACTGAGTGACTGGTGATGAGTATTTGTAATAGGCTGTTGTCAGGGGCATAAAAAAGAGTACATAGAAATTACATTAGTGACAGAATATGAGAAAATCTTGATCATTCATCTTATCTAATGGATGGAGGTATGGTAAGAGGAAATCTAAAGTGTTTCCACATCTCTGTCTCCTAACTGTGTTAGTTACATTCTTGGTTCTAAGGACTACAGGAGGAAAAGATGGATTTAGAGGAAAAAAAAAACTCTCTGATAGTTTTAAGGTTTATGTTAAACAGATGCAAAGATAGGTCTGTTTGGACATCATCAAAATATTCACGACAATGAATATGAAAAATAATAATGAAATCAGGGACATTATTAAAGGGAAGAGGCTAAGGAAAATTCTGAAGAAAGTGTGAACAATGTGAGTACCTGTTTGGACAAGATTGGAAGAAAGAGAGAAATAAGTAAACAAAAAAGTAATAAACACAGATTTACAGAAGAAAAGGAAGGAAAGAACTTTCAGGAAGATATTGAAGGAAATCTACTATTTGGATTTGAAAAGTAAAAGGACATATACAAGTTCAATAAGAATAGTGTTTTGGTGAAAGTCATATTGATAAAATGTTGAGATATGAATGTGAAGACATAAAATTCTGGATCCATTAATTCTACAGATTCTGTTGTTTCTAAATGGTGGGAACAAATGCTTTAATCCTGACCTTAGAAATATTATACAGATATAACTGTCATGAACTTTTCTTAGTGGTATTCTGTGAATATTTTTGAAAACTTTATTTAGACAGGAGATTATAGTTTGAACTACAGCACAGAAAAGCCTTATTTGTCCTACAGATCCAATTAGTGACCCATCTATCCATATCACTTTGGGATTTTACTGAAATATATTTAGATATGTTTGGATATCTTATCAGCCTACTCATTATAAATGTAGGACATGTAACACCAAGTATTAGGTTGAACATACAGCTTTACTGATGTGACTGAACACTCCTGAAATTGATTCTTCTTTAGAATAAAAAATGCCTCAATAGCCATTGACACAACATAACTGCCATATACACTGTTGAAATCTAATTCTTGTTAGGTATATCTCCATGCTGAAATAACCCTGTCAACCAACCTGACACAAATTCTTATATGTAGGAAAATGTTCTTATAAGCTTCAAGCTTTTATTGAATGGAAAAGTTCAGACATTACTCTCACCACTAGGATTAAATGCCTAAAAAGATAAGATATTTTGCTTTAATGCCTTTCTTTCATTTTCTCATACATATTATCAAGTAGTGAAGGATTCTGATTTAACAATAATACAATCGTGACTTGTATTAACACAACATCTAGGATCTAATGTTAATTCGGATACTTACTAAATAGCTCCAAATTTTGTAGATATTTATATTTCTCCTGGGGAAACTAATGAACTCCAGGAAAATGTCCCTAAGGAGCCTTTCAATTCTAATATCACTGTTTTCTCAAAATGCTTTAAATTCGGCCTCCTTTAATGTGGGCATAGGGTTATATTGTGGAAATTTTCTCCTCAGAGTGTGAGAATTACCCTATTGCTTAACATGGACAAAGTACCTTCATACATACAGTGGGCATGTGCAAACAAGAAGTGGTAGTTGAACATTGTTCTTAGCAATTTGTACAGATGAAATGGAAATAGAGCAACTACGAACTCAAAAGGAATGTGCAAAGAAGACAAAGGAACAAAGTAGAATGTGCCAAGAAAAGCTGAAGTATAATTTCTAATAATGTGCTCAGGTGTGAGGGTGTGTTGAAAGTACAAGTTCAGACAATGGAGTTGGATATCTTGGGCGAAAAACTGCTTTAAACTATGCTGGGATAATTGTACAAGTACTAGTCCATAACTCTGACTCTAATCAGCCACAACATCATCAACTAAGGGACTATTTTCCAAGTGCAAAGTGAGAAAAAGAGGGCTGATCACAGTTAGTGTTCAAGTTGAAGCAATGGCAATCGCATAACTTTTCTTATAAGTGTTCATTTACTTTGGAGCATTTAAGTAGGGAAAAGCCAAGTAATTACTTTGCATGTACCTAAATTAAGTGGGACGTATTATATTGGTCTCTCTTTAACTTGGAAGTTATAGATTATGTCTTTTTATACTCTAACTTGGGACAATGATCTGCTGTCAGTTATTTTCTTCTCTTAACCTTCTTTTGCCCTTCCACTTGCATAATTATTATTTAAAGAAACATAATTGAGCTTGCATTTCTAAATTCTTCAAAATTATCTGAACTACCTCATACTTCTGGCAGCCTCCTATATCTTTCTCAAGGGAAATATTTTGTCACTACCATTTTTATCCTACATGATATTGGATAACTTCCTGCCTAATTCAGTGCAAGATATACATTAGACTCATCCTATATCTCAACACTTGTACCAACATAAAATACTATATTACTTCGAAAACATGATATTAGTATATCTGGTGAGGTGGCAGCTGTCATTTTTGAATGGCCTTAAGTGATACTTACATGCAATCATATTTTAAACCAATATGCCAATCAGTAGATGAACGAATTGACAAAATGTGGTTTATATATGTTCAGAGTAATTCTATGTTTCCTATTAATAAGGAAATGGAAAGACTCGGAAAACTCATACTAAGAAAAATAAGCAAGACAAAAAGAAACAGATTCCATGGTTTCCCTCATTTGTAATAACTAGGAAATATCTAAGATAGTCCTAGCAGATGAGCAGAATGGCTCAATAGCTATGTATAAATTACCCTATAAAATGATGCTGAGCAAAATAAACTCTTAGATATGGAAAGAGAGGTTTTTCTTTGTAGTTGTTGTTTTTAATGTACTATGTGATTTATTTTTTCTTTTGTGTTTTCCCCTATAGTTTGTCCACTGTTGGTTTTGATTTCAGTATCCTGTGTATTGCATATACATTTATCTTCATTTGGCAAGGGAAGCATGACAATAAAATGGTGAGAAAAAGGACAAAAGGCAAACCAATGCAATAGCAATACTCACAGGACAACATGTTGGAAATTTACAATACAACTTGTGAGGGGTATTGGGGTGAAGGGAAAGTGTGAGAAAAATGAGGGAGGGGGTAAAAATTTTGACATGTTATGTATTCAATACCTTACAATTTCTGCAACCCCTTCTATATATCACCTTGACAATAAAACTAAGTTAAAAATGAGCTCCATAAAATATAATTTCACTGTATTGGTATAGTAAATATTATTCTGTGTATTACCTTTTAAATATGAACATTTTGGCTGCTAATTTGAATTAGCTCTTTCTTTATCATAGGGACATCAACTGGAATGTTATCAAACTATACAATATTTTCAGAATATACTTGCCATTATTTTGAAAAAAAACATTATTTTAGTATTGTCTCATACTAAAACAGAAAACAGTTCAATTCTATGGAAACTCCTAACTTTGAAAACTGACTAATTGTTAAGAGGACAGAATATATCTGTTCCTCAACATTCCTATAACTAACTATTCATTTTCAAATTCTGAACATGCCATACCAGAGACATTCAAAATATTACCTGTAAAAAGGAGCTTGATTCATATGCTCCTCCTATTGACCATTAATTTAAATAAGTTCTTTATAGAAATATACTGTTCAGGAAAATTTTATACAGAATTAGAAGATATAAAAGTACTTAAGATTCAGGATCATTGTAGCATTAACATTGTAGCATTAACAATTATGTGTCCTCTATCTGTTGAATATATTTTCACTACTTTCACAGAATTAAGAAAGGTTATCAGTTGATATGAGTTTATTCTTGCTTTTCTTTATCCACTAATGCTTTCCATGTCAAATTTTTGGAAACTTTTACTGATCCATTGTCATGAATTTTTACATTTATGTTTTGTAGGTTTTTACAACTCACCTTTAGTTTGATAATCATTTTTTAAAATTTTTGTATAAGGTTTGAGGTATTAGTCTAAGATCATCCTTTATATCTAGAGAGACAATAGTGCCAATACACTCATTTAAGATTCTATTTTTATTTCATAAAGTCATGGCATCCTTTTCAAAATCTATTGACAATAAAACTAAGAATTTATTTTTGATAAATCTGTTACATTCTTCTATGTGTCTGTTCTTTCACTAATAAACATGATAATAAGATTCAAATCTAGTATGAAGGCTCAAGCTACACCATTTTACAAGACCTGTATTCCTTGAATTTACATACAAGTTTATTGAGCAGATGGACCAATATTCTACAGATATCTAGATGCTTGATAGTCACTCATATTTTGCACCTTATGAAAACACAAGACCCCAGATATTATATAGGGAAAAACGTCTTTAGAGAATGCTTAAAACAACTACAATTAATTTAGGAATGCGTTAAGATTTAGATAACATTATAGCATCATGAAGTTGAATGATAACGACTTGAGCTGTACAACAGAGGAGAGTGAGAGAGGATAGAATGATGGACTACCTAGGAGCTTATGTTATTGTTATTTTGTTTCAAAAACAGAAAGACTTCAGACAAGAGAAGGAGGAAAATAATCAAATTGTCCTTAATCAAGTTTCTTTTGAATCCACCTAAGAGTGTGGACTGAGAGTCAGAGAAGATGGGAAAAATAAGATAGAAAATAAAGCATTGTATAGACCTGTTACAATGTAAAGAAATTGTCATAGGAATATGATAATTAATTTCCAAAGAAATAAAAGAAAAAATAGGTAAACTCTAAAGGCAAAAAGAATGAAAAGAGAAAAGAAGCAAAGTAAAATCTATATCAATAACAAACACAAGAATTTGGAAATTAAAAAGCAGTGGAAATATTCTAAATAACAATAAAAATTACTAACGTGGATAGAAAATGGATCACATTTTATCATATGTAATTTTGGAAAAACCATACGAGGAATGAAAATTTAAAAGTCATAATTTAAAACACTATTTATATTATAACTACACAATATAGTTCAGTGGTAAAATCTTGACATAGCATTTGTGAAATAATGGTGTCATCTCCCAAGCATTACAAAGTACACACAAAGCACACATACACAAAAACCACATAAACACACACACATATACACACACATCACATACATACATTTGGAATATTGATATTATAATATTAAATAAAGGAAATTGTCACAAATAATAAAAATAGGTTTATCTATGAAATCACAATATTGCTCATACTAATTAAACGTTTAGTAGAAATCAAATAGTCACAATATACTTGGATTCTTATAGATTAAGTAAATTGGAAATTAAGAAATAGAAGACATGAGAACCTTTACAAATAAGTTTTAAATAATAAACATTTTGAAACATGTATCCTTTTATTTTGACAGAAGATTAATGTTACTGGTGTTTTATCCTCAAGATTTAGAATATGATTACCAGGTGCTCTATATATCACTATTGGTGCCTATAACTCTAATCATTTCACTCTGGATATTTTTATGATAAGGTCTCATAGTTTCTCAGGCTCTCCCAAATTACAAACCCTATTTGCAGTTCCTACCATAGGTAGAAAATGGAAGCCACAAATCACCATGCCCAGCTCAAACATTTTTTTAATTCAAGTACAAATATTTACAAAAAAACTGACCAGGAAATGAAGCCTTTCTTAATAAAGTATGTGCTTCTTGAAAATACAGTAATTATTTGTTACCTGGAAAAATGTGTTTAGAACTATAAGAAAATCAATTTATTTAAATTCATTAACCATATAAAATTAAGAAAATAATTTTAAATATTCACATGTTAAATATTTCAAAAGCAACATATATGTGTCTGAATAATTTACATGTGTAAAAATCATGCAAAATTAAATTAACTAATTCTACAACTCTGAAAAAAGAATTATCCTAAGAAACAAGAAAATAAGTAATTAAGATCAAAATTTGAAATATAGTAAATAAAATGAAGTGTACTCTAGTTGACTTAAGTAACTGTAAACCCTTTTTATATCAATTTTATAATAAAAAATGCATGAACAAAGAAAGCAAAACTACATTTCATCAACAGCAAAAACATCAGTAATTGAGTGTACAAAAAAAAAAATCGATGGAGGGTATAACAATGTTCCTTCCAAAAGAAATGTACTCATTACCTTATTTATGTAACTGTAACCCCTCTGTACATTATCTTTACAATGAAATTATATTGAAATTAAAAATAAAACAAATAATACAGCAATTAAGAATTCTTAGAAGCCATTAGTTAAAGACTTTATAAAAAACAGCCCCAAGTACCCAAGGAATATACTTTGATGATACCATTTAAATATTTAAACTTCAGCAGAAAAGCAAAATGTTTAAAAACTGTTACAAATAAAGTAATAAATCAGAATATATTACTATAATAATCATTGGATGGATTTTTAGTTGCACTCAAATATGTAAGAAATGAGGCAATATGCCATTCGTTTGCACTTAATAAGTGAGAAGGAATTTTCTAGGTCTTTTAAAATATATCATAAGTTTAATGAAGAAACTATTCTGTCACATCATATGATATTCAGATAAAGATGATATTAGAGCAAAGAACAGATTGTACTAAGTTTTGGGATGTTAATGTATGTACTTATTTTGGTTTTGGAAAATTGTGAGGATTTCAACTTGGGGTATTGTTCTTGCTAGGCTGGCATTATATCAGTGGTTAATTTTAGGATAGGGGTTCCCTTTCCACAAGAACATGCACCTGATCTGTCCTTTAATGCTTCCCATCATCAATGGCATCAGAGTTGCACAACAACTTGTCTAGCTTCCTGGATACTGCAATCCTTCCAATGTTAGTCTCTAGATAGTGCAGGTTGGTGAAAATGATCCAATTCACCCAGCTATAAATTGAGAAGGAACTCCCTTAAAATTTGTCCTGATTTCTGTTCTCAAGCCTCCTAAGTAGTTAAGAGTACATATTGGAGCCCTTGGTGCCAAGCAGTAACAGTATTTTTAAAGCAATTAGACATATATATGATAGGCTTGTGATAACTTCAGGAAAAGAATAAAAAGAGCAGTGAAGCATAGAGGACAGATAGAATTTTAAGTAGCTACTCAGAGGGTGAATCATCTTCTAGCTATTCGGGAAGCTGAGATCTGAAGACCACTGTTCAAAGCCAGTCCAATCATGAAAATACATGTGATTATCTCCAAAAATCCAGAAGTGCAGCAGTGGCTCAAGTGGTAGACCACTATCCTTGGGCACAGATGCTTAGAGCAGGAATGATGAATGCATGCATGAGCACATGAACATGCACGTGTACGTACAGGCACGTGTGTGCACACACACACGTGAGTATTTCAATGCAGAGTTCTTTAAGTTTTTTTAACTTGCTGTATTTTATTTCCCTGTATTAGTTCACAAATTAACAAAATCAGCTAAGCACCTATTTACATACAACTCATCATGTTTCTCTAAAGTCTACTCTCTTTTTAGCAGCCTGCTTTTATTTGACCCAAAAGTAAATTATTCAGGAGAACAATTCATCTCCCTCAACTCTGTAATGTTAGATGATTGTTTAAGTTCTTCCTAGCAATATAATTTTGTGAAATCCTGCAGCAAGCAGCATATTTCTTTCAGGAAAAGGGAAGCCTCTGGGGAAAAAAATAAACTATAGGTTTTACTCCTCCTGGCAAGAATCTGGAAATTTATTATCTTCATATAATCCATGAGATGTCTGTGTATGCCAAAGACGGCTGTGAAAATAAAAAGACCCTTCTAAGCACATAGAATTCGTATACCATTAATAGGTATGAAGGGTTTTTTTTATTATTCTGAAAATACCATACAGAGGAGTTACAATTACATGGGCAAGATAATGAGTATATTTCTTATCAAGCATTGTTGCCTCCTCTTTTGTTTCCCCCTCCTATCCCCTTCCATCTCACACCTCCTGCCCCACCCCGTTATACCCCGCCTTGTGAAAGTTGTAAAGTTCGTTTTTCAACATAATATCTTGTACATCTCATTGTTACAATGGGTCCAACTCTATCCCTTTTTAACCGATTTGTTTTTTCCCTTCCTCTTCACAAATTATACCCACATAAAATATAGTGAAAACAGGAGTTATATCGTGGGGGAGGGACATATTATATCGTGGGGGAGGGACAAATAAAGCAACAAAAATTCATGTTATAAATATGTTAAAAAAAATCACATGAAAGAAAAAATATTTGGATATTTATCTTGGGGTACATTTCACCTAACATCAACGGATCTTACCTTTACTGCTTGTCTCAGACATATAGTATTTATTACCAATAAGGGAAACCATGGGGCCTATGTGCATTTTGGCCTGGATTACTTCATTTAATATAATTTTTTTCCAAGACTTTCATTTTTCAAACAATGGGGCAATGCCATTCTTTCTGATGGAGACAAAGAATTCCATTGTGTATATATACAACAAATTCTTGATCCATTCATCTACTGAGGGGCATCTGGGTTGGTTCCAAGCTTAGCTATGGTAAATAATGTTGCAATAAACATAGTTGTGCTGGGAGCTTTAGTGTGGTCTTCTTTGTGATTATTTGGGTAAATGCCCAAAACTAGCATTGCTGGGTCATAGGGGAGCTCTATGTGTAGTCTTTTGAGGAATCTCCATAACAATTTCCAACGAGGTTGAACAAGTTTACACTACCACCGACAATGCAGTAGGGTTCCCCTATCCACATCTCCTCCAGCATCTGATGTTATTAGAGTTCTTGATTATAGCCATTCTAACTGGGGTGAGGTGGTATCAATGTTGTTTTTATTTGCATTTTTTTAATGGCTAGGGAGGTTGAGCATTTCTTCATGTGTCTATTGGCCATCTTTCTTTCCTCTTCAGAGAAGTTTCTCTTCATGTCTTTAGCCCACTTATTTATTGGGCAGTTGTTTCTTTTAGGATTTGTTGTTGGGGGATTTAATTTTTGCGAGTTCCAGATATATTTTAGATATGAGACCCTTGTCCATTGTATGGCTAGCTAAGATCTTCTCCCAATTCGTGGGCTTTCTTGTTAGCTATATCCTTTGCCATGCAGAAGCTCTGAAATTTCATGCAATTCCATTTGTCCAATCTTTCTATGATTTGTTCTGTTTCTGGGTCTCTATTAAGAATGTTTTGGCCTGGGCCAAGGAGATCTAGGGTTTCTCCTATTCCATCCTGTAATGTTTTCAGAGTGTCTTCATGACTCTGAGGTCTTTGATCCATTTGGAGTTGATTCTGCTACAGGGTGATATATAAGGTTCTAGATTTAGTTTCTACAACTAGTTAACCAATTTTTAGAGCACCATTTACTGAAGAGGCTGTCTTTCTTGCATTCTATTTTTTTAGCTCTCTTATCAAAGATTAGATAGCTGTAAGTCTTTAGGTTCATTTCTGGGTTTTCAATTCTATTCCATTGGTCCTGAAGTCTGCTCTTGTGCCAGTACCAAGATGTTTTGATTACTATAGCTTTGTAGAAGAGTTTGAAATTTGGTATTGATTTCTTACAGCACTGTTCTTTCTGTTAAGGATCGTTTTTGTTATTGAGGTCTTTTATTGTTCTATATGAATTTTTGGATTGCCTTGTCTATTTCCTTGAAGAATTAAGTTGGAATATTGATAGGTATCACATTCAATTTGTAGATAGCGTTGGGAAGTATTGCCATTTTCATGATGTTGATCTTTCCAATCTAGGAACACGGAAGTTTTTTCCACTTTCTAATTCTGTTTTGATTTCTTTTTTCAGGTATTTAAAGTTTTCATCATAGAGGTCTTTCACTCCTTTGGTTAAGTTAATTACTAAGTATTTTATTTTTTGTCGGGCTACTACCAATGGAGATGCTTACCTAATTTCAGCTAAACTTTTCTCATTGTTGGCATTCTGTAAAGCCATTGATTTTTGAGGGTTAATTTCATACCCTGCTACTTTGCCAAAGTTTTTAGTCGCCTTGAGTAACTTGGGAGCAGAGTCTTTAAATACAAGATCATGTCATCTGCAAAGAGGGAGAGTTTTACTTCTTCTTTCCCTGTTGGTGTCCCCTTTATGTTTGCATCTTGTCTTATTGCTGTAGATAGGCAGTCTAATACTAGATTGAAGTGCAGTAGAGAGAGTGGGCATCTTGTCTCGTTCCTGAGTTTAGAGGAAATAGCTTTAGTTTTTCACCATTGATTATATTGACTTCTGTAGTTTTGTCATACACAGCCTTTATTGTATTGAGGAATGTTCCATGGATTCCTAATTTTTCCAGGACTTTCACCATAAAGGGGTCTTGGATCTTGTCAAAGGCTTTTCTGCATCTATTGAGATAACCATGTAGTTCTTATCCTTGCTCTTATGGATATGATGAATTATGTTAATTGATTTGTGTATATTGAAGCAGCTTTGCATCAGTGAAATGAATCCTGTTTGATCGTGGTGTATGATTTTTTCGGATGAATTGTTGAAGTCGATTAGCCAAAATGTTGTTGAGAGGCTTTGCATCAATGTTCATCAAGGAAATGGGTCTATAGTTCTCTTTCTTTGATGAGGGTTTTGGGATGAGGGTTATGATGGCTTCATAGAAAGCGTTCAGTTGTGAACTTTCTCTTTCAATTTCATTGAAGTGTTGCAGGAGTATTGGTGTGAGCTCTGCTTTGAAGGCCTTGTAGAATTCTGCTTTAAAACCATCTGTTCCTGGGCTTTTCTTAGATGGGAGGTCTCTTATTGCTGTTTCTATTTCAATGCTTGATATGGGCCTGTTAAGATGGTATAACTCATCGTGGTTTAGTTTCGGCATGGCAATATTTGCCAGGAAAAGGTCCATTTCTGCCAAGTTCTCAAACATATTAGTATAAAGTTTTGAGCAGTATTCCTTTATAATGTTCTTAATCTTGGTTGTTTCTGTAGTGATGTTTCCATTCTCATATCTGAGTTTATTTATTTGGGTGTGTTTTTTTCTGATAACATTTTTTAAGGGTCTGTCAATTTTGTTAGTTTTTTTCGAAGAACCTTCTCATTTTGTTGATTCTTCCTATGGGTTTTTTTTTTTTAATTCTAATTCATTTAATTCTGATTGTATTAACTATTTCTTTCCATCAACTGGATTGGGGATTATCTTCATGCTCTTTTTCAAGGAGTGTCAGATCTCATTAAATTGTTGTTTCAGATCTCTCCAATTTGTAGGAACTCAGAGCTATAAACTTGCCTCTGAATCATGCCTTTGCTGTGTCCCGGGGAGCATATAATCTCTGTGCTAATTTTGTTAAATATCATTAACATTTGAACTTCATTTCTAAGCTGTTCCATGACTCACTGGTGTTTCAACAGTGTGTTTTTCAGCCTCCATGTGTTACTGGACTTTCTTTGGTGGCTTTTTATGTTGAGTTCTAATTTTATTCCCTTTTGGTCTGAGAGAATGCAAGATATGAATTCTATGTTTCTGAATTTTGACAAGGTTTGATTTGTGACCTAAAATGTGGTGTATTATGGAAAATGATCCATGTGCTGCTGAGTAAAAAGTGTACTCTGAGGCTGCTGGATAAATATTCGCTAGACGCCTGCTAAATCAGTTGATGTATGCACTTGATTAGATCGGTGGTTTCTCTGTTGAGTTTCTGCCGAATTAATCTATTTAGTGGAGATAGTTGTGTATTAGAGTCCCCAACAATTAATGTCTTTGGATCTATGTGAGATTTAAAGTAGTATTTCTTGGATAAATTTGGGTACACTATTGTTTGGCAAATATTTAGAATTGTAATATCCTCCTGAAGGAGAGATCCCTTAATTAGTTTGTTGTAACCTTCCTTATCTCTTCTCGATAATTTTAATTTGAAGTCTATTTTATTTGATATTAGGATTGCAACTCCTGTCTGTTTATGGGGGTCGTTTGCTTGGTAGATTTTGTTCCAGCCTTTCACTTTCAAAATGTGTTTTTTTTTTGTTTTTTTTTTTTTTTTATGGGCAAGTTGTGATTACTGAAGGTAGCAGATAGAAGAGTCTTGCATTTTAAACCAACAAGACAGTCTATGTCGCTTAATTTTAGAGTTACATCTGTTAATATTGAGAGATAGGACTGAGCAGTATTTGGGTGTTCATAACATTTTATCCACCTTCTTGGGGGCTACACCTACTGCGTTTTTCCTATGGTTCTTGGATTCTGTTTGGGTGTGGTTTCCCGGCCTTTATTATGGTCTTGTTGGTTTTCTATGTGTAGGACATCGTTAAGTATCTTTTGTAGAGCTGATTTGGTGGAGATATATTGTTTGTTTTTCTTTGCTATGAAAGATTTTTATTTGACCTTCAGTTATGAAGGAGAGTTTGGCTGGGTACATTATTCTTGGTTGAAAGTTGTTTGTCTTTATGGCATGGCACACATCATTCCAGGCTCTTCTTGCTTTGTCTCTGTTGAGAAACCTGAGGTGATTCTAATTGGTTTTACTTTATAGGTGACTGATCTTTTCTCCTTGACAGATTTAAGGATCTTTTCCTTGGTCTGAATTGATCCTGTGTGGATTATAATGTGACTATGGTATGTCCTGTTCTTGTCTGGTTTATTTGGAGTTCTAAAAGGTTCTTATATCTGAATATGCCTATCTTTTTGTGTGTTGGGAAGTTCTATGCTGGGAGCCTGTTAAATAAATTTTCTAGACCATTAACTTCTGTCTGTATGTGCTCCTCTACACCCATTTCCCTCAGATTAGTCCTTCTGATGGTGTCTTCCAAGTGTTGAACAGATCTATCATATTTCTTGAATTTGTCTTGGATAGTTGTATGGTCTTTCTCTATAATATCTAGGCTGTCTTCAATGCTGGAGATTCTATCTTCTGCATGGTCTAACCTACTGTCAAGATTTTCTACTTTATTTTTCATTTCTTTTCCTTCTAATTGGTCAGCTTTTATGGCTTCAAATTCTTTGTTGGAGCTTTTAGATCTTGTATTAAATTCTTTACTTCCTTAATTTGGTGTTCAGTGTTTATTCTCAAATCAGTTGATTCGTTATGGTTTCCTGGAACTCCCATTCCTTCTATTAAGCTCCATTCAGCATTCCCTTTGTGGTCTCCCTGACTCCTTTCAGGTGTCTGTTTATGGATTCCATGAATGCCTCTATTGATCTTTGTCTATGCTCATCCCGCTCTTGCAATTATTTTATTACTCTTTGATTAGATTTCTCATGTTCATGCAACTTCTGTAGTTCTCTTTGACTGATCTCAGCCTGCTCACGCAATTCCTTTATTTCTCTTTGAGTGTTCTCAACCTGCTCATGTAATTCCAGTATCAATCTTTGAGTAGCTTCCTCAAGCACATGAGCATCCTGTTTTGATCTTTGGTTTGCCTCTTGTCTCTCCCTATCACACTCACACTGAGTCCTTTGCAGGGTTTCAATCTTTTCATTCACCATATTTACCGGTAGTGTTTGTAGAGCTTTTGGGGAACTCTCCTCTGGATTATTCAGTATCTGTTCTGTCACCTGATTATCTTGAGTGGGAATTGAATACCCGGACGTGCTATTTTCCTTTTTTTTTTTTCCTGCTTGTTCTGCCCATTTGGGATGAAAGTAATGTCAGTTTTGTTCTAGAAAACCATTTTACATCAGGCATCAACCAAAGTTCTGTAATTGCATAGTCAAAAGTCTGCAGATACAATCAAGTTCAACAGATACAGTCTATTCAGCATTAAACAACTACGTATTAATGAGCTAAGAATAGCAAAGAAGAATTTGACAAACCAGAAATTATTATGTTTAGGGAGAAAGGTGGGGAAAAATAGGGTTAGAGCGATGTGGAAAGGTAAAAGGAGAGTGAAATTAACCAAGTCCTAATCTCACAGAGGGAAATGGATTGGAAAGAATGATAGGAGAGTGAGATAAAAAAATGAAAAAAGAGACAAGAAAAAAATGGAAAACAAATATTTAAATTTAAAAAGTGAAACTCTTAAAACTAATGAAAATTTAAAGAAGTAATATTGAGAGATGAACAGGGATAGGATGAGAGGAGGGAGGGATAGAAAGGAGACCTGAAAAACTTAAAAAAAAATCAAATATAGTATAGGTATAAATAGATAATACTGCTATTAAGGAATTTAATCCTAAGAGGTTTTGAATTGAGTAATACATTTTTGGATTAAGTCTGTACACAATGGGAGATAAGGTCTTATAATCAGTGAGAGATATATACGAGGATGAGCAGAATAACAAATAAGTCATGCAAAAAGAACAAAAGATTAAAAAGTAAAACAAATGAGAAAGAAAGAACAAGAAAGGCCAAAAGGTCAGTGAGATTTTTTTAAAGCACACACACACACACATATACACCTAAAATAAAAGTTATGAGAGGAAGAAAAAAAGATTAATAAAAACATTTTTTATATTTAAAAAGTAAAAATTTAAAAAAAAATACACAAAAGACTTCTTTTTGTTTTTGGTGGTTGATGGGAAGATCCTGTATCTCCCTTGCGTCAGTAACCAGTCTCTTGGTGGAGTCTCTGGTTTGCTTGTGGTGTTTGGTTTTCTGTGGCTTGATTGATTTCTTAAGTCAGTTTGTTTGGGCAGGAGGAAAAATTTCTGTTGGATTACCCAGAAGTTTGTGTTCTTCCTCCCAGGCTAGTTCAGTGGGAGGTAGATCTGCTTTGAGTATCACAAAAGAGGGAGATGGTTGTTTCCTCTAGTTTGGAGTTGCTGTGAAAAGGCTGGGTTCTGGGTAAAGTTGAGGCCTTTCAGCAAACAGTAGCTTTTCCCTGAGAGGCTAGCTTCTGAGACATTCAAAAACCTAGCCTGGAGCCATTCTCAGGGTTTATATTTACTGAGTTTTAATTGATTGTCAGGGCTGCTGTAGACAGGGGCAGCCTCTGGCTCTGTTTACCCAATGAAGAAAGCCACTCCTTCGGGGGTGTAGCTTCCCTGCCTGGTTGTGGTGACTTTTCCATGGGTGGAGTTGAGAATGGCAGGTCAGGGTAGGTACTTGTGACTGGCTAAATGACTCTTTTGTTTTCATCAAAGGACTGAGTTGGAGCTAGCTGCTTAGCCAGGCCTTTGTCTGTATCAAAGATGGATATCTCTGGTGTTGGGGGGAGGGGTGGCCTTCCCTCCTCTGCTCCCTTTGAGAAGGAGTGATGATGTCAGTTTTGTACTCATGCTGGAGTGTTGGTTCCTGGGTAGCCTCTGGTCTGCTATCTTCAGGATGAAAATATCTGCTACTTGTCAGTTCTTGCTAGTGTTGAGTAAAATCTGCTCACATTTGTCCCAGACTCTCTGGGTTGTAGGTATGGTGGCTACGGACGCCACCACAGCTGCCAAGCTGCCACAGCCGCTGCAGGCATGGCTGTTGGAAAATGCTGGATTTTCCCTCTCTGGCCAAACTCGCTGTACTGTGATGGCACACTAGGTGTGCCTAGGACTGTTCACTGGAACACTAGAACTACTTTCTATGCGAGAGCTTGTTTAGTCACCAGGTTCTTCTCTGCCAACTTCTTGAAATTCCTGAAGGTGTTTAAATATTTCTGGAATTGTTTTGGAATAAATAATGTTCACTATGACTATCCTGAGAAAGAAGAATTGGTTTCTCAGCACTATAGGTAAGAACTTGAGTGAAAGAAACAAAAGGAAAAATGAGGAACAACTCAACATACACATTCAAAAGAAACAAAACAACCCAAGAAAACAAGTTAACTCAGTACTCAGAACATGCAGGAAATGCAAAGATTTTTTTAAAAATAGCTATGATAAGCTTCTGAAAATCCTGACTACATGGGAGTCTACTGTTGTGAGGATAGTGGTTAAAGCTCAGACTGGACAGAAAGATCTGTACACAATGCCAGGCACCTGTTATTCTAAATTCCAGGAAGAATAACATGAAGTAGACTGAGCCCACGATCACCCACAAGTAGGAAGCAAGATACTATCTGAAAGTTAATCAGGATAATTTAGGGCTGGGGGCATGCCAAAGTGTTAAGAACATCCATTTAGGAGACACAAGACACTCACTTCAAATTCTAATATTATGGGTATTAAAGAAAAAAAACTATGACTTTAATAGGAATAATTGCAAGATTTGAATATTTGAGTGGAGAAAAATCCATAAGAGAGATAGAGTTTACCCATGTTGCAATGCTTTGTACTTAAGTGATAATATTTTGTGGTAGTCCAGACATAACAGAGTTACCTTGCAAATGAGCACGCATGTGCATTTGGGTGAAGGAAATACTCTACTTACACAGGTGTAAATTAAATACGTTTTCGGGGTAGATTTTAGTTCTTGAACTAAGAGTCTGGGTGATATCTCTGAGTCTTTTCTCTCAAGGCTATCACTCTACTACTTTGAGCCAGAATTCCAATTCTGATTTTCTGTTCGTTGTTTGGAGATAAGAGGCTCATGGACTTTCTTGACCAGGATGGCTTCAAACCATGATTGTCAGATCTCAGCCTCCTGAGTAACCAGGATTCCAGGCCTGAGCCATCCATGTTTTTTATAATTTAGTAAATTGTACAGTTACAGAAGTTATAATTGATCATTATAACCTTTATAATATATGTATGCATATTTATATCAATGCATACATATAGAAATATTTTAACATGTTTTTGTATCTACAGTAGATTTATGAAAACATCCTTCATTATAAAATAACATGGAAACAAGTTTAAAGAGGAGCAAAGCAAAGGGAATTGTCACGTTTCTTGTTGTTGAATGAAATATGAATTGTGAGAATCAGTTTGAGAAAACCATTTAACAAATTAATTCCAATCCCTTTATTTGCCCATATTGTGCATCCTCACACATGAGTGTCAAAGTCAAACCACACTTTTTTTGCCTTTGTATTTAAATCACATGATATAATTTAGCAGAAAGGTGAAGTAATCAAATCAAGATTAAAATTATAGTAAGTGAGGCTATGAGATAGAGCTGAAAAATATTTTAAATATGATAATAGCTAAATTCCATATCTCTTACTTTTACTCTATTGTCATATCCCTTATTCCCACATTAGGAAAGTACATAGAAGATTCTCACTAAATTATGGGTAAAATTATGAAATAATGTATTAAAAGAATATGGGCACATCGGGGCTGGGAAAGTGTGGGAAAGTGGCTCAGTGGGAGAGCATTTGCCTTGCATGCACGAGGCCCTGGGTTTGATTCCTCAGCACCACATAATCAAAAAGAAGACAGTCGGAAGTTTCGCTGTGGCTCCAGTGGTAGATCGCTAGCCTTGAGCAGAAAAGCTGAAGGACAGCGCCCAGGCCCAGAGTTCAGGCCCCTCGACCAGACAGAAATACAAAAACAACAAAGGATATGGGCACAGTGTGGTTTTAACTGGTGAGACCTGTAGGGGGTAATGTGTTTTTGAGGACTTGATAAACGTTGTGATGGAGATGAAGGAAGAGATGTGCTTATTCTGGAAAATTGACTAGAGGATTGCTCCCAGAAAAATAGTGATGAATTCTTCCAAAAGGTTACAGTAAAATCACTCTCACAATCATGTTCACTACTGCACTATTCACCATTGAGAACTTATGGAAACAGCCCAGACGACCTTTAGCAGAGTGATGGTTGGAGAAAGTGTTGCACAAATACAGAATTGGATTGCACCCATCCATTATAAAGGCTGTAACAGCACTTGCAAAGAAATGGATAGATCTATAATTATGTTAAGCAAACGAAGTCAGAGCCAGACACACAAAGGATGTTTATTTGGAGGCCAGAATTTTATTCAAGTTAAGCAACAGTATTAATCAAAGCATGCTATTTGCAGAGGAGTATTTACTTATTTATTTATTTTTGGGGTCCGGTCATGGGGCCTGAACTCTGGGCCTGGGCACTGTCCCTCAGCTCTTCAGCTCAAGGCTAGCGCACTACCACTTGAGCCACAGCGCCACTTCCAGCTTTTTTCTTTTTGCTTATGTGGTGCTGAGGAATCGAACCCAGGGCCTCAGGCATGCAAGGCAAGGGCTCTACCACTGAGCCACCTTCCCAGCCCTGCAGAGGAGTATTTAAAAGGTGTAATTTCTTATAAAATTGAATTTTTAATCCAACAAAATGAGAACCAGGAAACTATCACTTGGAAAAGGTGAGGGGAAGTCAAAGGGAAAGAATAAAGAGACTTCTGAAGTAGAGAGTGAAGCCATAATATTCAATGCAGATGGAATGAAACTAGAAAAAATGAAAGTGGGGTGAGGTTTGGAAGGATGTGAGAAAGTTATGTAAAGATCCATTGTACTTATAAACTGATTCGTTGAATGTAAAACCCTTAGTACAACTATTTTATAAAAATATAATTAAAAACGATGGAGACATCTGATCTTAAACCATGAGTCAATATGATAATTTCCTTCTCAGAAATTTTCTTTGCAGGTATTTTCCTCATAATGACAGAAAAGTGAACAACGCAATAATATCAATACATCACTTTGCATATCCTAAATAGACACAATATAAAAATCACAGTAAAAATATTAGAATATGTCACATGATAAAATAACAGGTAGAAAGTATCAAACTCTGATTGTTTTTTCCAAGTACTTTACATTTGGTATCTAATTTAATCCTCACAATAATCCCATAAAGTGGAATTACTTCTATTTTGAATTCTAAGATGATGATATTTAAGTCTTCAGAGTTGGAATTACTAGTACAACATTGCATATGTGGTAAGTGTTAGCCTGCATTCCATTCCACCATATCAAATAACCTCATTCTATTTTATAACTAAATAGCAGCACTCACTCTACTAATTCTAGGAAAATTTCCCAAATTTATTGTGCACACTCTAATATTATTTCACTTTATTTTTGTTAGAAAAGAGGTAACTAAGCTGGACACCGGTGGCTCACGCCTATAATGCTAGCTACTCAAGAGGCTGAGATCTGAGGATTGTGGTTCAAAGCCAGCTCGGGCAGGACAGACTGTGAGACTCTTATCTCTAATAAACCACTAGTAAACTGGGAGTGGCACTGTGGTCCAAGTAGTAGAGTGCTCGCCTTGAGTGGAAGAGCGCAGGGACAGTACCCAAACCCAGTGTTCAAGCCCCATGACCAACAAGAACAAATAAAAGAAAATAAGTAACTGTAATATGAAAACTCCAAGTTCATAATCAATTTATACCTCCCTGGTGAAAGGAACTGATAAACTATAATATTCTTGGTTTCTAGCTCAAAATAGTAGAAATCATATTTTATCCTTCACTGAATGCTGCACTACCTGGTGACCCCATCTCTGGTTAACACATTCTTACTGAAAGAATGACCTGCCCAATTCCTGATGGAAACAGACTGCAGGCCTTTTGGAGCAATCGTTTCCACATTGTAGCTCACCTAAATTATTTACCATTAGAAGTATTTTGATTGCTTTTCATACTCAACATTTTGAGAGAAATGTGCTACTTTAAAATGTTATTAAAGAAAGACTGATATAAAAATCATTTTTGACCCCAGATAAATTTTTACCTTTCATATACCCAAAAATGCAGTCTGACCTATCATTAATGTTAGGAACGAGAGGTTAAAAATCACAGACACCAAGACCTAACGTATGAATTGAAGACTCTCCAATTTGTGAATACAATTGGTTTAAAAAGACATCAATACTACTGCATTTTTTAATTCCCTATGATAATGATAATGATTCCCTATGATAATGATAATGATAATGATAAACTATTAACACTTAAAAATAACTCATTTTCTTGGGAGTAGGACACAAAACACAAGGTTAATCCTAACCATTTTAAAAGACCTTTATTTATACTAAAAGCTCACTCATAACTATAAAGATTCTATAACTAACTGAAGTACAGAGACACAAAGGAAATAATTTAACTGCATTATGTACATTCGATGGACTGTTACTAGAAAACAAAGTTATAATTAGCTTACCCAATTCACTTACATTCTTTTATTCTATTCCATTTACTTTCATAAAAACTGGGTTTTCATAAAATGACGCATAAAAAAGACTATATACCCAATTACATTTTCAGATCTTAATATTTATTTCAGAAATTTTAGCTCTATAGTCAATGAACTGAAATAATACTAAAATATTCAAATGATTTTCAGAAATTGCAAGACTTGCTCTGGGATGTTATGTATATTGGAAAAGATATTCAAAAAGCCTATTTGTTAAAGTTGCCATAGTTACTCCCACAAAAGAGCCATTAGTAAAGATCCCTGTGCATGAACAAAACACCTTCAAATGCATCCACAATCTGGACATCACACATGCTTTTTGTTTATTCGTTTTTGAAAGGAATATCTAACAAGCATATCCACAAGACTTATTTTCAGTCAATAAGATGGGATATTCAAACGTAATATGGGTTTGATTATCTCTTAGTGAGAATAGATATGGTCTTGCAAAGAAAGTTATTTTAACAGAAATACGGAAAGAGTTTATCCAACTTTTGTTGGAATAACCAGAGAGTAATACCTGTTTGGTCAAGTCGGTCCAAATCACTCCATGAATGTATCTTAAAAGTATAACCAATTTAAGAGGTCAAATACATATTTTGTACTGACAATCACTTTAGAGCAAAATAACTTACTGCTTAATTATGTCTGTATCTTCTTACCCAACATACAATAAGAGCTGAAAGCAGTCTCTTTACCTAACTTAATGTTATAAATGTTTTGATTATGATGACGTTATTATTAGACAAATAATATGTACAGAAGTGTGGTTCCACTGAAATGACATGAAAGAACACTGATATATAAAAACATTGCAACACAGTTAGCTCTTTTCAGCCTCACCCTGTCCACATTGGCAAGCAACATTGCAACAGCACACACACACATGTACACATACACACATGTTTGCACATGTACACACACATATACATGGATGCTAAATTCAGGGTTTTTTGTACAAAGTAGTTCAAATGAAGTATTAGTAATTAGGACAAATAACAATATGCCTTATTACAAAATAATACATAAAACATCACCACACATGTTACATTTTACCTGCCTCTCCACATGTGACCACTTAATTTATTTTTAATTAATTAATTACCTTATTAATTAATTCATTTGTTTGGTGCTAATACTAGGGCTTGAACTTAGGGCCTGGCTTTGTCCCAGAATTTATTTTTTGTTTCCTTTTTCTCAAGGCTAGTATTTTACTGCTTGTACCACAGCTCCATTTTTAGCTTTTGCTGGTTACTTTCAAATCAGATTCTAATGGACTTTTTTTTCTTGGTCTGCTTTCAAACCACAATCCTCAAATTTCATCTTTCTGGTTAACTACTATTAAAGATATAAGCCATCAGTGTGGCTTCTACTTTTTCCTCTATAGTTATCTAATGAACATACTTAGTAATTTAAAAATGAGAGTATAGAAGCAAGATGTACAGTGATGATACTGTGCTGTCAGAAATTCAAGTTATTAATGTAAATTTATTCTTAAGACCATACACAAATAATACCATGATATAGTGTAAGAGAAATCACTATTGAAAATATAAGCTTTAAGAGCTTTCTGATAGATCCTTTATTTATTGGTACCCAGCATTAGAAAAATGTATGAAGCATTGGTACAATAGAAGTCCTTTGCATGACTACATACATTCCTTGTTTTATTAAAGACATTGGCTTTCATCTAAAAAGGAGGCCTGTCTATTGACTTCATGTGATTTTGATGATTGAACATGCTTAGTGTGATGGTCAAAATGTAGTAGTAGTCCTTAATTATCCTAATTTATTTTGCTTTTATATTTTTGGTTGCATCATTTCACTTTTTGTTCTGCCTGGACACCCCTGCACAGTGCATATACGTGGAATAATACCAGAGTGGCTTCTTTCTTACTTCATCATGATACAGATACCAATGCCCAAACTAAAGGCCTCTTGACCCCGTTACATTTTGCTGCTGAGAATTGAGATCACAAAGATACGCTGGATTTCCTTCTGTTGAACCATTATATAAAACCAGGACTGAAGAACAACATAGAAGAAACTGCATTTGATATTGCCAAAAGAATAAGTATGTATCACTCCCTCTATGACGTTGTGGAAGGCTGTACAAATTGTTCGCCTAAGTCTTAATGGTCAGATTAAGTTTCTTAAATTTCAAAAGTGCAATCCATCTTTTGTGTCCCTACAAAGTATTTTCACAATCCAAATTAGAGCAATATGTTTTTCTTTTTTTGGTCGGTCATGGAGCTTGAACTCTGGGCCTAGGAGCTATCCCTGTGCTCATCAGCTCAAGGTGAGCGCTCTACCACTTGAGCCACAGCTCCACTTCCAGTTTTCTTGTGGTTTATTGGAGATAAGAGTACCACAGACTTCCCTTCCCAGGCTGGCTTTGAACCATGATCCTCAGATCTCAGCCTCCTGTGTAGATAGGATTATAGGCATGAGCCACCAGTGCCCTGCAACACCAATATTTTACTGTAAAAATTCATAGATTCCGTGGAATTCTTCCAAGTGAATTGCCTGCATTGGATGTCAAAATATATTCAATAGTTTTTGTATACATGTATAATGATTTCTTCACAGTTTGTGATTTTTTAATCAGAAATAATTTTAACTTACCTTTTGAAATGAGTAGGACAGAAACTAAAATATATCTGGTGCTTGTCTGAAAAAGTATATTTTAAAATATTCTATATTCTATGTTTGCATAATATTCATAATTTATTTTATTTTCTCCTAGATATACTTTGAATTCTACATTATTTTATAATATATAGGTTAATTAATGTGTCCTTTCTGATTACATTCCATATAAAAACAGTTTGATTCCTTTTTTTTCTAGGTCTTAATATTATTTTTCTTTGGGATAAAATGACAATGTTTTCTAATTTGAGGTTTTGTAAAGTTTATGCTATCTAAATGACTTTCTGAGGTGAAGATTTAATACACTGATATCAAACTAAATTTAATTATATGAATTACATGTATTGTTACACTTGTAATTTTGTAATCAACTTTTTAATAACTGTTTTTCATTTCTTGCATCTGAAGAATGAAAAATATGGAATACTTCTCAAATTTTTATATTATCCTTATGCAAGTGCCATGTTAATCTCTGTATTGTAATTTGAGTATATGTGCTGCTGAAGCATGTAGTATCCTCTAAATTTAAGTAGTTAATGATGCAATCATTATACAGGCTTATATCTATGGGTGCCTACTTGTAACAAAGAACCCTTCTTGTTCCTAACAATGCTATCGATCTTATTTCCCTAAAATTCTGTGAATAGTGGAAAAAATTATATTGATTAGTCAATTGCTCACATTTGCAAATTTTTTTGTCAATGACTATGTTAAGTCTTTTGATTTGGAATGTGATCATACTCTCAATTACTTATAGATAGGTCCAAAGGTGATGGCTTTTTCAAGTACTTATTTATCCAACTGAATTAGCTTTGTGGACCTAATGGATTCAAAGTAAGCGTTGCTTAAGAGCTACTTCTAAACTTCTTCAGCTGACATTTTCCCAAATGAGGTATTATTGGCACAAATGTCTACCTGAGCCTTTACCCTTCTTGCATGTTGGAACAGACCAACCAGAATATCTTACCCTTACAGCATAGATTGTCTTACTGGAACAAAACTAATCTTGGTTACAAGAGATCATAGAGAGATCAGTTCAAACAGAATTGTTTAGACTAGAAGGTATTTTATCAAAATAGAATTGTTTATTATACCTTCCATTTCAAAAGTAACTAAAGCCAAGAAGGTGAAAAAATTGTTCATATACATCTTTACTTAATGTCTTGGCTTGTCTACCATCCAACCAGGCAGGAACTTAGACTATAGAATTTTTATCACCAAATATTTTCTTTTTTTTTTTAAATTTAATTTAATTTTATTTGTGAACATACTGTACAGAGGAGTTACAGTTACATGGGCAGGATAATGTGTACATTTCTTACCAAGCATTGCAACTTCCTCCTTTGTTTACCCTTCACATCCCTTCCCAGCCTCTCCCCTCCCCCGCCTAATCCCAATCCTTCTCCTTCCCCCACTTCCCCCCCGTTCCCCCCCGCCCCACACTAACATTGTAAAGCTCGTTTTGGACCTGACAACTTGTACTTCTCATTGTTGCAACAGGTCCACCTGTATCCTTAAACAACTAGTTTTTCCCCATCTCCTCCACAAGTTATACTGACATCAAATATAGTGAAAGCAGGGGTTATACTGTGTGGGAAGGACATACAAAGCAACAAAGAGATAATCTTATAAATGTGTTAGAAACACATGCATGAAAGAAAAAAAACATTAAAATACACATCTAAGGGTTCATTTTCCTGACATCACATTATCTGACCTTTTCCGCTTGACTCATACATATACTAGATATTACAAATAAGGGAAACCATGGGACCTATGTTTCTTTGGGCCTGGCTTACTTCACTTAATATAATTTTTTCCAAGTTTTTCCATTTCCTAACAAATGGGGCAATGTCATTCTTTCTGATGGAGGCATAGAATTCCATTGTGTATATATACCACATTTTCTTGATCCATTCATCTACTGAGGGGCATCTGGGTTGGTTCCATATCTTAGCTATGGTAAATAATGCTGCAATAAACATAGTTGTGCTGGTAGCTTTAGTGTGGTCTTGTTTGTAAACATTAGGGTAAATGCCCAAAAGTGGGATTGCTGGGTCATAGGGGAGCTCTTTGTGAAGTCTTTTGAGGAACCTCCATACTGCTTTCCAAAGTGGTTGAAAAAGTTTACATTCCCACCAACAATGAAGTAAGGCTCCTTTCTGTCCACATCCCCTCCAGCATCTGTTGTTGTTAGAGTTCTTGATTTTTGCCGTTCTAACTGGAGTGAGGTGATATCTCAATGTTGTTTTGATTTGCATTTCTTTTATGGCTAGGGATGTTGAACATTTCTTCATGTGTCTATTGGCCATCCTTCTTTCTTCTTCAGAGAAGTTTCTCTTTAATTCTTTTGCCCACTTATTTATTGGGCAGTTGTTTCTTTGAGGATTTGTTGTTGGGGGGTTTAATTTTTTGAGTTCCAAGTATATTTTAGATATGAGACCCTGTCCGTTGTATGGCTAGTAAAGATCTTCTCCCAATCCGTGGGCTTTCTATTGATCTTGCTAGCTATGTCATTTGCCCTGCAGAAGCTCTGCAACTTTATGCAATCCCATTTGTCCAACCTTTCTTTGATTTGTTGTGTTTCCGGGTCTCTATTCAGAAAATTTCGGCCTGAGCCGAGGAGACCCAGGGTTTCTCCTATTCCATCCTGTAATGTTTTCAGAGTGTCTGCTTTGAGTTCAAGGTCTTTGATCCATTTGGAGTTGATTCTGGTGCAGGGTGATATATAAGGATCTAGCTTAAGTTTTCTACATGTAGTTAACCAATTTTGCCAGCACCATTTACTGAAGAGGTTGTCTTTCTTCCATTCTATTGTTTTAGTTCCCTTATCGAAGATTAGATGGCTATAGGTCTGTAGGTTCATTTCTGGGTTTTCAATTCTATTCCATTGGTCCTGAGGTCTGTTCTTATGCCAATACCAAGCTGTTTTGAATACTATGGCTTTATAGTAGAGTTTGAAGTTTGGTATTGATATTCCTCCAGCAGTGTTCTTTCCATTCAGGAGCGTTCTTGCTATTCGGGGTCTTTTATTGTTCCATATGAATTTTTGGATTGCCTCTTTTATTTCCTTGAAGAATGAGGTTGGAATTTGTATAGGTCTTGCGTTGAATTTGTAGATAGCCTTGGGAAGTATTGCCATTTTCACGATGTTAATCTTTCCAATCCAGGAGCATGGGAGGTGTTGCCATTTTTTAAGTTCTGTGTTGATTTCCTTTTTCAAGATTTTAAAGTTTTCATCATAGAGGTCCTTCACTTCTTTAGTTAAGTTAATTCCTAGGTATTTTATTTTTTGTGGGGCTATTACAAATGGAGTTGCTTTCCTAATTTCAGCCACACTTTTCTCATTGTTGGCATACAGAAAAGCCATTGATTTTTGGGGGTTAATTTTATAACCTGCTACTTTCCCAAAGTTTTGAATCAGCTTGAGTAATTTGGGAGTGGAGTCTATGGGATTCTTTAAATACATGATCATGTCATCTGCAAAGAGAGATAGTTTTATTACTTCTTTCCCTATTTGGATCCCCTTTATGTCTGCATCTTGTCTTATTGCTGTAGCTAGGCATTCTAATACTAGATTGAAGAGAAGTGGAAAGAGTGGGCATCCTTGTCTTGTTCCTGAGTTAAGAGGAAATGGCTTTAGTTTTTCACCATTGAGTATAATGCTGGCTGTAGGTTTGTCATATACAGCCTTTAGTGTATTGAGGAATGTTCCATGGATTCCTAATTTTTCCAAAACCTTCATCATAAAGGGGTGTTGGATCTTGTCGAATGCTTTTTCTGCATCTATTGAGATAACCATGTGGTTCTTATTCTTGCTCCTGTTGATGTGATGAATAATATTAATTGATTTGTGCATATTGAACCAGCTTTTCATCCCTGAAATGAATCCTGTTTGATCGTGGTGTATGATTTTTTGGATGAGTTGTTCAAGTCGATTGGCCAAAATTTTGTTGAGAAGTTTTGCATCAATGTTCATCAAAGAAATGGGTCTATAGTTCTCTTTCTTTGATGAGTCCCTGCCTGGTTTTGGAATGAGGGTTATGATGGCTTCATAGAATGTGTTCGGTAGTGAGCTTTCTCTTTCAATTTTATTGAAGAGTTGGAGGAGAATTGGTGTGAGCTCTGCTTTGAAGGCCTTGTAAAATTCCGCTGTAAAACCATCTGGTCCTGGACTTTAATTAGCTGGGAGGTCTCTTATTGTTGTTTCTATTTCAATGCTTTATATGGGCCTGTTAAGCTGGTTTAACTCTTCTTGGTTTAGTTTTGGCATGTCAATATTTGCTAGAAAAAGGTCCATTTCTGTCAAGTTCTCAAACATATTAGCATAAAGTTTTGAGAAGTATTCCCTTATAATGTTCTGAATCTTGGTTGTTTCCGTGGTGATGTTTCCATTCTCATCTCTGAGTTTATTAATTTGGGTGTGTTCTCTTCTTTTTCTGATAAGATTTGCTAAGGGTCTGTCAATTTTGTTAAGTTTTTCGAAGAACCAACTCATTGTTTTGTTGATTCTTTCGGTAGTTTTTATGGATTCTAATTCATTTAACTCTGATTTAATTTTGATTATTTCTTTCCGTCTACTGTATTGGGGTTTATCTTGCTGCTCTTTTTCAAGGAGGTTTAGATGTGTCATTAAATTGCTAGTTTCAGATCTCTCCAATTTGTTGATGTAGGAGCTCAGAGCTATAAGCTTGACTCTGAGTACTGGCTTTGCTGAGACCCAGAGGAGCTGGTAATTTGTGTGTTCATTTTGTTGAATAGCATGAACATTTGAATTTCCTTTCTAATCTCTTCCATGACCCACTCATGATTCAGCAGTGTGTTGTTCAGCCTCCATGTGATACTGGACTTTCTTTGGTGGCTTTTGGTGTTGAGTTCTATTTTTATTCCCTTGTGGTCAGGGAGAATGCAAGGTATAACTTCAATGTTTCTGAATTTAGACAAGTTTGCTTTGTGGCCTAAAATGTGGTCTATTTTAGAAAACGTTCCATGTGCTGCTGAGAAATACGTGTATTCTGATGCTGCTGGGTGAAATGTTCGGTAGATGTCTGTTAAGTCTAGTTGATCTATGCAGCTGTTTAGATCTGCGGTTTCTCTGTTGAGTTTTTGCCGAATTGATCTATCTAGTGGGGAGAGTGGTGTGTTAAAATCCCCAACAATTAATGTCTTTGGATCTATATGGGATTTGAGGGAAAGTAGTGTTTCTTGGATAAATTTGGGTGCTCCATTGTTTGGCGAATAGATATTTAGAATTGTAATATCCTCCTGAAGGAGAGATCCTTTAATTAGTATGTAGCGACCTTCTTTATCTCTTCTCACGAATTTTAATTTGAAGTCTATTTTATCTGATATTAAGATTGCAACTCCCGCCTGTTTATGGGGGCCGTTTGCTTGGTAGATTTTGTTCCAGCCTTTAACATTGAAAATGTGTTAGTTTTTATGGGCAAGATGTGACTCCTGCAGGCAGCCGATAGAAGGGTCTTGTTTTTTAATCCAACTAGACAGTCTATGTCGCTTAATTGGAGAGTTCAGGCCGTTAACATTAAGAGATAGGAGTGAGAGGTATTTGGGAGTTCCTGCCATGTAACCCACCTTCTTGGGTTCTGCGAAAACTGGGTTCTTCCTATGGTTCTTGGATTCTCAGTTTGGGTGCAGTTTCTTGGCCTTTGTTGCGGTCTTGTTGGTTTTCTATGTGTAGGACATCTTTAAGAATCTTTTGTAGGGCTGGTTTGGTGGAGATGTATTGTTTCAATTTTTCTTTGCTATGGAAGGTTTTTATTTGGCCTTCAGTTATGAAGGAGAGTTTAGGTGGGTACAGTATTCTTGGTTGATAGTTGTTTGTTTTTAGGGCATGGCATACATCATTCCAGGCTCTTCTTGCTTTGATTGTCTCTGCTGAGAAATCTGAGGTGATTCTAATTGGTTTCCCTTTATAGGTGATTAATCTTTTCTCCTTGACAGCTTTAAGGATCTTTTCCTTGGTCTGAGTTGATCCTGTGTGGATTATAATGTGACGGTGGGATATCCTATTCTGGTGTGGTTTATTTGGGGTTCTAAAAGCTTCTTGTATCTGAATAGGCCTATCTTTTTGTATGTTTGGGAAGTTCTCTGCTAGGATCCTGTTAAACAAATTTCCTAGACCATTAACTTCTGTTTCTAGGTGCTTCTCTACACCCATTATCCTTAGATTCGGCCTTCTGATGGTGTCTTCCAGGTGTTGGATAGATCTATCATACTTCTTGGACTTGTCTCAGATGGTTGTATGTTCTTTCTCTATAATATCTAGGCTGTCTTCAATCCCTGAGATTCGATCTTCTGCATGGTATAACCTGCTGTCAAGACTCTCTACTTTGTTTTTTATCTCTTTTCCTTCTTATTGGTCAGCTTTGATGGCTTCAAGTTCTTTGTTGAAGCTCTGTTTTAGGTCTTGTATGAATTTCTTTACTTCCTTAATTTGGAGTTCAGTGTTTGATCTCAAATCACTTAGTTGATTGGTTATGGTTTCTTTGGACTCCCATTCCTTCCGTTGGGTTCCATTCAGCATTCCCTTTGTGGTCTCCCTGACTTCCTTCAGCTCTTTGTTAATGGATTCCATGAATGCCTTTAGTGATCTTTGTGTGTTCTCTACCTGGTCTCTCAATTCCTGAATTACTCTTTGATTAGCTTCCTCCCGTTTGTGGGATTCCTGCAGTTCTCTTTCCTCCCGTTCGTGGGATTCCTGCAGTTCTCTTTGAGTGTTCTCAGCCTGCTCACGCCATTCCTCCCTTTCTCTTTGAGTATTCTCAAGTTGTTCACGCAAATCCTGTATCAGTTTTTGAGTAGCTTCCTCACGCTTATGATATTCCTGTATAAACTTTTGGGATGCCTCCTCTCTCTCCCTATCACGCTCATACAGAGTCCTTTGTAAGTTGTCAAACTTCTCATTTATCATGTTTGCCACCAGTGTTTGTATAGGTATTTGGGAACTCTCCTCTGGATTGTTCATTATCTGGTCTGACCCCTGATTATCAAGATTGGGAATTGAGATACCCAGATTTGCCATTTTTCTTGTGTTTTTCCGGCTTACTC
Organism: Dipodomys spectabilis; assembly: GCF_019054845.1. Taxonomy (NCBI): domain Eukaryota; kingdom Metazoa; phylum Chordata; class Mammalia; order Rodentia; family Heteromyidae; genus Dipodomys; species Dipodomys spectabilis. The sequence goes on from NW_024870689.1 coordinate 994,098, forward strand.
TGCCCATTTGAGATGAAAATAGCACCAGTTTTGTGCTAGAACACTATCTTAAGGCAACCATCAACCAACATTTGCATTTATACACTCAATAGTCTACAGATACAATCTAGTTCAACAGATACATCTATTCAACATCAAACAACTATATGTTAATGGGCTTCAAACCGCAGAGAAGAATTTGGAAAACCAGAAATTTTTAGGGTTAGGGAGAGATGTGGGTAAAAATTAGGAATAGGTTGGTGTGGGGAGGCACAGGGAGAGTTAACTATGTCCTAATCTCAATGCAGGAAATAGGTTGGGTAGGATGCAAGTAGAGAGGGAGAGAAAAAGAAGAAAGGGAAAGGGAAATGAAAAGAGACCAGAAAAAAAATAGAAAAGTAAAAATTAATATAGTTATGGAGATTGAAAGACCATCTATTTAGAGAGGAATGTGAATATAATGAGAAAACAGGAGGGAGATAGAGGAGATGTGAAAAACTTAAAAAATGCTTAAAATATTATATAGGTATAAAGAGGTAGTACTGCTATTAAGGAATTTAAGTCTCAGAGGTTTTGGATTGAGTAATAAATTTATGGATTAATTGTGTACACAATGGGGGATAGGGTCTACTAGTTAACTATGGGTTTATCTGAGGGTGTGCAGGACAAGAGTTAAGTCACATACAGCAGAACAAAAGAAAGGAAAAGGTGAAAAGGATAAGAAAGGGAGAAAAAAAAAAGATCAGAAGTTCAGTAGAGCTAGACAAAAAACAAAAATATAATTAAGAAGGAAAGAAAAAGAGAGAGAAGACAAGAAAAGAAAGGAAAATGTACATTCACGTATTCCTAAAATAAAACTTATAAGAGGGAAAAAAAAGTTACTGGAAAACAGTTATTTTTTCAAAAAAGGCAAAAATTAAAGATTAGTAAAATTTTTAGAAAAGGAAAAAAAAATTTTTTATATATAATAAGGTACCAAAAAAAAAACGAAAGAAAAAAAAAACAAAGAAGAAGAAAAAAAAAAGTTCTTTGATTTTTTTTTTGATTTTTTTCGGAGGGGTGTGAAGAATCCTGTATCTCCCTTTCAACCCCAGGACCTGCCCCCTCAAAAAGAGCCTGTACTTCCATGTCTTTGTCTATGAATTGTATTCTTATAGTTGAAATTCCTGAGTAGCTGTGATGAAGGGCACCAACCTAGGAAATTTGTATTCAGTACAATGAGTTCATAACAGAGAGACTTCTTTCAAGATAGTGCAGGTTCTGGGACTCCTTTCACTGTTCACAGTGTAAACTGAGGGTTTCTCTGCAACACAAGCCTGCTGGAGGAAGTCTCTCTCATTGTCTGTACAGACACACAAAAGCCCTGACTCCTGTACAGCTGGGTAACAAACAACTCCATCTGGGCCAGCTAGTGAGGATGAGTGTGGGTGGGATCTGAAGGTCAGGAGGAAAAGGCCTCTTTGTACCCTTAGCTATCTCTCACACCCCAGTGTGCTGTTTTAACAGGAGACCTTCATTTGTGCCACCTCCCATGGCAGGCAAAGTTCTGTGCACTTATTATGCCTTTGTGAGACTGTATTCTGGTGTTCAGTTACAGTGCTCAATATAATTCAGGAGTCCTTCAGGCAGACAACTAGGACACTGAAACTAATGAAACGATTCATTGCAGGCAATGTTGAGCCTATGGTGCCTCGCCTATATTTCCAGAAGCTTGGGAAATCCAAGCACATTTAGGATATCACAAAGCTTCCTGTCATCTAGGACTGGTGAAGCTAATCAGGTTTTGAAACCTTTGACTTCTCCTAGTTGGGCCCTGGGTGGCTAGGCTTTGGGGTTGAACACAAGGCCTGGGTGCTGACCATGAGCTCAGTGAAGAAGCCCAGGGCTTTACCATTTTGTGTAACAACATCAATGGTGGTCTGTGAGTGTATGTGTGTGTGTGTATGTGTGCACACCACGGTGTGTGTGTGCACGGGTGTGTGTGTGCGTGCACACATATACATGAGTCCTGAAGCTTGACCTCAGGACAAGAGCACTGTACCTAGTTTCTCTTGTAGAATGATATCCCTCTCCCACTTGAGCCACAGAGCCACTTCAGGCTTTGTCCTAGTGACGTGGTCCTGAGAAATGAAGCCCATGATTTCATATATGCAAAGCGTTCTACCACTAAGGCCCATTCTCAGCCCTCTACTTCAGCTAGTTTATTTCTGTCTTTTTTTTTTTTTTGTAGTTGTTGTCGATTGAAGGAGTTGGAGTCGTTGCATGTGTGCTGTCCCTGACCGACCTCTTCAGCTCAAGTCTTGTGCTCTACCACTTGTGCTCTACCACTGGTTTTCTAGTGGTTCATTGGAGCTAAGTTTCTCAAGGACTTTCCTGCCTAGGCTAGCTTTGAACCATGATCCTCAGATCTCATCCTCATGAATAGGTAGGATAACTGACATGAGCTCAAGTACCCAGCTTCCCATCCAGGTTCTTAGTAGTGAATTGGAGATAATAGTCTCATGGTACCTTTTGTGTCTGGGATAGTTTGGATCCCAGATCTTTAGAATGCAGCTTCCCGAGAAGGCAAGATGACAGACTTCAGGTACTGACCACTTGGCCATGACCTCTGCTGCAAGGGGGTCCATGGCTCCACATGGTGCAGTGCTAGCCATGAGCCCAAGAGGTAAGGGCCAGTGCCTCAGACCCGAGTTCAAGGTTCATGACCAATAAAAATCCAAACCAGAGGTTCCGGGAAGATGGCGGAGCAGAAGCTGGAATCTGAACAAGCTCTCGCACAGAAAACAGTTTTAGAGTTCTGATGAACAGTCCTAAGCCAGAGAATCACACTAAGTGTGCCATTACAGGACAGAGAGTTAGACAAGAGAGGGAAAACCAAGGCAAGAAGACACATCTGAGCGCTTGCCAGCAGCCGCCGCGGCGGCCGCGGCAGGGTCGCGGCAGAGACTGCAGCCGGGGCCATACCTGAGCGCTCACACAGAGAGTCCGGGACATAGGAGCCAGACACAGCGGACAAGCGGATTCTACTCAACACCAGCAAGAACCAACAAGGAGAAGACATCTTCATCCTGCAGCTTGCAGACCAGAGACGACCCAGGATCCAAGACTCGACATGAGTAGAAGCCCGACATCCTCACTCCTTATCAGGGAGCAGAGGAAGGAAGGCCACTCCTCCCCCCCCAGCACCGGTGATCTCCATCTTGGATACCGACAAAGCTAGGAGGAGCTGACAGCTCCAACTCAGGACTTGGAATAAAATGAGTCATTTAACAGGTCACAAGAACTTAACGGCGAAGTGACCTGCCAGACTCAGCTCCATCCAGGGAAAAGTCACCCAGCTCAGGCGCCAGCCATTGGAGTGGCTTTCCTCACTGGGTAACCAGAGCCAGAGGCTGCTCCTCCCTCTAGCAGCCTCAACAATCACTTGAAAAACAGAAACCCTGAGAATGGCTCCAGGCTGGGCTCTGAGTTTTTTCACAAAATAGCCCCAGGGAAAAGCTACTGATTGTTGAAAGGCCTCAACTCTACCCAGAACCTAGCCTCACCACTGCATTCCCCTCTTTTGTGATTCTCAAAGCAGATCACGCTCCCATTAAACTAATCTGGGAGGAGGATATCAAAATCTTGGGTAAAGCAGAGCATTTTTCTGCTTGTTCGAACAAACGGACTTAAGAAACCAATCAAGCCATAGGACCTCAAGCTGAGCAGAGACTCCAACAGGAGGCTGGTTACAGACAAAAGGGAGATACAGGATTCTTCACACCCCTCCGAAAAAAATCAAAAAAAAAATCAAAGAACTTTTTTTTTTTCTTCTTCTTTTGTTTTTTTTTTCTTTCTTATTTTTTTGGTACCTTATTATATATAAAAAAATTTTTTTTCCTTTTCTAAAAATTTTACTAATCTTTAATTTTTGCCTTTTTTGAAAAAATAATTGTTTTCCAGTAACTTTTTTTCCTCTTATAATTTTTATTTTAGGAATACGTGAATGTGTTTTCCTTTCTTTTCTTGTCTTCTTTCTCTTTTTCTTTCTTTCTTAACTATCTTTTTGTTTTTTGTCTAGCTCTACTGAACTTCTGATCTATTTTTCTCCCTTTCTTATCCTTTTCACCTTTTCCTCTCTTTTGATCTTCTTTATGTGACTTAACTCTTGTCCTGCACATCCTCAGATAAAGCCCTAGTTAACTAATAGACCCTATCCCCCATTGTGTACACACGTAATCCACAAATTTATTACTCTATTCAAAACCTCTGAGACTTAAATTCCTTAATAGCAGTACTACCTCTTTATACCTATATAATATTTTAAGCATTTTTTTAAATTTTTCATTTCTCCTCTATGTCTCTTCCCTTCTCTTAATATACTCGCATTCCTCTCTAAATAGATGGTCTTTTAATCTCCATAATAATATTAATTTTTACATTTCTAATTTTTTCTGGTCTCTTTTCATTTCCCTTTCCCTTTCTTCTTTTTCTCTCTCTCTCTACTTGCATCCTACCCAACCTATTTCCTGCATTGGGATTAGGACATAGTTAACTCTCCCTGTGCCTCCCCACACCAATCTATTCCTATTTTTTACCCACATCTCTCCCTAACCCTAAGAATTTCTGGTTTTCCAAATTCTTCTCTGCGGTTCGAAGCCCATTAACATATAGTTGTTTGATGTTGAATAGATGTATCTGTTGAACTAGATTGTATCTGTAGACTATTGACTTTACAAATGCAAACTTTGATTGATGGTTGCCTTAAGATAGTGTTCCAGCACAAAACTGGTGCTATTTTCATCTCAAATGGGCAGAGTAAGCCGGAAAAACACAAGAAAAATGGCAAATCCAGATATCTCAATTCCCAATCTTGATAATCAGGGGTCAGACCAGATAATGAATAATCCAGAGGAGAGTTCCCAAATAGCTCTACAAACACTACTGGCAAACATGATAAATGAGAACTTTGACAACTTACAAAGGACTCTGTATGAGCGTGAAAGGGAGAGAGAGGAGGGATCCCAAAAGCTTATACAGGAATATCATAAGTGTGAGGAAGCTACTCAAAAACTGATACAGGATTTGTGTGAACAACTTGAGAATACTCAAAGAGAAAGGGAGGAATGGCGTGAGCAGGCTGAGAACACTCAAAGAGAACTGCAGGAATCCCACGAACGGGAGGAAAGAGAACTGCAGGAATCCCACAAACGGGAGGAAGCTAATCAAAGAGTAATTCAGGAATTGAGAGACCAGGTAGAGAACACATAAAGATCACTAAAGGCATTCATGGAATCCATTAACAAAGAAGTGAAGGAAGTCAGGGAGACCACAAAAGGAATGCTGAATGGAACCCAATGGAAGGAATGGGAGTCCAAAGAAACCATAACCAATCAACTAAGTTATTCGAGAACAAACAATGAACACCAAGTTAAAGAAGTAAAGAAATTCATACAAGACCTAAAACAGAGCTTCAACAAAGTACTTGAAGCCATCAAAGCTGACCAATTAGAAGGAAAAGAGATAAAAAACAAAGTAGAGAGTCTTGACAGCAGGTTAGACCATGCAGAAGATCGAATCTCAGGGATTGAAGGCAGCCTAGATATTATAGAGAAAGAACATACAACCATCCAAGACAAGTCCAAGAAATATGATAGGGCTATCCAACACCTGGAAAACACCATCAGAAGGCCTAATCAATGTTAAAGGCTGGAACAAAATCTACCAAGCAAACGGCCCCCATAAACAGGCCGGAGTTGCAATCCTAATATCAGATAAAATAGACTTCAAATTAAAATTTGTGAGAAGAGATAAAGAAGGTCGCTACATACTAATTAAAGGATCACTCCTTCAGGAGGATATTACAATTCCAAATATCTATTCACCAAACAATGGAGCACCAAAATTTATCAAAGAAACACTACTTTCCCTCAAATCCCATATAGATCCAAAGACATTAATTGTTGGGGATTTTAACACACCACTCTCCCCACTAGATAGATCAACTCGGCAAAAACTCAACAGAGAAACCGCAGATCTAAACAGCTGCATAGATCAACTAGACTTAACAGACATCTACCGAACATTTCACCCAGCAGCATCAGAATACACGTATTTCTCAGCAGCACATGGAATGTTTTCTAAAATAGACCACATTTTAGGCCACAAAACTAACTTGTCTAAATTCAGAAACATTGAAGTTATACCTTGCATCCTCTCTGACCACAAGGGAATAAAATTAGAACTCAACACCAAAAGCCACCAAAGAAAGTCCGGTATCACATGGAGGCTGAACAACACACTGCTGAATCATGAGTGGGTCATGGAAGAGATTAGAAAGGAAATTCAAATGTTCATGCTATTCAACAAAAATGAACACACAAATTACCAGCTCCTCTGGGACACAGCAAAGGCAGTACTCAGTGGCAAGTTTATAGCTCTGAGCTCCTACATCAACAAATTGGAGAGATCTGAAACTAACAATTTAATGACACATCTAAACCTCCTTGAAAAAGAGCAGCAAGATAAACCCCAATCCAGTAGACGGAAAGAAATAAGCAAAAGTAAATCAGAATTAAATGAATTAGAATCAAAAAAAAACTATAGAAAGAATCAACAAAACAAACAGTTGGATCTTCGAAAAACGTAACAAAATTGACAGACCCTTAGCAAATCTTATCAGAAAAAGAAGAGAACACACCCAAATTAATAAACTCAGAGAGGAGAATGGAAACATCACCATGGAAACAACCAAGATTCAGAACATTATAAGGAATACTTCTCAAAACTTTATGCTAATAAGTTTGAGAACTTGACAGAAGTGGACCTTTTCCGAGCAAATATTGACATGCCAAAACTAAACCAAGATGAATTAAACTATCTTAACAGGCCCATATCAAGCACTGAAATAGAAACAGCAATAAGAGACCTCCCAGCTAAGAAAAGTCCAGGACCAGATAGTTTTACAGCGGAATTTTACAAGGCCTTCAAAGCAGAGCTCACACCAATACTCCTCCAACTCTTCAATGAAACTGAAAGAGAAAGCTCACTACCGAACACATTCTATGAAGCCATCATAACCCTCATCCCAAAACCAGGCAGGGACTCATCAAAGAAAGAGAACTATAGACCCATTCATTGATGAATATTGATGCAAAACTTCTCAACAAAATTTTGGCCAATCGACTTCAACAATTCACCCAAAAATCATACACCACGATCAAACAGGATTCAATTCACGGATGCAAAGCTGGTTCAATATACGCAAACCAATTAGTATTATTCATCACATCAACAGGAGCAAGAATAAGAACCACATGGTTATCTCAATAGATGCAAAAAAAGCATTCGACAACATCCAACACCCCTTCATGATGAAGGTTTTGGAAAAATTAGGAATCCATGGAGCATTCCTCGATACAATAAAGGCTGTATATGACAAACCTACAGCCAGCATTATACTCAATGGTGAAAAACTAAAGCCATTTCCCCTTAACTCAGGAACAAGACAAGGATGCCCACTCTCTCCACTTCTCTTCAATCTAGTATTAGAATGCCTAGCTACAGCAATAAGACAAGACTCAGACATAAAGGGGATCCAAATAGGGAAAGAAGAAATAAAACTCTCCCTCTTTGCAGATGACATGATCTTGTATTTAAAGAATCCCATAGACTCCACTCCCAAATTACTCAAGCTGATTCAAAACTTTGGCAAAGTAGCAGGTTATAAAATTAACCCCCAAAAATCAATGGCTTTTCTGTGTGCCAACAATGAGAAAAGTGTGGCTGAAATTAGGAAAGCAACTCCATTTGTAATAGCCCCACAAAAAATAAAATACCTAGCAATTAACTTAACTAAAGAAGTGAAGGACCTCTATGATGAAAACTTTAAAATCTTGAAAAAGGAAATCAACACAGAACTAAAAAAATGGCAAAGCCTCCCATGCTCCTGGATTGGAAAGATTAATATCTTGAAAATGGCAATACTTCCCAAGGCTATCTACAAATTCAACGCAATACCTATCAAAATTCCAACCTCATTCTTCAAGGAAATAGAAGAGGCAATCCAAAAATTCATATGGAACCATAAGAGACCCCGAATAGCAAAAACGGTCCTCAACGGAAAGAACACTGCTGGAGGAATATCAATACCAAATTTCAAACTCTACTACAAAGCCATTGTAATCAAAACAGCTTGGTAATGGCATAAGAACAGACCTCAGGACCAATGCAATAGAATTGAAAACCCAGAAATGAAACTACAGACCTATAGCCATCTAATCTTCCATAAGGGAGCTAAAACAATAGAATGGAAGAAAGACAGCCTCTTCAGTAAATGGTGCTGGCAAAATTGGTTAACTACATGTAGAAAACTAAAGATAGATCCTTATTTTATCACCCTGCACCAGAATCAACTCCAAATGGATCAAAGACCTTGAAGTCAAAGCAGACACTCTGAAAACATTACAGGATGAAATCCTAGGTCTCCTTGGCTCAGGCTGAAATTTTTTGAATAGAGACCCGGAAACACAACAAATCAAAGAAAGGTTGGACAAATGGGATTGCATAAAGTTGCAGAGCTTCTGCAGAGCAAATGACATAGCTAGCAAGATCAATAGAAAGCCCACGGATTGGGAGAAGATCTTTATTAGCCATACAACGGACAAGGGTCTCATATCTAAAATATACTTGGAACTCAAAAAATTAAACCCCCCAACAACAATTCCTCAAAGAAACAACTGCCCAATAAATAAGTGGGCGAAAGACTTAAAGAGAAACTTCTCTGAAGAAGAAAGAAGGATGGCCAATAGACACATGAAGAAATGTTCAACATCCCTAGCCACACAAGAAATGCAAATCAAAACAACATTGAGATATCACCTCACCCCAGTTAGAACGGCAAAAATCAAGAACTCTAACAACAACAGATGCTGGATGGGATGTGGACAGAAAGGAACCTTACTTCATTGTTGGTGGGAATGTAAACTTGTTCAACCACTTTGGAAAGCAGTATGGAGGTTCCTCAAAAGACTTCACATAGAACTCCCCTATGACCCAGCAATCCCACTTTTGGGCATTTACCCAAATGTTTACAAACAAGACCACACTAAAGCTACCAGCACAACAATGTTTATTGCAGCATTATTTACCATAGCTAAGATATGGAACCAACCCAGATGCCCCTCAGTACATGAATGGATCAAGAAAATGTGGTATATATACACAATGGAATTCTATGCCTCCATCAGAAAGAATGACATTGCTCCATTTGTTAGGAAATGGAAAAACTTGGAAAAAATTATATTAAGTGAAGTAAGCCAGGCCCAAAGAAACATAGGTCCCATGGTTTCCCTTATTTGCAATATCTAGTATATGTATGAGTCAAGCGGAAAACGTCAGATAATATGTTGTCAGGAAAATGAACCCTTAGATATGTATTTTAATGTTTTTTTCTTTCATGCATGTGTTTGTAACGCATTTATAAGATTATCTCTTTGTTGCTTTGTATGTCCCTCCCCCACAGTATAACCTCTGCTTTCACTATATTTGATGTCGGTATAATTTGTGGAGGAGATGGGGAAAAACCAGTTGTTTAAGGATACAGGTGGACCTGTTGCAACAATGAGAAGTACAAGTTGTCATGTCCAAAACGAGCATTATAACGTCGGTGCGGGGGGGGGGGGAAGGGGAGGAAGGAGAAGGATTGGGATTGGGGGGGCGGGGGTAGGCTGGGAAGGGATGTGAAGGGTCAACCAAAGGAGGAGGCTGCAATGCTTGGTAAGAAATATATGCATTATCCTGCCCATGTAATTGTAACCCCTCTGTACAGTATGTTCACAAATAAAATTAAATTAAATTTAAAAAAAACCAAACCAAACCATTGTATGCTGTAGACAACTCACGAGTCTTCAGTAATATATAATTTTGTCCCTGACATGGGGACCTATCTGAGCCTCAATATTCTTGTCTGTATAATCATCTAAGTTGTGGAGCTCTTACATAGACAAGATGTAAGAATGAACCCGGTTAAGGACATAGCACATGGCACTCTTTGCACATGCAGCACACAACATCCTGTGAAAGATTCAACACCCAGCACCGAATGCAGGACTCAGCACACTGCATCCTGTGAAAGACTCAGCACATAGCACCCTGTGCAGGACTCAGAACGGATCACCCTATGGAGGACTCAGCACATGCACATAGCTCCATTCCGCAAGCTATCATTAGAATTAGGGTGCTTTCATCAGTATCACCATTCTTTGAGGAAAATTTTACAAACCATACAAGTTCACATCTAATGGTTTAATGGGGTGTTTTTTCTGGGGAGGGGGTGTTAGCCATGGGGCTTGAACTCAAAGCTCTACCACTTGGAGACACATTTTTGAGGTGTCTCTCAGACTTCCTGCCAGGACTGGGTTTTAAAGCCTCTGAGCAGCTAGGATCACGGGCATAAGCCAGGATGACTTGGGTAACATGTGGAGCTGGGTTGCATCGGTTTACATGTGGCTAAGTCAGGTTAAGTGGCAGCTGTCAGCACCAGACTCCTAGCTTACTCTGTAATGAGGTTTTTGAAGTTCTGTCCTTCTATAATTACAGTGCGAATATCCTACCTTTTTTTGGCATAAAACCTGGGGCTTGAGTAAGAGCTTAGACACTGTCCCTAAACGTTTGTGCTCAAGGCTAGCACTCAATTGATTGAAAGACAGCAGAACTTCCGAGTTTTCTGTTTTGTGGCACTGAGGAATCAAACCCAGGGCTCCGTGCTTACTATGAGAGCACTCAACCACCGAGCCTCAGGAGTGAACAAGGTATAAATAGATAGAAATTGGTGTATATAAATATTATATAGACAAAAAGCGATTTGTGCATATTATTAAATTATAGATAATATTGCTGCTAATTCTTAGGTATTAAATTATGTCTCCATTTAATGATGTGTCCCAGTTAACAATTAATAAAGCAATAATTAATAATTACTCAATATCCTATAATGGTTTATCAAATACGTACATATATCCATACATATAATTAGATATTTCATAGAATGAGACCAATGTCTATATATTATTAAATTATGCATCATGTATTACTCCCAATTATTAGTTATTTAATTAGGACTCCATGTAATTTTTATTCTGTTAATGTTTAATGAAATATTAATTAAACTTAGTGTACATCCTACACTTATTGCATCTAATTTTATCCTAGAATCATTCACTACTAATTCAATCTGTTTATCATTTACTGTAGTGGCAATTCTTCAACCTATGATGTTTTTTACCTTTATTACATCCTATTACATAGCTTATAGATTTGCATCCAAATTAACTTTCACAGAAAAGGAAAACGTGTCATGCTCAGCTTCTCACTCCAAGATTACATTTTTGGGAGTGCTGGGATCTAAACTCAGGGCAAAGAAGGCTCAGTTCATGAATGGGTGACTGCCAGCACAGCAACCACTAGCCAATTCAGCGGCCAGGCAGTGCCCAGGTCCTGAGATTGAGCCCCATATATTGACTCCAAAATGTGCTTAGTGTAGTTATTCATTTTATTTTTTATTCATTTACCATTTATTTTATTGACTACTATAACACATGGAATATTTACTACATTTATTACATAGGATATAGAATTGCCTATGTTTGAAACTTCACACTTGACACCCAGAACGTTCACAAAAAAAGAAAATATGTGTCACCCTGTGTCTTACTGCATGATTCAATTTTTGTGAGTGCTGGCATCTGAACTCACATCCTACAAGGCCCAATTTTTGAATGAGTGAGTGTTAGCATGCCATCCTGGGGCATATGGAGCCAACAAGCAGTTCCCAGCACCTGAGATTGAGCCCCAGGGGTTGAAAAAACAAGAACAGATGGACATGCAGATGGTAGTACACAAATAAATATAGATCTTTATAGAGTGCCAGAGATGTCTATACATTATTTAGTTATATAGGCTACATTCCTACCAATTCTTGGGTATTTATTATCCCTCCATGTAATTAATATTACTCTTTTCATTCTTAATGAATTATTAATTATATCGACCACTGGCTTGAAACTAATGTGTCCATGTAATTAATAATATTCTTTTAATGTGTCAAAACATATTCAATATAATCCATCTTCTAAAATCACTCTCTAATTTTATGCTAGTATCATTCAGGAACAAGTAATTCAACCTTGACATCCAAAACTTTCCATCGGTATTCCTTTGAATAGGAATGAGACTCTTAGGATCTCCCTCCATTGGTAAGGGTCAGGACCCGGCTCGAACACAGGGCCTATGTTGTCGTGTTGGCCCATGGCTTCTCTGGAAGCTCAACAGCCTTCAGCAATGCCAGGTTACCAACACTTTTCAGCCCTGTCATTTAGACCCAGAATGGTCACCTTGAAAAGAAAACAAATGTAAAACCGGCAGCCGTCTGCAAGCTACTGGGTTTTTATCTGTGCCATTTTATTTATTTATTTTTCTTGTCAGCATTTGAGGCCCAGGAAACTAGGTTCGGCTCTGGATCCAGTGGCTGCAACAAGCCTAGAGTGATCAAAGCTGAGACAGAGTTGCCATGCCCTGAGTGCAAGCCCTGTGGTTGACAAAATAAAAATACGTAATACATACATGCATATGTACATATATACATTAAAAATATTTAAACAATTATTAGGCTACTTGGCGTTGTATTCATGCCATTTTTTTCTGCCAGACCTGGGATTTGAACTCAGGGTCTGGGTAAATCTGCAGTACTGTTGGGGAAGGGAAAGCTCACAGTGCTGGAAGGCAAGAAAGACAGGCTTGTACCTAGCACTCGCAAAAATAATATTCGTATACATTTTAAATACATGATTTATACTTACATACACATGTTTACTACATATTGCAGTTAGTGTAGTTATTCATTTTATTTTGTTTTTTATTTATTTATTATATATTTTAGAGAGTATGATTACATGTATTACATTTTTTACATCCTATTACACAGAACATAGATTTGCCTATGTATTATACATCATTCCTGAGACCCAGGACTTTCACTGATAAGGAAAACAAGTGGGCCAATTGCCTTCTTCCACCAGGATCAAGTTTTTGGCAGTTTCGTGATTTGAACTCTGGGCCTAGAAGGCCCACTTCATGAATGGTTCAATTTTAGCCCACCAGTCGGACGCAGGTGAAATTTGAGGACCTGAGATGAAGCCCTAGGAGTGGCCAATATATAAACAGATGGATGTGTATATTGCAGCGTGTATGTGTATTTACATAAGTATATGAATCTATAAAGTTATAGAGAGGGATAGATAGACATTTATGTAGATTCTAGTGTATAACTCTATATAAAGAATGATGACCTATATCTTATGTTTATATATTCTATTACTATGAATTATTTGGTCTAAAATTATGCCTCCATTAATTAATCACGGAAGGAGACTTAATAAAGTATTAATTAAATTAATCAATGACTTATATTTATTGTGTACAATCTTATACTACAATGACTAGTAATTAGTAGTTCAATTGGTACATTACAAAGATTCTATTATTGTTCCTATAGATAGGAACGAGTAGGTGGAAGTCCCAGGATCAAACTCAAGGCCTAGGTGTCTTGGTTGGGCTCAGGCTTCACTGGCAGCCCGCCAGCCTTCAGCCTGCAAGGTCATGTACAATTTTCAAGCCGAGTCATTGAGAGCCAGGATGGTCACAGTGCAAAGGAAACAAAGGTAAAACTGTTGTCTAAAACTTCCTGGTTTTTCCTCCTCCATCTTGGTTGGTTTATTTTTTTTGCCAGAGCTGGGAGTTGAACTCGGGTCATAGGATCCCTGGATCATCTGTGGGTGTAAAAGCTGCACCCCAGCCTAGAGTAATCAAGGCTGAGGCAGAGTTGTGGCAACCTGAGTTCAAGCCCCGTGCCGGACCCCCAAAAAAGTTAAGATGTTGGCTAGGAGTTTGGGACATTTTTTGTGCCATACCTTGAATTTGAACTGAGGGACTGGGTAACACTATTGTGCTCTGGGTGAAGTGAAAGCTAACCTCCTAGAAGAAAAACAAATCTGGAGCATTTCGCAGTGTGTGAATTCCAGCCCTAGAACTGGCAAAAATAATATTTATATACATGTATAATATATATATTTGCATAGATATTACTTATTGTACCTAGGACACAATATTTCCACAGACAGGAAATCAGGTCAACATTGGCTTCTTACTCCACTTATTGACCTCGGCACTCCTGGGATTTGAACTCAGGGCCTAGAATGTCTAATTCATCAAGGGTCAGTTTAAGCACAGCAGTCTCAAACAAATTCAATGCCAGGCAGTTCCCAGGACCTGAGTTCTAGCCCCAGGAGTGGCCAATATATAAATAGATAAATGTGTAAATTGCTGCAAATACGTGTATATAAATATATATATATAGAGAGAGAGAGAGAGAGAGAGAGATGTATATGTAAATTCCACTGTACATTTAAATATAAATATATTTATAGAATGTGAGATGTCTATATATTATTAAATTACATGTAATATATTACTAATAATTATTAGGTATTAAATTATAACTCCATTTAATGAAGTATCATGGATTAAGGCACAATAAAGTGCTTCCTTGTGTAAATGGAGCTCAAGGACAATTTCTAGGCTCATAGTTCAAGCCTCAGGATCTGCACTAAAAATAAAAGAGCCAGTAACTGCATGTGTCTGTGTATATATGCATGTATTTCTATCAGTGAACATCCATAGTCGTTATGAAGAATAGCACCCAGCTAACAAATTTGCTTTGAATAGAATGATGTCATAGCACAGAGAGTGCTTTCAAGACAGTGCACGTTCCTGGGCAAAAAAAATTTAAGACCCTCCTTGTATTTGAACCATTTTTCTGACAGGACTGGGCTTTCAACTCAGGGTCTGATTAACTCTCTGGCACTGTGAGGGAGGGGAAAACAACCATCATTGAAGATAAGAATATCAGACCAGTTTCCAAGGCCTGAATTCAAGCCCCGGCACTGGAAAAATAATATTCATACATGAGATCTATTTACATATATGTGTTTACTCCGTATGACATTTATTACCCTTATTGATTTTTAATTATTTTATTTAGTATTATTACATATATAACCTTTATTTCATTTATTACATCTTATGACATGGATTTATTTGCATATAGATTTTATATCATACAGAGACCCAGGACATTCACATAGAAGGAAAAAAAATGGGTCAAAAATGGCTTCTGACTCCACATATCAAATTTTGGCCATGCTGGGATTTGAACTCACAGCCCACAATGCACAAATCATGAATGGGTCAGTTGTAAAACAAAAGCCTTTGGCAGACTGAACTGCCAGCCATTTCTGAGGACCTGTGATCAAGCAATAGTAGTGGCGGATAGATAGATAGATAGATAGATAGACAGACAGACAGACAGACAGACAGACAGACAGACAGACAGACAGACAGACAGACAGACAGATAGATAGATAGATAGATAGATAGATAGATAGATAGATGTGTAGTTTGCTATGTATATGAGAGAGAGAATGTTAGGATATTAAATTATATATATATATTATGAATTATTAAATTATTTTTCCTTTCAATGAAATGAAGTATCATCTTTGAATACTTATTAAAGCGTTAATGTAAAAGTAGTCAGTATTCCTTAATTGGGAGAATCATACCATGGTGCTAGGATGGAAGACATTATCCAATACTTTTTGTGGGGCATTCTATAAGAGAATCATGAACTAACTGCAAATTTAATTGTTACTTTTATAACATTCCATTAGGCATTCCCATGGATAGGAATGATTTTCTCAAGATCTCACTCCATTTATAGGTGGTAGTCCAGGCACTTCAACTCTAGGCCTGGGTATTTTACTTCAATATGCAAACCATTGGAATGACACTGAAGATTTCAGATTGTCAGGATGAATGAAAAGAATGAGAAGAAAAGAAGAAAAGAAAAGAAAGGCTGAGAAGTAGACAATACCAGTTTGAATTCAGCCAGGACAGGAAATTCCACCACACTCTTATTTCTGAGGGATTACAGTAATAAAAAATTCCCATGAACTGGGCTATGACTCAAGGGCAGAGTGCTACCCATGAGCAAAAGGAGCTCAGCAACATTGCCTAGGCTCATAGTAAAACCCCCAGACTTGCCAATAAAAAAAAAGACAGTAGCAACATGTCTCCCCATGTATGTATGCATGTATATCTACTGGTGAAAGTCTAGAGTTCCTATGATGAAAGGTATCCAGCTAGGAAATTTGCTTTGAATAGAATGATTTCATAGAACAGAGAGAGTTTTCAAGATAGTGCATCTTCCGGGGCTCCTCTCACTGTTCCCATTGTAGCCTGAGGTTTTCTCCATATCGGGAACTGCTGGAAGAAATCTCCTCATTGTTGGAACAGGCCTCACTCCTGTACAGCTGAGTGTTAAAAAAAAAAAAAACCTCCTTCTAGGCCAATTAGTGAGGAGTGTGGGTGGGCTCTGAAGGCCAAGAGAAAAAGGTCTCTATGTACCTCAAGCTATCTCTCTGCTGAGAGCTCTGTTGTGACAGGAAGACTTCATTTGTGCACCTACCGTGGCCAAGTTCCCTGCACTTATCCTGTCTTTGTTAGACTATGTTCCAGTGCTGAAATAACCTGCTACAATTAATTCAAGGGTCCTTCTGGCAGACAACTAGGGAGCTGAACCTAATGAAATGATTCATTATTGGCAATGATGCCTCCCTGGATTTCCAGAAGCTTGCTTAATCAAAGCACATATGTAATATCACTATGCTTCCTGTCCTCTAGGGCTGGTGAAACTCATCAGATTTTGAAACTTTGACCTCTCCTAGTTGGGACCTGGGTGGTTGTGTTTCAGGGTTGAACACAGATATGGGTACTGACCATGAGCTCAGAGCAGAAGCTCAGTTCTTTATCATTTGGTGTCACAGCTTCACTTCTGGTATCTATGTGTGTATGTGTGTGTGCATGTATGTGTGTTCATATACTTGTCCTGGAGCTTCAACTCAGAACCTGAACACTGTACCTGAGTTTCTCCTGTACAAGAAGAGCACTCTACCACTTGAGGCACACAGCCACTTCAGGCTTTTTTCTAGTGATGTAGTACTAAGGTATCAAACCCAGGGATTCAGACATGCAAAGCACTCTACTCCTAAGACACATTTCCAGGATTCTACTTCAGGTTTCTTTCTTTCTTTTGTTGGAAGTTGGAGGAATTTAAGTCTAGGCCTGGGTGCTGTCCTTGAGCTCTTTAGCTAAAGCCAATCGCTCTACCACTTGAACAACAGCACCCCTAGAGGGTTTTTGGAGGTCACTGGAGAGAAACGTCTCAAGGAATTTCCTGCCCAGGCTGGCTTTGGACCGTGATCCTTAGCTCTCGGCATCCTGAGTACCTAGGATGACAGGCACGAGTCAGCAGCGACTAGCTTCCACTTCAAGTTTCTAAGTGGTGAATAGGAGATAATAATCTCAGGGGACCTTTTGTGTCTGGGATAATTTTGAACCCAGATCATCAAATCTCAGCTTCCTGAGTAGGCACAATGACAGACCTCAGCTACTGCATGCCTAGATTGTAACACTCTGTTGCAAGGGGGTCCTTGGCTCCAGGTGGTAGGGTGCTATCCATGATCCCTACTGGTAAGTGTCAATCTGAGTTCAAGGTTCATGATCAAGAAACATAAACCAAAACAATTGTCTGCAGGAGACAACTCACTAGTTAGGTACATACATAATTTTGGACCTGACATGAGGACATATCTGAGCCACAAGTTTCTCATCTGCGCAATCATCTTACTTGTGGAGTTCTTACAAGAACCAGGTGAAAAAATGAAAAAATGCATTCCATGAAGGACTCAGCACACAACAACTCATGAAAGACTCATCACATAGCTGTAACCCACATAATGTCATTAGAATTAGGGTGCTTTCTTCAGTATCACCATTCTTTCAGAAACACGCCACAAACAGTCCAAATTTAGATTTTAGAGTGGTGAGTTTTTTGGGGGGGGAGTCAGCCACAGGGATTGCACTGAAATGTTGGGGGTACTGTCCTAAGGTCTTTTGATCAGGCTAGAACTCTACCACTTTAAGACTCAGCTCAGAGTTTCGCAGACTTCCTGCCAGGGCTGGGTTTTAAATCCACCAGTGTCAGATCTCAGCCTCCGAGTATCTTGGATGACAGGGTGAGCAAACCAGCAGCATCTAGTCCGTGGAACTGGGTTGCAACGGTTTACCTCTGTCTAATTCAGGTTAGATGGCAAATGTCAGCACTAGACTCCCAGCTTGCTCTGTGATGAGGTATTTGCAGCCCTATCCTTATATAGTTACAGTCAGAACATTCTATCTTTTCCTTTTTTTTTTTTGTTTTGGTGGCAGTCCTATGTCTTGAGTAAGGGACTAGACACAGTCCCTAAGCCTTTATGCTCAAAGCTAGTGCTCGAATGTTTGAGCTACAGCACAACTTCTGGATTTTTCTATGCACATGGTAGTGAGGAATCGAACCAAGGGCTTCGTACTTACTAGGCGAACAATCTACCACTGAGCCCCAGTAGTGACAAGTATATAAACAGATAAATGTGTAGATTGGTAGATAGACAGAGAGAGAGAGAGAGAGAGAGAGAGAGAGAGATAGATAGATAGATAGATAGATAGATGTAGATATATTTAACAAGAGATGTCTGTAAATTATGAAATTGCATATGTGATATTTCTACCAAACATTACCAATTGAATTATTCCTTCCTTTTTTAAGTATCATTATTGAATACATAATAAAGTATTAATTGAAAATTAGTCAATGTAGTATTATTGTTGTGTATAATTTTATAATATAATCGTTCACTACTAATGTAATTGTTACTTTTACAACATTCTATTTGTACATTTACAACATTGTATATTTACAACATTCTATTTGTATTGGAAAGTGTTTCTTTTTATTTTAATTATTATTTTAATTTTTTTAATTTTTTGGGGGAGGTCCATTCGTGGAGCCTGAACTCTGGGCATGGTCGCTGTCTCTCAGCTCTTCAGCTCAAGAGTAGCGCTTTACCACTTGAGCCACAGCGCCACTTCTGGCTTTTTTCGTTTTGCTTATGTGGTGCTGAGGAATCAAACCCAGGGCCTCTAGCATGCAAGGCAATCGCTCTACCAATGAACCACCTTCCCAGCCTGGAAAGCGTTTCTTAGAATCTCCTGCCAGCCATTCATTAGTGGGAGTCCCAGGATTCAAACTTCAGGCCTCAGTTGGTGATTTCTGCTTTGCTTCCCTAATAGCCAGCCAAACATCAGCAATGTAAGGTCAGGTACACTGTCTAGGCATTGTATTTAGACCCAGGATGGTACAATATAAAGGAAAAAAAAAAAGCAAAACCACCTGATTGAACTTCTTAGTTTTATCCTTTTCCTTTTTATTTTTTTTGCCAGCCCTGAGATTTGAACTCAGGACCTATGATCCCAGGATTGGCTTTGGCAGAGATGCCAAGACTTGAGTGCAAGCCCGGTGCTTGGCCTAAAACCAAATAATAATAATGATAACAATAACAATAATAATAATAAGTCCCTGGCTTGTAATTTGGACCGTTTTACTGGCAGGCCTGGCATTTAAACTCAGGGTCTGAGTAACTCTGTGGCACTGAGGGTGAAGGGGAAGATCACCGTCCTTGAAGACAAAAAGTTCAGAAAAGTTCCAAGGGCCTGAATTGAAGTCCCAGTACTGGAAAAATAATACTCATATATGAGATCTATTTACATACATGGGTTTATTCCATATGACATTTATTACCCTTCTTTAGTTAGTATTATTACACATAAAACATTTATTTTATTACATCATATCACATATACTGAGACCCAGGACTTTAACAGAGAAGGAAAACATGTGTCAAAATTGGCTTCTTACTCCATGAATAGATTATTGGCCATGCTGGGATTTCAACTCACAGCCTACAATGCCCAATCCATAAATGGGGTCAGAGTCTTAGCCCACCAGCCTCCAGAAAACTGAGCTGCCAGGAAGTTCTGAGGACCTGTGATCAAGCCACAGTAGTGCCATATATATACATTTATATACATATATACATAAATATATACATACATGTATATGTATTTATGTATATATATACTGACAGAGGGAATGTGAGGATATTATTAAATGATTTATTTTTACAAATTATTAGTTGTTAAATTATGCTTCCATTTAATGAAGTATCATCATTTAATACTTATGAAATCATTAATAAAAAAATCAGTTAAGATTCTTAATCATACCATAGTGCTAGAATGGAAGATATAAAGTCAATAATTTTTGTGTGGCATTCTAAAATAGAGCCATGAATTAACTGTAAATTTAATTATTACTTTTATAACATTCCATTAGCTTTCACATGAATTGGAATGAGTTAGTCAGGATCTCCCTCCATTTGTGGGTGACCGTCCTAGCAATCGAATTCCAGGCCTGGGA
The DNA here is from genome assembly GCF_019054845.1 of Dipodomys spectabilis. Taxonomy (NCBI): domain Eukaryota; kingdom Metazoa; phylum Chordata; class Mammalia; order Rodentia; family Heteromyidae; genus Dipodomys; species Dipodomys spectabilis. The sequence continues at coordinate 1,014,526 of NW_024870689.1, forward strand.
CGTTTACTTTGAATGCAAACCATTGGAATGACACTGTGAAGATTTCAGATTGTCGCAAAAAAACAAACAACAAGAAGAAAAGGAAGCCAGGTGTCAGTGGCTCTTGCCTCTAATCCTAGATCCTCAGGAGGCTGAGATGCCATTTTGAATTCAGCCTGAGTAGGAAAGACCATGACATTCATATTTCTTAAGAGATCACAGGAAATCAAAACAAAGTAATAACAAAAAAACCTGAGTGGCCCCGTGGCTCAAGGTGCAGAGCACTACCCTTGAGCAAAAGTGCTCAGTGGCAGGGCCTGGATGATGGACATTCAGCAGGTTGCCCATGCCTAGCCCCCCAACCTGGGCAAGCTGGAAGAAGCCCTCAGAGAGTCCTAAGTCTGAGCAGGCAGCTTGAATAAGCATCCTTCACTACAGTTTAAGAACTGAAGCCAGGAAGGCTATGCCTGGGCTGATGTGTGCAACTGGTGTGTACAACATGTGAATTATGCCCTGGCAATTATCAAAGGAAACCACAATTCTTAGGCTGTAGGAGCTGTCGACGGTTGTGGCTCCATATCCTCTATCCCTCTGTAGGATGTGAGCCTAGGCTTCTGGGGCCTGGTGGCCATCAGTCATTCATCATTCTTCATTGCCGAGTCTCAGGCTGGTCGCAAATCCTGGGAAAGATAGAAAATAGCCAGAAATTTCTGTGCCAAAAGCAGTAATCCAATAAATCCCACCGTCATAACTCCTGTTAGAAGTAAGCCTTGGGCTTCAAATGTGGCTTACTGGTAGAGTGCTTATTTAGCACACATGAAGCCCTGAGTTCGATTCCTCCCTACCACAGAAACAGAAAAAGCCAAAATTGACACTGTGACTTAAGCAATAAAAGTGCTAATCTTGAGCAAAAGAAGCTCAGGCACATGCCCAGACCCTGAGTTCAAACCCCAAGACTGGCCAAAAAAAAAAAAAAGAAAAGGTGAGCATGGTGAGACATTTTCTACTGGAACTTAGAACAGGGCCGAGGTTATGGGTAACAGGTAGAGGGCAGGTGCTGTTGGCTCACCCCTGTAACCTTAGCTACTCAGGAAGCTGAGATCTGAGGATCCCAAATGCAAGCAAGAAAGTCTATATGAGACTCTTTTCTCCAGTTAAACTCCCAAAAATCCAGAAGTATAGCTGTGGTTGAAGTAGTAGAGTGCTAGTCTTGAGCACAAAAGGTCAGGGATAGCATCCATGCCCTGAATTCAAACACCAGGACTGGCACATGCACACACGTACACACCACACACACGCACACACACACAAACACACACACACATACACACACCAAGTTAGAGAATTTGACAGTCAGCCTGCACAAATTCCACCTCTAGTAACTCAGTATTTAAAAAAAGAGGGAGGAGGGAAGGAAAGACTGGCTCCAGGAGGTGATATAATCAGTGCCAAAATTCCACAGGAGTTCTAAGTTGTGGAAAAGAACAGAGAGCCTCAGGCACAAGGTACAGCATGGGCAAAGGTCCTGAGGTATGGTGTAGAGCAGGTGGTGTGGATGGAATGAAGGTTCTGAGGCTTCAGACAAGTCTGGCCAAACACTGAAGGCTGAGTCAAGTTTGGAACTTGAGTCACAGGTAGGGCAAAGGGTGGGGTCCCAGAATGAGGCCCATGGAAAGATTAGCTTGACTTTTCACCAAAGACCCCAGCCAATTTCTGTGTCTGGAAGCCTATTTTTCACAGCTCCTGACCCTCAGGCCCTCTTTGCATGGAGGAGTCAGGGCAAATGCAGGGAAGAACTCTTGCTTAAGAAAAGCTTCTAGCTCAATCCCACCAGTGGCTCACCCCTTGTAAATCCTAGCTACTCAGGAGACTGAGATCAGAGATCGTGAGTCAAAGCCATCTCAGGGGAGGAAAGTTAGTGAGACTTTCTTGCCCATGAACTAACAAAAGCCAGAAATGGAGCTGTAGCTCAAGTGGTAAAATGTCTTCCTTGAGAGAAAACGTTAAGAGACTACAGGTCAGACCCTGAGTTCAGGCCCCAGTACTGGCACCTAAAAAAAACAAAGAAAAGCTTTCAGGAGCTCCTAGTCCACTGTGGTGAAAGGCCAGGTCAGCCAGGCATGGGTGGCTTATGCTGGCCCTCCTAGCTCCTCAGGAAGCTGAGATGTGAGGATTGCCGTTCAAAGCCAGCCTGGGCAGGAATGTCCAGGAGTCTCTGATCTCCAATGATCCACCAGAAAACCAGAAGTAGTGATGTGGCTGAAGTGCTAAGCTGAAGAGCTGAGAGACAGTGCCCAGGCCCAGAGTTAGAGCCCCATGACCAATACCTGGCCTGCTTTGACCTCATGCTGTGGCTTTAGGCAGAGTACTTTCCAGTGGGCTCCTGATGGTCTTCCAATGTCTATGTGTCCTAGAAGTCTTGAGAGCAGCCTCCTTGAAGGCCTTTGCCTACAGAGCAGGACACAGTACAAGATAAGGATCAAGCCTTGTGGCATGGAGGTCATCGGCCGGGTCATGAGAAGGGCATCTGTCATGAGTGCAGTGTGGATCTGAGCACTAAATCGATGTCTCAGATCACGTTTCTGGGCCAGAAAGGGTAGACCAGTTAAAGCCGGCTCACAAGGGAATCACAAGAATGTGAATTTGTCAGGCACACCTTGGGCAGGTTTTGAGTTGGGCTCATGAGAGACTTGTAGGCTGAGGAATCCAAAGCAGGCTGGTTGCTGCTTGTAGCAGTCACTATATCCCAGCAGTCCCAGTGCTCAGAGCCCTGCTTAACTCACCAGTGCTCAGGGACAGATGAAGGTCTGCAATCATGGGCAATCTACAAAGAAGCATTCATAGTGTTTGGTTCTATGCCCCGTGCTGGGATGGAGGGGCAGGTTCCATGGAACTTACTGCCATAGGCCAGACTCCTCAGCCCAAGAAGGACTTAAGGAGAAACAACTGATGTAGCTTGAGAGTTTGCTATGATTATGCCTCAGGACTGCCCCCAGTTCTAGCTCAGCTTATCATTACTACATTCCTCTGTGTGTGTGTGTGTGTGTGTGTGTGTGTGTGTGTGTGTGTGTGTGTGTGTGTGCGTGTGTGCACGTGTGCATGAGTGCATCTTGGTAGTAAGCTTGAATTCAGGGCCCGTGCTCTCTCCCTCAGTTTTTTTCATTGAAAATAGCACTCTACCACTTGAGCCACAGCTTTTCTTCCAGCTTTCAGTTGGTTCTTAGGAGAGGAGAGTCTCACAGACATTTCTCATTGGGCTGAATCAGAATGTCAGTCCTCCAATCTCAGCCTGCTGAGGGAGCTAGGAATATGAAAGCATGAGCCATTAGCACCTGGCCGTGCTTTCTTTCTTAGATAAAACAGAATACCTATTTCCTAGCCGAGCACTCACCTGCATGTATCCCTCCTTCTCCTTCCCCTAATCCTCCGGGCTTCAGAGGAAACATAGAAATAGGATGCACTGACAGGTTTGAGCATTATATTCTCCACACAGTCAGGGGATGCTGGGAGCTGATGTAGAGGTCAGACATCTAGGCCAGGGCAAGTAAACACCTGTTAGAACAGAAAGTATGAAAAGAAATCCATGCAGCTGCATGCCAGTGGCTCATGCCTGTAATCATTGCTATTCAAGGCTAACACTGGAGGATCAATCAAGTTTCAAAGCTAGCCTGGGCATACTTTTATCTCCAAAGAATCATCAAAAAGCTGGGAAGAAGAAATACCATAATTCAATTGTTAGAACACCAAACTTGTGCAAACAAGATAATGTTTCCAACTAGGCTCTCCAAGCCTTGGTAACACACACACACACACACACACACACACACACACACACACACACACAACCCATATCACACACACACACACACACAACCCATATGCATGCAAATTCAGAGATTTCTTCACTGTAACCTTTGGGTATTCTCTACCGTTTTCCACACTAAGTCTGGTGGTTGTTGGCCTAGAAGTTCGATGCATCCAACACCACCTGACATCTATAATTTTGGGGAACATAATGGCTATAATGTCAGGCTTCCCAAATCCCAGCTCCTTGATTGGGTCATGGTCTATCCAGACCCTTTGGGGTTCCTTTTACAGACTCTCCAAGATCCTTTAAAAAGGCATCATATGCTGGGCACTGGTGGCTCACGCCTGTCATCCTAGCTACTCAGGAAGGTGAGATTTGGCTTCCAAGCCAGCTTGGGCATGAAAGTGTGTGAGACTCTTATCCTCGAAGAACCATCAGAAAACAGGAAGTGTCTCTGTGGCTAAAGTGGTAGAGTGCAAGCCTTGAGAAAAAGAGCTCAGGGACAACACTCATTGACAACAACAACAAGGAGAGGCATTGCATGGTGGCTTTGGGATTGGCATGGGTCAAACATTGGAAATTTCAAGTGCACCAAGAAAAAGCAGCACTTCCTTTAGTCCCGTGCTCCTCTATCTTGTCCACCTCCTGGCCTTGGCCGTTCTTTGGGTCAGCATGGCTCTGGCTTGATGAGAAGGCTCCAAGGAGGAAGATCCCAGACCAATTGCCCCGGCTCCTTCCTCCCTGCTCATACTGCTGCTTCTGCTCTTTGCCATAGACCTTCATCCTGAAATCCATCCATGAGATTATTGACACCAACACAGTGGTGAGTGGTGGGTCCAGCCTAACTCAGGGAAGTCAGAGGTGGAAGTCAGCCTGGGACTAGGAGCTTCTACTCTGGATGTGGGCTGAGGCCAGGGCTGACATTTATTTCATTCTGAGCCTTGCAGGGGTAGGGAGACAGTGTAGACACAACATTGAGTCAGGTAAGATAGGAATCTGTAGGACCACTTGTGTGGGAGCGGCTGTGGGACTCAGGGGGCCACTGTTCTTGGTACACCTCTCTCAGACGTCCCTCTCCCTCTCTCATCCCTCAATAGTAAAAGAGAAACTTTAAATAAGGCTCTTGAAGAAGGGGCACGGAAGTATTTCCGTGTGAACCAGACTTGTGCTCCATAATCATCCTAGCTCCTAATTCCTATATATCTCAGGATTGGCCATATGGGTTTGGGGGCGGGGATCATCCTAGCTGAGAATGTGGCTCAGTGATAGATTGGTCACCAGAAAGCCTGAAGCCCTGGGTTCGATTCCACAAAGAAAAAGCTGGAAGGGGAGGTGGGGCTCAACTTGTAGACCACCAGTCTTGATCAAATAGAGCTCAAGGACAGTTGACAGGCCCTGAGTTCAAGCCCCATGACTGGAAGAACAAATCTTTGTGGAGGCTTTATTTTCCCTCTGGAAACAATTTATTCTTTGTGATAAGCATAAAATGGGCCTCTTCCCTGGCCACCAATGGGCCATTGGATGTCCCTGGAATTTGAGCCTCCTCCCAGCAGACTCTGCTCTACTCAGCCCATATTTTACCCTTCCTATCACCAGGCAGATGGAGGCCTAGAGAAGCCCACCTGGCCACCTTGTTCTGGTGGCTGCTGAGGATTTTGGGACTCAGTACGTCACAAAGGGAGTCTTCATCCCCATCAGTCTATAGAAAAAAGGGATGGAGCACTGCAAGCCTGAGCGCACCAGCTGTGGGCAGTTCTAGATGTGGAGATCTGCAGCAGGTCATGCTCTGCGGGGGAGTCCTGTACGCGGCAGGCAACCCTGACCTCTTCTCTTGCAGTTTCCACACTATCTTGAAGTTGCAATTCTTCAAAACCTTTCTGCTTCTCCCTCATTTTATCACCCAGGAGCCTGAGACCTCTGAAGCAGCTGTAATGGTGGGGAGCTCAGCCTGTGTCAGCATCTGGAGCCCCATGTAGGAGCAACAGCAGCTCTTGCAGCTATCTACTCTTCATCTTCTCCTGGGACAGCCGGCACATGCACTCGGCTTTCTCCTGACACAACTGATCCAGAATGAACATCCATCTTTACATGCCAGGAGGGATTCCTTGACGGTGCGGATATGTGCCGACAGCTGGTTGCATCAATGGTGGAGCTCATCTGCAGGAGTCTGGATGTCCACCTCATCAGGCAGATTGTGGATGAAGCAGATTTTCTTCTCAGATGCCTACATGTCCCACTTCCCATTCTCTCACATGAGGTGGCAGCTCACGGGGCGGGGGACCTATGGCTCAGGCTCTATCTGGCACTGAGCTGTGCAGGGGAGGGGAAGTGCCTGCAACAGTCAGGCAGGAGTTTCCCCCTGTGGATCTCAGCCTCCAAGAGTGCTATCAGAGCCATGTCCCTCTCAGTTTGGGGGACATCTCCATCCTCTGCCATGGACACATCTAGGAGAGTCGCTTCCTCAGCTTTTGCTTCTCCAGGGTTCACAGCTTCTCCTTCCCCAGGGAAAGCCAGGAAGCTCAGCTGGGCCTGCAGGTGCTCCTGCTGTGGACTGGTCAATTCCAGGCACTTGAAACCATCCTGCCAATTTGGGGGCACCAGCTAGTCCCCCCATTTGGTCAGACCCTACACTTGTTTCAGCTGCTCCAACAGCTGAGTCTGCTTCTGCAGGTGCTACTGCAGGACCTACTACTTGGAGCACAGCTGCTCATTGGAAGTGATGTGCTATTCACAGGTGCCTCTGAGCTCCTGAAGCTAGGCCAGGGACTACTCATGCTGCTCCTGCAGCTCCTGCAGCTCCTGAGCCGCTTGGCTCTCTCTCTCAGCTACCTCTTTCCCTTCCTCTATCTTCTCTTCTGAGCAGTCCAGCTGTTCCCACAGATGTTTCTTCACCTACTGCTCTGAGTCCATGATGCTGGTGAGATCCTCCTTCTCAATGCTCACCATGTGGAGATCATCCCGCAGCAAGGCCAGCTGTTCCTCCAGCTGTGGGTTGCACACACATGCACATCGTGGGGTATCGGGGATCTCCTGCCGATACTTGGTTTTCTCCTCTAGTCTTCCCAGTTGCTCCCGTTGCTCCGCAATTTGGAAACGGAGCCTCTGGTTTACCTGGACCTAAATGTGAAATTGTTCCTCCAGGTTTTTCAACCCAATCTGCGTGCGGTAGGCGTGGGCGTGCAGGTGCTGCTCCTCCTGAGATTGACCTGGGGATGGCCATGGCTCTGCCAGCTTCCTTCTCAGTTCCCCCAGCTATTCTCTAGGTGCAGCACCTACCACGATCCTCACTCCTTTTCTTCTGTCAGTTGGTTTACCTGCTTGGTCAGCCACCAGGCCTCTTCCTTCTGCGCAGACCTCTCAATGCTCAGGTGCTGTGAGAAGATGTCTGTCTCCAGGTTCGCATTGGTCACCATTCAGCTCAGGTTGTCCTGTAGTCTCTTTAGTACATCACACCTCTGCAGCACTTGTTGGAACTTGCAGATTCTGTTCTTCCTGTTTCTCCTCTATGTCCAGAGTGCTTCCAGCTTCTCTTAAAACTCTGTGTTCACTTGCCCTAGGTCATAGAAGCTTCTGGTCTTTTCCTTGAGCTGAAGTGTTACATCATTCAGCTGTTCAAACAACATTTCAGTCTCCTTCTGTAAGTAGTAACCACAGAAGCCACCATCTCCAGCTCCCACAAGTGCTGCTCTGTGGCCTATAGGCAGCTGGTCAGAGCTTCGTGCTCCATTTATCTGTCATCGGCCATGAGCTGCATGTGGGCTGGTGCTGATTGTAAATCATTTTCTGCCGAAACCAACCTCTGTATGGGTAGCTTGTGGATGTCTAGCTCTGTTTTCATGCTTTGTGCACTTGTGCTACCTTCTCCTTCTCTTTCTCTTGTCAATCCTGCAGGTCTGCCTTTCCTGCTTCAGTGGTTGGATCTTGGCACAGAGCTCCTGGTTTCTTCTTTTGCTGCAGTCTAGGGCAGGCACCATATGTCGATTGCACCTCTGCAGATTCTTGGTGGTATTGGGACCCTTGACACTCTGGACCCTGGTGGCTATGACTGTGTCCAAAGGCAGGGAAGGCCTGTGGTAGGCATCACCTTTGGCCAGATCCTCCGTTGAATCACCCTCTCCGGTGGAGTTTGTCTTTGGGATCCTTCCCTTTTTTGTATTCATTGTTTTCTTGAATGTTGAAGGTCTGATGGGAAGATTCTCTGCTGGTGTTCTGGCAGTAGTTTGTTGCTCGCAGCTCTGACTCGGAGTCTTGTTGTTTCAGAAATTTGAGCCCTGGAATGGGAAAGATGGGCTGGCCACATTCCCAGGCTCTGGGAAATCCTCTATTCTCCCACTCACTGACTAGGTCATGAATTTCCTACTGTACTCCAAATTCGCCTCCAGACTCTTGCTTACCACTCTGTTACCTCTACCTTCCTCAACTGCTGGTAGTGGTGTCAACCAACAGACGGCCAGATGGCTACACAGATTGTTCCGTATGTCTGTTTGTTGTCAGTCCTGGACATTGAACTCAGGATCTAGGCACAGTCCATGAGCTGCTTTTGCTCAAAGCTACCCCTCTACCACTGGAGACACACGGCTGTACTTCTGGATTTGTTGACACTGAAGTTGGAGAGGGGTCTCAAGTACTTTCCAGCACAGGGTGACTTTGAACATGAATAGCCTTTCACAGCCTTGTAAGTATCATGGAGGACTGCTGAGAGCCACTGGTGCCTTCCTAATCATTGGTCTTGCTGATGTTCTTGGACAAACCGGTGAATTCACTATCTTCATGTTTAAGTGGTGGAAGCTGGAGCCCACAATTCGAATCCTGGTCCTGCCACCTCCAAACGGAAGGAGATCCTAAGAACCTCATTTTTATCAATATGAATACCAATGGAATGTGATGTATGTCATGATTGAATGAGCAGCACTTGAATGATTCTAGGATAAAATTATATACAATTATATTCTAAGATACTGATTGATTTTAATCAATACTTTATGAAGCATTTAAAAATTACATTCATTAAAAGTAGAAATAATGAAATACCAAAGAATTGGTTGTCACATAGCATAGAGATTCCATTTATTTCTGCCAGGACTGGGATTGAAACTCATGGTCAGGGTAACTCTGTTGCACTGTGTAGGAAGGGGAAGCTTGCTTTCTTGAAGTCAAGAAATTCAAGTCTGTTCCTTAGGCCTGAAATCGATCCCCACCATTAGAAAATATCCTATTTGTGTACATTTTAAATATATGATTTATATTTACATACATATATTGACACCATATTGCATTCAGTGTAGTTATTCATTTTACCTTTTGTTTTGTTCATGTAGTAACCATTTATTTTATTGACTATTATGGCACATAGAATATTGATTACATTGATTACATAGGATATAGGTCTGCATATGTATTCCACTTCATACCTGACACGCAAAACTTTCACAGAAAAGGAAAACATGTGTCACCATCTGCTTCTTACTCCACGATTCATTGTTTGGGAGTGCTGGCATTTGAACTCATGGTATGCAGGGCCAAATTCATGAATGACTGAGTGTCAACATGCCATCCTGGGGCAAACTGAGTTGACAAGCATTTCTCAGGACCTGAGATTGAGCCCTGGGGTTGACAAAATAAGAAATTGGCACGCACATGGCAGAATCCTAATATATATATATATATACATATATATATATATATATACATATATATATATATACATACATATATATATATATATATGTAGTGTGTCAGAGATGTCTATCCATTATTCAGTTATATAGACTACATTCCTAACAATTCTTGGGTATTTATTATGCCTCCATATAATTAATATTATTGTTTTTATCCTTAATAAACTATTAAGTAAATCAGTGTCCTGAATTTATTGTGTCCCTGTAGGAAATAGTTGTCTTTTAATGCTTCATATTAAATAAAATCAATCAGCCTACTGAAATCATGATGTCTAAATTTATACGAGTATCATTCATGAGCAACTCATTCAACCGTGACACTTACAACATTCAATTATTATTCCTATAAATGGGAATGAGTATCTTATGATCTCCCGCCATTAGGAAGTGACATGACTGGGATTCGACTCTAGGCTTATATTGCCCTTCAGGACTATGTCTTTCCCAGTACCCTGCCAGCCTTCAGCAATACAAGGTGAAGTACCCTTTAGAGCCATGTCATTCAGACCCAAATGATCATGGTGCAAAATGTTAAAACGCCATCGCACCACTTCTTCTCTGTGCGTCCCCCCCCCACACACACACAAGGCCTGGAGGTCTAGGATCCCAGGATTACCTGTGATTCCAGTGGCGGCACCCCAGACTAGGGTGATGGAAACTGAGGTAGAGTTGCCATACCTGAGTTCAAGACCTTGTTTCACAAAAAAAAAAGAAAAAAAGAAAAAGAAAAAAACACACACCCCAAAAAAACAAAAAAAAAAATCTCTCCTTGGCTTGCAATTGGTGCCGTTTTTTCTGCCTGAGTTTGGATTTGAACTTAGGGTCTGTGTAACTCTGCAGCACTGTGGGCAAAGGGGAAGCTCACCGTGCTTGAAGACAAGAAAGTCAGGCCTAGTCCCTAAGCTCGAATTCAAGCTCCAGCCCTGGGAAACTTATTATTTATATAAATTGTAATGATAGGATTTTTACTTACTTATAGATGTTCAGTACGTATCCTGTTTGTTGTGGTTATTTATTGTATTTCTGTTTTATTCATTTATTTACCATTTCTTTTATTGACTGTGGTAACACATATTCCATTTATTATTTTGATGACATCCTATCACATAGTATCTAGATTTGTAGATATGTTCTCCATCATATCTGACACCCAGAAAGCTCAGAGCAAAGAAAAACAGGTGTCACACTCAGCTTCTTACTCCACAATCCAATTGTTGGCAGTGCTGGGATCTGAACTCAGGGCCTAGCAGACCCAATTCATGAATGGTGTGTCAAAACGGTAACCTGTAGCCCAGGAAACTGCCAGGCAGTTCCCAGACCCTGACATCGAGCCACAGGGGTGGACAAAATAACCATACATGGATAGGCAGCTGGTAGTATACCAATAAATATATATTTGTATAGAGTGCCAGAGACATCTACCTAGGATTCAATGACATCAACTATGTTCCTACCAACTCTTAGGTAGGTATTATGCTGCCATTGAAGGAATAGGATTCTTTTCATGCTTAATAAACTATTCAATAAAATCAGTCAGCATCCTAGGATCATTGTGTCTAATTTTAGACTAGACTGATCCATGGAGAAACTTCTCAATCATGAGTTTGTTCACATTCCATCGGTATTCCGATGCATAGGAATGAGTCTCTTGGGAAATCCCCCGATTGGTAGGTGTCAGGACCAGCACTTGAACTCAGGGTCAACATAGTTGCATCTGCCTATGGCTTCCCTGATAGCCCTCTAGCCTTCACCAATGTAAGGTGAAGTATCCTTTGTAGGAGTGTCATTCAGACCGAGGATGATCACTGTGGAAAGGAAACCACTGTTAAAAATCCATACCGCGTCTTTTTTTCTGTGTTTGTGTGTGTGTTTTCCTGCAAGACTTCAGGGCCTAGGATACCATGATTGGCTATGGGCCCATGGCAGCCTGCCACCCTGAGGTGATTGAAGCTGAGGGCAGTATAATCCTAAATTCATAATTTGAACATAGGATCTATATTGACATACATTTGCAGACAGCATCTTGCATTCGGTGCACTTCTTCTTAATTTGTGTCTAATTCATAGAGGTATTGTGTATTTTACTGAGTATGGTGACAGTTATAACTGTGCTGACATGGATGACAACCTGTTCCCATGGTTATAGGGTTGCCTATACATTCATTCTCCATCCTTGTTGAGACCCAGGACTTTCACAGGAGAGGAAAACAGGGGCAACGACTGGCTTCTGACATCAGGATGAATCATTTGTCAGTGCTGGGATTTGAACTCAGGTCTGGGTAACTTTGTTGCACTGTGGGGGAAGGGGAGGCTCACCATCCTTTAAGACTGGTCCAGGGCCTGATTTGAAGCCAAGCACTGGACAAAATAAGAAGCCCAGCTCTTTTAAACGTAGGATCTCCATTTACATACAAGTGTGTATGCATCTTGCATTCAGTGTAGTTATTCTTTTTACTTTGTGTCTTTTTCAAGGATGTATTGTGTATTTTATTGAGCATAGAATGACATATAAAACTGTGCTAACATGGATGAAAACAAATTCCCACGCGTCTAGAGTTGCCTATGCTTTCTTGATTCTTGCTGAGACCCAGCACTTGCACAGTACAGGGAAACAGGTACAAGGATTGGCTTCTCACATCAGGATAAACCTTTTGGTAGTGCTGGGATTTAAACTTGGAGTCTAGGAAGCCCAACAGCCAAATAGGTCCACATGAGCCCATTAGCTTGTGAGCCACTAAGGAGCTAGGTCATACCCAGGACCTGAGATTGAGTTCCAGGGTGGGGATGGGGTACAATATTCATCCATTCATAAGCTGAAGCTAGTATGCTAATTACCTATTTGGATAGAGTAGGAGATGTAGCAAGCTGTGTTCAAATCCTATCTACCATTTGAGTACCGATTCTTGGATCTCTCCCAATGCCTCCAATTCCTGAATGTGATTCGTATTGTCACACTTCATGAACTCTTAATTAAAACTAATTGTTGTGCCATCATCTTGCCTATCATTTCCTATGAGAATAATGCACGAATTAAACTCTTCCCTAGGCCTGAATTCAAGCACCTCATAACATTTATAGACATGTTAAATATATAATTTATACTTACATCAATATATTCTGTCTATATCATGTTTTTTGGAGTGATAAACCATATTTTCTCATTTATTTATTTATTTAGCATTTATTTTATGGACTGTGAGTGCACCTATAACATTTATTACATTTATTCCCATCTATTCCATAGCATGTACCTTTGCAGACATATTATGAACTTGTACAGAAAAGGAAAACAAGTGTCACCCTTGAAATCTTACAGCAGGAAGAAATTTTTGGCAATGATGGGACCTGATGTGAAGGCCTGAGAGGCCCAATTCATGAATGAGTGAGTGTCAGCACTGCAGCCTCTAGCCCATTCAGCTGCCAAGTGGATCTCAGGACCTGGGAGCAAGCCCCAGGTTTGGCCAAAATAGCAATAACTTTCTATGACGATGGTGGTATATATATAAATATAAACTTATTTATTTATTTATTTATTTTGTTTTCCGTCATAGGGCCTGGTCTCTGAGCCAGGGCGCTGTCCCTCAGCTCTTCAGCTCAAGACTAGCACTCTACCACTTGAGCCACAGTGCCACTTCCAGATTTTTTCTTTTTGCTTATGTGGTACTGAACAATCGAACCCAGGGCCTCAGGCATGCAAGGCAAGCGCTCTACCACTGAGCCACTTTCCCAGCCCAAATATAAATTGGGATATTTAGGTACTGCCAGAGGTGTCTATCTAGTATTCAATGACATATATTACCTTCCTACTGATTCTCATGTATTTATAGTGTTCTTTTAGTGCATAATAAACTATGAATTAAAATCAATCCCTGTCCAGTGATTATTGGGTCTAATTTTATGCAAGACTGATTGACGGACTACTCTTCGAACCATGACATTAATCACATTCCTCTTGTGTTCCTATGGACAAGCAATAGTTTCTTAGGCTCTTCAACCCTTTGTAAGTGGCATGACCGGGATTCAAACTCAAGGCCTAGTGACCACGTTGGCCTATGGCTTCGCTGACAGCACGAGCCTTCAGAAATGCCAGGTGACCTACAGGTTGCAGCCCTGTCATTCACACCAAGGATGGTGAACGTGCAAGTAAGGAAAACAGAAACTGCTGACCGTCCGTTGTTTGTGGCTTTTTTTCGATGCTGTTTTCATTTTGTTTTCCTGTGAGCCCCTGAGGCCTAAGACCTCAGAATGGGCTGTGAGCCCTGAGGCTGCCCCAACCCAGCCTAGGGTGATGGAAACTGAGGCAGAGTTGCCATAACCTGAGTTCAAGCCCCGTGCTTGGCAAAATATTAATTAATTAACAACACTATTGAAGCTCCCTGTCTTGGATTTTGTGCCATTTTGTTGTCTACCAGGCCAGGGATGTCACCTTAGAATCTGGGTAACTCTGATGCACTTGAGGCAGGGGGTGGGAGAAAAGGGAAGCTCTCTTCCCTTGAACACAAGGAATTCAGGCCTGTTCCCTAAGCCTGAATTAAAGCCTCAGCCTTGGAGAACATAACATTTATACACATTTTTATTATGTCATTTATACTTACATCCATACATTCAGTCTATATCTTGTTTGTTGGAATAATTCATTATATTTTATTATATATTTATTTGTTTACCATTTATTTTATGGACTGTGAGTGCACCTATAACATTTATTACATTCATTCAAATCTATTCCATAGCATGTAGCTTTGCAGACATATTATTAACATCATACCTGACACCGAGCACTTGCAGAGAAAAGGAAAACAGGTATCACACTTGCAATCTTACTCCAGGAAGACATTTTTAGCAATGCTGGGACCTGAACTGAGGGTCTCGAGGCCCAATTCACAAATGGGTGAGTGTCAGCACGGCAACCTCTAGCACATTCAGGTGCCAGGTGGATCCCACACCTAGGATGGAGACACAGGTTTGGCCAAAATAGCAATACCTTTCTATGCAGACGGTGGTATACAAATAAATATATGTTTAGATATTTAAATATTGCCAGTGATGTCTATCTAGTATTCAATGACATATACTACCTTCCTAGTGATTCTCAGGTATTAGTGAGTACTCCATTTAATCAATAGTATTCTTTTAGGGGCTGGGAAGGTGGCTCATTGGGAGAGTGTTGTGTCCTGGGTTGTATTCCTCAGAAGCACATGATCAGAAAAAGCCAGGAATGGCGCTGTGTCTCACATGGTACTGCGCTAATCCAGAGCTAAAAAGCTGATGGACAACTCCCAGGCCCAGAGTTCAGGCCCCACTACAGACAAAACACACACACACATACAAACACACAGACACACAGACACACACACACACACACACACACACACACACACACACACACACACAGAGTTAATAAACTATGAATTAAAATCAATCCACATCTTGTGAATTCTGGCTTTAATTTTATGCTAGACTAATTGACAAACTACTCTTCCAACCATGACATTGACCACATTCCTCTGGTGTTTCTATGGACAGGCAATAGTTTCTTACACTCTCCAGCCCTTTGTAAATGTCACGACAGGGATTCAAACTCAGGGCCTAGGTGCGCAGGTTGGCCTATGGCTTTGCTGACAGCCTGCTGAGAGCAATGCCAGGTGACCTACAGGTTGCAGTTGTGTCATTTGGACCCGAGATGGTCACCAAGCAAGGAAAGAAAACCGAGAAACCTCTAACTGTTCACAATTCATGGCTATTTTTCCTTGCCATTTTCACTTTCTTTTTTCCTGTCAGATCATGAGGCCTAGGATCCCAGGATGGACTGTGGAACCAGGGCTGCAACAACCCAGGCTAGAGTGATGGAAGCTGAGGCAGAGTAGCCACGACCTAACTTCAAGCTCCATGCTTGGTTAAATAAATAAATAAATAATAAATATATAGATAATAAAATAAAATAAATTTTAAAAATTTAAAAACATTAATATATTTTTGTCGGTCATGGTGCTTGAAATCTGGGCCTGAACTCTGTCCTTTAGCTCTTCAGCTCAAGGCTAGCGCTCTACCACCTGAGCTACAATGACACTTCCAGTTGTCTGGTGGTTTATGGGAAATCAGAGTTACAGCAACTTTCCTGCCTGGGCTGGTTTTGAACCACTATCTCTGCCTCCAGAGTAGTTAGGATTACAGATGTGAGCCACTGGTGCCTGGCTCCAAATAACCCTCTTTACAGGACTCAGCACACAGCGTCCTGTGAAAGAATCAGCACCCAGCACCCAATGCAGGACTCAGCACATTGCACCCTGTGAAGGACTCAGCATATAGCATCCTGTGCAGGACTCAGCACACAGAACCCTGCGAGGGCACCAGCACTCCAGGAAGGACTCATCACTTAGATGTATCCCACAAGCTGTCATTAGTATTAGGGTGCTTTCATCAGTATCACAATTATTTCAGAAACACATCACAAACTGCACAAAGTTCACATCTAATGATTCAGAGGGGTAATTTGGGGGGGGAGAGTCAGCCACAGGGATTGCACTAAAATGTTGGGGGTACTGTCCTAAGATCTTTTACTCAAGGCTAGAGATCTATCACTTTGATCCACAGCTCAGAGTTTCACAGACATTTTGATAGGGCTGGGTTTTAAACTCACCAGTGTCAGATCTCAGCCCACGAGAATCTTGGATGACACATTGGACAAGCCAGCATCATCTGGTTCTGTGGGGCTGAGTTGAAGTCGTATACCTCTGACTAAGTCAGGTTAGATGGCAGCTGTCAGCACCAGACTCCCTGCTTGCTCTGTGATGAGGTATTTGAAGTCCTATCCTTATAGAGTTGCAGTCACAACATTCAGTCTTTTATTCATGCCCATCTTGGACCTTGAGTAAGAGTCTAGACACAGTCCCTAAGCTTTTATGCTCAAAGCTAATGCTTGACTGCTTGAGTGAGAGCACAACTTCTGGATTTTTATGTGCATGTGGTAGTGAAGAATCGAATCCAGTGCTTTGTAGGTACTAGCCATCATTATACCACTGAGCCCCAGGAGTGACAAGCGTATGATAAATGTATAGATTGGCATATATGTGTGTGTGTGTGTGTATATATATATGTGTGTGTGTGTGTGTGTGTGTGTGTGTGTGAGTGTATATATATATATATATATATATATATACATATATACACACATATATATACATATATATGTATAAAACAAGAGAAAGGTGTCTGTATAGTGTGAAGTTACATATATTATTTTAATACCCATTATTGACAATCAAATTATTCCTTCCACTTTTAAGTATCATGGTTGAATACATAATAAAGTATTAATTGAAAATTAGTCAATGTAGTATAAATGTTGTGTATAATTTTATAGTATACTCATGCACTGATTACTAATTTGTTACTTTTATAAAATTCCATTAGTGTGGATATACATGGGAATGGGTTTCTTAGCATCTCATGCCAAAACTTAGTAACAGTCCCGGGATTTGACCTCCAGGCCTAAGTTGAGATTTTGACTATGGCTTCCCTAATAGCCATCCAAACATCAGCATGCAATGTCATGTGCAATTTCTGGGCTTTGTCATTTATACGCAAGATGGTCACAATGCAAAGGGAAAAAAATGTAAAACTACCTTCTTGAATTTCTCCATTTTATCTTTCTCCTTTTTATTTTATTTCTTGCTAACCCTGAGATTTGAACTTGGGTCCTAGGATCCCAGGGTAGCTGTGGCAGAGATGCCAAGACCTGAGTTCAAGCTTGGCAAAAATAAAATAAAATAAAATAAGGCCCTGGATTGGAATTTGCACCATTTTTCTGGCAGGCCTGGGATTTGAACTCAGCATCTGGGTATCTCTGTGGCACTGTGGGTGAAGGGTAAACTCACCGTCCTTGAAGACAAGAAATTCAAACCAGTTCCCAGGGCTTGAATTGAAGCCCCAACACTGGAAAAATGCAAACATGAGTTTAGTGAGTATGACGTTTATTATCCTTATTCATTTAGTATTATTACACATATAACATTTCATTTATTACATCCTATCACACAGGATATGTTTGCATATGAAGTATGGTCTGAACTGGATACTCCAGTCCTGAGCCACACTTGATAGCTTGTGAAGATAGAATGGAAGAAACAAGATCAAGAACCCATTACTCCACTGGAGAGAAAACAGTCCTCTATGTTTTCTCTCATTTCTTTTGCCTACTTTTATTCATAATTTTAAGTCAAGTGATTATATATTTCCTTCTTTGTTTTGGCAAAGTAATTGTTCAATGTAATTTACTAAACATTATTTGCCATTTTTTTCTGTCATGTTGTTTACTTGTCCAAGTGAGTCTATTAAACTTCCCCCTTTCATTTGGTTGCCACGGAAACCCAGCATCAATGTTAATGAGGACAATCTCTACTGTAAAACTTTGTCTCCAAAATACCAGTCCAAGAAGCTGTGATCACAAATATTTAGCTATAATTTTTTTCTTTTTTCTTTTACTTTGAAAGTCTTCTTGTGTCTAAAGTGCAATCAAAAATGAGTACTCCACCACTTTTTGGTTCAATCACTTATAAACTCAAAGATATATTTTGCTAACAAGATGCTTAGAGGAAACCGAAGAATACTGCACTTTTATCTACTCTTAAGACTCTCCTTAGATACCATATCAGGAGTAGTGGAGTTATTCTTTGCAAAATTATTTCAACAGATTATTTTTCTCTTTGTCTTGCATTTGCTCAACAAGATGTATGGAGAAGAATAGAGTTAAATCTCCCATACCTTGGAGGACAATGTCTGTTACAAAAGAACAATGCTCCTATATTCTATTTCTCTGTCCTCCTCTTAGCTCTGGCCGGATTTCCCACTTATCACAGATTCTTGGCTTCAAGTCTAGTGAATACTGTTTGTCGTCTAATTTGAAATAATTACCCCTTTTTAATCAGAGGACCATCAACTTGAATGCTATCTGAATAGGCAATATTTTCACAATATACTTACCAATATTTTGAAAAAAGAATAAAGATAGTACTTTCTCATACTTAAAGCGAAAAAAAGTTTAATTCTATGGAAACCTATAACTTTTAAAAGTAAATAAGTTGTTAAGAAGATAGAATATATGTGTTCTTCAACATTCCAATGACTAGTAAATACTCATTTTCAAATTCGGGAGATTCAATACCTGAGAGATTCAAAACAGTACGGGTTTGCATGGTATGTAATTCTGCATTTTCCAATGGGGTGTTACAGATTGAGAGTCAACAGAAAAATAACCACATTCTGGTATAAGATAAAACTATGTATCATCAGTAATAATTAATTCTTCAAGGGTAAGCAATTGTTTATCACAGTAAGCTATTATTTTTATGACCATCACTACCAATATTTATGATATAGAGTCATCCTAGCCCAACAGTTTCCAACTTTTAGGGTGCACCTCAAACTTCCCTTAATTCGCATCATGAATAGCTTATCTCTATTGTGAAAAAATACAACTCTGCTAATGTGATGCCATACATGTTCTGGAAAGAACACCAAAATAAACTGGGTTGCATCATTTTCCCTCCACTGGTATTCTTGAGATCGGAACACTTGCAAATAGTATTTATAATTATACTTTTTTAACTATCATATGAATTCTGGATGCTAAGATCGGAAGATTACAGTTCAAAGCCCACCCAGGCAGAAAGATTCCCTAGATTCTTATCTCAATAAACTCAGCAAAAGCCAGACGCAAGTGGCACTGAAGTTGAAGTGGTAGGGCACGAGCCTTGAGAATAAACAGGCTCAGAGACAGTGTCCAGGCCCAGAGTTCAAGCCCTAGGAAAAACCAATAAAACAAAAACAAAAATAAAAACAAACCCCAAACCTAACATTTTTCTCAGTGTACACAGTAGCAAATAATTTAGGAAATTGCTTCCTGTGTTACATACAAGTAGAAGAAAGAAGATATCACACGATTATTCTCTTCATACCATGTTATACCAAAGACTCCAAAAATTGCTGTTATTCTAAATTTATAAATTAATATCATCAATTTGTTGGCAACTCTGTCTACAACATTCACATTATCATTTTATACATGAACTTTTGGAATTATCTATTAACTAAGTTCTAATTATAACTCTCTTGAAAGAATATTCTAGGCAAATAGAATGAAAAATCATTTGTGAATTGGCCAATTAAATCCTCTACTTAAAAAGAATTTTGTAGAATCCTATAGAATATAAAATTACAAACAAAACCAAAATATTTATTTTAAATCTAAATTCCAATTTAACAAGATCTTCAAAATCCTACATTAGACGAAATTTGTTATTTTTCCAGGCTTAAGCTTTTGTAATTCTTCATCATTTCTTTGGGGTACAACAGAATGATGATAACTTACTTTTTCAAATTTTGGATGGGAATCATGAGACATTTTGGATCTAGGAATGTTTTGTAATGAAGAGAGAATTTAAAACACAAGTGAGAATTAAGTATGAGTTGCATTTGTACAGGAAATTTGACTTCTCAAAACATAATGACAAAATTAGCCCAAACGTCCAACTATGTATTACTTTCTTGTTTGTTTTGTTTTTTACGACAAAATTATACAACCTGGTCCAGGGAAGGTATCACTGTGTAATTCCATTCTCTAATCTCCTGTCTTAATCTCAGTGGTAGAATTCTAGGCTTGTATCACATTGCCCTGCCATAGATTCTTGGTTTATTTAATCTAGATACAGACTACCAATTCTGGACTTCTCCAGTGATATTATATACCAGAGTGACTGCTTAGACTGTTTATCTACTATTTTCAAAGATGTTCTAACATTTGACAAAGGATATGAACATTTTCAGATGCACTTGCGGGATGTCTGATTCATTCCTCCATGAATGCGATCCCTTTAATAATGATTATTGACTCTCTTACTATCTCTGATCCCTACCAATGCAATATTCTCAAACTTATTTGTAGGAAGTTCATTTGAGGACTTTCTAATATTAAAAATTATCACTTGTTTCTAGTCTTATTCAGGACATATATTTATTTTTTCCTAACTTTTCTACACATTCTGAGAGTTGTTTCATTTGTGTATTTGTGTGTGCACATATAAGTGCCTCTGTGTGTATGTTTATATTTGTATGTATGTATGAAAAAGCCTCAAGCTCTTATTCAGCAATCTTGCTCATGACTGGTATTCCATCACCTGAACCATTCTTCCAATCCAGCTTTTGACTGCTTAATTTTATATACTGTTGCAAAGAGTGTTCTGCCCAGGCTGGATGCAAACTGCACTTCCCAGACTCCTTTACCTTCTTAGGTTTTATTTCTCCAGTAGTATCAACTTTTAAACTACAAACATTTTTTTGAGGTAATGTCTAAGCTGTAGCCCAGATTTTTTTTTGGTGGGGGGTCCGCTCATGGGGCCTGAAATCTGGGCCTCGCCTCTGTCCCTCATCTCTTCAGCTCAAGGCTAGAACTCTACCACTTGAGTCACAGTGCCATTTTCGGCTTTTTTCTTTTTTGCGTAAGTGGTGCTGAGGAATCGAACCCATGGCCTCATTCATGTGAGGGAAGCGCTCTACCACTGAGCCACCTTCCCAGACCCTAACTGAAGAATTCTTATAAAGACAGATGAGCACACACATTACATATCCTGAGTGTACACTGTTAGGCATGTGATCATAAGCTGGGTTGTGGTGAGATATGAGGATTGAGGTTCAAAGCCATCCCAGGTAGGAAAGTCCCAGAGACTCTTTTCACCAATTATCTAAAAGAAAGCTGGAAATGGCACTGTGGATCAAGTGGTACAGCATTAGCCTTGAGCTGAATAGCAGAGAGACAGCTTGCAGGCCCAGAGTTCAAGTCCCAAGACCACCGCCAACAAATATATACATATATGTGTGTGTGTGTGTGTGTGTGTAAAGAAAAAACAAAGAAATGTGATCTTAGCCACCAGTTCATTGCTAGCATAATCCCCGCTCTCAAAAGATGGACATTTTTTCCAGTTAAATCTATGCTCGTATATCTGACTTGCATTAGAAACAGAATTATTCTTCCATTCTACTTTCTACAAAGTTGCATGGTTAGCAAGCATGGTTTAGAATGGGAGTGGCCTCATACTTCATGTTCCACGTAGAAGTCTTGCTTTCTGCATATCACTCAAATAAATCTACATACAGGAATTGCCTTTATTGTTTCAATATTGTCTTATTTGTAGTCTTCTATATTGTATTGAACATTTATACTTAAACACAGAACTTCTCTTTCTCCTATTATTGCTATTGTTTCCATTACTGTTAGCTCATGTACACTTGGGAAATAATGAACAGCACGTTCACTCACAAAAAGAATGTTCTGAAAACCTTCTTCTCATTTAAAAATTCACCTTAATTTACAGAGAACTTACAAAGTTTGAACTCAATGTACTCATGTATAATGTATTTATAAGCAATATAAATTTCATATTTTCTCTTTACTAAGTTGTCTCTGAAACACGTGTTTCCTCAGGTCCATAGGTGTTCCAGTGTTATTTCAGTGAAGCCAGAAAATATTCACTATTCCTCAAGCAGCACCATCGATTGTTACTGGAAGTAACTGTTGCTGGATGTGGAAAGTGACCCCAGGAGAGGAATGGAACATAGAGGAATAACAAAGTTCAAGTTACCTTGTGCTTTCCTTTTTACTGTATAAGAAAAGTACCCTAAGGCTTGAAGGAAACTCTGTCCCTGGCTTTCTTGAGTGTATTCTTTACTCTATAAAATTTTTCTGTAAACTTCTAGTTCAGTGTCACAAAAAGAAATAATGTACCATTTGAAGGCCAGCATAGAACAAAAGGAAATAACGTTGTTTTAAAATTGTTTTCCTGCAAAGGAACAAAGACATAGAGATTTTAAAGTGTCTTATGGATGGATATTTCACCCCTGAGATGATTCTCTTGATGCAGGAGTCAGTTATCAATTCCTTTGGTCTGGTCCTGAGTTCTCCAGAGCAATAAGGATTCCAAAAAAGCAGGATCCAGTGAATATGATCAGCAAAAGGAGCCTCTTCTCTGATCAGTACGCCTTTAAGGAGGGTGCCAAAGAAATATCTGGGATTTTTGTTTGCTTGTTTGTTTAATTTGTGCTGGTTCTGGTCTTGAACCCAAAGGCTGGATCCTGTCCCTGAATAGTTGTCTTTCCTTCCCACCTTCCCCCAAAGCTAGTACTCTACTGCTTGAGCCAAAACTCCCCTTCTGGTTTTTTTGCTGTTCAATTTGTGATAAGAGTTTGACAGACTCTCCTGCCTGGTTTGCTTTGAATTAAGATAGTAAGAAAGCTAAGTGACATCAACTGTATAGACTTCTCTTTTGAAACAAGAAATATTAGATGAAGTTTATTGTAAAGCTAATATTTGACAATTTTTAAAGGAAGACAATATGTCTAGCAAAGAAGCCATAACTTAAATAACTCACAAAAGTAGGTGCACTGAATCATTTTGAAATTATTTTTTCTGCTTGGGAAGATTATTGATCTACTTTTTGGGGAAACTTAAGGTAATATTTGCAATTTTTTTGGTTGTGGGGCTTGAACTCTGATCCTGGGCGCACTCCCTCAGCTCTTCAGTTCAAGTTGAGTGCTCTACCACTTAAGCTACAGCACCACTTCCGGGTTCCTTGTGGTTAATTCAAGATAAGGGTATCATGGACATTCCTGTCCAGGCTGGCTTTGAACCACAATCCTCTGGTTTCCTGAATAGCTACGATTACAGGCGTGAACCACCAGCACTCAGCTCATATTTGCGTTTATGTGCACTGAATGACACTATGTAGACAAATAATGGAAATTTCAATCAAATAATCACATTGCAGCTTTTCAGAAAATTTGAGGTAACAATAAATATGTCCTCCTTTTCTGTTGTTTCATTAATGACTCATGAGCTATGGGACCCTTAAATTAGCATTCTCTGTCATCTGTGTAGGTGTATTTAGTATCAGGAAAGGTTCATAGAGAAATATAGAAAGACTGAGATTTTTAGAAAGCAAAGAACATAAGGTAAGAAAAAACAGCACAGAAGGAGATACATTTATTACACAGAGATTAAGAAGTAGCCTAAGAGATTTAGAATGCTAAAGGTAATGAGGAATAACACTAGTTGATAACTATTTGTTCAATAACCAAAAATGGTTCTCTAAAACAGTTTCTGGTATACCTTAGTTACTATCATTTATTACTTAACTCTGGAGTTATTCCTTCTCTTCTGTCACAACTGTTAATTTGCCTCTGTTGTTTTGTGCCATGACTATCCAAAAAGATTTCCAAATCTCACTAAGACTACAATTATCATTGTGATTGGCAGTGACCATTCAAAAACCTGGAATCTTTGAATTTCCAGAATTAATCTTCACCTGACATCTAAGCACATTCAAGCCATTAATTGCTGTGACCTAATGAGAAAAACTTTTTTTCAACACAATATCCTAATATAAGTAAAGTACATGAATTAGGGACTACTGTCAGGTGTCAGTATGGCAGGAGCAATTATATATTCCAAGTATGGGTTCTTTATTTTGTATTTACTGACTAAAAGTTTTTTGATTTTGTTGTGGTTTGGGTTTTTTGTTTTTGTTTTTTTTTTTTTGCTTTTTTGCTCAAGGCTATCACTGTACCACTTGAGGCACAGCACTACTTCCAGTGTTTTTCTGTTTATGTGGTACTGAGGAATTGAACTCAGGGTTTCATGCATGCTAGGCAATCACCATATCATGAAGCCACATTCCCAGATCCCTAAATGACTTTTTTAAATTGACATTACATTTCATTCAGTAACTATTTACCATAATATTGGTCAGGTGCTAGAAAATAATGTAGAAAAGAATATAATATAATAAATCCAGTAAGGCTAGATGAACAATGAATAACCCTCATAGTCTTGCAAAGGCACAGAGGGCTTATCTCATGGAGATGTATCAACACACTGAATGAGACAGCTCCTGACCCACAGCCCACCTCCAGAATGAGTGGTCCATCTTGGGTTCCAGCCACCTGGGGACCTTGGACCACCTCCTACAGCACACATTCTACCAGTTCTGAGAGTAACAGAGAGAGAGAGAGAGAGAGAGAGAGAGAGAGAGAGAGAGAGAGAGAAAATCAGAATTACACTTAAATAGGGTGCCAGTGGCATAAAACTCTAATCCTAACTACACAGGAGGCAGAGATATGAGGATCATGGTTCATAGACAGCCCAGGCAGGAATGTCTGTGAGAATCTATCTCCAAAGACCCACCAGAAATCTGGAAGGGGCCCTGTGGACTCAAGTGATAAATTGCTAGCCTTGAGCTGAGGAGCTCAGGAACAGTGCCCAATCCTAGAATTCAAGACCCACGACTGAAAAGAAGTGGACTTCCCAACACAAGAAGTGGACTGAATAGCACCTATTGTCCTAGGGAGCATGGTAGAGAAGTCAGGCCGAGCTTCCTGTGAACTTGAGGTCATAAGTAGGTCACATGGCTTCTCTGTGCCTCGGTTTCCCCAGATGCAAAACTGAACAAAGTGAAGGATCCTCTTCCTCATGGGGATAGGGTAATAATGAAAGAGAGCCATGTTTCGGTTCATAATCCCACACCTGTTGCACGATAAATAACAGGCCCCACCTGAGTCCTTTCTGGTGTCTTCCTGTCATATGCTCACAGAATTGCCAAAACCTTATCTGAAGGCTGCTCCCTCTCTGCCTAGCCATTCTCCAGAGCTCTCTCTCTATAAATCCCTTGTTTCCTCACAACTGTCTTGTGAGGAGACTGAGGTCCAATGGTTGAGGCCCTACCAAGAGCTTCACGTGTGGTCAAGAATCGGCTGCTGTGGACTGAGTTTGGGATAATCCAACTAAGCCAATGACTGAGCATGACACCACGTGTCTACCATCCCAAATATAGAGGACCAGGCCTGGTGGAGCATACCTTTCACAGGAGGACCGCGATCTAGCTCAACCTGAGCATATATTTAGTTTCTATCTCAGAAATCCTCAAGACAGAAAGGTGGCTCATCAGAACCGGGGAGAGGAAACAAGCAGGGGAGTCATGGAGCCCCCAGAGGGTATTTGACCCAGGGTAGGTTGGTGTTGGGGAGGCCACTCACCTGTGCTGCTGGGAGACGATGTTGGCAACTGCTCCAAGTGGCGGCAGCATTGTGGACACATGGGCCCAGGGACCAGGTCAGGGATTTAGGCTGGCTGGCAGCACAACATTGCCTGAGGTTTGAAACCTAGCACCACGTGAAGGGAGGGAAGGGGCTGGGTGGGGGTGAGAGAATCAATTTTCTACTATACTTCAAAGTCACCTGAGAATCTTCCTCACCACTCAGCCACCTCTACCTTCCTCAACTGCTGGTAGTGTTGTAAATTAACAGAGGGAATCCCAGTGATACCTGGAAGCATGGAATGTGGGTGTGGCCACCATTCTTGTATCCCATTGGTGAGAAAGAAGCATGAAAGAATGGGGGTATGGCCAGAATCCTGTGAAGCAAGCAGCATGGGCAGAGTCAAGATGACAGCGGTTCTCCCAGCCCAGGGAATTCTGTCCAATTTAGTTGGGGACAATATGGTGACCTGCTCTAGCTGGATGGCTACACAGATTATTGTGTATTTCTGTTTGTTGCCAGTCTCAGACCTTGAACTCAGGATCTGGGCACAGACCATGAGCTGTTTTGCTCAAGGCTGGTCCTCTACACTAGAGCCACAAGGTTTCTGGCTTTGTTGGCATTGAAGTGGGAGAGGGGTCTCAAGGACTTTCCTGCTTAGGGTGACTTTGACCATGATCCTCCTATCACAGCCTTGTAAGTATCAAAGAGGACTGCTGAGAGCCACTGGTGCCTGCCTAATCACTGGTCTTATTGATGTTCTTGGACAAACTGGTGAGTTCCCTATCCTCGGGTTGAAGTGGTGGGAGCTGGAGCCCACAATTCAAATCCTGGTCCTGCCAGCTCCAAATAGTAGGTGATCCTAGGAAACTTGTTCCTATCCATATGATTACCAATGTAATGTGATGTAAGTCATGATTGAATGAACAGTTCTTGAATGATTCTAGGATAAAATTATACACAATTATATTACATGACACTGATCGATTTTAGTTAATATTTTATTAAGAATTTAAACAATCACATTCATCAAATGGAGGCATAATGAAATACCTAAGAATTGGGCCTCACATACTATAAAGCTGACATTTTTTCTACCAAGACTGGGATTGGAACTCATAGTCTGGGTAACTCTGTTGCACTGTGAGGGAAGAGGAAGCTTGCCTCCTTGAAGTCAAGAAATTCAAGTCTGTTCCTTAGGTCTGAAATCGATCCCCAGTACAAGAAAACACCCTACTCATATACAATTTACATATA
The DNA here is from genome assembly GCF_019054845.1 of Dipodomys spectabilis. Classification (NCBI taxonomy): domain Eukaryota; kingdom Metazoa; phylum Chordata; class Mammalia; order Rodentia; family Heteromyidae; genus Dipodomys; species Dipodomys spectabilis. The sequence continues at coordinate 1,041,327 of NW_024870689.1, forward strand.
TATTTTATATTTATATACATATGTGGACTCCATATTGCGTTCAGTGTAGTTATTTTATTTTTTGTTTTATTCATGTATTGACCATTTATTTTATTGACTATTATAGCACATAGAACATTGACTGCATAGGATATAGTTCTACATATGTATTCCACTTCATACCTGACACCCAGAAGATTCACAGTAAAGGAAAATATGTGTCAACATCAGCTTCTTACTCCACGATTCATTGTTTGGGAGCCCTGGCATCTGAACTCATGGCCTACAAGGCCAAATTAATGAATGGGTGAGTGTAAACCTGTCATCCTGGGGCAAATTGAGCTGAAAGGTTGTTCGCAGGACCAGAGAACGAGCCCTGGGGTTAACCAAAGAAGAACAGATTGACATGCAGATGGCAGTATGCTAAAAAATATATATCTTTATAGAATGCCAGAGATGTCTATACATTATTCAGTTATACAGACTATATTCCTACCAATTCCTGGGTGTTTATTATGCGTTCATGTAATAAAATATTAATGAAAGCACTCAGTGTCCTGAAATTATTGTGTACCTGTAAGTAATAATGTTCTTTTTTTTTGTGGGGGGTGGTCCGGTCGTGGGGCCTGAACTCTGGGCCTGGGCACTGTCCCTCAGCACTTCAGTTCAAGGCTAGCACTCTACGACTTGAGCCACAGCGTCACTTACGGCTTTTGACTTTTTGCTTATGTGGTTCTGAGGAATCGAACCCAGGGTCTCAGGCATGCAAGGCAAGCGCTCTACCACTGAGCCTCCTTCTCAACCCCAGTAATAATATTCTTTTAATGCTTCAGAAATATTAAATAAAATCAACCAGCCTTTTGAAATGATGCTGTTTAATTTTATATGATCATCATTCACTATCAACTCATTCAACTGTGACATTGACAAAATTCCAGTGTTATTCCTTTGGATGGGAACCAGTTTCTTAGTACCTCCTGCCATTGTTTGGTGTCAGGATGGGGATTCGAAATGAGGACCTATGTTGCCATGTGGGCCTATGGCTTCCCTGATAGTCTGTAAGACTTCATCAATGCAAGGTGAAGTACCCTTTGCAACAGTGAGATTCAGACCCAGAAGGGTCACTGTTCAAAGGAAGAAAACATAAAAGGCCACATTTTTTCTGTGCCTTGTTTTCCCTGCAACACCTGGGGGTTTAGGATCCCAGAAGCACCTGTGTGTCAAGTGGCTGCACCTAAACCTAGGTGATCGAAGCTGAGGCAGAGTTGCCATGACCTGAGTTCAAGCCCCATGCTGAGAAAGAAATTAGCTCACTGGCTTGTAATTCACACAGTTTATTTTTACAGGCTTTGGATTTGAACTCAGGATCTGGGTAAATCTACAGCAATGTGGATAAAGGGGAAGATCACATTACATGAAGATAAAAATGTCAGGCCTGTTCACTAGTGCTGAACTCAAGACCCAGCCCTGAAATACATACTATATATATATATATATATATATATATATATATATATATAGTAAAGATGGGATTTATACTTACCTATAGATGTTCAGTCCATACATGTTTGGTGTGGTTGTTCCTTATATCTTTGTTTTATTCATTTATTTACCATTGATTTTACTATGAAAAAACACATTCTGTTTATTACATTGATGACAACTTATCACAGAACATCTAGATTTGTAGAAATATTCTCCATCATGCCTGACCCACAGGATTCTCAGAGAAAAGGAAAAAAATTCACACTCTCCTTCTTATTCCATGATCCACTTGTTGGTAGTGCTGGGATCTGGACTCAGGGCAGAGCAAAATCAATTGGCCAATCAGTCAAGGTGATCATATGAACCTGTGAGCAATTAAAGAGTGTGACCAATCCCAGAATCTGACATTGATCTCCAGGGTGGTCCACTATAGTCATAAATTCATAATTTAAACATAAGATCTATATTGCCATACATGTGTGGACAGCATCTTGTGTTCAGTGCAATTATTCTCCTTATTTTGTCTCTAATTCATGGAGGTACTGGGTATTTTAATAAGTATGGTGACATGTATAACTGTGCTGACATGGATGACAACCTGTTACCATGGTTACAGGGTTGTCTATGCATTCTCCATCGTATTTGAGACCCAGGCCTTTCACAGGATAGGATAAAAGGCACAACGCCTGGCTCCATGACCAATACCTGGCTTGCTTGAACCTTACTCTGTAGCTCTAGGCAGAGTTCTATGCAGTGCGCCTCTGAGTGTCTCCTAATGTATAGGTGTCCTACAAGTCTTGATAGCAGCCTGTTTGGAGGCCATTGCCTACAGAGCAGGCCACTGTACCAGAGAAGTATCGAGCATTGGAACATGAAGATCATCAGAATGGCATCTGTCATGGGTGCAGTGTGGATCCTAGTAGTAAATCACTGTCTCAAACCATGGTTCTGGGAAAGGAGGGGCAGGAGCTGCAAGATGTCACACCAGATAATACCCACTCATGCGAGTATCACAAGAGTGCAAATTTGTCAGTCAGTCCTTGCGCAGGTGTTGAATTGGGCTGATGAAAATTTTGTAGGTTCAGGAAAATATACCCACCTGGCTGCTGCTTGTAGCAATCACTTCCCCAGGAGTCCGAGGGCTTGGAGCCCTGCTTTCCTCACCAGTGCTTGGGGAACGGGGACAGATGAAGGTCTGAAATCATGGGCTGACTACAAAGGAGCATCCCTAGTGTCCTTCCCTTGATCCTGTGGCCCCGTGTTGAGATCGAGGGGCAGGTTCCGTGGAACTTACTGCCATGGCCAAAACCCATCAGCCGAAGAAGGACTTAGGGAGAAACCACTTGATCTGGCTTGAGAGTTTACTGTGACTATGACTCAGGACTGCCCCCAGTTCTAGCTCAGCTCATCCAGGTCAAAACTAATGCCCCAAAACATTGATGTACTGGCCATACCAATCTCTCATCCCCCAGTTCCCTGCCTCTCTATACTGGGCATCAGGAATTGTCTAGAAGGACCTGAGAGGCCTAGCTGGGGCCAGAAGATAGATTTGCCTACGATAAGGTATATTGACATTTCCTAGACATCTAACAGTACATCCAAGCCACCTTGGCCTCACCTCTTATGTTGCCACAGATCATCCTTTTTTGGGGAGCCTTCAGTCAGCTATCAAGGTCGAGTTGGCCAGAGCCCCTGACACCACACTTCTCCCACTCCACTGCCAGTCTGCCGGAAGTGGAACATGCTGCCAGGCGCCCAGCTGAGAAAAGGACAGGACACAGCATGACTGACCCTGCCCCCTCCCCTCAGACGCAAGAGAGAATGTATGCCAGCCGGCACTGCTGACCCAGAATCCGCTGGATGAGGACAAAGATATGGACAGCCAGACTTGTGTCCCAAGGAAAAGCTGGAATATGCAGGTCTCTGGCAATTTAGGACACATTGTAGACCATGATAGGGTGCTAAAGACAAGGTTGCTATTTAGGAAGGGCACCATCCAAGGTCAGGGAGAGGCAGACAAGCACCCAGGAAGTGGGCAGAGAAAGATGAGGGAAACACACACACACACACACACACACACACACACACACACACACACACACACACACACACACAAAACAGCATAGCATTTCCTACTATATACACCGCTATGAAGTAAACTCAGCCAAATTATTGTTGGTCATTGGTGATGGGGTTTGAACTTTGGGCCTGCGTGCCATCCCTCAGCTCTTCAGCTGAAGGTGTGCGCTCTACCACTAGAGCCACAGCACCACTTCCAGTTTTCTGGTGGTTCACTTGAGTTAAAATCTCACACACTTTCCTGCCCAAGCTGGCTTTGAACCATAATCAGATCTCAGCCGCCTGAGTAGCTAGGATGACAGTTGTGAGACATTGGCAGTGCCCGGTTTCAGCCACCATTTTACAACCAGGGGAAACCCAACGTGTCAGGCCATAAAGCACATGTAACCCTACACTTTCAGACTTTGACACCAGCATCCAAAAACATTCTTTCTTGGTTGGAGAGAATATAATTGACATTACTCTTCCACACCTGCTCCCATTTGCCCACTCCCTGCCTAAGACAGGCCAAAACCTCTGCAGTTCATGGGAAGACAATGCACACCCTGCTGTAAATTCACACTCAGGAAAACTTGGGGAGTTCTTAGAAATGGCTGTACACTGAGTCCAGAACCTGGTGTCCCAACCACAGCAACCCCATTCATTCACCATCTCTGGCAAGCAAGGGGTGTCTTTCTTTCTTGTTTTTTTGGTTTTTTTTTTGGATGAGGATCTTGAACTTAGGGCTTGGGTACTGTCCCTGATGATGATTTTTGCTCAAGGCCAGTACTCTTCCACTTGAGCCCTGGAACCACTTCCGGTTGGAGATTTGAAATGAGAAACTCATTGGACTTTCCTCCCTGTGCTGGGATACAAGACCCTCTGGATCTCAGCCTCCCGAGTAGCCAGGATGACAGGCGTGAGCAATCAGCGCATGGCCTATGGTGTTTCACTCTATACAATTTCCAAGTAGTCCTCCTCTAGACACTACCACCTAGACACTCCTCAACCTCCCTCAGAGTCAGCAAAGGGAGGCTCAGAATCTGGGGAGGGCCATGGGCATTAAAAGGCCCTCTTCACATCACTACCACTTTCTAAGCTCCCATCAGCTTCCACTGGATGGGCTGGATGTCTGGGGCAGATCATACCTACTAGTACTTCTGAGGCCTGCCCTGTATCCCCCCGCCACACCCAACCAGTACCTGAGGATTTCTGGGGCCTGCTGCTCCATGTCCCAGTGGAAGCCTTTGGGAGAGTTGCTGATAACCACGTCCAAGGGTGCTCAGGGCAGAAGGAGTTTCCAGATCCCCTTTGTCAAAGAAAGAGACACAAAGTATGGATGGATCTACTTAGAGCTACAAGGCACAGCCATCCACCTGTTACCCAGGTACCTGGGAATGAAGTTTTACATTGACAGTGCTGGGGCTTGAACTAGGGGTCCAGGCACTGTCCCTGAGCTTCTTTTGCTTGATGTGAGCATTCTTCCATCCAAGCCACGGTATCACTTCTGACATTTTCTGTGTATGGGAGACCTAGTAATTGAACCCAAGATTTCCTGTGTGCTACATGAGCCCACTACTGCTAAGACAGAATCCCAACATTGGATACCTGTTCTTCTGTGACCCCTTGGGCTTGTATTGGGACAGTTTTTCTCATCTTTACCGAGTTTCTAACAAGCAGCCCTGGCTGGAAAATAACACGCTCTGCTATGTTGTCCTTTATCCGTGGCATCTTTGCTCTTTGTGCTTCCTGTCACATCCTCCTTGTTAAGCAAGACCCCCTTTCAAGTGCTCCCTCTAAGAAGCCCCCTCCAATAACCCTGGCAGAGGGGGAGCTTCTCCGCTCTGCAGGCTGTTGGCCTTGTCATGCTCTGCAATCCAGCTAGTATGGGTTGAGAGTGCACATAGGCGAAGGCCTGGCTTTCACCACCCAATTTCTGAAGGCTCTGATACATTACCCAGGATCCAGTGCGGTATCACACTCTGTGACAGGGTACTTGAGGCCCAGGCAGTCTGGGGGCAACAAATGGGGCCATTTCTTTTGTAGGCTTCAACTGAGGATCTGGGAGCTGTCTTTCTGAGTTTTCATGCTCAAGGCTGCTCCTCTACCACTTGAGCTACAGCTCCACGTCTGGATTTTTGGTGGTTCCATGCAGAGAAGTCTTATCGTCTGCCCAGCTTATGGCTGGCTTCGATCTTTGATCCTCAGATTTCTGCCTACCAAGGAGCCAGGATGTCAAGTGTGAGCCTGAGCTAGACAGGCTCCAGAACCTTTCCTTTGAGCTTCTGTTTATCTCGTGTCAACTAGCAAGCCCTAGTTAAAATAGTCATATACAGGGGATCAAGTTCCTCTCCTAGGGCAGTTAATCCAAGGAGATAAAGTGTCTTTGGAAAAGGCTAATCTGAGTTGCCCTAGGTGAGTAAGAGAAAGAGAGAGAGAGAGAGAGAGAGAGAGAGAGAGAGTGTGTGTGTGTGTGTGTGTGTGTGAGAGAGAGAGAGAGAGAGAGAGAGAGAAAGAGAGAGAGAGAGAAAGTATGAGTTTCAGGAAGACCTACCTCCATCTCTCTGGTGTTTCTTTCACCCAGTGGTGAGTACACCTGTGAGACGTACATTGTGAGTATGTCTGTGAGACGCTTATCTCCAAAGAACCACCAGAAAACCGGAAGTGTGTTGTGCCTCAAGTGGTACAGTCCTAAACTTGATCTGAGGAGCTTGGGAACAGGATCAAGGCCCAGAGTTCAAACCCCACGACTGACAATAAGTGGACTTCCCCCCACAAGAAGTGGACTGAATAGCACCCATTGTCCTAGGGAGCATGGCAGACAAGTCAGGGCAAGCTTCTTGTCAGCTGGGGGTAATGAGTAGGTCATCCCACTTTTCTGCGCCTCCTTATCCGATGCTGCAAAGGTAAACAGTGAAGGATCTCCTTCCTCATGGGGATAGGGTAAGGATGAAAGAGAGCCATGTTTTGTTTCATAATCCCATACCTGTGGCATGATAAATAACAGGCCCCTTCTGAGTCCTTTCCAGGTATCTTCTTGTTATATGCTCACACATTTGCCAAGAAACTTATCTGATAACCGTTCCCTCTATGCCTGGCCCTGCCCAAAGTTCCCCTTGTATTGATCCCTTGTTTCCTCACAACTGTCCTGTGAAGAGACTGAGAACCCATGGTTCTAGGCAGAACCCAGAGCTTCAACTGTGGTCAAGAATCGGCTGCTGTGGACTAAGTGTTTAAGACAGTCATCTAAACCAATGATTGAGCATGGCTACATATCTAGGATCCCAAATACAGAAGATCAGGCATGCCTGTCACAGGAGGACCATGATCCAGCCAAGTCTGAGCATATATGGAGTCTCTATCTCAGAAATGCCCAAGACAGAAAGGCTTGGCTCCCATAGAAGAAGACCTGACTGGAAAGCCTAAGGCCTTGAGTTCAAACCCTAATATACCAAAAAGAATCAGAGGTCCAGTGCCAGAGGCTCATGCCTATAACCCTACCAACTCAGGAGGCTGAGATCTGAAGATCACAGGTCAAGATTTAAAGTAAGGTTGGCCTTGCCCATCAGACATAATGATGACAAGACCCAGAGTTTGACCCATTCCAATATGTTCCATACTAACAGGACTCAAAGCTTTACTATGTGCTGACCATGCTCTCTGTCCCCCTGGGGAGCCACCCCCTCTGGGCCCTACCTCCAGATCCTCCCACACTCCCTCTGCCACCAACCAGGCTCAAGGGAGTAGACAGTTCCAGGGCACGAAGTTCCCTTGCTCTTATAAGTTAACAGTGCTGAGTCCCTTTCAAGCATCTCACCCTTCCAGGCCCCCAGACCTCAGTCTCAAAGCCCATGCTGCTCCCAAAGACAGCGTTTAGAAGTTACCAAAGGGTATAGCACTCCTTGTTACAACTAACTTCTATACACACACACACACACACACACACACACACACACACACACACAAAGCCATCACGGGTGGCTCCTGTCTGTCATCCTAGTTACTCAGGAGGCTAAGGTCTGAGGATCACTGTTCAAAGCCAGCCACGTAGGAAAGTTTGTGAAGCTCCTATCTACACTGAACCACCAAAGAGCCATAGGTGGAGCTGTGGCTCAAGTGTCAGATCACTCTTTGAGCAAGAAATCTCAGGAACAGCATTTAGGCCTTTAGATCAAGGCCCAGTTCTTCTACCTCCAAACACACAGACAGAGACACACACAGACAGACAGACAGACAGACAGACAGACACACACACACACACACACACACACACACACACACACACACACACACACCACAAACACACTGATAGCCCAAGGATTCAGCAGTCCCTGAGAACAGAAACATGACTCCCTCAATGAGGATCATATCCCACCCCTGAGAATGTGTCAGTACTGACATCAGACCCACTGTAGACAAAACATTGAGCATCTCACATATCTGGAATGCCTCATAGACCAGCATGGCATTTCCTACCATACACACTGCTTTGTGGAAAACTTAATCACCTCTTTTTTTTTTCTTGGTTAAGCGGCTTGAACTCTGGGCTTTGGTGCTTTCCCTGAGCTCTTCAGCTTAAGGCAAGCACTCAATTGCTTGAGCCACAGCACTGCTTCTGGTTTTCTGGCAATTCCTTGGAGATAAGAGTCTCAGGGTCTTTCCTGACCAGGCTGCCTTCGACCCATGATCCTCAGATCTCACCTCCTGAGTACCTAGGATAAAAGCCATGAGCTACTGGCACCCAGCCATACTTTTCCATTCCTGTCTTTCTCTCCCCTCAGGAGACACCCAAAAATTCTGGAAGTCGAGCTGTGATTCAAATGGTAGAATGCTATATTGCAGCATAAAAGATAATATCCATGCCATAGTTTCAAGCTTTTTCTAGCATATACCCACCCAAGAAAGGGAAGCAAGTGGGCACATGGGAGCTCAAAGCTAACATATAATAATCAAGACTCCCAGAACAGACACCATCCTGCTCTGATTCTCTACATTCTATGTCCTATATCATGGCAGTCGTAGATGGAACTGACCATGCACCAAGTTGGGACATTCAAGTACAATCTCATACTGAAGATCCCCTGACTTTATCAAAGACTCAGGATCTCTCACTGTCCTGCCTCAGCACTGGGCAGTGAGGTAAAGTCTAGTTATCCAACCACATGATATGGGAACTAAAGGGTTTTCTGGTCAAGGGATGGAGACTGAGGGGATCTAGGTCCCTTTCGGGGAGGTAAAAAAGGGCTGCTCTATCCCAGAAATTTTCTTATGTTGTGAGTATTATCAAAGAAACAATCCTGCTCAGAGCCCAGTGCCTCTAGTTTTCCCACCAGGTTGTACCCAGCTCTGCCCCACCTTCAGCTTGCCCTCTCTGAATCCCAGATCTGCCATCTAGACTAAAGACTGAGCCAGCCAAGAGACCCGTTTCCTGCCCTCATTCCCAGGCTGTCCTGTGGCAGTGGCATGCTTACCTCAGTCTTTGGTGGAGGAATGAACACAAGAGGTGGTATCATCAGATTGAGCCTTGGAAAGTCCTAGTCCCCAAGGATGTATTGCACAAGCATCCTGCAGTGAACAACAGCCAGGTCGTCAATGATGAACCCAAGGTGCAAGGACTTTTAATAGCAGTGTGGCTGGATCAAAGGCTGGTAGTCTTTGTTGTCAGGCGAGGTCATGGCTCTGATTTCGGCTCATCAGTTGCCATCCTTCACCTTCTGCCCTCCCTCAACTTCCTCTCCACCCAGGTCTTTCTCCTTATGCTATAACACCCCTTCCATCCTTCCAGGACTTTTTCCTTTTTCTCTCACCTTCTATTGCTATGAACAAGCAGCCTATATAAAGTCTGTACCCCTTCTCCAATCCAACTGCCTGTTTCCAACTATCACATCCCAAACTGCCCACAGTCCAATCACTTCTTAACAACTCAACAAGTGGTGTTTAATGCACCAGTCCCTCCCACAGGATGTCATTATTTCTCCTCTCCAGCTGGCCAGGAGATGGGCCCATGCTGATTATCGGACCCTATAGATTATTGGGCCCTGCTGATTATTACAGTATCCTCCTTGTGAACTAGTAGCAATTGAAATTGGAAATTTGATTGTGATATTACAAACTCATTGTGACATCACTAACCCATTTTGAGATCATCATTACCATGACATAACAAACCCCTTGTGACAACATTGTCATTGTGACATCATGATTCCATTGTGACATCTCAAATCTATTACGACCTCTTAGCTCCTTTGAAAAATAACATGCCCTTTTCAACATCCAGTCCCTCTGTATATCCATATCCTTGTTGTGAACTGACAGTTGAGATCAGACATGCCATTCTAACATCAAAAAGTGTTTGTGACATCCTCAACAGTGTGAGAGCACATTTTCATTATGAGAGCATAAGCTCATTGTGACATCACCAAACTCAATGACAAATCGCATTATGAGAATTCTCATTGTGACGTCATAGACACATTGTGAATGCCTATTCTGTGATTTCATTGTATTTCAAATGTGGCATGAGAGTTGATATCAGAAACGCATTTTTGTGCCTACAAACCATTTTGACATCATAATAACTTTGTGACATCACAGTACCATTGTGCTATCACTAACACAATGTGACATCACAAACCTCTCCTGTCCTCATCACTTTTGTGACATGCTGACATTGTGATATCTTAGACCTTTTTGCCCTCATAGTTTGTTTCCATACTCATATCTCATGCATGACTTGTGATAACAGAAATCAACTGTGACATCATGACCATTGTGACATCACACTGACAGATGTCATGATCATCGTGTCACATTGTGACATCATAAAATGTTTTGATGTAACAATTGATTGGTGATGCCATACGTTAAGGGGTCTATGATGTCACAATTGGTTTGTGATATCCAAATGGCATAATGGATCTCATTAGTCATGTAATCACAGAGAATATGAGTTCACAACAGACTGTGGTAGCTCCAAAGTCATGTGTTTTCACAAATATTATGAAGCCCTAGGAGGACTGTGATGTCACAGTATGACACAATGTTTATGATGTCTGTCAGTGTGATGTCAAAATGGTCATGACGTCACAGTGGATTTCTGATATCATATATCATAACTGAAATATTATAAGGTTGAAAACAGGTTACGAGCTCATGAAGGGCCTAAGATATCACAATTGCTGCACATCACAAGACTTATGAGGACAGGGCAGGTTTTTGATGTCACAATGTGTTAGTGATATCACCATGGCACTGTGATGTCACAAAGTGATTGTGATGCCATATATTTATGAGATCACAATATATTTCTGACATCAACCAACATGCCACATTTGAAATAGAATTAAATAAGAGAATAGGCATTTACAGTGTGTCTATGACATCACAATGACAATATAATGTCATAATGATATGAGGTCATTGTAAATTGGTGATGTTGCAAGGAGGTAATTTTGTAATAATGAATATGTGTTGTCACACTGGTGATGGGGTCACAAAGGGTTTGTGATGTTACAATGGCATATATGAATTCAATTGTCATGTGTTCACAACGAGGATATGGGTACACAAAGGGACTACGATGTCACATATGCCATGTGTGTTTTCAAAGGTACTTAGGGGTCATGATAGCTTTATGATACACAGTTGTGATGAGGTCACAATGGGCTTTTGATGTCATAATAATTTTGTAATATCTCAAACAAAAGTCCATTTTCAATTTTTACTATTTCACAATGTGCATACAATTTCACAGAATGAGCTGGAAGTCATAATGCACATGAATTTTTTAAAATGTTAGGAGGTCATTTTAGGTTTGTGAATATACAATGGGACAGTGATATCACCATGACAATGTCAACTCATTACATTATGTCAAAATATTTTTTTGGTGTCACAATTAGTTGATAATTCCACATTGGTGGTAAGGTTACAAAATGTTGGTGATATCTTGGGCATGTCAAAATGACATGATGATTCTCAATTATCTTAACTTTTAATGAGTATATGAGTTCACAAAGGGACTGTGGTTTCTCCAAAAGTATGTGTTGTCACACATATTGAAATCCTAAAAGGTTTGTAATGTCAGAATTTGACACAATGGATATGACATCTGGCAGTGATGTCACTGGGAATTTGTGATATCAAATGTCATATGTGAAATCTAATGAGGTCAGCAACAGATTATGAGGACAAAAAAGCCTAAGGTATCAGAATTGTAGCATGTCACAAAAGTTATGATGAGAGGCTGGGGAGGTGGCTCAGTGGTAGAGTGCTTGCCTTGCATGCCTGAGGCCCCAGCACCACATAAGCAAAAAGAAAAAAAAAGCCAGAAGTGGCGCTGTGGCTCCAGTGGTAGAACACTAGCCTTGAGCTGAAGAGCTGAGAGATAGCACCCTGTCCCAGAGTTCAGGCACCACGACTGGACCCCCCAAAAAAAAGTTATGATGAGAGGATAGGTTTGTGATAACACGGTGGGTTAGTAATTTCACAATGGCAACATGATATACAAAGGGATTGTGATATCACAATGGTTATGAGTTCCTGATTTGTTTATGATATCAAACTACATGCCACATTTGAAATGGAATGAAATCACAGAAAAGGCATTCATGATGTGTCTATGATGTCACCATGACAATGTGAAGTTATAATTCTATCATATCATTTTAGTTTTGTGATTTCACAATGAGTAGATGGTATAAAAATGATAATGTGATTTCACAATTATGATGATCTCACAAACTGTTTGGATATCAAAATGTAATGTTTGATTCTCAATTGTCAATAATGCACAGTGGGATTTTGGGTACACAAAGGGACTCTGATAACACAAAGCTATGTATTTTTCAAATGTTATAAGAGATTATAATAGATTTGGAATGTCACAATGTGATCCTGGTATCAAAACAACAATGTGAAGTCACAATGGGTTTGTGATGTCACAGTGGTGATGAGGTCACAATGGGTTGGTTATGTCACGCGTTTGTAATATCACAATTATTTGTCCAATTTCAATTGCTACTAGTTCACCAGGACACTGTAATAACCAGAAGTGCCCTTATAATCCACGGGAAGATATAGTCATCATGGCCTCTTAGTCTGGACCAATGGAGAGGGGGGGCATGACACTGTAGGGGGCAGGATGTGCAGCTGAAGGAGATAGGATGTCACGCCCCACAAGGTGAGCTGCCAAGAAGTGATTGGGCATGGACATTTGGTAAGTGATAACTGAAAACTGGAAGGCAAGAAACATTTCATTTGGGGAAGGGTACAGCCTATATATAAGCTGCATTTTCAGAGCAAGAGAAGTGGAGAGAAAAAGGTTAAAGGCCTGGATGGAAAGAAGTGATGAGACTGCTGTAGGGCAAAGACCTGGGAGGAGAGGAAATTGAGAGAGCAGGAGGTGAAGGACGGCAACTGGCCACCTGGACAAGGAAGGGTAGGCCTTCAAGAGTAGAGCATCCTGAAGAGAAGAATGGAATGGTGTAAGGAAAAAAAGAAAAGACCTGAAAGTTAAGACAGATCTGTAGAGAAGGAGAATGAAGAGAAAGGAAAAAGGCTTGTCCTTTGAAGTGTGGAGCTTTGGAGATCATTATTTTGGGAGTTGGTTGTTTGCAGACCAGTTAACAAATGGCTAAACGGCTCATTGGAGGTCTGAGGGTTCATGGTTGAGACTGAATTTAGCTCTCGTGATCCAGCCCAGGCCAAGGTAGTCACTTGTTACAAAATTTATGAGGAAAGACAGGTTTGTGATGTTACATTGCATTAATGATATCACAATGTCAACATGAGGTCACAAAGGGATTGTGAGGTAACAATGATGATGTGGTCACAATGGGTTTCTGAAATCAACCTATATGCCACATTTGTGATAGAATGAATTCACGGAATAGGCAATTGAATTGTCTCTAGGACCTCACAATGAAAATGTGATGTCATAGAAGGGAACCTTACTTCATTGTTGGTGGGAGTGTAAACTTGTTCAACCACTTTGGAAAGTAGTATGGAGAATCCTCAAAAGAATCCACATAGAGCATCCCTATGACCCAGCAGTCCCACTTTTGGGCATTTACCCAAATGTTTACAAACAAGACCACACTAAAGCTACCAGCACAACTATGTTTATTGCAGCATAATTTACCATAGCTAAGATATGGAACCAACCCCGATGCCCCTCAGTAGATGAATGCATCAAGAAAATGTGGTATATATACACAATGGAATTCTATGAATCCATCAGAAAGAATGACATTGCCCCATTTGTTAGGAAATGGAAAGACTTGGAAAAATTATATTAAGTGAAGTAAGCCAAGCCCAAAGAAAAATAGGTCCCATGACTTCCCTTATTTGAAATATCTAGTATATGTATGAGTCAAGCAGAAAAGGTCAGATAAGTTGATGTTAGGAAAATGAACCCTAAGATATGTATTTTAAATGTTTGTTTTCTTTCATGCATTTGTTTCTAACACAATTATAAGATTATTTCTTTGTTGCTTTGTATGTCCCTCCCACACAGTATAACCCTGCTTTCACTGTATTTAATGTCGGTATAATTTGTGGAGGGGAAGGGGAAAAACAGTTCGTTTAAATAAGGATACAGGTGGAACTTTTGCAACAATGAGAAGTTCAAGTTGTAATGTCGAAAACGAACTTTACAACTTGGGGGGGAAATTTGGAGGGGACGGAGGATGGGAAGGGATGGGAAGGGTAAACAAAGGAGGAGGCTACAATGCTTGATAAGAAATGTATTTACTGTCTTGCCCAGGTAATTTTAACCCCTCTGTACAGTATTTTCACAATAAAAAAAGGAAAAAAAAAGAAAATGTGATGTCATAATGCCATGATATATTTGTCATTTTGGGATGTAACAATGGGCTGATGGTATTATAAAAACAATGTGAGCTCACTCTGGAGATGATGTCACAACGCGTTTGTAATGGTACACTGGCATGTCTGATGTCAGTTTTCTTTGTTCACAGTGACGACAAAGGGACCCAAAGGGACCATGATACCACAAACACCATGTGCTTTTTCCAAGGTGCTAAGCGGTCACAATAGGTTTGGGATGTCACTTGTTGATCATGATATCACTGTGGCAATATGATGTCACAATGGGTTTGTGATGTCATGTGGTGATAAGGTCACACTTGGATAGTGATGTCACAATGAAGGTGTAATATCACCATTACATGTCCAATTTCATTCTACTAGATCACAATGAAGATATGAGTTCACGTAAGGAGCTAGAAGTCAGAAAGTCCACGAATTTTGTAAAATATTATGAGGACATAATAGGCTGGTGAAAATGCAATGAGACAGAGATATCCCATTGGCAATGTGATGCTACCATTACATGCGATAGTATTGTTTTGAAGTCACAAATGTTGATGCCATACAGGTGATGAGGTCACATAGGTTTGTGATTTCACAATGGGATGTTGATGTCACAATCTCATGCAAGATCTCTAATTGACAATGACTATATAAGTTCACAATGGATAAAGATGTATCCAAAGGCATATGTTGGCACAAGTGTAATGAGTCTTAACATGTTTGTGATGTCCTTATGTGACTCAGTGGTCATGCCATCTGGCAGTGTGATGTTACAGTGGTCATGATATCACAGTGGATTTTTGATATCACATGTCATGCCTGAAGTATTATGAGTTAAACAATTTATAAACTCAGAGTTGCAAAAGAGATCACACTGGCAGCATGTCAAAAAATTTATGAGGATGACAGTTCTGTGATGTCACAGTAGGTTAGTGATATCATAATGGCAATGTGGTGTCATCAAGGTGTTGTGATATTATAATGTTTTTGGGGTCCAATGTATTTCTAATATCAACCCACCTGCAACATTTGAAATAGAATGAAATCACAGAATAGGCATTCCAATGTATCTGTGACATCACAATTACATGAGATTTAATGTCATTGTTTTGTGATGTCATGATGGGCTGATGTTATCATAATGACAATGTGATGTTACACTGGTGATGATATCACAAAGGTTTTGCGATGTTAAAATGGCATGCCTGATCTCAGTTGTAATTATCTCAACATGAGGATATGAGTACACAAAAGGCCTGTCATGTCACAAAGGCCATGCTTTCTTTCAAAGCTTCTGAGGTCATAACAGTTTTGGGATTTCACAATGTGATCAAGGTACAATAGCAATGTGATAAAACAATGAGTTTGTGATGTCTCTGAGGTGATGAGGTCACAAAGAGTTAATGATGTCTCATCAAGTTTGTAATATAACAATCACATATACAATTTCAATTTCTTCTAATTCACTATGAGGATACTATAATAACCAGTGGGTCCAGAATTATCTGTGGGGGCCAATATTCATTGTAAATTCTTGGCTTGGCCAACCGGACAGTGTGGGGAATGCCGCCAAAGGTGGAGGTGTCAAGCCTCACTCGGTGAGCTGTCAAGAAGTGATTAAGCATTGGGCAGTTTTGGAAGTGATGGTTGAAAACTGTTAGGCAGGAGATCCGTTGGAGGGAGGAGGGATACAACCTATATATAAATTGCATTTTCAGAGCATTATAATGGAGATGAAAATGGGAGTTACCAGGATGGAAGAAAGTGGTGAGACAGCAGGAAAGGAAAAACCTGAGAAGAGAGGAAGCTGAGGGAGAGCAGAAGGTTGGCAAGTGGTCACTGGGGCAGAGTAGGGCAGGCCTGTGGAGAGTGGAGAGGCCTGAAGAGAAGAAGGAAGTGGTGGAAGGGAAAAATGGAAAGACCTGGAAGGAATGACAGGTCTGTAGAGAAGGAGCGAAGAATGGAAAAGAAAAAAGCCTTGCCCATTGAGGTTTGGAGCTTTGGAGATCATAATTTTGTGATTGGTGTTTTGCAGAACAATTAAGAAAGGGTGGGGCTGCCCATTGGAAGTCTAGGTTTGGTGGTCAAGGCTGCTCTTGAACCTGGGTATAGAGTCCAGGATAAGGTAATCACAGTCCCCTTTCTAGTGAAAAATGGTTTATTATATTAAATGTGACTCGATGGTTTGTCTCCTTGCCTTAGAGGTCTTATGTACATACATTCACAGAAAGAGCTTGAAGTCTGAAAGCCCATGAATTTTCTAAGATCTAATGAGGCCATAACAGGTTTGTAAAAACACAATGGGAGAGTGATATCACAACAGCAATACCACAATATCATCTCAAAATGATGATTTGATAAAACAATTAGTTGTGGATGCCATTCTCGTGATGAGGTCACAATAAGTTTGTGATGTCACAATGGTTTCACGATGTCAGAGTGGCATGGGAGATCTCAACTCTCATTAATTGGCAATGAATATATGAGTTCCAACAGGGACAGTAATGTCTCCAAAGGCATGTTTTGTTACAAATGTGATGCAGTTCTAACAGGCTTGTGAGGTCACAATGTGACACAATGGTCATGACATCTAGCAGTTTGATGTCACAGGGGATTTCTGATATCACATATCATACCAGAAATATGAGATTGAAAACAGATTGTGAGCTCACAAAGGGCCTAATATATGGCAATGGCAGTATGTTACAAACCTTATAAGGACAGTATTGGTTTGTGATGGCACAGCATGTTAATGATATCACAATGGCAATGCAATGTCACAAAGTATTTGTGATATCACAATGGTTATATGGTCAAAATGGGTTTCTGAAATAGAATGAATTCACAGAATAGGCCTTCACACTGTTACGTCTATGATGTAACAATGTCACTGTGATTTATAATGCTATGATGCCATTCTTGTTTGGTTATGTCATAATGAGCTGATAGTGTCATAATGAAATTTTGATGTCATTGCTGATTTATGATGTTACAATGGTTATGAGGTCACATTATGATTCTGATATTAACACACATGTAAATTTGAAATAGAATGAAAAAACCACGCACCGGTGGCTCATGCCTGAAATCCTAGCTACTCCAGAGGCTGAGATCTGAGGATTGCAGTTCAAAGCCGGCTCAGGCCGGAAAGTCTATGAGAATCTTATTCCCAATAAAAACCATTAGAAAACCGGAAGTGGTTCTGTGGCTCAAGCGATAGAGCGCTCGCCTAAAGCTGAAGAACAGGGACAGCACCCAAGCCCAGAGTTCAAGCCCGACGACTGACAAAAAAATATTAAAACAGGCATTCACAATCTTTTTATAACATCACAATGACAATGTGATCTCATATTGCTATCTTGTCATTGTAGTTTTGTCATGTCAAAAGTAGTTGATGCTGTCATAATGACAATATTATGTCACTCTGGTGATGTCACAAAGGGTTCATGATGTTAAAATGACATGTCTGATATCAATTGTCAGTTCATAATGAGGGTATAGTTACACAAAGGGACTGTGTTGTCACAAAGGGCATGTGTTTTTTCAAAGGTGCTAAGAGGTCCTAATAGGTTTTCGATGTAACAATGTGATAGTGATGTCAAATGGCAATGACAGCTCACAATGGTTTTGTGATGACACATTGGTGATGAAATCAAATAGTTTTTTGTTTTTTTTTTTAATTTTATTTTATTTTATTTGAGAACATACTGTACAGAGGGGTTACAATTACATGGGCAGGATAATGCATACATTTCTTACCAAGCATTGCAGCCTCCTCCTTTGTTTACCCTTCACCTCCCTTCCCAACCTCCCCCCTCCCCCCCACCAATTCAGACCCCCCCCTACACCGACATTGTAAAGCTGGTTTTGACATGACATTTTGCACTTCTCATTGTTGCAACAGGTCCACCTGAATCCTTAAACAACTTGTTTGTCCCCATCTCCTCCACATGTTATACTGACATCAAATATAGTGAAAGCGGGGGTTACACTGTGGGGGAGGGACATACAAAGCAACAAAGAAATAATCTTATAAATGCGTTAGAAACACATGCATGAGAGAAACAAAAACATTAAAATACATATTTAAGGTTTCGTTTTCCTAACATCACATTATCTGACCTTTTCCGCTTGACTCAAACCTATACTAGATATTGCAAATAAGGGAAACCATGGGACCTATGTTTCTTTGAATGGAATTTTATGACTCCATCTGAAATCAAATAGTTTTGTGAAGTCACATCTCATAATCACATGTCCAATTTCAGTTGCTACTATTTCACAATGAAGATATGAGTTCACAAAGGGACAGTGTTGTCTCTAAAGTCATGTGTTTCACAAATATGATGAAGTCCAAACAGATTTGTGAGTTCATAATGTGCCACCATGGTCTTGATGTCTATCAATGTTATGTCACAATGTTCATGATGTCACAATGTTCATGATGTCAGAGTCAATTTCTGATATAATATGTCATACCTGAATTATTATGAGTTTCAAAACAGATTATAAGCTTACTAACAGCCTAAAATATCCTAATGGCAGTATATCACACATGTTATTACTAAGTTATGACCTCCTCATCAGTATGGCATCATCAATTGTAACATCAAAACATTATTATAACATCACATTGTCATTGTGAAATAACTGTCCCGTTGGGTTTTCACATAGTATGACCTCACACTATGATGCTTCTTCTATCAACTGGTATCCTCATATTGAATTATGAGTAATTAAAATTGGGTATATCATTCTGATATTACAAACAAACTGATATCACAAAGCCATTGTGACCTCATCACCACTGTGACATCAAAAACCCAATGGGATATCTCATTTCCATTATGACATTATGGATCACATTGTACCATTCCAAAACACACATGGCCTCTGTGACATCACAGAACCTTTTTTGTATCCATAACCTCATGGGGAACTAAAGACAACTGACATCAGACATACCAAGGAAACATAACAAATCCTTTCTGGCATCATAATTGTGACATCATGTTGCCATTATGACACCATCAGCTCATTTTGACATGTAAAACTACAATGACATCATAGCATTGCAACATCACATTGTTATTCTGATGTCAAATACACGTTGTGTTTGCCTATTACGTTATTGATTCTATTTCTAATGTGACATGTCGGTTATCAGTAACCCATTGTGAGTTCATGACCATTTTGATATCACGATGCCTTAGTTCAATCATATTGCCATTGTGATGTCACATTGCCAAATTGATGTCACAAAGGGATTTTGATGTGACAAGGGTTGTGACATCATAATGAGTTTCTGATATTAACCCACATGCCACATTTCAAATACAATGAAATCACAGATTAGGCATTCACAATGTGACTATGATATCACAATGACATAATGGCAAATATTATAATCTCATTGCCAATTTGTGATGTCACCATAAGCTAAAGATATCATAACAACAATGTGATGTTACACCAGTTATGACGTCACACAGGGTTTATAATGTTACAATGGTTATGACGTCATAATGTGTTTCTGACATCAACTGACATTCCACATTTTACATAGAATGAAATCACAGGATATACATTCACAATGTGTCTAAGACAGCAAAATGCAATGTGATGTCATAATGCTATGAGGTCCCTGTAGCTTGTCGATGTCACAATGTGCTGATAGTGTCATAATGATTGATATCACACTGGTGATGAGGTCACAAACGGTTTGTGATGTCACAATGCTATGTCAGATCTTAATTGCTATTAGTTTACAGTGAGGACATGAGAATAAAGTCACCATGATATACACAAATGAACTGTGATGACACAAGCGCCATGTTTTTTGTCAAAAGTACTAAAGTTCCTAACAAGTTTTGTTTGTCAAAGTGTTAATGATATAAAAATGGGTTAATGATGTCAAAACTAGTTTATAATATCACATATTATTTCAAATTTCAATTGCTAAAAGTTCATAATGATACAAGTTCACAGAAGAAGCTTGATGTCCCAAAGGCTATGCATTTTCTAAGATGTGATTAGGTCATAATAGGTTTGTGAAAGCATGATGGTACAGTAATATCAAAATTGCAATATGATGTCAAATTCTAATTAATTGGTGATGCCATAATAGTGATGAGTTCAAAATTGTTTTGTGATGTCGCAGTAGATTGGTGATGTGACAATGGCACTCCAGAACCTCAACTATCATTAATTCACAACGAGTACATAAATTTAGAGTGGGCTTGTGAGGATTCCAAAGCATTTGTTGGCACAAATGTGATGAAGTTAGAACAGATTTGTGATGTGACAATATGACACAATGGTCATTACATCTAGCAGTGTGATGTCACTATGCTCATGAAGTCAAAGTATATTTCTAATATTTTATGTCATTCCTGAAATAATATGAGGTCGAAAATAGATTGAGCTATCAATGGGCCTAATATAACACAGTGGCAACATGTAACAAAACTTTAGGGGACAGGACATGTTTGAGTTGTCACAGTTGTTTAGAGATATCACACTTTCAATGTTACATCACAAAGGGATTGTGATGTCACAATGGTTATGAAGTCAAAATGTGTTTCTGATATGAACCCACATGCCACATTTGAAATATAATGAAATCACATAATAGGCATTCATAATGTATATATGATGTCACAATGACAATGTGATGTCATAGTGGTATGATGTCATTACAGATTTGTGATGTCACAATGACCTGATGTTGTCATAATGACAATGTGATGTCCCACCGATGATTATATTGTAAATACTATGTGATATTTCTTTGGCATATCTGATCTCAATTGACATTTCCCAATGAGGATTTGGATACACAAAGGGAATGCCATGTCACAAAGGCCATATGTTTTTTCAGAGGTGCTAAAGATGTCATAATGGGTTTGGGAGGTCTCAAGATGATAGTAATGTCACAACAACAATGTGATATCACAATTGCTTTGTGATGTCACATTGGTGATGAGGTCACAATGGACAAGACCAGTTTGTGATATCATAACAGGTTAGTATCACAATGGCACTGTGATGTCACAAAGGGATTTTCATGTCACAATGGCTTTGAGGTCATAATGGATTTCTGATATCCACCAATATTGCTCACTTGAAATAAAATAAAATCACAGACTAGGCATTCACAATATGTCTATAATCTCACTATGACATATGATGTCATAATACTATGATATGTAAGTTTAGTGATGTCAAAATGGTTTGTCTTATCTTATTAGTCATAGATTACCATGAGGATCCCAAAGGTTGCTATGTGCTGAATCCTTCAAAAGGCTCATTGTGCTGAGTCCATTACACACGGGTCTTTGCGCTATTTTTTAAAATTGTTTTGAGTCCTTGAGAAGTAGGTATCCCCAACAATCACACACACACACACACACACACACACACACACAAACATGGAGGGACACTGTGAACTTGCTTGGAGTGTAGGGTGGATGGAGAAGAGTCCCCCCAGTGGTTGGGCTGAGGGGAGATTCGATCCCCCCCTGGGCAGCTACTGGGGTTGGGAGGAAGCCCTGACCTGAGGTGAGGCTGCTTCTGCCATGGCCTGGTAAACTTAGGACAGAGTCAGGACAGCACAAAGCCAGGGATGGGGGCGTGGCTGAGGAGGGGAGGAGGCGTGACCCAGGGGAGGACAGGGCATGGCTGAGGGGCCACATATCTGCTGCAGCCAGGGACACACAGGGGCTGGAGCATTTGCGCAGCACGGGAGGGGCATCCCGGGAGAGAAGTGGGGCCAGAGAGAGAGCAGAGAGAAGAGCAGACACAAGCACCAGGGATGGTGGCCTCAATGCCTCTGCTGCTGTAGGAGCATGGGTCTGGGCCAGGAGCCCAGAGCACACAAAGCCAGCACATCAGGCACATCCCTTGCACAACCCCAGGGAGGCTCAGAGGCTAGGTATGCCCTGAATCCTAGGCCCCTGGCTGGGAGCTCAGCTGCAGCAGGGGCATGCTCAGCTCAGCCATCCACCAGCCCCTGCCCTTGCCCCATTTCCTTCGCTCCCTCCAGCATTGCATTGGCGCTGGCTCAGGCCTGTGGCGCCTCTCAGTGTCGAGTCATCCATTGATGGTGCGCCCCTAGCTGGTTTAAGGCCCTGACCTGGTACTAGCCCCTGGTCTTCTGCTCTGAGCACAAGCGTCCACCATGCCACTGCCATCAATGCACGTGACACGCAGAACCACAGCCAACAGATGCTCCCAGCAGCACAAGTGAGTGGCCTCCTGCAGGTCAGCACCTTGCCACCTCCCCCTACCACTCCCACTCTCCCCCCTGCAAATCCTGCCTCCCCTCTTGTGTCCCAACCATGCCATCCAAGCACCAGGCAGGCCAGCCCTGACTCTGCCACAAATGCGCCCCAGAAGTGAGGAGTGGGGGAGGCTGTTTACTCTGGTAACTCACCCCCATCCTTAGTGGCCAGTATCCCTGGAAATGGGGGGATGCATGAATGGGTGAGAACGGGTCACCACTGAGCCCCTGGCTGGAGCAGTGGGAGCCACACAGTCCCACATCTGCACTCTTCCTCTCCCTGGTGGGAACCTGGTGGCTTTAGTCAGAGGTGGGGAACAGCACCTCTGCACCTGCCTTATTGGGTCTTTTCCTTTTTTTCTGGGAGTGGGGGGTGTTGGATGCAGAAGATAGGCCTCCCTTGCTGTGTGAACCCTTGTCCTCTGTGCTCAGTCACCTTCATCTGAGGAGGGTCCCAGAAAAGCCCACTAGTGAGGTGAGGGCACTGGGTGTCAGATAGTACATGAATATATGGGAGGAACACACGCCCTCAGACACACATAAACCCCACCTATCCCCCCACCCCAGCTGTCAACAGTACTCACAGGGTGATCACATTTCCCATCTCTGCCAGTGTCTGCTGGTGCTCCCTGTCCTTCTGGTTTCCTTGTCCTCCCCAAGAATCTGCCTAGTTGCTCAGAAGTATCTAGGAGGGAAGTAAGAGTCTGTCCATGTATGTAGCCTTTAGGACCCCATCCATTTCCTCAACACCAACCCCACCCTGGGTCAGACACCCCCCTTGGGACCCCATGACCCACTGTCCTGGCTCTGAGGAACCACCTGTCTGGGGATTCCTTCACCTTCACCCAGCATCCTGGCCTAGGGTTTGGTGAATGGGGAGTTAAGGCTGGTCGTTCCCAAGGGGAAGGGTCAGGCCCTGGAGAAGGGGAGAGGCAGGGTCGTGCTGTGTCATTAGATTGGTACTCCCCTTGGGTGGGAGCCCTTGGTTCTGACAAGGGAACAGAGAATGGGAACCCGCGTGCCCCAGCTAATACACTGTCCCAGATGAGGAACCAACAAACTTAGGAGAGGTACTACTCTGAGTTTGTGTGTGTGTGTGTGTTGTGTGTATGTGTGTGTGTGTGTGTGTGTGAGAGAGAGAGAGAGAGAGAGAGAGAGAGAGAGAAAGAGAAAGAGAGAGACAGAGAGAAGAGAGAGAGAGAGAGAATCTTTCTCCTTGTAGAGCCTGACTGTCCTCAGGTGAGTGATCAGTTGGCAAATTGCATGTGCTGCATGGAACAGTCATCTGTCAACATTCTGAAGGTGTGTGTGTGTGTGTGTGTGTGTGTGTGTGTGTGTGTGTGTGTGTGTGTGTGTTGGGAGAACAGGGAGATGAGAACAATGAAAATATATTTAAGTCACCATGTCTAAAAACAGCAAAAGCATTTTATTTCTCTCTGTGTGTATATTTGTTGTTGTTCTTTCTTCATCAATTTCACCAATACCAAGTACAAGCCCAGCCACAATACTTGTTTTCTCCTTCACAGTTTCATGGCTCCTTTATGGAAGATTTCATTAGACATTATTTTTCTCCCCTTTCCACCTCTCTCTTCCCCCTTTCCTGTCGCCCACAGTAGCTGCTGGGCCTGAGTAGGTCTCCCCTAGAAGAACCCTGGACTAGAGTGGCCACCTGTCCTTATATCCCCAGCCAGAAGTTTGGTGAGGCGAATGAGATCACAGCCACACTCTTCCAGCCAGACACTCTGCTCTTGTGTGTTTAGTTGGAGGTAATTCAAGGGTTTGGAATGTGTCTGCCTAACATAATTGGGGAACGAGATGAGGGAAAGGATAGGGCAGGGGCTGTGAAGCTATGAGGTTTTGGGGACTGGCATATGGTGTGACATGGCAGATGGTTCACCATGACAGTGGATGAGAGGGGAACCATATCTAAGGCATTAACGGTCTCTGTGGGCATCAGGGCACAGGGCTGAGGGCCCCCACTGATGGTGAGGATACCCTCCTGGGTGGGTGCTCAGTGTCAATCCTCCCTGGAGTCTTGCAGAATCTAATCTGTGTCCCGCCTGGGCTGTTTCCAGCTGCGCATTTGGAGGCAAATCCATTTCCCCTGCTGGAGCCTGCTCAGTATCAGGAGGTGTCAGTTAGCTAGGGCTCACTGAATGCCAGGTTCTGTAACCTGCTATAGACTGTCTGGAAGGAAAAGGGGACCACTGACTTTGTAACCCTTTATGTTTGATTGGGACAAATTAAATACCACATATTCCATGTTTGTTTAAGTTAAGCTGGCAATTTCCACTAATGTTTGGGATTATGGATCAAATTATATGGATGATTTCAGCCATCAAACAATGATGTTCTAGCGGCACAGACAGAGTTCCCAAGCCAGATCGTCTCCTGCTTTGAATGCTGTTCCTTGACTGCCTTTCTCTGGCAGCTGTTGAATCTCTCTAGGATGACCACCCCACTTGAGGACATTGTGGGAAGCAGAGATTGTGACCTCGCCATGCCCAGCCTGCCAGCTATGAGCAGAGATGATTCCCAACACCTGTACTGGACTCTGGGAGACTCAGAAAACCAAGGCTGCCTCAAGGATCCTTACTCTGCAACATGAAACATAGGGGCCAGATGTGGTGGATGATCTTGACTGGCCCCAGGGAAGGACAGGAGGCCCCTTGAGCCAGGCATTCAGCTCACAGCAAACTTATTCACACCTACGTGGGAAATTGAGTGCCACAGAGCTGCTCAGCTGCTGGACAGAGATCTTTGAGAAGATAGGCATCCCAGAGGCCCAGGAATGTAGCGAGTACATAGTGGCTCACACCCTCAGAGCCAAAACAGTTAAGTGTGGTGGCACCAGGAGGGCTAAGAGGGAGGAGGGAGACCTGAGGGAGAGCTACATCAGGCTTCGTCCCCTCTCCCCCACAGAAGATTTTTACCTGGATCAGATGGGAATTTTCTGTAGTATTGTCATAGACAGATGCTCATTTATTTATCCAACCATTACAGTGTGCTCCAGGATCTGGGGGGTCATAGACAATGAAAAGTTCCAGGACTGGTTCCACAGCCCATGAAAAAAACTTGGATTGATCTTGATGCCAGTGCTTCAAGCCTGTCATCCTAGCTACTTAGGAGGCTGAGATCAGAGGATTGAGGCTTTTGGCCTTGGCAGGAAAGCCTGTAAGACTCTTGTCTTCAATTAACTACCAAAAACAAAACACCAGAAGTGGATGTGTGGCTCAAGCCATAGACTGCTAGCCTTGAGTAAAAAGGCTTAGGGACAGCACCTAGGCTCCGAGTACAAGGGCCAGGACTGACACAAAGAAAGTAAAGAGAAAGGAGGGCAGGACAGAGGGAGAAAAAAAGGAAAGGAAGGAAGAAGGGAGAACATGAAAGCCTTGGTTTGGAGTCCCTGTATCAAGGAAGACAACTATTCACAATTTATGTTGGGACATTTTCAGAGCCTAAAACCAGTATGTAGGACCAAGCCACTGAACCCTCAGCAACTTCATGCCATCCAGGAGCTGTGTGGTCAACTACTATAGAGGGAACCAGCCTCGGGTAGAACCTAGGGCTCAGGGTGGGTCACCAGGTTTCAATTATCCCCCGCCTCATTGAGTTTATTTTCTGTCAGATAAGAAGAAAGTTTTCAAGGGCTAGGGTTGTATTGGAGTGAGAGAGTTTCAAGGGGAGGGGGAGTCAAAGGATAAGTAGGAATTTGAAGAGGGAGAATGATCCCGGGTCCAGTGTGTCAGGAAATTGGAGCCATGACCCCGCCTGACAACATAGACTACCAGCCTTTGGTCCAGCCACACTGCTATTAAAAGTCCTGGCAACTTGGGTTCATCATTGTTGACCTGGCTGTCGTTCACTGCAGGATGCCTGTGCAATACATCCTTGGGAACTAGGACTTTTCAACGCTCAATCTGATGATACCACCTCTTGTGTTCATTCCCCCACCAAAGACTGAGGTAAGCATGCCACTACCACAAGACAGCCTGGGAATGAGGGCAGGAAATGGGTCTTTTGGCTGGCTCAGTCTTTAGTCTAGATGGCAGATCTGGGATTCAGAGAGGGCAGGTTGAAGGTGGGGCAAAGCAACCTGGTGGGAAAACTAGAGGAACTGGGCTCTGAGCAGGGTTGTTCTTTGATAATACTCACAACATAGGAACATTTCTCGGATAGAGAAGCCCTTTTCACATCCCCCAGAGGGACCTAGATCCCCTCAGTCTCCATCCCTTGACCAGGAATCCCTTTGGTTCCCATATCATGTGGTTGGATAACTAGACCTTACCTCACTGCCCAGTGTTCAGGCAGGACAGCGAGAGATCCTGAGTCTTTGATAAGTCAAGGTATCTTCAGTATGAGATTGTTCTTGAATGTCCAAACTTGGTGCATGGTCAGTCCCATCTACGACTGCCATGATGTAGGACATAGAATGTAGAGAATCAGAGCCGGATGGTGTCTGTTCTGGGAGTCTTGAGTATTATGTGTTAGCTTTGAGCTCCCATGTGCCCACTTGCTTCCCTTTCTTGGGTGGGTATATGCTAGAAAAAGCTTGAAACTATGGCATGGATCTTGTCTTTTATGCTCCAAGATAGCACTCTACCATTTGAATCACAGCTCCACTTCTAGCTTTTTTGGGTGTTTAATTGGAGATAAAGAGTTCTTACGGGCTTTGCTGCTAAGTGGCATCCAACTTGCAGTCCTCAGATTTCAGTCTCCTGAGGGGAGAGGATGACAGGAATGGAAAAGTTTGTTTGGCTGGTTGCCAGTAGCTCATGGCTATTATTCTAGGTACTCAGGAGGTGAGATCTGGGGATCATGGGTCAAAGCCAGCCTGGTCAGGAAAGACCCTGAGACTTTTACCGAAAAGGAATTGCCAGAAAACCAGAAGTGGTGCTGTGGCTCAAGCCCTTGAGTGCTTGCATTAAGCTGAAGAGCTCAGACAGCACCCATGCCCAGAGTTCAAGCCCCACAACATAAAAAAGAAAGAAAGTAAGACATCTTTGCCTGCAAATGATGGTAGAGGTGTGGGGGTTTGGGGGGGGTGCTGTGTTTGGGAGACCAAGTGCTGGTCTCACTGTACAGACATTTGTAAGAACTCCCCAAGATTGCTCCAATTTGAAGCCACAGCTTCAAGAGGACGTGTCCTGTGACAAGCAGAGAGTGGGCGAAGGGGTGCAGGTGTGAGATTGTTGTGTCTTTATTTTGTCCATTGAAGGATAGATTTGGATTCTGGGTATCAAAATCTGAAGTGAAGCCTTCAAAAAGTTTGTGGCCTGACAAAATGGGTTTCCTCTGTTTATATGAAGGTGGCTGAAGCCGGAAGCCACCGGTGGCTCACAACTCCCATCCTAGCTACTCAGAAGGCTGAGATGTGAGGACCGTGGTTACAAGTCAGCTTGGGCAGAATAATCTGTGAGACTTGATGATAGACCACTAAAGAACAGGAAGTGTTGCTTTGGCTCAAGTGGAAGAGTGCTCACCTTCAGCTGAATTGCTGAGGGATAGTACCTTGGCCCAGAGTTCAAACCCATTTACCAACAACAAAAAAAAAAGGTGACTTAGTTTTCCACATAGCAGTGTGGATGATAGGAAATGCCATGCTGGTCTATGAGACATTCCAGATATGTGTGAGGCTCAATGTTTTGTCTACAGTGGGTCTGATATCAGTACTGCCACCTTCTATTGGGTGGGATCTGATCGTGTGTGTGTGTGTGTGTGTGTGTGTGTGTGTGTGTGTGTGTGTGTGTAGAAGTTGTTTGTAACAAGGAGTGCTGGACCCTTTGGTAACATCTAACCACTGTATTTGGGGGGTGCATGGGATTTGTGGCTGAGGTTTGGGGGCCTGGAAGGGTGAGATGTTTGAAGGGGACTCAGCACCTTTAAATTATAAGAGCAAGGGATCTTTGTGACCTGGAACTGTCTACTCCCTTAGTCCTGGTTGGTGGCAGAGGGAGCATGGGAAGACCTGGGGGTGAGGCCCGTAGGGGTTGGCTCCCCAGGGGGACAGAGAGCGTTGTCATCACGTAGAAAGGCTGTGAGCCCTGTTAGTATGGACCTTATTGGCATGGGTCAGACTCTGGGTCATCTCATCATGACGTCTGATGGGCAAGGCCAACTCTACTTTAAATCTTGACCTGTGATCTTCAGATCTCAGCCTCCAGAGTAGGTAGGGTTATAGACATGAGCCTCTGGCACCGAGCCTCTAGTTCTTTTTGGTAGGTTATGGTTTGAATTCAAGAGCTTAGGCTTCCAGTCAGGTCTTCTTCCATGGGAGCCAAGCCTTTCTGTCTTGGGCATTTCTGAGATAGAGACTCCATATATGCTCAGGCTTGGTTGGATCATGTACCTCCTGTGACAGACATGCACCACCATGCCTGGTCCTCTGTATTTGGGATGGTAGATATGTAGCACCATGCTCAGTCAGCAGTTTTGATGGTTGTCTCAAACTCAGTCCACAGCAGCCAATTCTTGACCACAGTTGAAGCTCTAGGTTGGGCCTGGAACCATTGGTCCTCAGTCTCCTCACAGGACAGTTGTGAGGAAACAAGGGATCAATGCAAGGGGAACTCTGGGGCAGGGTCAGGCATAGAGGAAACGGTCATCAAATAAGTTTCTTGGCAATTCTGTGAGCATATAACAAGAAGATACCTGGAAAGGACTCAGAAGTGGCCTGTTATTTATCATGCCACTGGTATGGGATTATGAAACAGAACATGGCTCTCTTTCATCCTTACCCTATCCCCATGAGAAAGGGGATCCTTCACTGTTCAGCTTTGCAGCTGGGGAAAATGAGGCACGGAAAAGCTCAGTGACCTACTCATGACACCCAGGTGACAGGAAGCTCGGCCTGACTTGCCGGCCATGCTCCCTAGGACAATGGGTGCTATTCAGTATATTTCTTATGGTGGGACGTCCACTTATATTCAGTCGTGGGGCTTGAACTCTGGGACTTGGCACTGTCCCCAAGCTGCTCAGATCAAGTTTAGGGCTCTAACACTTGAGTCACAACACAACTTCTGGTTTTCTGGTGCTTTGTTTGAGATAAGCATCTCACAGACATTCCTGCCTGGGCTGGCTATGAACCATGATCCTCATATCTCAGCCTCCTGTGTAGTTACCATTGTAGGCTTGTGCCATCAGCAGCCGGCTTAAGTGTAATTCTCTCTCTCTCTCTCTCTCTCTCTCTCTCTCTCTCTCTCTCTGTCTCTCTTTCTCTCTGTCTCTGTCTCTTTCTCTCTCTCACTAACTTGTTGAATGTGTGCTGGTGGAGTTGGCTCAGCGTCCCCATGTGGCTGAGACCCAAGGTGACCCTCTCATTCTGGAGGTAGGCTGTGGGGTGTCAGGATCATTCTTGCTTGGACTGTGGAACTAGCTCCCTTAGGTAAGCCTCTCTGTGCCCAGGGTAGACTGTAATGGTTACTCATTGTCAGTCTGTCTGGTGAGTCCTTCCCACTACCCTCTGCTAAGACAGTTAAAGGAAAGTGGATGAGGAGGCATTGCATTGTCCAATTGCACAGCACTATCCCGAGCCTCTGATCCTCACTGCCACCTATCTGGCCAGACCCTGATTATCAGAAACTGAATTCACTCTATGTCTATTTCACGTTGCTGCAGTGTGTCGTTTCAGGGAGTGGGGGCAGGATGCAGAGGAAAGACCCCAGATCCGATACCTCCTGGGGGACATTTGTTCTATTACAGCATGAAGTCATTGCTGTGGATATGGAGGAGGCCAGCATCACTTTGAGCTGGAACAATCTCAAAGGTAGCTAGGCTGTTGAAATATCAAACCCACCCAGGTCTGCTTCCCATTCACAAAAAGGAGGATGCAGTGCAGGTAGCCCAGCATTGGCCCTAGGGGATTATAAATGGCTGGTGGAAGTCAGGTGCCAGTGGCTCTCGCCTGTCATACTGGCTATTTGGGAGGCTGAGTTCTGATGGTCATGACTCAGAGCCAGACTAGGCAGGAGAGTCTGTGAGATTCTTATATCCCATAAACTACCTCTCTCCACCCCCCCCTTAAAAAAGCCAGTTGTGGTGCTGTGGCTCAAGTGATAGAGCCTCAGCCTTAAGTAAAAGAAGCCCAGGGATGACACCTAGTCCCTGAATCCAAGACCTAGGACTCACAAAGAAATAAAAAAATGAATAGTGGGCACTTGTTATCTTAATAACAAAGAGGATGGATTCATTCTTCTCTCTGGTACTTTTAGCCAAAGGTAAGAGGCTTCCCTTGATGTTCCTCTAGACATCTCCTTGTCTCTATTATCTCTCCTGGCTTCAGTTGTAGGATAGAATTCAGATCATCCCACTTGATGTGACCTTAATTACCCTCCCCTACCTGCCTTTCTTGAGGTGGGGATCCTGGATGTACTCACCACTGGGTGAAAGAAGCACCAGAGAGATGGGGGTAGGTATACCTGAAACTCACACACACACACACACACACACACACACACACACACAAACACACACACACACACACACACAAACACACACTCACCTAGGCCAAATCTGACTAGCCTTTTCCAAAGATACTTTATCCTTGGGTTATCTGACCCAGGAGAGGAACTTGATCGCATAGAAATGACTATTTTAACTAGGGCTTGCTAGTTGACACGAGACAAACAGAAGCTCAAAGGAAAGGTTCTGGAGCCTGTCTGGCTCAGGCTCACACTTGACATCCTGGCTCCTCGGTAGGCAGAAATCTGAGGATCAAAGATCGAAGCCAGCCATAAGCTGGAAAGCCAATGAGGGTCTTCTCTGCATGGAACCACCAAAATTCCAGAAATGGAGCTGTGGCTCAAGTGGTAGAGTAGCAGCCTTGAACATGAAAACTCAGAGAGACAGCTCCCAGATCTTCAGTTCAAACCCACAAAAGAAATGGCCCCATTTGTTGCCCCCAGACTGCCTGGGCCTCAAGTGCCCTCTCACAGAGTGTGATATCGCACTGGTCCCTGGGTAGTGTATCAGAGCCTTCAGAAATTGGGTGGTGAAAGCCAGGCCTTTGCCTTTGTGCACTCTCAACCCACACCAGCAGGAGGCAGAGCATGACAAGGCCAGCAGCTTGCAGAGCAGAGAAGCTCCCCCTCTGCCAGGGTGATTGGAGCGGGCTTCTTAGAGGCAGCACATGAAAGGGGGTCTTGCTTAACAAGGAGGATGTGACAGGAAGCACAGAGAGAAAAGATGCCATAGATAAAGGACAACATAGCAGAGCATGTCCTTTTCCAGCCAAGGCTGCTGGTTAGATACTCGGTAAAGATGTGCAAGACTGTCCCAAGACAGGCCCAAAAGCTATCCAATGTTGGGATTTTGTCTTAGCATTAGTGGGCTCACCTAGCACAGAGGAATCCCTGGGTGCGATTCCTACGTCACACATACATAGAAAAAGCCAGAAGTGGTACTGAGGCTCACTTAGAAGTGTGCTCACATCAAGCAAAACAAGCTCAGGGACAGCGCCTGTACCCCAAGTTCAAGCCCCAGCATTGTCAACGTAAAACTTCACTTCAAGGGACCTGGGTGACTGGTGGATGGTGTGCCCTGTAGCACTTAGTAGATCCATCCATGCTTTGTGTCTCCTTCTTTGACAGAGGGGATCTAGACACTCTTTCTGCCCTGGGCACCCATGGACCCAGATATCAGCAACACTCCCAACGTCTTCCACTGGGACATGGAGCAGCTGGCCCCAAAAATTCTCAGGTACCGATTGGGTGTGGCGGGGTATACAGGGTAGGCCTAGGAAGTACTAGTGAGTCTGATATGACCCAGACAACCAGGTCATCCAAAGGAAGCTGATGGGAGCTTAGAAAGGGGTAGTGATGTGAAGGGGGCCCTTTAATGCCCATGGCCCTCCCCAAATTCTGAGCCTCCCTTTGCTGTCCCTGAGGGAGGTAGAGGAGTGTCTAGGTGGTAGTGTCTAGAGGAGTAGTAGTTTGAAATTTTAAAGAATGAGACACCATAGGCCATGCGCTGATGGCTCACGCCTGTCATCCTGGCTACTCGGGAGGCTGACATCCAGAGGGACTTGTTTCTCAGCACAAGGAGGAAAGTCCGATGAGAGTCTCATCTCCAATCTCCAACCAGAAGTGGTGCCATGGCTCAAGTGGTAGAGCACTGGCCTTGAACAAAATTCATCTTCAGGGACAGTAGCCAAGCCCTGAGTCAAGCCCCTCATCCATAAAAACAAGAAAGACACCCCTTGCTTGCCAGAGATGGTGAAGGAGTAGGGTTGCTATGGTTGGGACACCAGATTCTAGCCTCAGTGTACAGCAATTTCTAAGAACTCCCCACGTTTACCCGAGTGTGAAGTTATAGCACGCTGGGCGTTGTCTTACCAAGAACACCAGAGATTGCGGCCTACCGTAGCCAGGGAGTGGGCGAATTGGAGCAGGGTTGGAGGGTAGTGTCGGTTATATTCTCTCCAACCAAGGAAGAATGGCTTTGGATACTGGTGTCAAAGTCTAAAAGTGAAGGGTTGCATGTGCTTTATGGCCTGACAACTTGGATTTCCCCTGGTTGTAAGAAGGTGGTTAGCTACTCAGGAGGCTGAGATCCGAGGATCATGGTTCAATGGCAGCTTGAGCAGGAAAGTCTGTGAGACTTTAACTCAAGTGAAGCATCAGAAAACTGGAAGTGGTGCTGTGGCTCCAGTGGTAGATTGCACATCTTCAGCTGAAGAGCTGAGGGATGGCACGCAGGCCCAAAGTTCAAACCCCATGATGGACAACCAAAATAATGTGGCTGAGTTTTCTTCACAGTGGTGTGTACAGTAGGAAATGCCATGCTGTTTTATCCACCATTCAAGATGTGTGAGAGGGTCTGAGTTTTGTTAACATTTGGTCTGAGAATGGTAGTGGCATCTTCTCAGAGAATGGTAGTGGCATCTTCTCAGAGGTTGGGATGTTCAGTTGTTCAGGGACCGCTGAGACCTTGCGCTACCTGTGTGTGTGTGTGTGTGTGTGTGTATGTGTGTGTGTGTGAGTGTATTTTTCCCTCATCACTCTCTGCCACTTCCTGGATGCTTGTATTACCCTTCCTGATCTTGGATGGTGCCATTCCTCAATAGCAACTTTGTCTTTAGTCCCCTATCATAGTCTACAGTGAGTCCTAAATTGCCAGAGACCTGCATATTCCAGCTTTTCCCTGGGACCCATGTCCAGCTGTCCATATCTTTGTCCTCATCCAGGGGATTCTGGGTCCTCAGGGATGGCTGGAATATGTTCTCTCCTGCCTCTGGGGGGGAGGCAGGGTCAGTCATGCTGTGTCCTGTCCTTTTCTCAGCTGGGCCCCTGGCTGCATGTTCCACTCCCAGCAGTAGTGGTGTGGGGGAAGGTTGGTTGCCATTGGCTCTGGCCAACTCGACCTTGTTAGCTGACTGAAGGCTCCCCAAACAAGGATAATCTGGGGCTACATGACGGGTGAGGTCAAGGTGGCTTGGACGTATTGTTAGATGTCTAGGAAATGTCAACGTACCTTATCATAGGCAAATCTATCTTCTGGCCCCAGCTGGGTCTCTCAGGTCCTTCTAGACAATTCTGGATGCCCAGAATAGAGAGGCATATACTTTAGGTTCCAGGGCCAGAGAACTGGGTTATGAGAGACTGGTACAGGCAGTGCCTCAATGTTCTGAGATATTAGTTTTCACCTGGAATGAGCTGAGCTACAACTGGGGAGGGGGCAGTTGTTAGTCATAGTCACAGTAAATTCTCAAGCCAGATCAAGTGGTTTCTCCCTAAGTCCTTCTTGGGCTGAGGGGTTTGGGCCATGGCAGTAAGTTCCATAGAACCTGCCCCTCAATCTCAATATGTGGCTACAGGATCAAGAGAAGGACACTACGTTTGCTCCTTGGTAGTCAGCCCCTGATTGCAGACCTTTATCTGCCCCCCTTCCCCAAGCACTGGTGAGGAAAACAGGGCACCGAGCCCTTGGACTCATGGGATAGTTACTGCTACAAGCAGCAGCCAGTTGGCTGGTGATTCCTGAGCCTAAGAAAGTTTCATGAACCCAACTCAACACCTGACCAAGGTCTGACTGACAAATTTGCACTCTTGTGATACTCGTGTGCCTGGGCATTATCTGGTTTGACATTTTTCAGCTCCTGCCCCTCCTTGCCCAGAACCGTGATCTGAGACAGTAATTTACTGCTTGGATCCACATTGCACCCATGACAGATGCCATTCTGATGATCTTCATGCCCCAAGGCTCGATACTTCTCTGGTACTGTGGCCTGCTCTGTAGGCAATGGCCTCCAAACAGGCTGCTACCAAGGCTTGTAGGACACCTAGATATTTGGAGACCCTCATGGGCCCACAGGAAAGAACTCTGCCTAGAACTACAGTGTAAGTTCCAAGCAGGCCAGGTGTTGGTCATGGGGCTTGAACTCTGGGCTTGGGCACTGTCCCCCAGATTTTCTGCTTACCACATAAGCCACAGATCAA
The DNA here is from genome assembly GCF_019054845.1 of Dipodomys spectabilis. Lineage (NCBI taxonomy): Eukaryota > Metazoa > Chordata > Mammalia > Rodentia > Heteromyidae > Dipodomys > Dipodomys spectabilis. Next base: position 1,076,397 of record NW_024870689.1, read on the forward strand.
CTTCCGGTTTTCTGGAGGTTCCTTGGAGATCAGAGTCTCCCAGACTTTCCTGCTTGGGCTGGCTTTGAAACGTGATCCTCACATCTCAGCCTCCTGAGGATCTAGGAGGACAGGGGTGAGCCACCTTTGTCTGGATGATCTGGCCTTATACCTCAGTGGACTAGGAGCTACTGAAATCTTTTCTTTAATTTTCCTGTGCTAGTCTTGGGGCTTGAACTCAGGGTCTGGTCTCTGGTCTCTAAACTTTTTCCTTCAAGGTTACCACTTTACCACTTGAGCCACAGCTCCATTTCTGGATTTTGGTAGTTCACTGTCAAGAAGAGTTTCATTAACTTTCCTCTCCTGAGCTGACTTGACCCTCGAACTCTATGGCAGTCTCCTGAGTAGCTAGGATTTACAGGGGTTGAGCCACTGTTGGCATTAGGCTAGAAGCTTTTCTAAAGCAAGGGTTTTTCCCTGCATTTGCCCTGACTCCTCCACGCAAAGGAGGCCTGAAGGTCAGGAGCTGTGAAAACAGATTTCCAGCCACAGGAAATGGCTTTGGGTCCCTGGCGAAAAGCCAAGCTAATCTTCCCCTGGGCGCCATTTTGGGACCCCACCCTCTGCCCTGTGACTCAAGTCAATGTTGACCCAGGCTTGAATTTCCTGCCAGACTTTTCTGAAGTCATAGAGCCTTCATAGTACTCACACCACCTGCTCTACAGCATATACCTATGCTGTACCTTCTGCCTGAGGCTCTCTGTCTTGTACCCACATATTAGAACTACTGAGGAATTTTGGCACTGGTTATATCACTTCCTGGAGAAAATCTTTCCTTCCCTTCTCCATCTTTATTTTTTTTTTTTAATATTGAGTTGCTAGAGATGGAACTTGTGAAGGCTGACTGGCAAATGCTCTATATTGGTGTGTGTGTGTGTGTGTGTGTTTGTGTGTGTGTGTGTGTGTGTGTGTGTGTGTGTGTTTGTGTGTGTGTGTGTGTGTGTGTGTGTGTGTGTGTGTGTGTTGTGTGTGTGCCAGTCCTGGGGTTTGAATTCAGGACCTGGATGCTATACTATCTCTGAGTTTTTGTGCTCTAGGCTAGCACTCTACTACTTGAACCACAGCTCTACTTCTGGCTTTTTGGAGAAAAGTGTCTCATATTGAATTTCCTGCTTGCAATGGGATCCTCAGATCTCATCATCCTGAGTAGATTACAGGGGTGAGCCACCAGCACCTGCCCTCTACCCTACCTCTTACCTATAACCTCGGCCCTCCTCTGAGTTCCAGAATAATATGTCTCACCAGGTTCAATTTTTTTGCCAGTCTTGGGGCTTGAACTCAAAACTCATACTTGGGAGAGACTCTAAACATGTGAATACTGTGACAAATATTTCCATTTAATTATGTATCATGTTTCAACACTTAATAAAATGTTAATTAAAATGAATCAATGCCCTAAATTATTGCGTATAATTTTATAATACATGTGCAAAATATAATATTATGGGAATAATAATACTAAATACAATAATCAATAAATGAATCAAAGAAAAAGAAAATACAAAATCAATAATAAAAATCATAATATGAAATTAACATGCATATATAAGTATATATCATGTATTACACATTTATAGAAATATTTCTTCCATTGCAGGACCTTCATTCAGGCCCTCAGAACTCTATTCTGAATTTCTTTTCCTCAAAAACAGTGAGCTTCACATTCACCCATAGTGCAAAAGAGTTACCTGGATGCTGAGCTCACAAACTAGCAATGTCAGGAATACTGGACCCAGTTCCAAGAGAGTGCCTTAATTTTTTAATGGAAACATTTATGTTTATTCAGTTCCTTACTGAACATTAAAAAAAGCAGTATAGAGTTTTGTACAGCTATTCAAACATCCTTCCCTTACCTGTGAAGTGCTTCTCTGAGAACTACATTGTTTCTCTTTTTTTGTACGTTTTTTATTGTAAAAATGTTCTACAGAAGGGTTACAGTTCCAGGAGCAAGGTAATGAGTACATTTCCTATCGAGCATTGTTTACTCCTCCTGTGTTTTTCCCATACCATCCCTTCCCTCCCATCTCCACAACTACCTCCCGCTGCCGAGGTCAATGACTTAGTTTTTGATTTTTGGTTGGCACGGGGTTTGATCTCAAGTAATGGCAACTCTTCGCTCACATTGCTACAGATTTACCAAGACCCTGAGTTCAAATCCCAGGCTAGGAAAGAAAACTGGCAAAGATTCCAAACTAGGGAGCTTTATTTTTTTAATTTAGTTAAATAGTTGGTTTTTTATATGTTCTTTTTCTCTTTTTTTTGGCCAAGCATGGGGCTTGAACTCAGGTAATGGAAACTCTGTTTCAACTTGGATCTCGCTTGGCTGGGGTGCACTCATTGGACCCATAGCTGATCATGAGATCCTGGGCCCAGAGGGCTTTCAGGAAGAAAAACAATTTGGAAAGCACAAAAAGTGGTGAGCTGCAGAGAGCTGGGGTTTTACCATTTTTTTTTCTTTGCACAGTGACCATCCTGGGTCTGAATGACAAAGCTGCAAAGTGGACCTGACCTGCAATTGCTGGTGGCTGGTAGGCTATCAGTGAAGCCATAGGTCAACCTGTCAACATAGGCCCTGGGTTCAAAACCCAGTCCTGACACCAATAGCAGGAGATCACAAGAGACTCATTCCTATGCATAACAATACCGTTTGAAAGAGTAGTTTATGCTTCGGTCTACTCTAAAATTGGATGCAATAATCCTAGAATGCTGATTGATCTTAATTAACAGTTTATTAATCATGAAAAGAATAATATTCCTTCAATGGCGGTATAATAAATACCTAAGAGTTGGTAGGAACATAGTAGGTGTCATTCTATCATAGATAGACGCCTATGGAACTCTTTACCAATATATATATTTATTTGTTTACCTCCGTCTGCCTATCCATGTATCGCTGTTTTGGCCAAACCTGGGGGTCGATCTCAGAGCCTTGGAACCACCTGACATCTTCATTGGTAGAGGCTGCCATGCTCAAACTCACCCAATCATGAATTGGGCCTGCTAGGCACTAAGTTCAGGTCCTGGCACTGCCAGGCATGATGGAGAACACATCTGACATCTGGATGTTTTGTGATAGGATGTAAACAATGTAATAAATGGTATAGGTGTCATCAGAGTCAATAAAATAAATTCTAAATAAATGAATGACACAAAAAATATAATAAATAACCACACCAAACACAATATGGACTGAACATGTGTACAGAAGTATAAATCCTATTTTTAAAATATATATATAAGGAGGGCTGGGAAGATGGCTCAGTGGTAGTGCACTTGCCTTGCATGTGCACTAGCCCTGGGCTCGAATCCTCACCAGCACATGAGCAGAAAAATTAGCTGGCAGTGGCGCTGTGGCTCAAGTGGTAGAGCGCTAGCCTTGAGGTGAAGAGCTGAGGGACAGCTCCCAGGCCCAGAGTTCAGGCCCCTGAGTGGACAAAAAGAAAGAATATAAGGAGTATCTTTTCCAGGCTTGAGGCTTAAATTCTGCCCCTCTATGAGGAGGGAATGGCGGGAGATGTTGAGATACTCGTTTGTGGATGAGTCATGGAATGTGATCAATCTCATCCTTGAATGAGTAGTTCGTGCATGATGCAAGGAGGAAATGATAGGCAAGACTCATGGGGTATCAATTATTTGTAAAGAACAGTTGATGAAGCATGACAATAGTCATCACAGCCATGAAATGGAGGCATCAGGAAAGATCCAAGAATCGGTAGTCACACAGATTGGATTCCACCACAGGTTACCATCTCTCCTGCTCCATACAAATGTGTACTTATTTGCATACTACCTTAACCTTATGAATGGATGACTGTTGTGCTCCCCACTCTCCCCTCGGGGCGGGGGGCTCAATCTCAGGTCCTTGGAACAGATTAGCTCCTTCATGGTTCAAAGGCTAGTATGCTCATGTGGGCCCATTCCACACTTGGTCCTGCTAGATCCTGAGTTCAGATTCCCCACCCTGCCAAAAGATTCATCTTGAAGTCAGAAGTCAATCATTGCACCTGTTTTCTTTTCTGTTCAAGTCCTGGATCTCAGCTAGGATGGAGAAGGCATGGGCCACCCTGTGGCTATAGGAATAAGTTGTTATCCATGTCAGCCCAGTTATACCTGTCATCATATACTCAAGAAAATACACAATACACCCATGAATAGCATACAAAATAAAGATAATAACTACACCCAATGCACGATGCAGTCCACACACGGATGTGAATATACAACCCATGTTTCAATGATCATTGAGGACTATTTTGGCATCCCTGGGGCTCGATCTCAGTTCCTGGAAACGGCCTGCCTCCTTAGTGGTTCACAGTCTGGTGTGATCACATGGACACATTGGGCAGTTGGGCCTCTTAGGACCAAAGTTCGAATCCCAGCACTGCCAAAAATTCATCCTTATGTGAGAAACCAGTCGTTGCACCTGTTTTCCTGTACTGTGCAAGTTCTGGGTCTCAGCTAAGATGGAGAATGTATACGCAACTCTATACTCATGGGAATAGGTTGTCATCCAGATCACCACAGTTATATCTGTCATCCTATACTCAAGGAAATACACAACACATCAATGAATAAGACACAAAACAAAGAGAATGACTACAGCAAATGCAAGATGCCTCCCACCCATGTTTGGAAATATATATCCACTGTTTGATTCTGAATTCATGACTATATTGGCCCCCACCAGGGCTCCATCTCAGGCCCTAGGAATAGCCTAGTTCCTTAGTGGCTCACAGCCTGGTGTGCTCACCATGACCCATTGACCAATTGGGCCTGCTAGGCTTTTAGTTCAAATTCCTGCACTACCAAAAGATTCATTCTGATGTGAGAAGCCTATGGTGGCACATGTTTTCCTGTCCTGTGAATGTCCTGGGTCTCATTGAGGATGGAGAATGCTATATAGGCAACTCTTAGCCATAGGAATAGGTTGTCATCCATGTCATCACAGTTATATCTGTCACCCCATATGCAATAAAATACACAATACATCCACGCATAAGACACAAAATAGAAAGAATAACTACACTGAATGCAAGATGCATACCATACCTGTAGGTAAAGAGAAATCCTATGTTTAAAAAAGGTGGGCTTGTTATATTGTCCAGTGTTGGGGCTTCAAATCAGGCACTGAACCAGGCCTGACATTCTAGTCTTCAAAGATTGTGAGCTTCCCTTTCCCCCACAGTGCGATAGAGTTACCCAGACCTGAGCTCAAATCCCAGCACTGACAAAAGTTTCATCCTGATGTCAGAAGCCAGTTGTTGTGCCTTTCATCCTCCCCTGTGAAAGTCCTGGGTCTCAAATACGATGGAGAATGCATAGGCAACTCTGTAACCATGGGAACAGGTTGTCATCCATGTCAGCACTGTCATAGCTGTTACCATACTTATTAAAATACACAATACCTCCATGAATTAGAGACAAAATAAGGAGAATAATTGCACTGAACACAAGATTCTGTCCACACATGTATGACAATATTGATCTTATGTTTAAATTATGAATTTATGACTATAGTGGACCACCCTGGGGATCAATGTCAGATTCTGGAATTGGCCACACTCCTTAGTTGCTTACAGGTTCGTATGATCACCTTGACTGATTGGCCAATTGGTTTTGCTCTGCCCTGAGTTCAGATCCCAGCACTACCAACAAGTGGATCGTGGAATAAGAAGGAGAGTGTGAAATTTTTTTCCTTTTCTCTGAGAATCCTGGGGGTCAGGCATGATGGAGAATATTTCTACAAATCTAGATATTCTGTGATAGGTTGTCATCAATGTAATAAACAGAATGTGTTTCATCATAGTAAAATCAATGTTAAATGAATAAAACAAAAGATACAAGGATCAAACACACCAAATATGTATGGACTGAACATCTATAGGTAAGTATAAATCCTATCTTTACTATATATATATATATATATATATATATATATATATATATATATATATATATATATGTATGTATACAGTATGTTTTCCAGGCCTGGGTCTTGAATTCAGTACTAGTGAACAGGCCTGACTTTTTTATCTTCATGTAAGGGGATCTTCCCCTTTATCCACACTGCTACAGATTTACCAGATGTTGAATTCAAATCCAATTCCTGTAAGAATAAACTGTGTGAATTGCAAGTCAGGGAACTAATTCTTTTTCTCAGCATGGGACTTGAACACAGGTTGTGGCAAGTCTACCACAGCTTGTATCACCCTAGAAGTAGGACATAGAAGCATTGTCCTTTGTAACAGACACTGTCATCCAAGGTATTGATGGTTTCACTCTATTCTCTTCTACACATCTTTGTTGAGCAAATGCAAGACCAAGAGAAAAATAATCAATTGAAATAATTTTGCAAAAATAAATTCACTTTTCCTGATATTGTATCTAAGAAGAGACTTAAGAGAAAAGATAAAAAGTAGAGTATACTTTGGTTTCCTGTAAGCATCTTGTTAGCAAAATATATCTTTGAGGTTAGAAGCGATTGAACCAAAAAGTGGTAGAGTACTTATTTTTGTGGACAATTTAGACATCAGAAGACTTTCAAGGTAAAAGAAAAAAAAAAAAAAGGATAGCCAAATATTTGTTATCACAGCTTCTTGGACTGGTTTTAGGAGACAAAGTTTTACATTAGAGTTTGTCCTCATTGACATAGAAGTTAGGTATTCATGAAAACCAAATTCAAGGGGGAAGTTTAATGGATTCGCTAGGAATGTAAAAAGCATGATAGAAAAAAATGACAAGTAATATTTAGTAAATTGGTCTTATGAGTTCTTTACATTTTGAATTTGCATTTTCGCACGCCAGTTGTTTCAGCAATAGCTCTATTCCTTCAGCGGGGGAAGCATTCGCTGCAAGGCCTCTTCTAATCTAGCCACAAATTCTTTATAAGGCTCATCTTGTTTTTGCTGAATGTCAGCTAAGCTTCTCATTTCATACTACCCTTCTTCCAGTTTTGCAGAGATAAGCTTTCCGCCTCAGGAAACCAGGGTGAAACCCTTAAAACAAACTCCATAAAATTCCACAAAAGTTTTCTTAGAAACATGATTACCTTTACTTTCCAACATGTGTTTTAACACAGAGAGAAATAATTCCTTATTTCTTGACTGAGAATGCCTCATGATTTTAAATTCCTGCTCATCGTCTTATGCTGATCAGCCTTTATCAGGAAGCATGCAGTGCTCTGATAAGGTTCTATCCTTTGCCTGAAAATAATGAGAGAAAGAGAAGAGACAGCTTACCTTCCCAAAAATTGTCTGTACAGCTTCAAGCTGCATGTGCTTTCGAGCCCCACGTTGGGCGCCACTTGCAACAGACCAGCTTGGCCAGAGGACTGGGACCGATGGGACAGGGATCTTGGGATAGATGGACAAGGAGTCAGCAAAGTGACAAACAGACACAGACTCAAAAGAATTGCATCTGAGTGTATCTTTATTGAGGAGAATTAACATTTTTATACAGTGGGTGATTGTGACATTCAGCATATAATCAAATTTTAAGAAAAGGAAAGCATTAATGGGTTACATGAAAATTGAGACTATCCCAAGAACTCTTTAAGCTAAGTGGTGCGAGATAAGTCTAGCATATTGTTTAATGCAATGCATCATCTATTTAGCCTTTTGTGTTTAATAATTTACAAACCTAAGACAGGGCTGTGCTTACATTGTACTCTTTTTATTTTTTCCATATATTTTCAAGTCCCTTTGAAACCATCCTTAAAACCACTTCCAGGTTGAGTCAGGCATTCTCCATTTCCTATGATTTTAATCCCAATATTTGTTCACAAAAATTTCTAATCGTTATTTTAAACCATCTTGTTGTTATTTTGATAATAAACACCATAATGGTCTAGAGCTGCCTAATCTTTGCATAAAATCTAATGAGTACCAAAATACTCTTTTTCCTTTTATATTAACCCATCTATTTTCATCTTTGTAAACTCCTGTATAAGGCAATGGTTCATCGGTCAGCTCAGGAAATGCGATGTCACTAACTTTATATTTTGTGGGAAACCACCATCTATTCCCTATAACATAACCTGGACCAAACTTAGTCATAACTGTTGTGGGAATCTTTCTTTCCCTTTTATTATTAGAGGTCCCTTTTTCTATAACTCTCTCTGCTTTTGGGATAACTCCTTCTGGTTTAGTTTAATTCATTAATTCTGCCTATTGTAACATATCTGGAAAATTTAAATTTCTATATTTACTACGAGTGAGCTGCAAAACTGCTTTTGAAGTTGCAGGAGTTTCTGGAGGCAGCGTCTCATCAGATGATATATTGATTGGGGAATTGTCCACATCTAATCTTTGGTCCTAGTCTTTATTATTTAGAGAAGCCATCTCTATTGGACTGGAAAGAAACAACATGATCTGTTCGTGGATCAATAGAAAAATAGCCAAAACAAGAATAAAGGCAACAAATGTACAGCTAAGAAGAATATAGTAAGAATAAAGGTAGAGGCAATTAAGGTGCAGTCAAGTGTATAGGAAGCCTTGAACCAACAGCACCTTCCTGCAGGCATGCTTCCATGAAGCTTATGCTTTGCCTAGCATGATCTATCAGGAAGACTCAGCAAGAGGTGATGTGGCAGATGGGGTCTGCTATTAATCATGCAATAGGTGTGGGATAATGAAACAAAACATGGATTTCTTTCATCATTACCCTATTTCCATGATGAAGGGGATCCTACATTCTATTCAGTTTTGTAGCTGGGGAAAATGAGACATGGAGAAGCGAGGTGATCTACTCGTGACCTCCAGCACAAAGGAAGCTCGGCCTGACTTCTCTGCCTTGCTCCCTAGGACAGTAGGTGCTATGCAGTCTACTTCTTATGGTGGGAAGTCCAATGCTTGTCCATCGTGGGGCTTGAACTCTGGGCCAGGGCACTGTACCCAAGCTCCTCAGGCTAGCTCTATACCACTAGAGCCACAGCATCACTTCCGGTTTTCTGGTGGATCTTTAAGGATAAGAGTCTCACAGACATTCCTGCCTGGGCCAGCTATGAACCATGATCTTCATATCTCATCCTCCTGTGTAGTTAGGATTATAGGCCTGAACCACCAGCACCCGGCATAAGGGTAAATTTGGCCTTCTTTCACTCTCTGTCTCTCTCTCACACAGGAACTGGTTGAATGGGTGCTGGAGGAGGTGGCCCAGCATCCCTATCTGGCTGGAACCTAAGGTGGCCCTCTCATTCTGGATGTGGTCTGTGGGTCAGGAGCTGTGTCGGTCAGCCTGTTGAACCAGCTTCATGAGGTAAGCCCCTCTGTGCCCTGGCTAGACCGTGACAGTTATTCATTGTCCATCCCATGAGTCCTTCCCTAAATCCCTCTGCTAGACCGTTGAAGGAAATTGGATGAGGAGGCATTGTCCCCTTGCCCAGCACGATCCCGGGCCTCTGACCCTCACCCTCACCTATCTGGACAGATACTGGCTATAAGACAATGAAATCACTCAGTGTCTATTATCCTTTGTTAGGGTGGGTCATTTTGGTTAGGGGGGCAGAGTGCAGAGGAAAGACCCTAGACCTGACACCTCCCGGGGGAAGTTTGTTCTTGTGACAGAGCCAAGTCTTGCTGTGGATAAGGAGAAAGCCGCCATCAGACTGACCCAGAACAATGCTCAAAGATAGGTAGGCTGTTAAAGTATCAAACCCACTCATGTCTGCTTCCCATTCCCAACAATGGGGTGCAGTGTGGGTGGCTCATCCCTGGGCCTAAGGGATTATAAATGGATGGTAGTGGTCAGGAGCTGGTGGCTCCTGCCCATCATCCTGGGTATTTGGGAAGCTGAGGACTGATGGTCGTGACTCAGAGCCAACCCGGGCAGGAGAGTCCGTGAGATTCTTGTCTCCCATGAACCACGTCCCCCTCAAAACCCACACACAAAAATGCCAGATTTGGTGCTGTAGCTCAAGTGGTAGAGCCTCAGCCTTGAACAAAAGAAGCTCAGAGATAACCTGTATCCAAGCCCTAGAACTCACAAAATAATAATAAAATAAGTGAACATTGTACACCATTTATCTGACGACCAAGAAAGATGGATTCAGTCTTCTCACTGGTACTTGTAGCCAAAGGTAAGGGGCTTCCCTTTATGTTCCCCAAAACTTCTCTTTCTCTCCTTTATCTGTCCAGGTTCGGTTGCAGGACATAATTCGGATCATCCCCCTGGATGTGACCTTAGGTACCTTCCCCCACCCGCCTTCCTTGGGGTGACTATCCTGGATGCACTCCCTGCTGGAAAGATGAGGTACCAGAGAGATGGGGGTAGGTATCTCTGACACACTCTCACACACCCACACCCACACCCCCCACACACACCACTAGGCCTACTCAGACTAGCCTTTTCCAAAGACACTTTATCTCCTTGGATTAACTGACCTAGGAGAGGATCTTGGCCCCCTGTATCTGATTATTTTAACTTGGGCTTGCTAGTTGAAACGGGAGCAAAAAAAAAAAACCTTTGGTGCCTGTAACCCGGGGCTAAGGCTCACACCTGTCATCCTAGCTACTCGGGAGGCTGAGATCGGAGGATCACAGTTTGAAGCCAGCCATAAGCTGTAAAGCCTGTGAGACTCCATGGGACCACCAAAAAGCCTGAAGTGAAGCTGTGGCTCAAGTGGTAGAGCACCAGCCTTGAGCACGAAAATTCAGAGACAGCTCCCAGATCCTGAGTTCAACCCCACACAAAGAAATGGTCCCATTTTGTTGCCCACAAACTGCCCGAGCTTCGAGGGCCCTATCTCAGAGTGTGGTACAACACCTGTCCCTGGGTGGTGTATCAGTGTCTTCAGAAATCCGGTGGTGAAAGCCAGGCCTTCCCCTTTGTGCATTCTCAACCCACACTGGACGGAAGGCAGGGCATGATAAGGCCGGAAGCCTGCAGAGCAGAGAGGTTCCAGCTCTGCCAAGGTGATCAGAACGGGCTTCTCAGAGGCATCACTTGAAAAGGGAGCCTTGCTTAACAAGGAGAAGCTGACAGGAAGCACAGAGAACAAAGTTGCCGCAGATGATGGACAACATAGCAGAGTGTGTTCATTTCCAGCCAGGGCTGTTGCTGAGAATCTCGGTACAGATGTGCAAGACTGTCTGGAGACAGGCCCGATGGGTCACAGAAGAACAGCTATGCAGGGCTGGGATTGTGTCTTAGAGATAGAGGGCTTGCTTAGCATGCAGGAAACCCCGGGTTCGATTCCTAGGTCCTGCATACACAGAAAATGTCAGAAGTGGCACCGTGGCTCAGGTGGAAGTGCTCGCCTAGAGCCAAAGAATCTCGGGGATACCACCCCGGCCCCAAAGCCAAGCCATGGGCTCTCAACATAAGACAGCTCTCCCAGGGAACTTGGTGACCGGTGGATGGCTATGCCCTGTAGCTCTTAATAGATCATCCATGCTTTGTGTTTTCTTCTTTGACAGAAGGGAGCTGGACACTCTTTCTGGCCTGGTCACCCCTGGACCTGTTATCAGCAACCCACCCAATGTCTTCTACTGGGACATGGAACAGCTGGCCCCAGAAATTCTCAGGTACTGGTTGGGTGCGGCAGGGGGATACAGGGAAGGCCCCAGAACTCCTAGTGGGTCTGATCTTCCCTGGACGACCAGGCCATCCATAGGAGGCAAATGGGAGTTTAGAGAGGGCTAGAGATGTGGAGGGGTCCCTTTAATTCTCATGGCACCACCCAGATTCTTAGCTTCCCTTTGCTGTCCCTGAGGGAGTTAGAGGGGTGTCTAGGAGGTAGCGTCTAGAGGAGGACTAGCTGGAAATTCTGAAGGACGAGACACCTTAAGCCGTGTGCAGGTGGCTCACACCTGTCATCCCACGCCTGTCATCCTGGCCACTCGGGAGGCTGAGATACAGAGGATCTCATTTCCCAGACCAGGCAAGAAAGTCCCATGAAAGCCTCATCTCCAATCTGCAACTGGCAGAGGTACTGTGGTAGAGCACTGGCCTTAAGGAAAATTAGAATTTAGGGACAGTACCCAAGCCCTGAGTTCAAGCCCCTCAACCAAAAATCAAAGAATGGAAGGAAAAACGAAAGACACCTCTTCCTTGCTTGCAAGAGATGTTGAAGTAGTGGGGGTGCTGTGGATGGGAGACCAGGTGCTGGCCTCACTGTACAGACATTTCTAAGACCTCCCCAGGTTTGCCCCAGTGTGAAACCACAGTAGGGTGGGTGGTGCCTTACCAAGAACTCCATAGGTCGTGGCCTGTGGCAGGCAGGGAGTGGGTGAATGGGAGCAGGGGTGGGATGTTAGTGTCAATTATATGCTCTCGACCCATAGAAGAATGGTTTTGGATGCTGGTGTCAAAGTCTGAAGTGAAGGGTTGCATGTGGTTTGTGGCCTGATGAGTTGGGTTTCCCCTGGGTCTAAGAAGGTGGCTGAAGCCAGGCTCCACTGGTGGCTCATACTGTGTCATCCTAGATACTCAGGAGGCTGAGATCTGATGATCGTGGTTCAAAGCCAGCTTGGGCAGGAAAATCTGTGAGACTTTATCCCCAGTGAACCACCAGAAAGCCAGAAGTGGCACTGTGGCTCTAGTGGTAGAGCGCCCACCTTCAGCTGAAGAGCTGAGGGATTGTGCACAGGCCACGAGTTCAAACCCCATGACAGACAACCAAAATTAAGGTAGCTGAGATTTCTGCATAGTGGTGTGTACATTTAGGAAATTCCAAGCTGTGTTATGAGCCATTCCAGATGTGTGAGAGGCCATGAGTTTTGTCTACAGTTGGTGTGAGGATAGTAGTGCCATCTTCTTGGGGTGGGATGTTCAGGGTGCTCAGGAACTGCTGAGGCCTTGGGCTACTTGTGTGTGTATGTGTGTGTGTGTTTGTGTGTGTGTGTGCATATGTGTATTTTTCCCTCTTTGTTCTCTGTCCATTTCATGGGTGCCTGTTTGACTCTGCCTCAGATGGTGCTCTTCCTCCATGCTGACCTTGTCCTTTAGCCCCCTATCAAGGTTAACAATGAGTCCTAAATTACCAGAGGCCTGCATTTCAGCTTTACTTTGGGACCCACCTCTGGCTTGTCCAAATCTTTGGGCACCTCCAGGGAATTCTGGGCCAGCAGGGCCGGCTGGCATAGGGTCTGCCCTGCCTCTGGGGGTCCTTAGTCATGCGATGTCCTGTTCTTCTTCTCAGCTGGGCGTGTGGCTGGACGTCCCTGCCTTCAGGATGGCAGTGGAGTGGAGGAAAGAGGGTTTCTGGTGGCTCTGGCCAACTTGAGCTTGATAGCTGAATGAAGGCTGCCCAAGCAAGGAGGGTCCGGGGCTACACGGGAGGTGAGGCCAAAGTGGCCTGGAAGTATCCGTTGGTGTCTAGGAAATGTCAACATATCTTGTTGCAGGAAAGTCTATCTTCCTGCCCCAGCTTGGCCTCTCAGGTTGTTCTAGACAATTCTGGATGCCCAGAATACAGAGGCACAGATTTTAGATTCTAGGTCCAGGGAACTGGGGCATGAGAGGCTGGTATGGCCAATACCTCAACGTTCTGGGGCATTAGCTTTGACCTGGCTATGCCCCTCTTGTTGAAAGTTCTCTTAATCCAGTGCTGGCCACACACCGGCCACTTTTGGCAGTGCTATGAAAGTGGCAGGAGTGGAAGTGAGATCCAGGGTGACCAAAATTGGATTTATGGCCTGATTGGAGGTGGGGTGGAGGCAAAGGGTGTCTTTAAAAAAAATCTTAGAGCTGGAACTCAGGCCCTAGGCACTGTCCCTGAGCTTCCTTTTCTCAAAGCTAACACTACCACTTGAACCACAGCTCACCTTTCATCTTTTTAAGTAGGTTACTGGAGAGAAGAGTCTCACATACTTTCTTGCCTGGGTTGGCTTCAAGCTGCCATCCTAAGAGCTCAACATCTTAAGTAGATAAGATTGCTGGTATGAAAAATTGGGACCTGCTAAGGATGTTGTTGTGTGTGCTTTTTTGTGCATGAGTATGTGTATGTTTGTATGTGTTTGTGTTCGGGTGTTTACCGAGGTTTGAACTCAGAGCCTATGTGGTATCCTTTAGGTTGTTTGCACCAGGTTGATGCTCTACCACTTGAACTACGGTACACATCAGCTCCCAGCAGCCCCTGACTGTGTCTGGGCCATAGCAGTAAGTTCCATGGAACCTGCCCCTCCATCCATGCATGGGCCCACAGGACCAAGGGAAAGGACACTATGGATGCTGTTTTGTAGTTGGCCCACGACTGATGACCTTCATTGGACCCCAAGCTACCCCCAGGGATAGCGAATGCTACAAGCACCAGCCAGCCGGCTTTGGATTTCTGAACCCACAAGTCTTTCATGAGCCCAACTCAACACCCACCCGAGGTGTGCCTGACAGATTTGCACTCTTGTGATACCTATGTGAGTAGGCTTTACCTGCCATGCCACCTTCTGCCCCTCCTGGCCCAGAACCGTGGCCTGAGACATTGATTTACTGCTCAGACCCAAACTGCACCCATGACAGATTCCATTCTGATGAGCCAGACGATGACCTCCATGCCCTAAGGCTGGACACTTCTCTCATAATGTGGCTCAATCTGTAGGCAAAGGCCTCCAAATGGGCTGCTTTCAAGACTTGTAGGATACCTAGACATTGGGAGAAACTCAGGGGCCCACTGGAAAATACTCTGCTTAGAGCCACAAAATGAGATTCAAGCAGGCCAGGTGTTGGTCATGGGGCACTGTCACCTAGCTTCAGCTTACCACTTGAACCAGAGGGCCACTTCCAGTTTTCTGGAGTTTCATAGTCCCCCGGACTTTCCTGCCTGGGCTGGCTTTGAACTGCGATCTTCACATCTCAGCCCCCTGAGGAGATAGGAGGACAGGCATGAGCCACCAGTGCCTGGCTGATTTGGCCTTTCACCAATGTGGTCTAGGAGCTACTGAAACTTTTCTTTATTTTTTTCTGTGCCAGTACTGGCCTTGAACTCAGGGCTGGGCTCCGGTATTCTTACTTTTTCTCTCAAGGTTGGCACTCTACCAATTGAGCCATAGCGCAATTTCTGGCTTTGGGTAGTTCACTGGCAAGAAGAGTCTCACTAAGTTTCCTCCTCTGATCTGGCTTTGACCCACGATCTCTGAACCCAGTCTCCTGAGTAGCTAGGATTTACAGGAGTTGAGCCACTGTTAGCATTCGGCTAGAAGCTTTTCTTAAGCAAGAGTTCTTCCCTGCGTTTGACTTGACTCCTCAATGCAAAGGAGGCCTAAGGGTCAGCCACAGGAAATGGCTGGCATCCATGTTTAAAAGTCAAGCTAGATAGATCGGTTCCGGGAAGATGGCGGAGGAGAAGCTGGAATCTGAACAAGCTCTTGCATAGAAAACAGTTTCAGAGTTCCAGTGAACAGTCCCAAGCCAGAGAATCACACCAAGTGTGCCATCACAGGACAGAGAGTTAGCCAAGAGAGGGGAAGCCAAGCAGACACATCTGAGCGTCTGCCAGCAGCTGCTGCTGCAGCGGCAGGGTCACAGCGGCGACCGCAGCCGCGGCCATACCTGAGCGCTCACACAGAGAGTCCGGGACGAAGGAGCCAGACGCAGCAGGCGAGCGGATACTACTCAACACCAGCAAGAACCGACAAGGAGCGGACAACTTCATCCTGCACTTTGCAGACCAGAGACGACCCAGGATCCAAGACTCGGCGTGAGTAGCCCCACTTAATCACTCCTTCCCAGGGAGCAGAGGAGGGAAGGCCACCCCTCCCCCCCCCAGCACCGGTGATCTCCATCTTGGATACCGAAAAAGCTCAGGGGAGGGGCTAGCTCCAGCTCAGGCCTTGGAATAAAATGAGTCATTTAGCAGGTCACAAGAACTTAACGGCGAAGTGACCTCACAGACTCAGTTCCATCCAGGGAAAAGTCACCCAGCTCAGGCGCCAGCCATTGGAGTGGCTCTCCTCACCGGGTAACCAGAACCAGAGGCTGCCCCTCCCTCTAGCAGCCACCACAATCAATTGAAAAACAGAAACCCTGAGAATGGCTCCAGGCTGGGTGCTGTGAGTTTTTTTCACAAAATAGCCCCAGGGAAAAGCTACTGTTTGTTGAAAGGCCTCAACTCTACCCAGAACCTAGCCTCATCACTGCATCCCCCTCTTTTGTGATTCTCAAAGCAGATCACCCTCCCAGTAAGCTAACCTGGGAGGGGGAATCTCAAAATCTTGGGTAAAGCAGAGCATTTTTCTGCCTGTTACAACAAACTGACTTAAGAAACCAATCAAGCCACAGGACCTCAAGCTGACCAGAGACTCCAACCACACTCTGGTTACAGACAAAAGGGAGATACAGGACTCTTCCCACCCCTCCCCCCCAAAAAAAAAAATCAAAGAACTTTTTTTTTTTTTCTTCTTCTTTTTTTCTTTTTTTTGTTTTGTTTTTTTTTTCTTCGTTTTTTGTTACCTTATATATATAAAAAAAAATTTTTTGCTTTTCTAAAACTTTTATTAATCTTTAATTTTTGCCTCTTCTGAAAAAATAATTGTTTTCCATTAACTTTTTTTTTTTTCCTTTTCTCCTCTTATAATTTTTATTTTAGGAATACGTGAATGTGTGTTTTCCTTTCTTTTCTTGTCTTCTTTCTCTTTTTCTTTCATTCTTAATTATCTTTGTTTTTTGTCTAGCTCTACTGAACTTCTGATCTTTTCTTCTCACTTTCCTATCCTTTCCATCTTTTCCTCTTTGTTCTTCTTTATGTGACTTAACTCTTGTCCTGCACATCCTCAGATAAACCCATAGTTAACCAGTAGACCCTACCCCCCATTGTGTACACACTTAACCCACAAACTTATTACTCAATTCAAAACCTCTGAGACTTAAATTCATTAATAGCAGTACTACCTCTTTATACCTATATAATATTTTAAGCATTTTTTTAAAGTTTTCCACATCTCCTCTATGTCCTTCCCTTTCTCTCAACATATTCATATTCCTCTATAAATAGATGGTCTTTTAATCTCTAAAATAACATTAATTTTTACGTTTCTATTTTTTTTCTGGTCTCTTTTCATTCCCCTTTCCCTTTCTTCTTTCTCTCTCTCTCTCTACTTGCATCCTACCCAACCTATTTCCTGCACTGTGATTAGGACATAGTTAACTCTCCCTGTGCCTCCCCACACCAATCTATTCCTATTTTTTACCCACATCTCTCCCTAACCCTAATAATTTCTGGTTTTCCAAATTCTTCTCTGCGGTTCGAAGTCCTTTAACATATAGTTGTTTGATGTCGAATAGATGTATCTGTTGAACTAGATTGTATCTGTAGACTATTGACTGTACAAATGCAAACTTTGGTTGATGGTGGCCTTAAGATAGTGCTCTAGCACAAAACTGGTGCTATCTTCATCTCAAATGGGCAGAGTAAGCCGGAAAAACACAAGAAAAGTGGCAAATTCGGGTATCTCAATTCCCAATCTTGATAATCAGGGGTTAGAACAGATAATGAATAATCCAGAGGAGAGTTCCCAAACAGCTCTACAAATACTGCTGGCAAACATGATAAATGAAAAGTTTGACAATGTACAAAGGACTCTGTATGAGCGTGACAGGGAGAGAGAGGAGGCATCCCAGAAGTTTATACAGGAATATCATAAGCGTGAGGAAGCTACTCAAAAACTGATACAGGATTTGCGTGAACAACTTGAGAATACTCAAAGAGAAAGCGAGGAATGGCGTGAGCAGGCTGAGAACACTCAAAGAGATCTGCAGGAATCCCCCGAACGGGAGGAAGCTAATCAAAGAGTAATACAGGAATTGAGAGACCAGGTAGAGAACACACAAAGATCACTAAAGGCATTCATGGAATCCATTAACAAAGAGCTGAAGGAAGTCAGGGAGACCACAAAGGGAATGCTGAATGGAACCCAACAGAAGGAAGGGGAGCCCAAAGAAACCATAACCAATCAACTAAGTGATTTGAGGACAAACACTGAACACCAAATTAAGGAAGTAAAGAAATTCATACAAGACCTAAAACAGAGCTTCAACAAAGAACTTGAAGCCATCAAAGCTGACCAACTAGAAGGAAAAGAGATAAAAAACAAAGTAGAGAGTCTTGACAGCAGGTTAGACCATGCAGAAGATCGAATCTCAGGGATTGAAGACAGCCTAGATATTATAGAGAAAGAACATACAACCATCCAAGACAAGTCCAAGAAATATGATAGATCTATCCAACACCTGGAAGACACCATCAGAAGGCCTAATCTAAGGATAATGGGTGTAGAGGAGCACCTAGACACAGAAGTTAATGGTCTAGGAAATTTGTTTAACAGGATCCTAGCAGAGAACTTCCCAAACATGCAAAAAGATAGGCCTGTCCAGATACAAGAAGCCTTTAGAACCCCAAATAGACCAGACCAGAATAGGACATCCCACCGCCACATTATAATCCACACAGGATCAACTCAGAACAAGGAAAAGATCCTTAAAGCTGTCAGAGAGAAAAGGGTAATCACTTATAAAGGGAAACCAATTAGAATCACCTCAGATTTCTCAGCAGAGACAATCAAAGCAAGAAGAGCCTGGAACGATGTATGCCATGCCCTAAAAACAAACAACTATCAACCAAGAATACTGTACCCACCTAAACTCTCTTTCATAACTGAAGGCCAAATAAAAACCTTCCATAGCAAAGAAAAATTGAAACAATATATCTCCACCAAACCAGCCCTACAAAAGATTCTTAAAGATGTCCTACACCTAGAAAACCAACAAGACCGCAATAAAGGCCAAGAAACTGCACCCAAACTGAGAATCCAAGAACCATAGGAAGAACCCAGTTTTCGCAGCCCCCAAAAAGGTAGATAACATGGCAGGAACTCCCAAATACCTCTCAGTCCTATCTCTTAATGTTAATGGACTGAACTCTCCAATTAAGCGACATAGACTGTCTAGTTGGATTAAAAAACAAGACCCTTCTATCTGCTGCCTGCAGGAGTCACATCTTGCCCGTAAAAACAAACACATTTTCAATGTTAAAGGCTGGAACAAAATCTACCAAGCAAACGGACCGCATAAACAGGCGGGAGTTGCAATCCTAATATCAGATAAAATAGACTTCAAATTAAAATTCGTGAAAAGAGATAAAGAAGGTCACTACATACTAATTAAAGGATCTCTCCTTCAGGAGGATATTACAATTCTAAATATCTATTCACCAAACAATGGAGCACCCAAATTTATCAAAGAAACACTA
Source organism: Dipodomys spectabilis (assembly GCF_019054845.1). Classification (NCBI taxonomy): domain Eukaryota; kingdom Metazoa; phylum Chordata; class Mammalia; order Rodentia; family Heteromyidae; genus Dipodomys; species Dipodomys spectabilis. Next base: position 1,095,613 of record NW_024870689.1, read on the forward strand.
CTTTCCCTCAAATCCCATATAGATCCAAAGACATTAATAGTTGGGGATTTTAACACACGACTCTCCCCACTAGATAGATCAACTCGGCAAAAACTTAACAGAGAAACCACAGATCTAAACAGCTGCATAGATCAACTAGACTTAACAGACATTTACCGAACATTTCACCCAGCAGCATCAGAATACACGTTTTTCTCTGCAGCACATGGAACGTTTTCTAAAATAGACCACATTTTAGGCCACAAAGCAAACTTGTCTAAAATCAGAAACATTGAAGTTATACCTTGCATTCTATCTGACCACAAGGGAATAAAATTAGAACTCAACACCAAAAGCCACCAAAGAAAGTCCGGTATCACATGGAGGCTGAACAACACACTGCTGAATCATGAGTGGGTCATGGAAGAGATTAGAAAGGAAATTCAAATGTTCATGCTATTCAACAAAAATGAACACACAAATTACCAGCTCCTCTGGGACACAGCAAAGGCAGTACTCAGAGGCAAGTTTATAGCTCTGAGCTCCTACATCAACAAATTGGAGAGATCTGAAACTAGCAATTTAATGACGCATCTAAACCTCCTTGAAAAAGAGCAGCAAGATAAACCCCAATCCAGTAGACGGAAAGAAATAATCAAAATTAAATCAGAATTAAATGAATTAGAATCCAAAAAAACTATAGAAAGAATCAACAAAACAAAGAGTTGGTTCTTCGAAAAACTTAACAAAATTGACAGACCCTTAGCAAATCTTATCAGAAAAAGAAGAGAACACACCCAAATTAATAAACTCAGAGATGAGAATGGAAACATCACCACGGAAACAACCAAGATTCAGAACATTATAAGGGAATACTTCTCAAAACTGTATGCTAATAAGTTTGAGAACTTGACAGAAATGGACCTCTTCCTAGCAAATATTGACATGCCAAAACTAAACCAAGATGAGTTAAACTATCTTAACAGGCCCATATCAAGCATTGAAATAGAAACAGCAATAAGAGACCTCCCAGCTAAGAAAAGTCCAGGACCAGATGGTTTTACAGCGGAATTTTACAAGGCCTTCAAAGCAGAGCTCACACCAATTCTCCTCCAACTCTTCAATGAAATTGAAAGAGAAAGTTCACTACCGAACACATTCTATGAAGCCATCATAACCCTCATCCCAAAACCAGGCAGGGACTCATCAAAGAAAGAGAACTATAGACCCATTTCTTTGATGAACATTGATGCAAAAAAAAAACTTCTCAACAAAATTTTGGCCAACCGACTTCAACAATTCATCCAAAAAATCATACACCACGATCAAACAGGATTCATTTCAGGGATGCAAAGCTGGTTCAATATACGCAAATCAATTAATATTATTCATCACATCAACAGGAGCAAGAATAAGAACCACATGGTTATCTCAATAGACGCAGAAAAAGCATTCGACAAGATCCAACACCCCTTTATGATGAAGGTTTTGGAAAAATTAGGAATCCATGGAACATTCCTCAGTACAATGAAGGCTGTATATGACAAACCTACAGCCAGCATTATACTCAATGGTGAAAAACTAAAGCCATTTCCTCTTAACTCAGGAACAAGACAAGGATGCCCACTCTCTCCACTTCTCTTCAATCTAGTGTTAGAATGCCTAGCTACAGCAATAAGACAAGATGCAGACATAAAGGGGATCCAAATAGGGAAAGAAGAAATAAAACTCTCCCTCTTTGCAGATGACATGATCTTGTATTTAAAGAATCCCATAGACTCCACTCCCAAATTACTTAAGCTGATTCAAAACTTTGGCAAAGTAGCAGGTTATAAAATTAACCCCCCAAAATCCATGGCTTTTCTGTATGCCAACAATGAGAAAAGTGTGGCTGAAATTAGGAAAGCAACTCCATTTGTAATAGCCCCACAAAAAATAAAATACCTAGGAATTAACTTAACTAAAGAAGTGAAGGACCTCTATGATGAAAACTTTAAAATCTTGAAATAGGAAATCAACACAGAACTTAAAAAATGGCAAAACCTCCCATGCTCCTGGATTGGAAAGATTAACATTGTGAAAATGGCAATGCTTCCCAAGGCTATCTACAAATTCAACGCAATACCTATCAAAATTCCACCCTCATTCTTCAAGGAAATAGAAGAGGCAATCCAAAAATTCATATGGAACAATAAAAGACCCCGAATAGCAAAAACGCTCCTCAACTGAAAGAACACTGCTGCAGGAATATCAGTACCAAATTTTAAACTCTACTATAAAGCCATAGTAATCAAAACAGCTTGGTATTGGCATAAGAACAGACCTCAGGACCAATGGAATAGAATTGAAAATCCAGAAATGAACCTACAGACCTATAGCCATCTAATCTTCGATAAGGGAGCTAAAACAATAGAATGGAAGACAGACAGCCTCTTCAGTAAATGGTGCTGGCAAAACTGGTTAACTACATGTAGAAAACTAAAGCTAGATCCTTATATATCACCCTGCACCAGAATCAACTCCAAATGGATCAAAGACCTTGAACTCAAAGCAGACACTCTGAAAACATTAAAGGATGGAATAGGAGAAACCCTGGGTCTCCTCAGCTCAGGCCGAAATTTTCTGAATAGAGACCCGGAAACACAACAAATCAAAGAAAGGTTGGACAAATGGGATTGTATAAGGTTGCAGAGCTTCTGCAGGGCAAATGACATAGCTAGCAAGATCAATAGAAAGCCCACGGATTGGGAGAAGATCTTTACTAGCCATACAACGGACAAGGGTCTCATATCTAAAATATACTTGGAACTCAAAAAATTAAACCACCCAACAACAAATCCTCAAAGAAACAACTGCCCAATAAGTAAGTGGGCGAAAGACCTAAAGAGAAGCTTCTCTGAAGAAGAAAGAAGGATGGCCAATAGACACATGAAGAAATGTTCAACATCCCTAGCCATAAAAGAAATGCAAATCAAAACAACATTGAGATATCACCTCACTCCAGTTAGAACAGCAAAAATCAAGAACTCTAACAACAACAGATGCTGGAGGGGATGTGGACAGAAAGGAACCTTACTTCATTGTTGGTGGGAATGTAAAATTGTTCAACCACTTTGGAAAGCAGTATGGAGGTTCCTCAAAAGACTCCATATAGAGCTCCCCAATGACCCAGCAATCCCACTTTTGGGCACTTACCCAAATGACCACAAACAAGGCCACACTAAAGCACAACTATGTTTATTGCAGCATTATTTACCATAGCTAAGATATGGAACCAACCCAGATGCCCCTCAGTAGATGAATGGATCAAGAAGATGTGGTATATATACACAATGGAATTCTATGCCTCCATCAGAAAGAATGACATTGCCCCATTTGATAGGAAATGGAAAGGCTTGGAAAAAATTATATTAAGTGAAGTAAGCCAGGCCCAAAGAAACATAGGTCCCATGGTTTCCCTTATTTGCAATATCTAGTATAGGTATGAGTCAAGCGGAAAAAGTCAGATAATGTGATGTTAGGAAAACGAACCCTCAAATATGTATTTTAATGTTTTTGTTTCATTCATGCATGTGTTTCTAACGCATTTATAATATTATTTCTTTGTTGCTTTGTATGTCCCTCCCCCACAGTGTAACCCCCGCTTTCACTATATTTGATGTCAGTATAACATGTGGAGGAGACAGGGACAAACAAGTCGTTTAAGGATTCAGGTGGACCTGTTGCAACAATGAGAAGTACAAAATGTCATGTCAAAACCAGCTTTACAATGTCGGTGGGGGGGAGGGAGGGGAGGTATGACTGGGTGGGGGGAGGGGGAGGCTGGGAAGGGAGGTGAAGGGTAAACAAAGGAGGAGGCTGCAATGCTTGGTAAGAAATGTATGCATTTTCCTGCCCATGTAATTGTAACCCCTCAGTACAGTATGTTTTCAAATAAAAAAAAAAAAGTCAAGCTAATATTCCCCCTGGGCCCCATTCTGGGACCCTATCCTCTTCCCTACCAGTGACTCAAATACAAACCATGACCCAGACTCGAATGTCCTGCCAGATTTGTCTGAAGCCACAGAAGCTTCATTCCACCCACACCATGAGTTCTACACCAAACCTCAGGACCTTTGCCCATGTTGTACCTTCTGCCTGAGGCTCTCTATCCTGTTCCACGCCTTAGAACTCCTGTGGAATTTTGGCGCTGGTTATATCACCTGCTGCAGCAAGTCTTTCCTTCCTTTTTCCCTCTAGAGATGGAAATTGTGCAGGCTAACTGGCAAATGCTCTATCTTGGTGTGTGTGTGTGTGTGTGTGTGTGTGTGTGTGTCTGTGTCTGTGTCTGTGTGTGTCTGTGTGTGTCTGTGTGTGTGTCTGTGTGTCTGTGCCAGTCCTGGGGTTTGAACTCATGGCCTGGACACTATCCCTGAGCTTTTGTCCTCAAGGCTAGCACTCTACTCCTTGAATCCCAACTCTACTTCTTGCTTTTTGGATGTTTAAAAGTGTTTCATATAGACTTTCCTCCTTGTAATTGTGATCTTCAGAACTCAACCAACTGAGTAGCTGAGATTACTGGGGTGAGCCACAAGCACCTGCCCTCTACCTCTTTCCTCTAACCTCTGCCCTCTTGAGTCCCAGAAGAATATGTCTCACCAGGCTCCCTTTTATTTTTTGCCAGTGTTGGGGCATGAACTCAGAGTCTGGGCATGTTCCTTAGCTTCTTTTGCTCAAGGCTACTCACAGTGCCACTTTTGGCTTTTTCTGTTTCTGTGGTACTGAGGAATTGAACCCAGGGCTTCGTGCATACTAGGTAAGCACTCTACCGCTAAGCCACATTTGAAGCCCAAGTCTGACTTGTAACAGGAGTTATGAGGATGGGATTTATTGGCTTACCCTTTGGCATAGAAATCGCTGACTATTTCATAACTTTGCCAAGATTTGGGACCAGTCTATGACTCGGCAATGAGGAATGATGAATAAGTGAGAGCCACCAGGCCCCAGAGGCCTAGGCTCACATCCTACAGAGGGATACAGAATATAGATCCAGAAACTTCTATCACTCCTGGAGGCAGTGGCTGGCCCAATGGGACACCTCAGCTAGAACATAATGCATCCGTTGCACACACCAGCCCAGGCAAAGCCTTCGGGGCTTCAGTTATTAAATGGGAGAGGGATGCTTTGTTCAAGCTGCCAGCTCAGACTTAGTACTCTCTTAAAGCTTGTCCCAGCTGGCCCAGGTTGAGGCAGCTGGGCATGGGCAAGCTGCTGAATGCCAATCATCCATATATCATCCATCCGTACACAGAGACATAAATTACTGCTCCCTTTTTTGGGGGGAGGGGTGCAGGTGAGGGATTTAACTATGAGCCTAGGCCTTGTCCTTTAGCTACTTTTGCTCAGGGGAAGCACTCTGCAACTTGAGCTAAAGCATGACTCATGGTGTTTTTTGTTTTTTTTTTTTTTCCTATGAACTCTTAGAAATAAGAGTTTTGCCAACTTTCCTGCCCTGGCTGAATTCAAATTGGCATTCTCTACATCTCAGCCTCCTAAGGAGCTAGGATTAGAGGAAGGAGCCGCTGACACCTGGGTTTCTTTTCTTCTTGTTCTTTTTTTAATCGTGACAATCTGAAACCTTCAAGGTGTCATTCCAATAGTTTGCATTCGAAGTAAACTACCCAGTCCTGGAGTTCAAATGCTAGGACTGCTACCCACAAATGGAGTGAGATCCTGACAAACTCATTTCTATTTTTGTGAATGCTAATGGAATATTATAAAATAAATAATTAAATTTGCAGTTAATTCATGATTCTATTTTAGAATGCCACAGGAATATTATTGGATTTATGTCTTCCATTCTAGCACAATGGTATTATTCCAGTAATGGAAGGATATTGACTAATTTTTAATTAATGCTTTTATAAGTATTCTACCATGATACTTCATTAAATAGTGGCATAATGTAATAACTAATTATTGGTAATAATATACATAATTGAATATCCTCATATTCCCTTTTTCTGTATATTACGTATATATACACATACATATCTATCAATGTATATATTGGGCACTACTGTGGCTTGATCAAAGGTCCTCAGAATTTCCTCGTAGCTCAGTTTGCTGGAGGCTGGTGTGCTAAGACTGAGACCCCATTTATGAATTGAGCAATCTAGGTTGTGAGTTAAAATCCTAGCAAGGCCAAAAATTTATTCATGAAGTAAGAAGCCATTTTGACAAATTTTTGTCTTTTCTGTGAAAGTCCTGGGACTCAGTACGATGTATAATCCATATGCAAATATAATCTAGGTGATATGATGTAATAAATGAAGTGTTATATGTATAATACTAAATAAATAAGGGTAATAAACCTTATATGCATTAAACCCATGCATGTAAATAGATCTCATATATGAATATTATGCTGAGGCTTTAATTCAGACCCTGGGAATTGGTCTGAATTTCTTGTCTTTAAGGTCAGTGAGCTTCCCCTTCACCCACAATGCTACAGAGTTACCCAGACCCTGAGATCAAATCCCAGGCCTGCCAGATCAATGATGCAAATTCCACTCCAGGGCCTTTTTATTTATTTATTTACTTACTTACTTATTTGCCAAGCACAGGGCTTGAAGTTAGGTCTTGACACCTCTGCCACAGCCAACCCCGGTTTCCTAGGACCTGAGTTCAAATCTCGGGGCTGGCAAAAATAATAAAGAAAAGGATAAAATTGAGAACTTCAAGAAGGTGGTTTTATTTTTTTTTCCTTTGAGTTGTGACCATCCTGGGTCTAAATAACAAGGCCCAGAAAGTACACATGACCTTGCATTGCTGCTGTTTGGTGGGCTATTAGGGAAGCCATAGCCGAAACCGGTAACTAAGGCCTGGAGGTCGAATCCTGGGACAGCCCTAATGAATGGCGGGATGGTCTAAGAAATGCATTCCGATGTTACATCTGTACAAATGGAATGTTATAAAAGTAACAATTAAATTAGTAGTTAGTGTATGATTTTCATATTATAAAATTATACACAATTATACTTCGTTGACTAATTTTAAATTAATACTTTATTATTTACTCAGTCCTGATACTTAAAAAAGGAAGGAATAATTTAGTTGCTAATAATTGGTAATAATATCGTGTATGCAATTTCATAATATACAGTCATCTCTCTTGTTTTATATATATGCGTTTATTTATCTATCTATCTACCAATCTACACATGTATCTGTTTAAACACTTGTCACTCCTGGAGCTCAGTGCTAGAGTGCAACCCTAGTACGTACAAAGCCCTGGGTTCGATTTCTCACTACAACATGCACAGAAAAATCTGGAAGTTGAGCAGTCTCTCATACAATCGAGCACTAGATTTGAGCATAAAAGCTTATGTCTAGACTCTTACTCAAACCCCAAAACTGGCACCAAAAATAAATAAATAATGTTCTGAACACAACCATATAAGGATAAGACTGCAAATACCTCATCACAGAGCAAGCTGGGAGTCTGGTGCTGACAGCTGTCATCTAACCAGACTTAGCCAGAGGTAAACCGCTGCAACCCAGCTCCATGGAACCAGATTGCTGCTGGCTCACTCACCCCTGTCATCCAAGATACTCGGGGGCTGAGATCTGACACTGGTGGGTTTAAAACCCAGCCCTGGCAGGAAGTCTGCAAAACACTGAGCTGTGGCTCAAAGTGGTAGAGCTCTAGCCTTGAGCTAAAGATCTTAGGACAGTAGCCCCAACCTTTCAGTGCAATCCCCGTGGCTAACCCTCCCTCCCCCAATAAAAACCCATCCCTCTAAACAATTAGATGTGAACTTTGTGCAGTTTGTGACGTGTTTCTGTAAGAATGGTGATACTGATGAAAACATCCTAATTCTAATGATAGCTTGTGGGATACAGCTATGTGATGAGTCCTTCATGAGGGGTTGTGTGCTGAGTCCTTCACAAGGTGCATTCTTTCATCTGGTCCTTGTAAGAGCTCCACAACTAAGATGATTATGCAGATGAGAAAGTTAAGACTCAGATATGTCCCCATGTTAAGGTTATAATTATGTATGTATTGAACTCTAATGAGTTGTCTCCTGCAGACAATTGTTTTAGTTTATTTTTCTCTGTCGTAAATGTTGAACTCAGGGGCTAGGCACAGACCTTTCCATGTTACGCTCATGGCTAGTGCCCTATCAGGTGTAGCCAAGGACCCTGGGCATCTGTAGCTGAGGTCTGTCATCCTGCCTACTCAGGAACCTGAGATCTGACAATCTTGGTTCAAAACTATCCCAGACACAAAAGGTCCCATGAGACTCTTATATCCTACTCACCACTTAGCAACTTGAAGTGGAAGCAGGGCACCACTGACTCGGGCCTGTCATCCTAGCTACTCAGGAGCCTGAGAGCTGGGGATCATGGTCCAAAGCAAGCCTGGGCAGGAAATTCTTTATCTCCAGTGAACCACCAGAAAGCCTCAAGGGGCACTGTAGCTCAAGTGGTAGAGCTTGAGCTGAAGAGCTCAGAGACAGCGCCCAGGCTCAGACTTCAACTCCTCCAACTTACAAGAAAAGAAAGCAAGAAACCTGAAGTAGAATGCAGGGAATAGGTCTTAGGGGAAGAGTGCTTTGCATATATGAAACCCTGGGTTTGAATCCTCAGTATCACATCACTAGAAAAAAAACTGAAGTGGCTCTCTGGCTCAATGGTAGAGTGTTATCCTTGTACAGGCGAAACCAAGGAACAGTGCTCAGATCCTGAGTTCAAGCTCCAGGACTGGTGCATGCACGCATGCATGAGAGCAGACGTGTGCATGCACAAACACACGCAAACACACACACACACACACACACACACAAACACCAGAAGTGAAGCTGTGACACCAAATGGTAAAGCAAAGAGCTTCTGCTCTGAGCTCATGGTCAGCACCCTGGTCCTGCTTTCAACCACGAAACCTAGCCACTCAGGGCCAAACTAGGAGAGGTCAAATGTTTGAAAACATGATGAGCTTCACCAGCCCTAGATGACAGGAAGCACTGTGATATTACACATAAGCTTAGATTTAGCAAGCTTCCAGAAACCTAAGGTGGTACCGTTGCCAATAACGAGTCATTTCATTAGGTTCAGCTCTCAGTTGTCAAGGACTTTTGAATTAGTGGTAGCAGTTAGTTTCAACACTGGGACATAGTCTAACAAAGACAGGATAAGTACAGGGAACTTGGTCTGACCTGAGAGGCAGGACAAATGAAGGCTTCTTGTCAAAAAAGAGCAGTGGGGAAAGAGCTTGGGGTACAAAGTGGCCTTTTTCTCCTGGCCTTCAGCGTCTGCCCACACTTATCCTCACTAATTGCCCCGGATGAATTGTTTGTTACACAGCTGTACAGGATTGAGGCTTTTTTCTGCCTGTTCCAACAATGAGGCCGACTTCCTCCAGCAGCCTTGGGTTTGAAGAAACGCTCAGGCTACACTGGGAACAGTGAGGGGGAGCCTCAGAACCAGGACTGTGTGAATTAATTCTCTGTGCAATGAAATAATTCTATTCAAAGCAAATTTCCTATCTGGGTGCCTTTCAACATAGCAACTCTGGATGTTAACCGGTAGAAATACATGCATACATACACAGACACATGTAGTTACTGGCTCTTTTTTGTGTGGCAGATCCTGAGGCTTGAACTGTTAGCCTAGACATTTTCCCTGAGCTCTTTTTGCTCAAGGATGCATTTTATTGTGTCTTAAACCATAATTACCCTAGGCTGGGGTGCAGTTTTTACACCCACAGATGATCCAGGGATCCTAGGACAGAATTCAACTCCTAGCACTGGCAAAAAATAAAAATAAAATAAAAAAAATCAAACCAACACAAATGGAGGAGGGAAAAAAACAGGAAGTTTTACACACCTGTTTTACCTTTGTTTCCTTTGTACTTGACCATCCTGGGTCGCAATGACTCCGCTTGAAAACTGAACGTGACCTAGCATGGCTGAAGACTGGTGGGCTGTCAGTGAATCCTGAGCCTAACCCAAACACCTAGGCCCAGAGTTGGATCCTGGGACTGGCACCTACACACTGCTGAAGAGCCTATGTTCCTATGTATAGGAACACTAATAGAATGTTTGAAAGGTACTAATTGAATTACTAATTAGCTAGTCATTCTAGTATAAGATTGTATGCAATAAATTCAAGTCACTGATTAATTTAGTACTTTATTAAGTCTACTACTGTGATTAATTAATTGAGGTAAAATTTTAGACCAAATAATTGGTAGTAATAGAATATATAAAAATAAGATATAGATATCACTTTATATAGTTATGTACTAGAATCTACATAAATGTCTATCTGTCTCTGTATACATTTATAGCTGCATATACATATGTAAATACACACACACACTGCATCTACACATCTATGTGTTTACATATTGGCCAATCCTAGGGCTTGATCTCATGTCCTCAAATTAGCCCAACAACTTCACTTGCATCAGACTGGTGTGCTAACATTGACCCATTCATGAAGTGGGACTTCAAGGCCCGGAGTTCAAATCACAGAATTGCCAAACACTTAATCCTGGTGGAAGAAGCCAATTGTCCCACTTGTTTTCCTAATTGGTGAAAATCCGGGGTCTCAGGAATGATGTCTAATACACAGGCAAATCTATTTCCTATGTAATAGGATGTAAAAAAAAATGTTATATGCGTAATCATACCCACTAATATACATAATAAGTAAATAAAACACAAAACGAATAACTACACTAACTGCAAGATGCAGTAAACATGTGTATGTAAATATAAATCATGTACTTAAAATATATGAGTGCTAAGACTTGAGTTCAGGCCCTGGGAACAGGCCTGACTTTCTTGTCTTCCAGCACGGTGAGCTCCCCCTTCCCCCACAGTGCTTCAGATTTACCCATTGGGTGCTGTGTGCTGAGTCTTTCACGTGTTGCTGTGTGCTGAGTCCTTCAAAGAGTGCCATGTGCTGTGTCCTTCACAGCGTGCATTCTTTCATCTGGTCCTTGTAAGAGCTCCACAATTGAGAAGATTATGCAGACAAGAATATTGAGGCTCAGATAACCTGAAATGTCTCTTTGGCAAAAGTGTTAGGGCACAAGACTTGAGCTAAAGAACTCAGGGACAGCACCCAAGGCCCAGACTTCAACTCCTACAACCGACAACAACAGAAACATACTAACAAACCTGAAGTAAAGGGCTGTGAATGTGCCTTAGGCGTAGAGTGTTTTGTATATATGAAACCCTGGGCCTGATTACTCAGTACGACATTACCAGAATAAAGCCTGAATTGGCTCTGTGGCTCAAGTGGGAAAGGGCAATATTTTTACAAGACAAACTAAGTAAAATGATCATGTTCTGAGTTCAAGCTCCAGGACTAGTGTACACACACACACACACACACACACACACACACACACACCACAGAGAGAGAGAGAGGGAGAGAGAGAGAGAGAGAGAGAGAGAGAGAAAGAGAGAGAGAGAGAGAGAGAGAGAGAGAGAGAGAGAGAGAGAGAGAAAGCAGAAGTGAAGCTGTGACACAAAATGGTCAAGCAATAGAGTTCTGCTCTGAGTTCATGGCCTGATCCCAGGCCTTGTGTTCACAATCAAACCTAGCCACCCAGGGTCCAACTAGGAGAGGTCAAAGATTTCAAAACCTCATGAGCTTCACCAGCCCCATATGACAGGAAGTATTGTGACATCCTACATATGCTTGGATTTCCCAAGCTTCAGGAAACCAAGGAGAGGCATCATAGCCCCATCATCGTCTGCAATGAAACATTTCATTAGGTTCAGCGCAATAATTCTGTTCCAGAAGGACTCCTGAATTACATTTAGCACTTTATCCAACATGGGAACATAGTCTCACAAAGACAGAGTAAGTTCAGAAAACTTGGCTTGTCACGGGAGGTGGCACAAATGAAGGCTTCCTGTCAAAACTGAGCACTGGGGAGAGAGATAGCTTGGGGTACAAAGAGGCCTTTTTCTCCTGGCCTTCAGAGCCTGCCCACACTCATCCTCACTAATTGGCCTGGATGGAGTTGTTTGTTACACAGCTGTACAGGACTTAGGCCTTTGGTCTGCCTGTCTAGACAATGAGAGAGACATCCTCCAGCAGGCCTGGGGTACAGAGAATCCCTCAGGCTACACTGGGCCCACTCATGGGATCCCCAGAACATGCACTGTCATGAAAGCTGTCTCTGTGCTATGACATCATTTTATTGAGAACAAGTTTCCTAGCTTGGCGACATTCATAATAGCTATTCTGGTGTTTCATCAATAGGAATGCATCCATACATACACAAAGACATGGAGGTAAAGGCTCTTTTGGTGGGACAGGTCCTGGAGTTGTACTATGAGCCTAAGGGTTGTCCCTGAGCTCCTTCTGCTCAAGGGTAGTGCATTAGCCTTGAATCACAGTCCCACTTCTGGGTTTTTCTGTTATCTCTTAGAAAAAATATTTCAAGGACTCTCCTAACTGGGCTGGATTCAAACTGAGAATCTCTACATCTCATCTGCCTGAGGAGCTGGGATTATAGTCAGCAGACCCTGGCACCTGCCTTTCTTCGCTTTTTCATTTTTCAATCTGGACAACCTAATTTCTTCACAGGGTCATTCCAATAGTTTGAATTTATAAGTAACTACCCAATGTTCTTTATAGCTGCTTTCTCTGAGAAGCATTTTCTCTCCTCATTTTCCCCTCTGGTCACAGTTTAGAAGCTAAAAGTGGGAAATGAGTGTCATAGGATTTGGGAGCTAAGATCCACAGTTCATGCAGCTCTGTCACTTAGCTTTGAGCTTCAGTGAATTTACTGTCTCAGGATGAGAGGACTGAAAGCTGGAGTGATCCTCGTACTTTCTGCATTGCTCCTTTCACAAATAAAATGATCTAATAGTTATGAGTGTTATGTGTCTCCAACCTGAGGTATCTAGAACACACTAGAAGTGTCTTCATGTTTCTGTTTTGCTAGTACCTCCCAAGATTTAGACTAAGGCTTTGTTTAGAGCGGCTTCTCAGCAAATCCGTGAGGAAAGCCGCTTGAAGCCTCCTCAGGAGATCCCCATCCAAAGCCAGCCCAAGCAGGAAAGTCTGTGAGACTCTTATATCCAATAAACTACCAGAAAACTAGAAGAGGAGCAGTGGCCCAGACGGTAGACCTCCAGCTTTGAGAGAGCCAAGCAGGAGATACAGGACAGACCAGGCAAGCCTGGGTGGACCTTATATCCAATTAATGACCAGATGGCTGGAAGTCGAGCTGTGGTGGAGGTAGAGCCTCAGCCTTGAGCAAAACAACTGAGGAATGCATGGGGCCCTGAGTTTAATTCCTGGGATGGCCACACAAATTCAAAAAGAGAAGGCCAAGTTATGTACCAGTCCCCTACCTACTTATGTGTGTATATTACCTCCCTGAGTGCAAACAGATATTATGTATTGATTTTGCTTTTATTTACAGATTTATTTTTCAGATATGCTTGTTGCACATACCATATCATTCTCTTCATTTCTGGCCATACCTTTTCTCTTCCATGGTTCGAGGCCTGTGTCCTTATATGATGCATACGTAAGCTGTCAGCAGCCTTTATTTAAATTTTATTATGAGGCCAAGGTAGAAACAGTCACAAATCAGGCAGGAGAAGAGAAGAGCAGGGTTCATAGAAATAACCAGTATTCAGAAAATTAAACTTGGGGACATAAGTTGGTAACATACTTATATAAAAACTTACATTAAGAAAAAGATGAGGAGGCTGGGAATGTGGATTAGTGACAGAGTGTTGCCTAGCATGCAAGAAGCCCTGGGTTTGATTCTTCAGTAGCACATACACAGAAAAAGCCAGAATTGGTGCTATGGTTCAAGTAGTAGAGTTTTAGAGACAGTGCCCAGGCCTTGAGTTCAACCCATGAACTGACAAAGAGATAGCTAGCTCACTAGGTAGGTAGGTAGGTAGGTAGGTAGGTAGGTAGGTAGGTAGGTAGGTAGGTAGGTAGATAGATAGATGATAGATAGATAGATAGATAGATAGATAGATAGATAGATAGATAGATAGATAGATAGATAGATAGATAGATGATATGTGAATCTGGTCTTAGACATCAGGAGGAAAGAAGAGAACAATTCCCAGTCATGAGGCCTTCTTCAGTGCTCTAGGCCACCAGCATCACCATCACACACCACAGAGCAGGAAGACTGTCTCTATACCACTTCTCAGGCAGCAGAAGGGCGAAGAGGGCAGAGCCAGGTTCTAACTCATGTGCTTTGAGATAGTAGAGAAAGGCCCTGCCTCTCCTTGGACTGGGGATTTGCTTTAATGATGTGGAGAATGAAGGAAGGAGAATAGACTGGAAGAGGTAGAAGAAGGGCCTTCAAATCTGACAGAGTCAAAACCTACTCCCTAAGACCAGAGAGTAGGGTTTTTCTACTCTGTTCCTCCCCTCTCCCCCATTAAACTGGCTCTCTATTATTAACATAAAGATACCCTGAGGCTCTCTTTACCTGAGGGAAGAAGGTTAATTAGTCATTGTTTGAAGAGGCTGAGAAAAGCCTGACCCTGGTGTAACTCTAACAAATGTTTGAGGTTTCCCCTATGCAGGCTATGCCTGGAATGAATGAAGTGGTTTTGCAGCTCACTTCCCTGTTGAGTGTGTACATTCTGCCTCCTAATCCTGCAGGCCTAGGTCTCTTCACCTAGCCCAGCTTTTGAAACTGTTTTCTATCCTTCAAATTCAGTGTTACACTGGAGTTCTTCCTGCTAACAGGGCTAAGGCTTGGATATTGAGAACTTCATTTGAACCCAGGATGGGTCAACAATGTTTCTTTCCTGTTTTTATAGCTTGAGAATTCTAAGAACATTTAGAGTGCAAGTAACCTCTCATCACCAAGGGAAACACAGGAGGCTCTTGAACATCTGACCTTTCAGAAGTGGAAGTCACCCTGTGATCCTGAGACCTCAGTATCCTAGGTTAGGGTGATGGGCCTGAGCTACTGGAGCTGTGCTAGGTTCAGAACTGTAATGACTTTGACAATAGAAGTCAAGTGCTTATCACGTACTTTCCTCTTCGGAGATGTTTCTCTGTGTTTTTAGCCCACTTATTTATTGGGCAGTGGTTTCTTTGGGGATTTGTAGTTGGGGGATTTAATTTTTTGAGTTCCAGGTATATTTTAGATATGAGACCCTTGTCCCTTTTATGGCTACTGAAGATCTGCTCCTAATCCAGGGACTTTCTATTGATCTTGTGCTCTTTGTCCTTTGCCATGAAGAAGCTCCACAATTTCACGCAATCCCATTTGTCCAACCTTTTTTTGATTTGTTGTGTTTATGGGTCTCTATTAAGAAATTTTAGTCCTGTTCCAAGGATACCTAGAATATCTCCTATTTTGTCCTGTAATGTTTTTTACGGTGTCTGGTTTGACTCAGAGGTCTTTGATCCATTTGGAATTGATTCTGGTGCAGGGTGATATATAAGGATCTAGCTTTAGTCTTCTACAAGTGATTAACCAACTTTGTCAACACCATTTACTGAAGAGGCTGTCTTTCTTCCATTCTATTTTTTAGCTCCCTTCTCGAAGATTAGATGGCTATAGGTCTGTGTGTTCATTTTCTGGGTTTTCAATTCTATTCCATTGATCCTGAAGTTTGTTTTTGTGCAAGTACCAAGCTGTTTTGATTACTATGCTTTTGTAGTACAGTTTGAAATTTGGTATTAATATTCCTTCAGCACTGTTTTTTCTGTTGAGGATTGTTTTTGCTGTTCGGGGTCTTTTATTGTTCCATATGAATTTTTGGACTGCTTCTTCTATTTCTTTGAAGAATGAGTTTGGAATATTGATAGATATCACACTGAATTTGTAGATAGCCTTGGGAAGTATTACCATTTTCATGATGTTGATCTTTCTAATCCAGGAGCATGGGAGTTTTTGCCACTTTCTAAGTTCTGATTTGATTTCCTTTTTCAGGTTTTTAAAGTTTTCATCATAAAGATCCTTCACTGTTTGATTAAGTTAACTCCTAGGTATTTCGTTTTTTGTGGGGTATTATGAATGGAGTTGCTTTCCTAATTTCAGCCATGCTTTTCTCATTGTTGGCATACAGAAAAGTCATTGATTTCTGAGAGTTAATTTTTGTACCCTGCTACTTTGCCAATGTTTTGAATCAGCATGAGTAATTTCTGAGTGGGTCCGTGTGATTCTTTAAATACAAGATCATGTCATCTCAAAGAGGGAGAATTTTACTTTATCTTTCCCTATTTGGGTCCCTTTTTTATTTGCATCTTTTCTTATTGCTGTAGATAGACATTCTAATACTAGATTGAAGAGAAGCGGACAGAGTGGACATCCTTGTCTCCTTCCTGATTTAAGAGAAAATGGCTTTAATTTTCACCATTAAGTATAGTGCTGGCTGTATGTTTGTCATATACAGCCTTTATTGTATTGAGGAATGTTCCCTGGATTCATAGTTTTTCCAGAGCCTTCATTATAAAGGGGTGTTGGAGCTTGTCAAATGCTTTTTCTGCATCTATTGAGATAACCATATGGTTCTTGTCCTTGCTCTTGTTGATGTGATGAGTTACATTAATTGATTTGCATATATTGAACCAGCTTTGCATAACTGAAATAAATAGTGATTGATTGTTGTGTATGATTTTTTGGATGAAATGTTGAAGGCGATTGGCCAAAATTTTATTGAGGTGTTTTACATCAATACTCATCAAAGAAATGGGTTTATAGTTCTCTTTCTTTGATGAGTCCTTTCCTCGCTTTGGGATGAGGATTATGATGGCTTCATAGAAAGAATTCTGTAGTGAACTTTCTCCGTCAATTTCATTGAAGAGTTTTTGGAGTATTGGTGTGAGCTCTGCTTTGAAAGCCTTGTAGAATTCCTTTGTAAATCCATCTGGTCCTGGGCTTTTCTTAGATGGGAGGTTTCTTATTGCTCTTTCTATTTCTATGCTTGATATGGTCATGTTACTTGATTTATCTAATCTTGGTTGAGTTTCTTCAAATCGATATTAGCTAGGAAAACGTCCATTTCTGCCAGGTTCTCAAGCTTATTAGCATAATTGTTTGAGAAGTATTCCCTTATAGTGTCCTGAATCTTGGTTGTTTCTGTGGCGATGTTTCCTTTCTCACCTTTGAGCTTATTAGGGTGTCTTGTCTTCTTTGTCTGTTAAGAATTGCTAAGGGTCTATGAATTTTGTTAAATTTTTCGAAGAACCAATTCTTTTTTTTTTTGTTGATTCTTTATATGGTGTTTTTGGAGTCTAATTCATTTAATTCTGATTTAATATTAATTATTTCTTTCCATTTCTTGGATTGGGGTTTATCTAGTTGCCCTCTTTTAATGAGGTTCAGATGTCATATTAAATTGTTGGTTTCAGATCTCTCTAATTTATTGATATAGGAACTCATAGCTATAAACTTGCCTCTCTGTACAGACTTTGCTGTGTCCCAGAAGAGCTGGTAATTTGTGTGTTCATTTTTGTTGAATATCATGAACATTTGTATTTCCTTTCTAATCTCTTCCATGACCCATTTGTGATTCAACAGTGTGTTGTTCAACCTTCATGTATTACACGACTTCATTTGTGGCTTTTGGTGTTGAGTTCTAATTTTATTCCCTTGAATGCAGTTTCTCACCCTTTACTGTGGTCTTGTTCGTTTTCTATGTGTAGGACATCTTTAAGTATCTTGTACAGCTGGTTTGGTGGAGATGTATTGTTTCCTTTTTTCTTTGCAATTGACTGTTTTTATTTGACCTCCGGTTATGAAGGAGGGTTTAGCTGGGAACAGTGTTCTTGGCTGATATTTACTTATCTTTGGGGCATGGCATGCAACATGCCAGGCTCTTGCTTTATTCATCTCTGCTGAGAAATCTGAGGTTATTCTAATTGTTTTCCTTTTAGAGGCGATTGATTTGTCCTCCTTGACAGATTTAAGGATCCTTTACTTGGTATGAATTGATCCTGTGCAGATTACAATGTGACTGTGGGATGTTCTGTTCTGGTCTGGTCTATATGGGGTTCTAATAGCTTCTGGTGTTTGAATAGGCCTATATTTATGCACTTTTGGGAAGTTCTCTGCTAGGATTCTGTTAAATAAATTTTCTAGACCATTAACTTCTGTCTCTAGGTGCTCCTCTACAACCATTATCCTAATATTCGCCTTCTGATGGTGTCTTCCAAATATTGAATAGATCATATTCCTAGTATTTTTCTTGGATAATTGTATGTTCTTTCTCTATAATATCCAGGCTGTCTTCAATCCCAGAGATTCGATCTTCTGCATGGTCTCACTGTCAAGTCTTCCTACTTTGTTTTTTATTTCTTTTCCTTCTAATTGGCTGGCTTTGATGGCTTCAAATTCTTTGTTGGAGATTTGTTATAGATATTATTTCAACTTTACTTCCTTAAATTGTTGTTCATTGTTTATTCTCAAATCACTTAGTTGATTGATTATGGTTTCCTTTGACTCTCATTCCTTCTGTTGGGATCCATTCATCATTCCTTTTGTGGTCTCTCTGAATTGTTTCAGCTGTTTATTTATGGATTCCATGAATGCCTGTATTGACCTTTGTCTATTCTCCCGCCGTCTCAATTCCTGTATTACACTTTGATAAGTTTCCTCACATTCACACAATTCCTGTAATTCTCTATGACTGTTTTCAGCCTTCTCATGTTATCCCTGTATTTCTCTTTGACTCATCTTAACCTGCTTATGCAATTCCTGTTTTAATCTTTAAGTAGCTTCCTAATGCTCACAAGATTCCTGTATTAATTTTTGTTTGCCTCCTCTAGCTCTCTATCATACTCACACTGAGTCCTTTGCAAGTTTTCAATCATTTCATTCACCATGTTTACCAGCAGTGTTTGTAGAGCTTTTGATAACTTTCCTCTGAATTATTCATTAACTATTCTATCACCTGATTATCATGAGTGGGAGTTCAGACACGTGGACTTGCCATTTTTCTTGTGTTCTTCTAGCATATTCTGCCAATTTGTTATGAAAGTAACACCTATTTTGTGCTAGAATACTATTTTAAGGCAAGCATCAAGCAGAGTCCTGGAGTCGCACAATCAAAATGGCTTCAAATACAATATAGTTCAACAGACACAATCTATTCAACATCAAACAACCATGGATTAATGGGTTACAAACAGCAAAGAAGGATTTGGTAAAGCAGAAATTATTAGTTTTATGTAGAAATGTGGGGAAAAATAGGACTAGAGGGCTGTGGATAGATTAAAGGAGAGTAAATTTAACCAAGTCCTAATCTCTGAGAGGGAAATGGATTGGGCAGAATGATAAGAGAGATATTTTAAAGAAAAAATGGAAACACAAAAATTTAAATTTAAGAAGTGAAACACAATTTATGTAAGTTTAAAGAAATGATATTGAGAGAAGAAAAGAATAGAATGAGAAGGGGGAGGAGAAAGGAGGCATGAAAAAATAAAAAATAAATTTTTTTTTAAATTGGTTACAAGAAAATTATGTAGGTATAAAGAGATAAGACTGCTCATAAAGAATTGAAGCCTAAGAGGTTGTGAACTGAGTAATAAATTTCTGGATTAATTATGTACAAAATGGGGGATAAGGTGTAATAATTGACAACAGATATATACTGGGGATGAGCAGAACAGCAATTAAGTCATGCGTAAAAGAAAGAGAAAATGTGAAAACAATAAAAAGGACCAAAAGGTCAAAGGATATTAAACACACACACAACCATACACCAAAAATAAAAATTATGAGAAAAAAATATCAGAAAACACTTAAAAAATTAAAATTAAAAAAATTCATAAAAGAGTTCTTTGGTTTTTGAGTGTTTTTTTTTGGGGGGGGGGATGGGAAGAACCTGTATCTCCCCTGTGTCCATAACCAGTCCCTTGGTCGAGTCTCTGGTCTGTTTGTGGTGTTTGGTTTTCCTATGGCTTGATTGGTTTCTTAAGTCAGTTTGTTTGGGCAGGCAGAAAATGCCCTGTGTTAGGCAGGATTATGTGATGCTCCTCCCAGGCTAGCTCTATGGGAGGGAAATCTGCTTTGAGTATCACAAAAGAAGGAAATGGCAATTTCCCCTAGTTTGCAGATGCTGTGATTAGGCTAGGTTCTGGGTAGGTTTGAGGCCTTTCAGCAAACAGTAGCTTTTCCCTGAGGGGCTAGCTCCTGAGACACAGATTCCAGCTTTGAGCCATTCTCAGGATTTATGTTTACTGAATTTCAGTTGTTTTTCTAGGCTTCTGTAGGGAGGGGCAGACTCTGGCTCTGTTTACACCGTGAAGAAAGTCACTTCTCTGAGGGCAGAGCTCTCTCTGCCTGGGCGGGGTGATTTCCCCTAGGTGGAACTGAGCCTGGCAGGTCACTTCTAGTTCCTGTGACTTGCAAAATGACTCTTTTGTTGTCTTCCAAGGCCTGAGTTGGAGCTAGATGCTCAGCCGGGCCTTTGTCAGTATCAAAGATGGAGATCTCCAGCAGTGGTAGGGAAGAGGGCTGGCATTCCTGAGAAGGAGTGAGGATTTCAGGGTTCTACTCATGTCAGATTCTTGGTTCCTGGGCACTCTCTGGGCACTCTGCTGGTGTTGAGTAGAATCCACTCATCCTCTGATTCTGGCACCTTTGTCCTGAGATCTCTCTGTTGTAGGGATGATGGCTATGGCCTCCGCTGCTGCTGCTGCAGCCACCGCAGCCACGGCTACTAGCAAGTGCTCAGATCTGTCTGCTTGCCTGGATTTTCCTTCTCTGGCCACACTCTCTGTACTGTGATGGCACATTTGGTAGGATTCTCTACCCCACGACTGCTTTCTCTGAGAGAGCTTGTTTAGCCTTCAGCTTCTCCTCCACCATCTTCCTCAGAACTCTCTTAACAGTTTATTATGACATGATATTGTGACATCATATGGACATTGTGATATTACTCTACCATTCTTTTTTCACAAACCTATTATGACATCACATGTTAGAAAACTCGTGGGTTTTAGGACTTCTAGCTCCTTCATTGAATTCTTATCCTCATTGTAAAGTATTAACAATTGAAATCAGACATGTGATTGTAATATTACAAACTCATAATGACATCACTATTCCATGGGTGACCTCATGACCACCGTGATATCACAAACCTATTGCATCATCACATTGCCATTGTGACATCACCATCACAATGTGACATTTTAATCGGTTATACTCTCTTAGCACCTTTGAAACAGCATATGGCCTTTGTGACAAAAAAGTTCAGTTGTTTACCCATATATTCATTGTGGTCTAACAATTGAGATCAGTTATACCATTGTAATATTACAAACCCTTCGAAACAGAATCTCCAGTGTGACATCATTAACCAATCCTCTCCTCATAACTTTGACATGATGCCCTTGTGATACATAGGCCATTTTTGATCTCATAATCTGTTTTTACTTATTTCAGGTATGACATGTGATATTAGAAATGCACTCTGATATCATGAAAATTATGTCATCACTCTGTCAGATATCATGAATATTGTATCACATTGTGACATTACATACTTCTTAGGCCAATGAATGACTTTGTAGATCTCTCAATCCCATTCTGAGTTTATATTCTCATCTGAAGTTAAGGAAAATTGAAATCTAGCATGCCATTGTGACATCATCAATCCATTGTGACATCATAAACCTATTGTGACCTCATCACCATTATGACATCACCAACTAATTATGACATCAAAATATTATTATGACTTGATATTGTAACATCTTATTGCCATTGTGATATCATTGTCCCATTGGATTTTGCAAACCTATTATGACCTCATAACATTTTACAAATTCGTGGCCTTTGACACTATTAACTTGTTAACTCGTATACTTATGTTACATAAAACACAAGACAATCTAATGAGGCACATTGAGGATAACTTTACGCTAGAAATGGGCCTGCATTTACCTTGTTCTGGGCTGTACAATCAGTGACAAGCCAGCCCCAACCACCAAATCTCCACCAGACCTCCAATGGACAGCCCTGCACATAGTTAATTAGTGTGCAAACCACCAACCCCCCAAGTTATCATCTCCGAAACTCCATACTTCAATAGGTAAGGCTTTTTTTTCCTTTTCTCTTACTCCCTCCTTCTTTATAGACATTTCCTTCATTTCCCTTTTCCCCTTCCATCAGTTCCTTCTTCTCTTTAGGCCTCTCCACTATCCACAAGCCTACACTTCTCTGGCCTGGTGGCTAATTGGAATCCTTCCCCTTCTGCACTCCCTCAAATTCCTCTTCTCCCAAGTCTTTCCCCTCCTGCTATCTCACCACTTCCATCTTTCCAGGTCTTCACTTGATTTTCTCGAATTTCATTACTCTGACCATGCAGCCTATATATAGGTGAACCCCTCCATCACTCCAGTGGGTCTTCTGCCTAACAGTTTTCAACCATCACTTCATGAACTGGGCATTCCTCAATAACTTCTTCACAGCTCATTTGAGGATGATATCCTACCCCCTCCAGCAGCATGCCCTGTCCCCTTTGGTGACATGACCCATGCACTTCTGTGGGCCAGGTCATTGGGTCACATTGATTAGTGGGTCATGCTGATTATTAGGGCTTTGCTGCTTTATACATCCTCCACTGGTTTTCATATTAAATCATATTCTTGATTACTTCTTACCAAATCTTAAAATTTCTCATCTCTGCACCCAATAAACATGCTTAAAATATAAATTTAATTGTAAACAAGTAAATTATAAGAATACACTTGTTATTACTAATTAACACTTAGTAAGTCTTATCCTTAAGGGATCCTCTGAGTGTATGCACAGTCCATCTTGTATCCTTCTCTGTATATGGGTTCACTGCCTATTTCACGAGAGACTGATGAATCTAATGCTGTTTTTGTGCTAATATAATAGGCAACAGTGAAGTTAGCACGACCAAGTAAGGTCCTTCCACTTTGGTTCCAATTCAGGAGCATGATGTATTTTTACCCACACCAGCTGTCCAGGCATGGAAGAGTGGGTGGAGTTTCTTTTTGTTTTCTTTTTTCAACTCAATTTCTTAGTGTATTTCATTTACTTGAGGTCTAGCTTTTGCACTTAATGCTGAAGCGAGAATGCTATAGAAAAAACTACATTACTTTCCCCAAAGAAATTTTCCTTCCACCTGGATTTAATTTCTTATTTTATATTTGAAATTATTTTATCATCATCCTAATGTTTATTTATTTTAAAGTTTTTATTATAATTATCTTTAAGTAGTTGTACAAAGAAGCTCCAATACTACAAAACAGTACATGAATACAATGTGTTTGACAACATTGTCACTCATCCCTCGTAGCCCTTCCCTTCTCACACGTTTTGAAAAAATTGAGATAGGTGATTACATATATTTCACAGTATTGTGGAATTGTGATATTTAGTTAAAGTCACAAACACTTTTTAATATTGACAAGGCAAATTATTGTTATCATGGTCTAAAGTTTGTTAATTCTATGAGCTTTGAAAATCCTAATTATTTTTCCCACCTCAGATGATGTTTACATTTTTTTCCTTTTGCTTAGTGTAGGCTATTCCCTCTTTCCCACATTCCCATGCATTCCTCCCTTCCCATCACTGTGTTTGGGTTGCTTAGTTATTTTTCTTCTATGTCCAGTGCAGCTGATGGGCCACTTTGTTGTATGTTATTCCATTTTCCATTTATTGTGTTCCTCCTCTTGGCTTCCCTCCATTGCGTACATATTTCTACCATCTACATGGTCAAGAACATGGAGTCATTAATGGTGATACAAAAAATGAGTGGCTGTCCTTTATTTCTCGAGTCCTGTTTACTTTGTCATACCTTCTTGCATTTTGGCTTTAGCATTCACATATCAGGTAGACCCTGTGCCGTTTGTCTTGTTGTTCTTGGCTTACCTCACTCAAATAATTTGGTCTAGTTCCATTCATTTCCCTGCAAATGCCATCATTTTGTCCTTTCTAAAGGCTGCATAGTATTCCATTTTATATAGGTACCACAATTTTTGGATCCACATATCAGTAGTGGTTCATCTGGGTTGTTTCCAAATCTTGGCTATTGTGAACAGTGCTGCAATAATCATTGAAGTGTGTGTCTTTGTATACGGGTTCCTGTTGTTCAGAGTAGATGCCTAGGAGTGGTATGGCTAGTTCATAGGAGAGGTCGGTATTTAGCTTTCTGAGGTACCTCCAGACTGCTTTCCAAAGTGGTTGTATTAATATACATTACCGCCAGCAATGCAATAATGTTTCTCTTTCTTTGCATCCCTTCCAGCATTTGTCATTGGCTGAATTTAGGATGTGGGCCATTCTGAATGGAGTAAGGTGGTATCTCAGAGTTGTTTTCATTTGCATTTCCTTACAACCAGGGATTATGAACATTTCCTCACGTATTTCTTTGCTGTTTTTTTATCTCTTCTTCTGAGAAGTCTCTCTTTAGCTCCCTTGACCATTTCAAGATTGGTTTGTTAGATTTGTGATGAGTTAGTTTCTTAAGTTCACCATATATAATGACTATTAAACCCTTGTCTAATATATTGCTGGTAAATATTTTTTCCCAATTATTTGGCTTTCTTTATAGTTTGTTTGCTATCTTTCATCTGTGCAGAAACTTTTTATTTTAAGGTAGTCCCATCGAGTCATTCTCAAATTTGTAGTGAACATGGGCATCTGTTCTGGAAGTTCCTTCCTATGCTTATAAGTTCTCAGTCCTGCAGTAGTTTCAGAGTTTTAGGCTTGATGTTAAGGTCTTTAATCCATTTTGAGTTGATGTTAGTGCATTGTGATAGGCTAGGATCCACTTATAATTTTTTGCATGTGGCCAGTTTTCCCAACACCAGTAGTTGAAGAGTTTGTGCTTCTTCCAATGTATGTCTTTGACTCCTTTGTCAAATATCAACTGACTGTCCATATGCGGCTATATTTCTGGGTCCTCTAACCTGTCTCATTTATTTTTGGGTCTCTTTTTGTGCCAGTACCAAGCTGCCTTTGTTATTATGGCTTAATAGTACAGTTTGAAGTCCTGTATCATGATCCCTCCTGCATTCTTTCTTTTGCCTAAAATTATTTTGGCTATGCTTGGTCTTTTGTTGTTCCATATGAATTTTTGGGCTATTTTCTCTATTTCAGAAAAGTAGGTCACTGGAATTTGAATGGAAATAGCATTGAATGTGTTGATTAATTTTGGCAATATGACCATTTTCACCATATTAATTCTGCCTATCCAGGAATATGGGAAATCTTTCGATTTTCTGGTATCCTCTATTGTCAACGTCTACTGCGTTAGGGTCCCTGGTTAAGGGTCACAAAATCACCAGGACACAGGGGATGCAGAGTGCAAACAGAAATTGCCACTGCATGCTGTGCTTTATTGTTAGTGGGTATTTAAAGACAAGCAAGTATGATCTTTGCCAAGATTTGGTCAGAAGACATTCACACAAAAATTTCAACAGATACATTTTTACTTGACCTATGAGACAATGTCTTGGTATATTATTATCTAAACTATTTTAGAGCAAGCTCAAACCACTTCTCCAATCTCAGGAAAATGCTTGACCAGCTGTTCATCTATGCTTTAGCAAGCAGAAGAACTACATCCTCAGCTCCCAAGAGTCTGTGACATGTGTTTTGAGATAGGGAGAGAGAACATTTTCCCTCTCTAGCCCGGCGTGCCAAGAGCTTTCCTCATCCCAAACACAGTCCTCAGATAATCTTGAGGCTTGAGCCTGCATCATTCTGCCCCCTCAACATAGACCCTGAGTCTTCACAATTTCCTTCTTTTTTCTTTTGTTTTAAAAGTAAAGCTTTCCACAGGGTTATCATAGAAGCTTGCATTGGTTTCATAAAAATCAAATATAACAGCACAAGTGCAAACAGAATAATAACAATCATAATTCCCATACCACTAGCAGTATGTGAAATGCTTTGCAGTATTCCTTTCAGATCTAACATTTCCAACTGTTTAATAAATGTATAAGCAATCTTAGAAGCATCATCATTTGCAAATTGTTTACCAAAATATCACGTACATTAAATTGTAACTGAGCAATCAATTGAGCAGCAGTTGAATTTCCAGAAAAATACTGCTGTATTACATTTCAATCATGTGTAGATTTATTATATTTTACATTAGTAATGCAAAATGTAGTAGAATTCCAATCACATTTTAAAAATAACTGTTTCTCCACAACCAATAACTTTTTTCCTAACCGTCCCACTGTCTGTTTAAGAATGTTAATCTGTGTTTGTATTTGAGCCTCAATTTTTACCTGTAAGCCCCACAATTTATGTGAATCCTGGTGTCATTCTTTCACAGAGTGTTTACTTTGAAAGGAAGTGTAGGGCAATTCCAGACACTGCAGCAACAGTGGTAATAGCAATTAAGCTTAAAATCACAGCTACAATGGCTCCAATCATACATTTTGTACGTTTTAGTAGTTTGGTAAAAAATTCAATAACAACACTATCCAAAGGATTTTGGGACCATTCTCTTCCTAATTTAACAGGTAGCCAAATATGAGTTCTTTGTTGTAAAATCATAATACTATCACTGTCATTAAAATTAAGAGAGGAATTAATGCAAGAATACAGGCAATAATTGAAACAAGAAATAGTAGGAGGAAATGTAAAATTTCCCACTAAAAATACTAAGACAGAGGTACACAAGCAGTTACATTATAAGATTTGTACAAAGTAAAATTATAAGTGACGCAGAGTTCACCATCCCCGAAAACGATCCATTTGATAGCATCACAGGTTTCAGCGCCACTGCGACCTTCCAAAGATGAATCTGAACAGCAGTGGGTGCAGCCATGAAAGCCCATCGAACATCTTTAATGCCTCCATCTCCCCAGGACATCAATCAAGCTCCAGTAAGTGATCCATTAATGGCATCCGGCATCTTAGTAACATTTGATAAATCACATCTGGTAATATTCCATTCTGAATATGTGTTAATAAACTGTCCGAAAGTTCCCCAATTAATAAAATTATTGAACATTTTCCCAAATATTCCTCTACACTCTTGCCACACAAAAGGCTGGTATTTTAAATCAATATAAGTAAAATCAGGGCACATAAGTAAGGATAACTCGCCATCAAAGGTGATGCTTTCCCAGCTATTATTAATGGACTAAGTAGTTAGTCACTGCAGCTGTGTTTTTGAATTGGAAGTGTGTTTCCCAGGTAAAATCCAATATTGTTAATTTATAACTAAATATGGAGGAGGCCCCAGACAAACAGGCAAGGAATGAGTATAGTAAGTAAAATTTAAAAAGCTATCATCATCCTTATTGTAAAATATCAAATTATTCCAAGGAGGAGATAAAACAGCAGGAACAGTATAGACGGTTATATCCATGTCTCCCCAAACAACAGGTTCCAATAGAGGAGGGTTAGGAACAAAGGCCCAATAACTTACATTAGCATTAGCATGGACAGGTTTTACAGTAATCAGGGCACATATGGCCAGGAACAAGTTCTCAGCCGTGACAGGTTTACCAGTGTGCTGTAACATCTTTTGTCCTTCTCCAGTCAACTTTTTAACCTGCCCCCCAGTAGGCAGTGGGGATTTCTTCTTCCTCAACTGGTGGCCAATTCCTTGAAGGATATGGGGCTGTTCTTACTGGGCTGCGTCTTTATCCATCGTGCAGGAAGCCAGTATTGTTTGACATCCTGTGTAGACACAAAACCCTATCCTCGTCCCTTATGTAATAATGTTCATAGTTGCCATTCTACTTTCAATGTAATCTTAATCCATGTGGGAGCATTTAAATAAGTTTTTTTTTTAATATTTGTTCAAAATGGTGCTCAGCTCTAGTTAAAATATCTCCTTGTGGTAAGTTTAAAAAGTTAAGAACAAAAAGAGCTTGATGCAAAATTATTTTAGGTTTTTGCATGGAAAACCACAAAATATCCATAGCTTCATCCAACCTTTTCTTCCTTTTTAATTTTTTAATTTGTTGTTTTATTGTGCCATGAACACGTTCAATAATAGTTTTTCCTTGGGGGTTATATTCTATTCCTGTAATATGTACCACATCATAAAGTTCACAAAATCTTTTAAATTTGACACTTTTATAGGCTGGTCCATTATCAGTCTTTATTTTGGCAGGCAGTCCCATAATGGCAAAAGCTTCCAATAAGTGTTCTATTACATGGTTAACAGTTTCTCCTATAAGGGCAGAAACCTAAACAAATTTGGAATAAGTATCTATTGTAGCATGTACAAAGGAAAAACGGCCAAAGGCTTGTACATGAGTTATATCCATTTGTCAGAGCTCGTTAGGTTGTAATCCTCGAGTATTTACTCTGGCAGGTACAACTCTCAAATGCATTGGTCTGCAGATAGGAAACCTTTTAATAATTTCTTTAGCTTGATAATAAGGTATTTTAAAATGCATATGTGAATGGCTAGCATTTGTATGTAAATAAGCATGATCCTGTTCAGCAGAAGAAAAACTAACTAATTTATCAAACTGATTATTGCCATATAAAAGGTACCCAGGTAACGAAGAGTAAGCCTTAATGTGAGTTACAAACACTTTGGCATTACGTTGTTGCAGTAATGCTTGTAATTGTTTAAATAACTGATTTAGCTGGGGTTTAGATGAATATGTAACAGCAGTGACTATGTCAGTCACAACTCCTACAGAATAGGCAGAATCAGTAACAATATTAATATCTCCCACAAAATCTTGCAACACCTTAATAATAGTAAAAAGTTCATTTTGTTGAACTGATGCTGAAGTAGTTGTTTGTACCCAATATTTATTTGTTGTCCAATAAGCACTTGTTGATTTGGAGCCATTTGTAAAAGCATTGGTAATAGGGGCCTTGGTAATTATATCATTAATGACAAATTGTTGTTTATGCAAGCAATCCCACAATCTACCTTTGGGAAAATGAAAGGAAAATTGCCCAGTAAAATTTACTAATGCTATTTGTAGCATTTCAGACATGTTTAACAAATATTTTACTTGGTCTTTTGGCAAAGGAAAAATAATTTTAAATAAATCATACCCCGATAGGGTAAATACTCGTTGCCTGGCCTGTTGAATAATACTTGTCAACTATTGGTCATAAGGCATAATAGTTTTTGTAAATCAATGCCGTGTATAAATCCATTCTAATGGTAGCTCATTTTTTTCCTATAATTCCTGTTGGGTATTTCCATGTATCCAAAATACATAAATTTATGGGTTGATTCAGCATTACTCGATGTAAAAACATTTCTTTTTTTTTTTTACTCTACAAATTGTAATTTATTTTTAGCCTCCTTAGTTAAAGTTTTTGCTATGTAAATCAGGCTCACCTTGTAACAATGAAAACAAATTATGTAATTGATAAGTAGGAATTTCTAAGTCTGGTCACATCCAATTAATATCTCCTAATAGCTTTTGAAAATCATTTACCGTATGTAATTGATCACATCCTAAAGATATTTTTGAGGTGTCACTGTTTGTCTAGAAACAACATATCCTAAATATTTTGCCACCGTATCATTTTGTATTTTTTAGGTGCTATTTTAATTGTGATAAAAATTTAACACAGGGTTTATTAGGTTTTTGAATTACTTTAGTCCAAGAGCCATATGCTCTTCTACCGGCCGAAACCTTTCCCATGCTATGTCTTGTAAATGCTCATGGATCTCTTCAGAACGTTCACTTGCATATGAACATCCACATATTGTTCTGTTCCACTCAACATGGGAAAGGTTATGACCTGTAGGTGTGGATTACTGCTCTGTGCATTATGTCTAGACATTTCTGTACATAACTCAGTAAACCACATTTGCCATTGTAGGTAGGAAGGTTCCTTAAGCAAGGCTCTACAAAGCATCTTCCAATCCTCGAGAGCAAAATTATTCTAATGTCGAGCAAGCCCATTAAGCAATTCCTTAACACAATGATACTGAGGACCATACAATGTCACTGCCTTTTTAAGTTTACCAATATTATCAACAGCAATACCTTCATAGCTGGTTGAGCTATACCATTCATAGGGGTTGGTCGAATTAAAGGATAAGTAAAAATAGGCATTTCATCATCAAACTCACTGTCCAAGCCCTCTGTTTTGTGAGGGAGTGACACTGTAAAAATTGTATCGGCCAGCAGAGGAGCCAAAGGCTGCTTTACTTTCACTTTCTTAGGTTCTCCTTTCACTCTGCTAAATTCCAACACCATATGTTGTAATTTTGATAAAATCAATTCCATTTGCTCAGACATTTTATTTACACTTTCAGTTTGTTCCTTTTCAGCCCATTTTTACCTCTAGTTTTTTCTCTGTTAATTGCAATGCATCCTTATCTATTCCGTCCTTAACCTCAGAGTCCAATCGTAAATCTACAACAGAAGGGACGGCCTCTTGCTTTAAGTCTGCTATTAATCTTTCCTCATTCAAAGCTTTAAAAAGGGTATGTAAAATAGCCCAAATGGACCAAAATATAATCTCTTCCCCTTCTCAAACAGCTCTTTCTACATTATTCTTTCCAGTTATCAATATCTAATGTTCCTTTATTGGGGAACAAAGGATTCCATTCCCTAACTACATTAATACACATTTCTATGTCAAAAGAAGAAATATTTACACCATAGGCAGCAAGTAAATGTTTAAGCATATGTAAGTATGGAGTAGACTTAACTTGTTCCATCACCCTCTAATTAAAAGTATTTACTTGAATATCCCTTCCTGAATTCAACAAAGCAGCGTCCCTGCTCTGGTGCCAATTGTCAACGTCTAGTGCATTGGGTTCCCTGGTTAAGGGTCACAAAATCACCAGGACACAGGGGATGCAGAGTGCAAACAGAAATTGCCACTGCATGCTGTGCTTTATTGTTAGTGGGTATTTAAAGACAAGCAAGTATGATCTTTGCCAAGATTTGGTCAGAAGACATTCACACAAAAATTTCAACAGATACATTTTTACTTGACCTATGAGACAATGTCTTGGTATATTATTATCTAAACTATTTTAGAGCAAGCTCAAACCACTTCTCCAATCTCAGGAAAATGCTTGACCAGCTGTTCATCTATGCTTTAGCAAGCAGAAGAACTACTTCCTCAGCTCCCAGGAGTCTGTGACATGTGTTTTGAGATAGGGAGAGAGAACATTTTCCCTCTCTAGCCCGGCGTACCAAGAGCTTTCCTAATCCCAAACACAGTCCTCAGATAATCTTGAGGCTTGAGCCTGTATCATTCTGCCCCCTCAACATAGACCCTGAGTCTTTACACTCTATGATTCATTTTTTTCGGCTTTTAGACTTTCCATGAAATAGACCTTTTACATCTTTGGTTAGTTTAATTCTTAGATACTTTTTTATTGTGAATGGGGTTGTTTCCTTGATTTCCATTTCTGTTTGTACATTGTTGGTGTGCAGAAAGGCGACTAATTTTTGTGTGTTAATTTTGTATCCTGCTACTTTGCCAAATTGGTTTATAAGCGTTAAGAATTTGGGGCTGAGCTTTAGGGATCGTTAATTTATAAAATAATGCCATCTGAAAAAATAGATAGTTTGTCTTCTTCCTCTCCTGTGTGGATCCCTTTAATGTCTTCTTCTTGTCTTATTGCTCTGGCTAAGAATTCCAGAACTATATTGAAGAACAGTGGAGAGAGTGGGCATCCTTGCCTTGTTCCTGTTTTTAGGGGAATTGGTTGTAGTTTTTCCCCATTAAGTATAATATTGGCATTAGATCTGCCATGTAAGGCTTTTATTGTCTTTTTTTTTTTTTTTAAATTTTATTTTATTTTTATATTCCTATTTTTTCCAGATCTTTTAACATGAATGAGTGCTGAATTTCATCAAAAACCTTTCCTGCATCAATGTTGATAATCATGTGTTTCTTGACCTTGGATCTGTTGATGTGATGGATTACATTCATTGACTTACATATGTTAAACCATCCCTGCATCTCTGGGATGAAGCCTACTTGGTTTTAATGTATGATTTTTTTTGTAAGATTTCTGGATTCTGTTGGCTAAAATTTTATCGAGGAGCCTTGCATCTGTCTTAATAAAAGATATTGGTGTATATTTCTTTTGTTGTTGGGTCTTTGCCTGGTTTGGGTATGAAAGTGATATTGCTTCACAAAATGAGTTTGGGATTACTCACTCTGTTTCTACTTCTGTGAAGAGCTTGAGGAGTATGGGATTTAGTTCCTCTTTAAAGGCCATATAGAATTCTGTAGTGAATCCATCAGGTCCTGGGCTTTTCCTGTTGGAAGAATTCTGATTACTTCTATTATCTCATTGTAGGTTATTGACATGTTTAATTGATTTATTTCTTCTTGGTTCTGTTTGACGACTTTTATTTTCAGGCAAGAATAGAATTTATTTACCGAACTGCTGCCCCCACCATGCATGTTGGAGAAGCATGGCTGAAAAGGAAAGGGTGACCCACTTCTGGGCCAGGCCTTATCTATGCCATGGACAGGAAGTGGTGTGGCCAGGTGGGGGAAAGGTGTGGTCACACTGGATCCAGATGTGACCTCAGGGTCTGGGACCCTCCTAAGATCAGATTGGAGGTATGTGAGTATGTGAGCCACCAGAGGTGGCTCAGGATGTGAACTAGCAGGACGGGAAGGTGACTACTTCCAGGTCTGCCAGTTACCTATGTAACAGATACTGGGCTGAAACTTAGCAAAGAGGGAGGGAGGTGTCCCTGCTCAGGCCTTATATTCCAGCCTTTTGATAATTCTGAAAAAGGGTGAAGATTCGCTCTGGCTACTTCCTATTTTCACGGGTGTCAACAGTAGGGGTAAAAGGCTGAGATACGGTCCCCTCTAGGAGAAGGCAGCAGGAAACAGCTGTCACTTGGGCACTGAGTGCTTAGATGAAGTCTAGAGGAGGCAAGTCTCTTGGATGAAGTCTGGAGAAGACTCAGGCATTGAGGGACTGAAAAAAATACTATAAAGCAAATAAATAGCAAGAGGGAGGACTTGGGGATGAAAATGTTTGTAGAAATGTCCCTACCTTCTTCTGACACCTGGAGACTAGATAGAGAAGAAGTCAATTAACAAAGGCAAGAATATAAATTCCTGTCCAGTTGAATGGTAGACAGGTATGGACATTAGATGGGCAGTCTTCTTACTTCTATTGATCTCCCGGCTCTTGTTAATTTTGAAAGGGCAGGCACAAAGTGGATGATGTGATCATATCTCCTTTTACTCCTTTCCATTTTTCCTTGTTCCCCAGACTGGCTGAGTCGAGGTGCTTGTTGCTGGGATGGTTTGTCCTAGTTGGAATCCAAGGAGGTTTGAACTCAAGGCCTGGGCACTGTCCCTGAACACTTCTGCTCAAGGCTATCACTCTACCACTTTGAGTTATAGAACCATTTGCAGTGTTTGCTGGTTAGAGATAAGAGGCTTTAGCAAATGCTTCCTGCCTGGCTGTTTGCAACTTAGTTGGAAAATGGAGTCTGAGAGATTTTTCAGCCCAGGCTGGCTTTGAACTGCAATCTTTGCCACAAAAGCCCTTTGTTATTTCCAAATAAAGCAACAAGGAGATCAAATAGAATAAGTAGAGCGTACCTTGTCCTTATCAAGAATAGACCAAATATTCTGCAATGAAAAAACTCATTAGATGAGAGAATCTTAGGACAGATATGCCCAATATTTTAGAATCATGTTGTCAGTACTAGAACACAACACAAAACAAAAAAGGCAAAATGCGAAACCTAAATTTTTTGACAACATTTTGTAGACATCTTTGCTAACAAAGCACATCAGATGGTTGGGCCTCAGTTACCAGGGTCTGTGAAAAGAGTAACTTTTTAGCAAGGCACATTAAAATAGATGGGTGGAGGCTTAGTAAGCTTGGAGGAAGGGTAAGGGTTGAAAGGGGCCAAATCCTTAACCCACCAAGTGGCCAAGATGGCGAACTCAAGATGGCGAATTTCTGAAAAAATGCAAAGAAAGCCTAAACAAAAAATCAAGCTTAGTTTGGCAAGCTTTTGAGAGGCAACCTAGAGGGAGTCCCTGGGACCCAGCCCATATTGCATTCTTCAGGACACAATACAAAAAGTTGTTGAAAAGAAACGGAGAGATATAGAAACTTGGACATGAATAGCATAGAGAGCCTGAAAGTAAACAGACTTCTGACAATGTACCATTGCAGAGGCAAAAATTGTCTAAATCTGAGAATAGCATTAAAACATTAGGTGTTCTTTCTATCCATAGAGTACAGGAAGCATTTCAGAGGGCTTTCACGGCTCGGGCATGACTCACAGCACCCCAGTAAATGTGTAGGAGAGTCAGTCTGGTGAATGAAGGAGAGCTGACCAGGCCAAAATGGAATCCCGACTTCCCCCAGAGCCCTCTAGAGAGAAATGGCCAAGCCCCCCAAACCTAGCATCCTCAGCTTCATAGGTGACCAGCCTTTCAGCTAAAGGCCATAGGAGCTATCTTTCATGGCACCACATCTGCACAGAGATTGACCAACAGAGAGCCATAGAGAGTAGTTTCACTCACAAGACTGGAGAAGTGATGTGGATGTGGATGTGAAGGCCAGCAATGGTATTGATTAAAAGACTCAAGGCAGTTTGGTTCACAGAAAAGTGGTGGTTAGGAAATTCTAACATTTCCGACTCAAAAACCCCATCTGAATCATGGCACCATATGTAAGGTATATTAAATAGGTAGATTTCATTAGGTAGCCAATGAAGAAAACATCACATGGTATTCAGGCAGGAAAAGATGTTTGTTTACTGAACTGCTGCCCCCACCATAAATGGTAGAGAAGCATGGCGAAAAAGGAAAGAGGGGAATAGAAATTTGTATTTCTGTAGAAATTCATCCCTCTCTGCTAGGTTTTCCTTCCTTTGTGATTAGAGTCTGGAATTACTTCTTTATAATTATTTGGATATCTTGGATGTCGGTTGTAATTTTCCTGTGATTTCTCTGATATTATTAATTTGGATCTCCTCTCATTTTGTTAGTTACTCTTGCCAGTGGTCCCTCAGTTTAATTGACTTCCTTAAAAAAAACAACTTTTTATTTTATTAATTTTATTTATAATTTTCTTAGTCTCTACCTCATTAATTTCAGCTCTTATTTTGGTTTTCTCTTTCTGTCTAGTAACTTTAGGTTCAAATTTTTCTTGTTTCTTCTAACAGTTTTAGTTGCATCATAAGATTGTTTACTTTGTCTTTGTTTTCTTTTTTTTTGGAGGGGGGTTCCGGTCATGGGGCCTGAACTCTAGGCTTGGGCGCTGTCCCTCAGCTCTTCAGCTCAAGGCTACCACTCTACCCCTTGAACCACAGCGCTACTTCTGGCTTTTTTTTCTTTTTGCTTATGTGGTGCTGAGGAATGGAACCCTGGGCCATTGTTCTACCACTGAGCCACTTTCCCAGTCCGGTCTTGGTTTTCTTGATGTGTGCACTGAGAGCAATAAATTTGCTTCTCAGGACTGCTTTCTCTGTGTCCCATAGATTTCGTTGTGATGCTTCTTCATTTTCATTGAATTGTAGGAAGTTTTTAATTTCTTCTGTGACCCATGTATTGTTCAACTGAGTTCTGTTTAATTTCCATGTGTTTAAGTTTTTTCTACTCTGTACCTTATTATTGAGAACTAATTTGATTCCACTATGGTCAGATAGAATACAGGATATTATGTCGATTCTCTTGTATTTGCTTAAATTCCTTGTTTGAACTAAGAAATGATCTATTTCAGAAAAATTTAGGGGGTTGGAAAGAATAAGATCTTTCTGTGAATGCATGCAACTCTAATTATTCAAGAGGCTCAGATCTGTGTATTCAGGTTCAAAGCCAGTACAGGCAGGAAAGTTTATGAGGCTTTTCTGGGGTTGTTCAGCACCACACCCTGCCTCAAATCTGGGGTTGTTCACCCCCTTTGACACCATGGGCTGGGCTAGGCTGCTTATCAAAACCAGTATGGAGAAGCACTGCACCCCACTACGGGTCGGGAGTTGTTTGCTGCTGCTGTTGATGCTGCTGCTGTCGCCACAGCTGTTGCCACTGGCCCAGCTGCTGCCATTGACCCAAGATCAGCTGGGCCACTTATGCAAGCCAGGCACCCCACCACAAGTCAGGTGTTAACCACTGATGCTGCCTCAGGCTAGGCTGGGATCCTTATGTGGACCAGTATGGAGAGGCACAAACTGTCACCGATCTGGAGTTGTTCACTGCAGATGTCCCCGCCCCATTCATTGCTGCTGCACCAGGCTGGTCTGGGCTGTTCCTGTGGGCTAGTGCCAAGAAGCATTGTGCCTGGAGTCTGGGTGGTTTGCCACCACTGTCAGCTGCTTCTCCACGTTAGGCTAGGCTGTCTAAACCAGCAGGGCAGAGGTGCCATGCTCCCAGTCTAGGGTCAATCGCCACTGCTGACAGCTGTTGCTGCTCCTGACTGGATTGGGCTGCTTGTACCAGCCAGGAAGAGGTGCCATGCCAGGGAGGTGAGGCGAGTTTTCATGCTGGCTCTGCCTGGGAGGAGGATCGCAAAATCCGGGGTAAAGCAGAGCATTTTTCTGCCTGTTCGAACAAACTGACTTAAGAAACCAACAAAGCCAAAGGACCACAAGCAGACCAGAGACTCCAACAAGAGGCTGGTTACGGACACAAGGGAGAAACAGGATTTTTCCCTCCCAAAAAAATCAAAGAACTTCTTTCTTCTTCTTCTTCTTCTTCTTCTTCTTCTTCTTCTTCTTCTTCTTCTTCTTCTTCTTCTTCTTCTTCTTCTTCTTCTTCTTCTTCTTCTTCTTCTTCTTCTTCTTCTTCCTCTTCTTCTTCCTCTTCTTCTTCTTCTTCTTCTTCTTCTTCTTCTTCTTCTTCCTCTTCTTCTTCTTCTTCTTCTTCTTCTTCCTCTTCTTCTTCTTCTTCCTCTTCTTCTTCTTCTTCTTCTTCTTCTTCTTCTTCTTCTTCTTCTTCTTCTTCTTCTTCTTCTTCTTCTTCTTCTTCTTCTTCTTCTTCTTCTTCTTCTTCTTCTTCTTCTTCTTCTTCTTCTTCTTCTTCTTCTTCTTCTTCTTCTTCTTCTTCTTCTTCTTCTTCTTCTTCTTTTTTGATACCTTATATAAAAAATTTTTTTTCTTTTCTAAAATTTTTTTTAAGCTTTAATTTTATTCTTTTTTGAAAAAAAATTGTTTTCCAGTTACTTTTTTTTCCCTCTTATAATTTTTATTTTAGGGATACGTGATTGTGTGTTTTTCTTTCTTTTTCTGTTTTCTTTCTCTTTTTTTCTTTTTTAATTATCTTTTTGTTTTTTGTTTAACTCTACTGAACATCTGATCTTTTTTTCTTCCTTTCTTATCCTTTTCACCTTTTCCTCTCTTTCGTTCTTCTTAATGTGACTTAATTTTTGTCCTGCACATCCTCAGATAAACCCGCAGTTGACTATTAGACCCTATCCCCCATTGTGTGCACACTTAATCCACAAATTTATTACTCAATTCAAAACGTCTGAAACTTAAATTCCTTAATAGCAGTACTATCTCTTTATACCTATATAATATTAAGCATTTTTATTTTTAAGTTTTTCACATCTCCTTTATATCCCCCCCCTTCTCTCAATATATTCACGTTCTTCTCTAAATAGATTGTTTTTGGAACTGTATAATATTATTAATTTTTACTTTTCTATTTTTCCTGGTCTCTTTTCTTTTCCCTTTCCCTTTCTTCTTTTTTTCCTCTCACTCTACTTTCATCCTACCCAACCTATTTCCTGCTTTGAGATTAGGACTTAGTTAACTCTCCCTGTGCCTCCCCACATCAATCTATTCCTATGTTTTAGCCACATCTCTCCCTAACCCTAATAATTTCTGGTTTTCCAAATTTTTGCGGTTCATAGCCCATTAACATATAGTTGTTTGAGGTTGTTAGATGTATCTGTTGAACTAGATTGTATCTGAAGACTATAGTCTGTGCAAATTCAGACGTTGGTTGATGCTTGCCTTAAGTTAGTGTACTAGCAAAGAACAGGTGCTATTTTCATCTCAAATGGGCAGAGTAAGCCAGAAAAACACAAGAAAAATGGGAAATCCGGATATCTCTATTCCCAATCTTGATAATCAGGGGACAGAACAGATAATGAATAATCCAGAGAATTCCCAAAGAGTTCTACAAACACTGCTGGCAAACATGATAAATGAAAAGATTAAAAACATACAAAGGACTCTGTATGAGCGTGATAGGGAGAGAGAGGAGGCAATCCAAAAGTTTATACAGGAATACCATAAGCAAGAGGAAGCTACTCAAAAACTGATACAGGATTTGAGTGAGCAGCTTGAGAATACTCAAAGAGAAAGGGAGGAATGGTGTGAGCAGGCTGAGAACACTCAAAGAGAACTACAGGAATCCCACGAACGGGAGGAAGCTAATCAAAGAGTAACTCAGGAATCGAGAGAGCAGAAAGAAAATACACAAAGATCATTAAAGGCACTCATGGAATCCATTAACAAAGAGCTGAAGTATGTCAGGGAGATCACAAAGGGAATGCTGAATGGAACCCAACAGAAGGAATGGGAGTCCAAGGAAACCATAACCAATCAACTATGTGATTTGAGAATAAACACTGAAAAAAAATTAAGGATGTAAAGAAGTTCATACAAGATCTAAAACAAAGCTTCAACAAAGAATATGAAGCCATCAAAGTTGACCAATTAGAAGGAAAAGAGATAAAAAACAAAGTAGAAAGTCTTGACAGCAGGTTAGACCATGCAGAAGATCGAATCTCAGGGACTGAAGAAAGCCTAGATATTACAGAGAAAGAACATGCAACCATCCAAGACAAGTCCAAGAAATATGATAGATCTATCCAACACTTGGAAGACACCATCAGAAGGCCTAATCTAAGGATAATGGGTGTAGAGGAGCACCTAGAAACTGAAGTTAATGGTCTAGGAAATTTGTTCAACAGGATCCAAGCAGAGAACTTCCCAAACATGCAAAAAGATAGGCCTATCCAGATACAAGAAGCTTTTAGAACCCCAAATAGACCAGACCAGAATAAGACATCCCACCATCACATAATAATCCACACAGGATCAACTAAGACCAAGGGAAAGATCCTTAAAGTTGTCAAGGAGAAAAGATTAATCACCTATAAAGGGAAACCAAATAGAATCACCTCAGATTTCTCAGCAGAGATAATCAAAGCAAGAAGAGCCTGGAGTGATGTATTCCATGCCCTAAAAACAAACAACTATCAACCAAGAATACTGTACCCAGCTAAACTCTCCCTCATAACTGAAGGCCAAATAAAAACATTCCATAGCAAAGAAAAATTGAAACAATACATCTCCACCAAGTCAGCCTTACAAAAGACTCTTAAAGATGTCCTACACATAGAAAAACAACAAGACCACAATAAAGGCCAAGAAACAGCACCCAAACTGAGAATTCAAGAACGATAGGAAGAACCCAGTTTTTGCAACCCCCAAGAAGGTGGAAAACATGGCAGGAACTCCCAAATACCTCTCAGTCCTACCTCTTAACATTAACAGACTTAACTCTCCAATTAAGCGACATAGACTGTCAATTTGGATTAAAAAACAAGATCCTTCTATATGCTGACTGCAGGAGTCATATCTTGCCCCCCAAAAAACACATTTTCAATGTGAAAGGCTGGAGCAAAATCTACCAAGCAAACAGCCCCCATAAACAGGCGCGAGTTGCAATCCTAATATCAAATAAAATAGAATTCAAATTAAAATTCGTGAGAAGAGATAAAGAAGGTCGCTACATATTAATAAAGGGATATCTCCTTCAGGAGGATATTACAATTCTAAATATCTATTCGCCAAACAATGGAGCACCCAAATTTATCCAAGAAGCACTACTTTCCCTCAAATCCCATATAGATCCAAAGACATTAATGGTTGGGTCTTTTAACACACCACTCTCACCACTAGATAGATCAACCCGGCAAAAACTCAACAGAGAAACCGCAGATCTAAACAGCTGCATAGATCAACTAGATTTAACAGACTTCCAGCGAACATTTCACCCAGCAGCATCAGAATACACATTTTTCTTAGCAGCACATGGAACATTTTCTAAAATAGACCACATTTTAGGCCACAAAACAAACTTGTATAAATTCAGAAACATTGAAGTTATACCTTGCATTATCTCTGACCAAAAGGGAATAAAATTAGAACTCAACACCAAAAGCCACCAACGAAAGTGCGGTATCACATGAAGGCTAAACAACACGCTGCTGAATCATGAGTGGGTCATGGAAGAGATTAGAAAGGAAATTCAAATGTTCATGCTATTCAACAAAAATGAGCACACAAATTACCAGCTCCTCTGGGACACAGCAAAGGTAGTACTCAGAGGCAAGTTTATAGCTCTGAGCTCCTACATCAACAAATTGGAGAGATTTGAAACCAACAATTTAATGACACAGCTAAAGCTCCTTGAAAAAGAGTAACAAGATAAACCCCAATCCAGTAGATGGAAAGAAATAATTAAAATTAAATCAGAATTAAATGAATTAGAATCCAAAAAAACTATAGAAAGAATCAACAAAACAAAGAGTTGCTTCTTCGAAAAAATTAACAAAATTGACAGAACCTTAGCAAATCTTATCAGAAAAAGAAGAGAACACACCCAAATATATAAACTCAGAGATGAGAATGGAAACATCACCATGGAAACAATCAAGATTCAGAACATGTTAAGGGAATACTTCTCAAAACTTTATGCTAATAAGTTTAAGAACTTGACAGAAATGGACCTTTTCCTAGCAAATATTGACATGCCAAAACTAAACCAAGATGAGTCAAACCACCTTAATGGGCCCATATCAATAGAAATAGAAACAGCAATAAGAGACCTCCTAGCTAAGAAAAGTCCAGGAATAGATGGTTTCACAGCGGAATTTTACAAGGCCTTCAAAGGAGAGCTCACACCAATACTACTCCAACTCTTCAATGAAATTGAAAGAGATAGTTCACTACCGAGCACATTCTATG
Organism: Dipodomys spectabilis; assembly: GCF_019054845.1. Lineage (NCBI taxonomy): Eukaryota > Metazoa > Chordata > Mammalia > Rodentia > Heteromyidae > Dipodomys > Dipodomys spectabilis. The sequence continues at coordinate 1,136,473 of NW_024870689.1, forward strand.
AAGCCAGCATACCCCTCATCTCAAAACCAGGCAGGGACTCATCAAAAAAAGAGAACTATAAACTCATTTCTTTGATGAACTTTGATGCAAAACTTCTCAACAAAATTTTGGCCAATCGACTTCAACAATTCATCCAAAATATCATACACCACGATCAAACAGGATTCATTTCAGGGATGCAAAGCTGGTTCAATATAATCATATCAATTAATATTATTCATCACATCAACAGGAGCAAGGATAAGAACCACATGGTGATCTCAATAGATGCAGAAAAAGCATTCGATTAGATCCAACACCCATTTATGATGAAGCTTTTGGAAAAATTAGGAATCCATGGAACATTCCTCAATACAATAAAGGCTGTATATGACAAACCTACAGCTAGCATTATACTTAATGGTGAAAAACTGAAGCAATTTCCTCTTAATTCAGGAACAAGACAAGGATGTCCACTCTCTCCACTTCTCTTCAATCTAGTATTAGAATGCCTAGCTACAGCAATAAGACAAGATGCAGACATAAAGGGGATCCAAATAGGGAAAGAAGAAATAAAACTCTCCCTCTTTGCAGATGACATGATCTTATATTTAAAGAATTCCATAGACTCCACTCCTAAATTACTTAAGGTGATTCAAAACTTTGGCAAAGTAGCAGGGTATAAAATTAACCCCCCAAAATCAATGGCTTTTCTGTATGCCAACAATGAGAAAAGTGTGGCTGAAATTAAGAAAGCAACTCCATTTGTAATAGTCCCACAAAAAATAACATACCTAAGAATTACCTTAAGCAAAGAAGTGAAGGACCTCTATGACGAAAACTTTAAAATCTTGAAAAAGGAAATCAAAACAGAACTTAGAAAATGGCAAAACCTCCCATGCTCCTGGATTGGAAAGATTAACATCATGAAAATTGCAATACTTCCAAAGGCTATGTACAAATTCAACGTGATACCTATCAAAATTCCAACCTCATTCTTCAAGGAAATAGAAGAGGCAATTCCAAAATTCATATGGAACAATAAAAGACCCCGAATAGCAAAAATGCTCCTCAACGGAAAGAACACTGCTGGAGGAATATCAATACCAAACTTCAAACTCTACTATAAAGCCATAGTAATCAAAACAGCTTGGTATTGGCATAAGAACAGACCTCAGGACCAATGGAATAGAGTTGTAAATCCAGAAATGAACCCACAGACCTATAGCCATCTAATCTTTGATAAGGGAACTAAAACAATAGAATGGAGGAAAAACAGCCTCTTCAGTAAATGGTGCTGGCAAAATTGGTTAACTACTTGTAGAAAACTAAAGCTAGATCCTTATATATCACCCTGCACCAGAATCAACTCCAAATGGATCAAGACCTCGGAGTCAAAGCAGACACTCTGAAAACATTAGAGGATGGAATAGGAGAATCCCTAGTTCTCCTTGGTGCAGGCCAACATTTTCTGAATAGCGACCCGGAAACACAACAAATCAAAGAAAGGTTGGACAAATGGGATTACATGAAGTTGCAGAAATTCTGCATGGGAAAGGACATAGGTAGCAAGATCAATAGAAAAGCCCACAGATTGGGAGAAGATCTTCACTAGCCATACAACAGACAAAGGTCTCATATCTAAAATATACTTGGAACTCAAATATTTAAATCCCCCAACATCAAATCCGCAAAGAAATAACTGCCCAATAAATAAGTGGGCTAAAGACTTGAAAAGAACCTTCTCTGAAGAAGAAAGAAGGATGGTCATTAGACACATGAAGAAATGCTCCCTAGCCATAAAATATGCAAATCAAAACAACATTGAGGTACCACCTCACCACAGTTAGAATGGCTATAATCAAGAACTCTAACAACAACAGATGCTGGAGGGGATGTGGACAGAAAGGAACCTTACTTCATTGTTGGTTGGAGTGTAAACTTGTTCAACCACTTTGGAAAGCAGTATGGAGGTTCCTGAAAAGACTTCACATAGAGCTCCCGTATGACCCAACAATCCCATTTTTGTGCATTTACCCAAATGTTTACAAACAAGACCACACTAAAGCTACCAGTACAACTATGTTTATTGCAGCATTATTTACCATACCTAAGATATGGAACCAACCCAGATGCCCCTCAGTAGATGAATGGATCAAGAAAATGTGGTATATATACACAATGGAATTCTATGCCTCCATCAGAAAGAATGACATTGCCCCATTTGTTAGGAAATGGAAAAACTTGGAAAAAATTATATTAAGTGAAGTAAGCCAGGCCCAAAGAAACATAGGTCCCATGGTTTCCCTTATTTGCAATATCTAGTATAGGTATGAGTCAAGCAGAAAATATCAGATAATGTGATGTTAGGAAAATGAACCCTTGTATATGTATTTTAATGCTTTTTTATTTCATGCATTTGTTTCTAACGCATGTATAAAATTATCTCTTTGTTGCTTTGTATGTCCCTCCCCCACAGTATAACAATGCTTTCACTATATTTGATGTCAGTATAACTTGTGGAGGAGATGGGGAAAAACCAGTTGTTTAAAGATACTGGTGGTCCTGTTGCAACAATGAGAAGTACAAGTTGTCATGTCGAAAATGAGCTTTACAACATTGGTGCGGGGTGGGGGGGACGGGGGGCTGGGGGCTGGGGGGGATTTGGTGGGGGGTAGAGTGGACCCTGGGAAGGGATGTGAAGGGTAAACAAAGGAGCAGGCTGCAATGTTTGATAAGAAATATATGCATTATCCTGCCCATGTAATTGTAACCCCTCTGTACAGTATGTTCACACAAAAAATTAAAATTAAATTTAAAAAAATTGCATGGAGTCATAATTAAATTCCTATTATTTGGTAGTGACACATGATGCATAATTTAATTATATATAGACATCTGTCTCATTCTATAAAATATGTAAATATATGTATGTATATATGTACACATATGATAATAACAGGATATTGAGTTATTTTACTTAATGCTTTATTAATTGTTCAACTGGGACACATCATTAAGTGGAGACATACTTTAATATCTAGTAATTGGCAATAATATCTGTAAGTTAATAGTATAGGGATATTTGTCTTATTGTGTACATATTATTTATGTACAGCAATCTCTATCTATTTATACCTCATTCATTCCTGGTGCTCGGTGGTTGAGTGCTTCCCTAGTAAGCAGGGAGCCCTGGTTTCAATTTCTCAGTGCCACATAAACAAAAAAATCCAGAAGTTCTGCTGTCATTCAATTAATTGAGTGCTAGCCTGAAGCACAAATGCTTAGGTATAGTGTCTAAGCCCTTACTCAAGGCCCAGGATTGCTGTCTAAAAAAGATAGAATGTTCTAACTGCAAGTACAGAAGGCCAGGACTTCAAATACATCACCACAGAGCAAGCTAGGAGTCGCGCTGACAGCTGCCACCTAACCTGACTTAGCCAGATGTAAACCGCTGCAACCCAGCTCCAAGAAAACAGACGCTGCTGGTTTACTGCTTTATGCTGGCTGCTAGGGGGCTTTAAATCCCAGCCCTGACAGGAAGTCTGTGAGACTCCTGGAAATGTGGCTCAAAGTGGTAGATCTCTAGCTTTGAACAAATGGTACTATAACAGTATCCCCATGCATTTAGTACAAGTCCCATTGGAATCCCCCCAAAAACTTCCCTACTGAACCATTTGATTTGAACTTGTATGGTTTATGAAATGTTCCTCAAAGAATGGTGATACTGATGAAAGCACCCTAATTCTAATGACAGCTTGTTTAATAGAGCTATGTGCTGAGTCCTTCATAGGGTGTAGTGTGCTGAGTCCTGCATTGGGTGCTGTGTGCTGAGGCTATCAGATGATGTTGTGTGCTGAGTACATAAAAGTGTGTCATGTGCTGTGTCCTTCACAGGGTGCATTCTTTCATCTGGTCCTTGTAAGAGCTCTACAATTGAATGATTATGCAGACAAGAATTCCTAAACAGTGGGTGAGTTGTCTCCTGCAGACAATTGTTTTGTTTTGTTTTTTCTCAGACATGAACCTTGGAATTGCAGCCTCAGCACTGAACTTTACCTCTTGGGCTCATGGATAGCACTCCATCACGTGGAGCCAAGGACCCCCTTGCAGCAGAGTGCCACAGCCTAGGGGTGGATAGCTGAGGTCTATCATCTTGCCTTCTCAAGAAGCTAAGATCTGAGGATCAGGGTTCCAAACTATTCCAAACACAAAAGGTCCCATGAGATTATATCTCCAATTCACCACTAAGAAAACTGAAGTGGAAGCTGGGTGCTTGTGGTTCATGCCTGTTATCCTAGCTACTCAGGAGGATGAGATCTGAAGATCATGGTTCAAAGCTAGCCTGGGCAAGGAAGTCCTAGAGACATTTAGCTCCAATGAACCACCAGAAAGCCTTAAATGGCATCTGGCTCAAATGGTAAGGCACAAAACTTTAGCTGAAGAACTCAGGGACAGCACCCAGGGCCATACTTCAACTCCTACAACCAACAACAACAATAACAAAAAGACAAACATAAACTAACAAACCTGAAGTAGACGTCTGGGAATATGCCTTAGGGTAGAATGCTTTGCATATATGAAACCCTGGGCTTGATTTCTCAGTACCACGTTACCAGGAAAAAGCCTGAACTGTCTCTGTGGCTCAAGTGGGAAAGGGCTATCCTTATACAAGAGAAACTACGTACAGTGCTCAAGTCCTGAGTTCAAGCTCCAGGACTAGTGTATTCACACACACACACACACACACACACACACACACACACACACACACACACAGAAAACAGAAGTGAAGCTGTGACACAAAGTGTTAAAGCACTAGTCTTCTGCTCTGATCTCATGGTCAGCACCCTGGCCCTGTGTTCACAATCAAACCTAGCCATCCACAGCCCAACTAGGAGATGTCAAAGGTTTCAAAACCTGATGATCTTCACCAGCCCCATATGACATGTACTTGGATTTCCCAAGCTTCCGGAAACCTAGGAGATGCATCATAGGCTCATCATCATCTGCAATGAAACATTTCCTTAGGTTCAGTGCCCTAGTTGTGTTCCTGAAGGAATCCTGAATTACATTTAGCACTGTATATGAACACCAGAACATAGCCTCACAAAGGCAGAATAAGTCCAGGGAACTTGGCCTGCCACGGGAGGTGGCACAGATGAAGGCATCCTGTCAAATCAGAGCACTGGGGAGAGAGAGAGAGCTTGGGGTACAAAGAGGCCTTTTTCCTTACCTTCAGAGCCTGCCCATACTCATCCTCACTCATTGGCCCGGATGGAGTTGTTTGTTACCTAGCTGTACAGGAGTGAGGCATTTAGTCTGCCTGTTCAGACAATGTGAGAGACTTCTTCCAGCAGGCCTGGAGTGCAGAGAAACACTCAAGCTACACTGGGCCCAGTGAGGGGAGCCCCAGAACATATATTGTCATGAAAGCCAACTATGTGCTATGAAATCACTGTATTGAAAACAAATTTCCTAGCATGGTGCCATTCACAAAAGCTGCTCTGGAGATTACCCTATAGGAATGCATCCATACATAAACAAAGACATGGAGGTTCAGGCTCTTTTGGTAGGGCAGGTCCTGGGGTTGAACTATGAGCCTAGGGGTTGTCCCTGAGCTCCTTTTGCTCCAGGGTAGCTCATTACCCTTGAATCACAGCCCCATTTCTGGGTTTTTCTGTGATTTCTTAGAAATAAGCATGTCAAGGATTTTCCTGCCTGGGCTAGATTCAAACTGATAATCTCTACATCTCATCCATCTGAGGAGCTGGGATTATAGTCAGCAGACACTGGTACCTGCCTTTGTTTTCTTCTTCATTTTTTAATCTGGATAAACTGACTTCTTCACTGGGTCATTCCAATGGTTTGAATTTATAAGTAAACTATCAAATGTTCTTTATAGCTGCTTTCTCTGAGAAGGATTCGCTATCCTCATCTTCCCCCCTGGTAACAGGTTAGAAGCCAAAAGTGCGAAATGAGTGTCATAGGATTTGGGAGCTAAGGTCCACAGTTCATGCCAGCTCTGTCACTTAGCTTTGAGCTGCAGTGAATTTACTGTCTCTGGATAAGAGGACCAAAAGCTGAAGTGATCCTCACATTGTCTTCATTGGTCCTTTTCCCTATTAAATAATGTAATAGTTATGAGTGTTATGTGTCTCCAACCTTAAATATCTAGAACACACTAGAAACATCGTCATGTTTCTCTTTTTCTCTAGTACCTCCCGAGATTTAGACTAAAGTTTTGTGCGGAGCGGTTCCTTGGCGAATCCCTGAGGAAAGCCACTTGCAGCCTTCTCAGGAGATCGCCATCCAAAGCCAGCCCAAGCAGAAGAGACTGTGAGATTCTTATCTCCAATAAACTACCAGAAAACCAGAAGAGGAGCAGTGGCCCAGACAGTAGAGCTCCAGCTTTGAGAGAGCCGAGCAAGAAATACAGGCTGACCAGGCAAGCCTGGGTGGTCCTTATATCCAATTAATTACCAGATGGCTGGAAGTGGAGCTGTGGCGGTGGTATAACCTCAGCCTTGAGCAAAACATCTGAGGAATACATGAGGCCCTGACTTTAGGCCCTGGGATGGCCATAAAAATTCAAAAAGGGAAGGTCATGTTATGTATCAGCGTTCTACCTACTTATGTGTGTATATTACCTCCCTGAGGGCAAACAGATCATATGCAATGCTTCTGCTTTTATTTATTGATTCATTTTTCAGATATGCTTGTTGAACACACCACATCATTCTCTTCATTTCAGGCCCATTGCTTTTCTCTTCTAGGGTTCCAGGCTTGTGTCCTTATATGATGCACTTAAACTCTCAGAAGCCTTTATTTATATTTTATTATGAGACCAAGGCTGGTACAGTCACAAATCAGGTAGGGGAAGAGAAGGTTACGTTTTGTAGAAATAACCGGTATTCACAAAATTAAACTTGGAGATGTAAGATGATAGCATACTTATGTAAAAACTTCCACTAAGAAAAAGATGAGGGGGCTGGGAATGTATATTAGTGAGAGAGTGCTTGCCTAGCATGCAAGAAGCCCTGGGTTTGATTCCTCAGGATCTCACACACAAAAAACACCAGAATTCACGCTGTGACTCAGGTAGCAGAGTGCTAGAGACAGTGCCCAGGCCTTGAGTTCAACCCAAGAACTTGCAAAGAGATAGCTAGTTAGGTAAGTAGGTATAGAGGTAGAGAGATGGATGGATTGATAGATGGATGGATGGGTAGATAGATAGATAGATAGATAGATAGATAGATAGATAGATAGATAGATAGATAGATAGATAGATAGATAGATAGATAGATAGATAGATAGATAGATAGAAAGAAAGATGATAGATGAATATGGTCTTGGACTTCAGAAGGAAAGAAGGGAACAATTCCCAGTCATGAGGTCTTCTGCAGTGTGCCAGGACTCCAGCATCGCCTTCACACAAACACAGAGCAGGAAGACTGTCTTTGACCCATTCTCAGACAGCCAAAGACTCCAAAGCCAAGAGGGCAAGCCAGATTCTAACTTAGGTGCTTGGAGACAGTAGAGAAAGGGCCCTGCCTCTCCTTTGACTGGGTATTTGCATTAATTATGTGGAGAATGAAGGAAGGAGAATGGACTGGCAGAGTAGAAGAAGGGCCTTCAAATCTGACAGAGAATCAAAAACCCACTTGCTAAGATCAGAGAGCAGGGTTTTTGTATTCTGATCCTCCCTGCTCCCCCAATAAATTGGCTCTCTATTGTTAACCTAAAGGTAGCCTGAGGCTCCCTTCACCTGAGAGAGGAAGGTTATTTAGTCATTGTTTAAAGAGGCTGAGAAAAGCCTGACCCTGGTGTAACTCTAACAAATGTTTCAGGTTTCCCCTCATTGCTGGCGTGCCTGGAATGAATGAAGTGTTTTTGCAGCTCACTTCTCCATTGAGTGTGTACAATCTGCCTCCTAATCCTGAGGCCTGGTCTCTTCACCCAGCCTGGCTTTTGAAACTGTTTCTTATCCTTCAAATGCAGTGTTACACTTGAGTTCTTCCTGCTAACAGGGCTAAGGCTTGGAACCTGAGAATTTCATTTGAACCCACGATGGGTTAATAATGTTTCTTTCCTGCTTCTATAGCTCAAGAAGTCTAAGAACATTTAGAGTACAAGTAACTTATCACCAAGGAAAACCCAGGAAGCTCTTGAATGTCTGACCTTTCAGCAGTGGAAATCAGAGTGTCATAGACTTTCACTCTCTGGTTGGCTTCACCCTGTGATCCTCAGACCTCAGCCTTATGAGCTAGGGTGACACTCGTGAGCTATTGGTTCTCTGCTAGGTTCAGAACTGCAATGACGTTGACAATACAAGTCAAATGTTTATCACAAAGGGATTGTGAGCATTAAGCCTTTCAACACTGGACCTTTCAGAACCCTGTAGCAACCAAAGTTATAATGCTAGAGCCTGAAAATCTGGTCATATGGATGAGCTACACTTGAACCTTGAGCTCTGACTCAAATTCTGGTGTACATCAGGATTCATTTTCCAGAGAATGTTCTCCTAATTATCAGATAGGAAAAGTACTTTGATTAACCCTCACTTTTTCCAGTTGTGTGTCTTGAACTCAAGCCTGCACACTGTCCCTGAGCCCTTCAGCTCAAGGCGAACACTCTACCACTTGATCCACAGCACCACATGGGGTCTTTTGGTGGTTCATTGAAGGTAAGTGGCTAACAGGCTTTCTTTGCCTAGGTTGTCTTTGAACTGTGGTCTTCAGATCTCAGCCTGCTGAGAAGCTAGTGTTCCAGTTGTGAGCCACTGGCATCTGGCCGACAGTTTTTGACAGTTCTGGGACTTTATCTTAGGGCCTTAGTACTGTCTCTGAACTTCTTTTTCTCAAGGCTAGTACTCTACCACTTGAGCCAATCCACAGCTTCTGGCTTTTTCTTTATATATGGCACTGAGGATTCAAACCCTAGCATTCATGCATGCTGACCAAGTTCTCTACCACTAAGCCACATTTCTAGCCCCACCTTTACAATTTTATCACTCAACTTGCCTATCCACAAGAAAAGGCTTCTGAGTACAAATCATTTAAAGAAATCTCTATAAGAAGGTGTCCAAAGACACAGAAGACAAAGCTCATACTTGGGAGAGACTCAAAACATGTGAAGACCATAACAATGCTTCCATTTAATTATATATCATGTTTCAACAAAAAAAGGATTAATGAAAAATGAGTCAATGTCCTATATTATTAAATTTTTACTGTATAATATTTTTATTATGAAAATACTGTGCAGAGTGGATACAATTGCATGGACAAAATAATGAGTACATTTATTATCAAGCATTGTAGCCTCCTACTTTGTTTCCCCTTCCCATCCTTTCCCATCCTCCCCCCTGCCCCCCACCAAATCCTCCACCCCCACCAAAATTGTAAAGTTTGTTTTCAACATAATGACTTGTACATCTCATTGTCGCAGTGGGTCCACCTGTATCCTTATTTAAACGATTTGTTTTTTTTTCCTTTCCCTTCTACAAATTACACTGAAATCAAATACAGTGAAAGCAGGGGTTATATCGTGGGGAGGGACATACAAAGCAACAAAGAAATAATCTTATAAATGTGTTAGAAACAATAGCATGAAAGAAAAAAACATTTGAATACATATCTTAGGGTTCATTTCCCTAACATCAACTTATCTGACCTATTCTGCTTGACTCAGATATATACTAATTATTGCAATTAAGGGAAACCATGGGACCTATGCTTCTTTGGGCCTGGCTTACTTCACTTAATAAATTTTTTCCAAGTCTTTCTACTTCCTAACAAATGGGGCAATGCCATTCTTTCTGATGGAGGCATAGAATTACATTGTGCATATGTACCGCATTTTATTGATCTATTCATATACTGAGGAGCATCTGGGCTGATTCCATATCATAGCCATGGTAAATAATGCAACAATAAACATAGTTGTGCTGGTAGCTTTAGTGTGGTCTTGTTTTGAACATTTGGGTAAATGCCCCAAAGTGGGATTGCTGGGTCATAGGTGAGCTCTATGTGTCTTTTGAGGAAACTCCATACTGCTTTCCAAAGTGGAAAGATTCCCTTCTGTCCACATCCCCTCCAGCATCTGTTGATATTAGAGGTCTTGATTATTGCCATTCTAACTACGGTAAAGTGGTATCTCAATGTTATTTTGATTTGCATTTCTTTTATGGCTAGGGAGGTTGAGCATTTCTTCATGTGTCTATTGGACATCCTGCTTTCCTCTTCAGAGAAGTTTCTCTTTAAGTCTTTAGCCCACTTATTTATTGGGCAGTTGTTTTTGTAAGATTTGTTTTTGGGGGATTTAATTTTTTGAGTTCCAGGAACATTTTAGATATAAGACCCTTGTCTGTTGTATGGCTAGTGAAGATCTTCTCCCAATCCGTGGGCTTCACATTAATCTTACTTGCTATGTCCTTTGCCATGCAGAAGCTCTGCAATTCCATGCGACCCCATTTGTCCAAACTTTCTTTGATTTGTTGTGTTTCTGGGTCTTTATTAAGAAAATTTCGCCATGTGCCAAGGAGACCTAGGGTTTCTCCTATTCGATCCTGTAATGTTTTCAGAATGTCTGCTTTGACTCCGAGGTGTTTGATTTATTCTGAATTGATTCTGGTGCAGGGTGATATATAAGGATCTAGCTTTAGTTTTCCACAAGTAGTTAACCAATTTTGCCAGCACCATTTACTGAAGAGGATGTCTTTCTTCCATTCTATTTTCTGAGCTCCCTTATGAAAGATTAGATAGCCATGGGTCTGTGCATTCATTTCTGGGTTTTCAATTCTATTCCACTGGTCTTGAAGTCTGTTTTTGTGCCAGTACCAAGCTGTGTTGATTATTATGGCTTTGTAGTAGAGTTTGAAATTTGGTATTGATATGCCTCCAGCACTGTTCTTTCTGTTGAGAATTGTTTTTGCTATTCAGGGTCTTTAATTATTCCATATGAATTTTTGGATTGTGTCTTCTATTTCCTTGAAGAATGAGGTTGGAATATTGATAGGTATTGCATTGAATTTGTAGATGGCCTTGGGAAGTATTGCCATTTTCACGATGTTGATCTTCCCAATCCCAGGGCATGGGAGTTTTTGCCACTTTCTAAGTTCTGTTTTGATTTCCTTTTTCAGGTTTTTAAATTTTTCATCATAGAGGTCCGTCACTTCTTTCGTTAAGTTTATTTCTAAGTATTTTATTTTTTGAGTGGCTATTATGAATGGAGTTGCTTTCTTAATTTCAGCCACACTTTTCTCGTTGTTGGCATACAGAAAAGCCATTGATTTTTGAGGGTTAGTTTTGAATCAGCTTGAGTAATTTAGAAGTGGAGTCTGTGCGATTCTTTAAATACAAGATCATGTCATCTGCAACAAGGTAGAGTTTTACTTCTTCTTTCCCTATTTGGATCCCCTTTATGTTTGCATCTTGTCTCATAGCTGTAGCTAGGCATTCTAATACTAGATTTAAGAGAAGTGGAGAGAGTGGACATCCTTGTCTCATTCCTGAGTTAAGAGAATATGGCTTAATTTTCACCATTAAGTATAATGCTGGCTGTTGATTTGTCATAAACAGCCTTTATTGTATTGAGGAAGGTTCTATGAATTCCTAATTTTTCCAGAACTTTCATCATAAAGGGGTGTTGAATCTTGTCAAATGCTTTTTCTGCATCTATTGAGATAACCATGTGGTTCTTATCCCTGCTCCTGTTGATGTGATTAATTATACTAATTGATTTCCATATATTCAACCAGCTTTGCATCCCTGAAATGATTATGGTTTGATCGTGGTGTATGATTTTTTGGATAAATTGTTGAAGTCAATTGGCCAAAATTTTGTTGAGAAGATTTTCATGAGTGTTCATCAAAGAAATGAGTATATAGTTCTCTTTCTTGATGAGCCACTGCCTGGTTTTGGATGAGGGTTATTATAGCTTCATAGAATGAGTTCGGTAGTGAACATTCTCTTTCAAATCCATTGAAGAGTTGAAGGAGTATTGGTGTGATCTCTGCTTTTAATGCCTTGTAGAATTCTTCTGTTAGTCCAGCTGGTTCTGGGCTTACCTTTGATGAGTGGTGTCTTATTTCTGTTTATATTTCAATGCCTGATATGGACCTCTTAAAATGGTTTATCTCATCTTAGTTTAGTTTCAGCATGTCAGTATTTGCTAGGAAAAGGTCCATTTATGCCAAGTTCTCAAAATTATTAGCATAAAGTTTTGAGAAGAATTCCCTTATGATGTTCTGCATCTTGGATATTTCTGTGGTGATGTTTCCATTCCCATCTATGAGTTTATTTATTTGGGTGTGTTCTCTTCTTTTTCTGATAAGATTTGCTAAGGGTTTGTCAATGTTGTTAATTTTTTCGAAGAATCAACTCTTTGTTTTGTTGATTCATTCTATAGTTATTTTGGACTTTAATTCATTTAATTCTGATTTAATTTTAATTATTTCTTTCCATCTACTGGATTGGGGTTTATCTTGCTACTCTTTTTCAAGGAGGTTCAGATGTTTCATTAAATGGTTGGTTTCAGATCTCTCCAATTTGTTGATGTAGGAGCTCAGAGCTATAAACTTGCCTCTGAGTACTGCCTTTGCTGTGTCCCAGAGGAGCTGGTAATTTGTGTGCTCATTTTTGTTGAATAGCATGAACATTTGAATTTCTTTTCTAATCTCTTCCATGACCCACTCGTGATTCAGCAGTGTGTTTTTTAACCTCCATGTGTTATAGGAATTTTTGATGGCTTTTGGTGTTGAGTTCTAATTTTATTCCCTTGTGGTCTGAGAGAATACAAGGAATAACTTCAATGTTTCTGAATTTGGACAAGTTTGCTTTGTGGCCTAAAATGTGGTCTATTTTGTAAAATGTTCCATTTGCTGCTGTGAAAAACGTGTATTCTGATGCTGCTAGGTGAAATATTTGGTAGATGTCTATTAAATCTATTTGATCTATGCAGGTGTTTATATCTGCAGTTTCTCCCTTGAGTTTTTGCCAAGTTAAACTATCTAGTGTGGAAAGTGGTGTGTTAAAGTCCCCAACAATTAATGTCTTTGGATCTATATGGGATTTGAGGGAAACTAGTGTTTCTTGGATAAATTTGGGTGCTCCATTGTTTTCCAAATAGATATTTAGAATTGTAATATTCTCTTGAAGGAGAGATCCCTTTATTAGTATGTAGCGACCTTCTTTATCTCTTCTCACGAATTTTAATTTGAGATCTATTTTATCTGATATTCGGATTGCAACTCCTGCCTGTTTATGGGGGCCGGTTGCTTGGTAGATATTGTTCCAGCCTTTAACATTGAAAATGTGTTTGTTTTTTTTGGGCAAAATGTGACTCCTGAAGGTAGCAGATAGAAGGATCTTGCTTTTTAATCCAACTAGACAGTCTATGTCGATTAATTGGAGAGTTAATTCCGTTAATGTTGGGAGATAGAACTGAGAATTATTTGGGAGTTCCTGCTATTTTATCCACCTTCTTGGGGGCTGTGGCAACTGGGTTTCTTCTATGGTTCTTGGATTCTCCATTTGGCTGCGGTTTCTTTGCCTTTTTGTGGTGTTGTTGGTTTCTATGTGTAAGATATCTTTAAGAATCATTTGTAGGGCTGGTTTAATGGAGATAAATTGTTTCAATTTTTCTTAGCTGTGGAAAGTTTTTATTTGACCTTTGGTTATGAAGGAGAGTTTAGCTGGGTACAATATACATGGTTGATAGTTGTTTGTCTTTACAGCATGGCATACATCATTCCAGGCTCTTCTTGCTTTAATCGTCTCTACTGAATAATCTGAGGTGATTCTAATTGGTTTCCCTTTCTAAGTGATTTATCTTTTCTCCTGGACAGCTTTAAGGATATTTTCCTTGGTATGAATTGATCCTGTGAAGATTATAATGTGATGCTGGGTTGTCCTGTTCTGGTCTGGTCTATTTGGAGTTATAAAAGCTTCTTCTATCTGAATAGGCCTATCTTTTTGCATGTTTGGGAAGTTCTCTGCTAGGATCCTGTTAAATTACCCAGACCATTAACTTCTGTCTCTAGGTGCTCCTCTACACCAATTATCCTCTGATTATGCCTTCTGATGGTGTCTTCCAAGTGTTGAATAGATCTATCCCCCTTCTTGGATTTGTCTTAGATGGTTGTATGTTCTTTCTCTATAATATCTAGGCTGTCTTCAATCTCCGAAATTCAATTTTCTGCATAGTCTAACCTACTATCAAGACTTTCTACTTTGCTTTTTATTTCTTTTCCTTCTAGTTGGTTGGCTTTGATTGCTTCAAATTCTTTGTTGGAGCTTTGTTTTAGATCTTGTATGAACTGCTTTACTTCCTTACTTTGGTGTTCAGTGTTTATTCTCAAATCACTTTGTTGATTGGTTATGGTTTCCTTGGGCTCCCATTCCTTCTGTTGGTTTCCACTCAGCATTCCCTTTGTGGTCTCCCTAACTTCCTTCAGTCTTTGTTAATGGATTCCATGAATGCCTTTAGCGATCTTTGTGTATTCTTATCCTGCGCTCTCAATTCCTGTATTACTCTTTGATTAGCTTCCTCACGTTCACGCATTTCCTGTATTTCTCTTTGAGTGTTCTCAGCCCTGCCTATTTGGGATGAAAGTAACACCAGTTTTGTGCTAGAACAGTATCTTAATGCAAGCATCAACTAAAGTCTGTAGTTTCACAATCAAAGTCTGCAGATACGATCTAGTTCAACAGATATATCTATTCAACATCCAACACCTATGTATTTATGGGTTACGAACTGCAAAGAATAGTTTGGCAAACCAGAAATTATTAGGTTTAGGGAGAGATGTGGGTAAAAATAGGAATAGAGTGATGTGGACAGGCAGAGGGAAGGTTAAATTAACTAAGTCCTAATCTCTAAGTGGGAAATATGTTGGATAGAATGATAGTAGAGAGAGAAAAAGAAGAAGAAAGAGAAAGAGAAAAAAGAGACAAGAAAAAATAGAAAAACAAAATTCAAAAGTTAAAACGTGAAACACTTAAATACTTAAAAATTATGCAAACTAAAAACAATATTCAGAGAAGAATATGGATAGGATAAGAGAAGGGTAGGGATAGAAAGGAGATGTGAAAAACTTAAAAATAAAAATGCTTAAAATATTATATAAGTATAAAGAGATAGTACCGCTATTAAAGAATTTAAGTCTAAGAGGTTTTGAATTGAGTAATAAATTTTTGGATTAAATGTGTACACAATGGTGGATAAGGTCTAATAATCGACTATGGGTATATCTGAGGAAGAGCAGAACATCAATTAAGTAACGCAAAGAAGAATGAAAGGGAAGGAAAGGTGAAAAGAATGAGAAGGAAAGGAAAGAACGGATCAAAAGGTCAATAAAGCTAAACAAAAAAAAAATTAAAAAAGAAAAAGAAAAAAAAAGCACAAACATATACCCCTAAAATAAAAATTATAAGAGGAAGAAAAAAGTTAATAGAAAACAAATTTTTTAAAGTTAAAAATGAAAAAAATTAAAAACAGTTTTAGAAAAAATTTCTTTATAAATGGTACAAAAAAAGAGTTCTTTGAGTTTTTTGGGAATGGGAAGATCCTGTATCTCCCTTGTGTCCTCAACCAGTCTCTAGTTGGAGTCTCTTATCTGTTTGTGGTGTTTGATATTCCTGTGGCTTGGTTGGTTTCTTAAGTCAGTTTGTTTGAGCAAGCAGAAAAATGCTCTGCTTTACCCATGATTTTATGATCCCCCTTCCAGGCTAGTTCAATGGGAGGGAGATCTGCTTTGAGTATCACAGAAGAAGGAGTTGGCTGTTTTCTCTAGTTTGGAGATGCTGTGATGAGGCTAGGTTCTGGATAGAGTTGAGGCCTTTCAGAAAACATTTGCTTTTCCCTTGGGGGCTAGCTTCTCAGACACTCACAGAGCCCTGTCTGGAGCCATTCTCAGGGTTTATGTTTAATAAATTTCAATTGATTGTCAAGACTGCTGTAGAGAAGGGAAGCCTCTGTTTCTGTTTACCCAGTGAAGAAAGACACTCCTGGGGCTGGCGACCCAGGCTGGGGGACTTTTCCCTGGGTTGAGCAGAGCCTGGCAGGTCAGGTTAGGTTCCTGTGACCTGCTTAATGACTCTATTGTTTTCTTCCAAGGCCTGAGTTGGAGCTAGCTGCTCAGCCAAGCCTTTGTCATTATCAAAGACGGAGATTTCCCATAGTGGGTGGAGGGGTGGTCTTCCCTCCTCTGATCCCTGAGAGGATGTCAGGCTTCTACTCAAGCCGGATTCTTGGTTCCTGGGTCGTCTCTGGTCTGTGAACTGCAGGATGACGATATGTGCTCCTTGTCAGTTCTTGCTGGTGTTGAGTAGAACCCACTCACTGGCTGTGTCTGGCGTCTTTGTCCTGGACTCTCTGTGTTGCAGGTATGGCGTCTATGGCTGCCGCCAAAGGTGCTGCCATTGCCACTGCCACTGCTGCCACTGCCACTGCCGCCACCGCTGCAGTCACAGCTGTTGGCAAGTGCTCAGATCTGTCTCATTGCCTGGATTTTCCCTCTCTATCCTAACACTCTTTACTGTGGTGGAACACTTTGTGTGATTCTCTGGCTTAGGATTGTTCATTGAAGCACTGAAACTGCTTTCCATGGGAGAGCTTGTTTAACCCCCAGCTTCTCTTCCACCATCTTCCTGGAACTCAGTCCTATATTATTGTGTATAATTTTATAATAGATGTACAACATATATTAAATATTATGTGTATAATAATACTAAATAGGGGCTAGGAAGGTGGCTCACTGGTTGGTAGAGTACTTGCCTTGCATGCATGAGGTCCTGGGTTCAATTCCTCAGCATCGCATAAGCAGGAAAAATAAGCCAGAAGTGGTGCTGTAGCTCAAGTGGTAGAGTGCTAGCCTTGAGCTGAAGATCTGAGGGACAGCGCCCAGGCCCAGAGTTCAGATCCACGACTGGACTCCCCCCCCAAAAATACTAAATAAAATAGACAATAAGTAAATGAATCAAGTAAAAACTAAAATAAATACAAAATCAATAATAAAAATCATAATGTTATAAACATACATAAGAAAATATATATCATATATTACACATATATAGAAATATTTTTCCATTGCAGGCTCTTCATTCAGACCATGGTAACTATAAACTGAATTTCTTTTCCTCAAGGACAGTGAACTTTGCTTTCACCCACGGTGCAAAAGAGTTACCTGGATGGTGAGATCAAATTCCAGCACTGAAAGAAATACTTGCCCCATTTCCAAGACAGTGTCTTAATTCTTTTTTTTTTATTTTTTTTGTGAACATACTGTAAAGAGGGGTACAATTACATGGGCAAGATAATGAGTACATTTCTTATCAAGCATTGCAGTCTCCTCCTTTGTTTACCCTTCACATCCCTTTCCAGCCTCCCCCAGCCCCCCACCCAATCCCGCCCTCCGCCCCCCCCCCCTCCCCGCACCAAAGTTGTAAAGTTCGTTTTGGACATGACGACTTGTACTTCTCATAGTTGCATCTGGTCCACCTGTATCCTTAAACGACTTGTTTTTCACCATCTCCTCTACAAATTATACTGACATCAAATATAGTGAAAGCAGGGGTTGTACTTTGGGGGAGGGACATACAAAGCTACAAAGAAATAATCTTATTAATGAGTTAGAAACAAATGCATGAAATAAAAAAACATTTAAATACTTATCTAAGGGTTTATTTTCCTAACATCACATTATCTGATCTTTCCTGCTTGACTCATACATATACTAGATATTGCAAATAAGGGAAACCATGGGACCTTTGATTCTTTGGACTTGGCTTACTTCACTTAATATAATTTTTTCCAAGCCTTTCCATTTCCTAACAAATGGGATAATGTCATTCTTTCTGATGGAGGCATAGAATTCCATTGTGTATATATACCACATTTTCTTGATCCATTCATCTACTGAGGGGCATCTGGGTTGGTTCCATATCTTAAGTATGGTAAATAATGCTGCAATAAACATAGTTGTGCTAGTAGCTTTAGTGTGGTCTTGTCACATTTTCAATGTTAAAGGCTGGAGCAAAATCTTCCAAGCAAATGGCCCCCTAAATAGGCAGGAGTTGCAATCCTAATATCAAATAAAATAGTCTTCAAACCAAAATTCGTGAGAAGAGATAAAGAAGGTCGCTACATACTAATTAAGAGATCTCTCCTTCAGGAGGATATTACAATTCTAAATATCTATTCGCCAAACAATGGAGCACCCAAATTTATCCAAGAAACACTACTTTCCCTCAAATCACACATAGATGCAAAGACTTTAATTGTTGGGGATTTTGACTTAATTATTTTTAAGTAAGCAGCTATGTTTATTCAGGTACATACTGAATATTAAAATAAAATCAGTGTGGAATTTTGTACATCTATTCAGACCTCTTTCCCTTACCCCCAAACTGCTTCTCTGAGCATGACTTTTTTCATTTTTTTTATTTTAAAAATGTTGTACAGAGAAGTTACAGTAAAATTAACAAGGTAATGATTGTATTCCCTATTGAGGATTGTAGCCTCCTCCTTTGTGTTCTACCTACCATCCCCCCCTCCCATCTCCACATCTACTCCCCCTGCTGAGCTCAGTGACTTAATTTTTATTTTTGGCTTTGCACCGGGTTTGAATTCAAGAAGTGGCAACTCTGCCACTTTCGTGCAAACTGCTACAGAGTTACTGAGACCTGAGTTCAAATCCCAGCCTAGGAAACAAAACTGGCAGAAATTCCAAACCAGGGAGCTTTCTTTCTTTTTTAATTTAGTTAAATAATTAATTTTTAATTTGTTCTTTATTTTGCCAACAGGGGGCTTGAACTCAGGTGGTGGCAACTCTGCCTCAGCTTCAATCGCCCTAGGCTGGAGTGTAGCCTCTGGACCCATAGCCCATCCTGGTATCATAGGCTCACAGGGTTTGCAGGAAGAAAAACAATGTAGCATAGAAAAAAAGTGGTGAGCTGCAGAGGGCTCAGGGTTTCACTTTTTTTTCTTTCCACAGTGACTATCTTGGGCCTGAATGACATGGTTGCAAAGTGGACCTGACCTGCCATTGCTAAAGGCTGGTAGGGTATCAGGGAAGACATAGCCAAACCTGTCAACATAGGTCCCGGGTTCAAATCCCGGTCCTGACACCTACCAATGGCAGGAGATCACAAGAGACTCATTCCTATGTTTAGGAATACCAATTGAAAGAGTAGTTCATGCTTCGGTCTAGTCTAAAATTGAATGCAATTATCCTAGAAAGCTGATTGATACTAATTAATAGTTTATTAAGCCCGAAAAGAATAATATTCCTTCAATGGTGGTATAATACATGCCTAAGAGTTGGTAGGAATGTACTAGGTGTCATTCAATCATAGATAGACGTCTCTGGTGCTCTTTACCAATATATATTTATTTGTATAGCACCATCTGCCTATCCGTGCATCACTGTTTTGGCCAAACCTGGGGCTGGATCTCAGCACTTGGGAACCACCTGACAGCTTCATTGGCTAGAGGCTGCCATGCTCACATTCATCCATTCATGAATTGGGCCTGCTAGGCCCTGAGTTCAGATCCTAGCACTGCCAAAAATTTAATCTTATAGTAAGAAGCCGAGTGTGACACATGATTTCCTTTTCTGGGAGAGTCCTGGGTGTCAGATAAGATGGAGAACATATCTACAAATCTAGATGCTATGTGATAGGATGTAAACAATGTAATAAATGGTAGCAGTGTCATCCAAATAAATAAAATAATTGGTAAATAAATGAATAAAACAAGACATAAAATGAATAATCATACCAAACACAATATGAACTGAATATCAGTATAGAAATATAAATTCTATCTTTAAAATGGATATAAGGAGTATGTTTTCCAGGCCTGAGGCTTGAATTCAGGCCTAGGGAACAGGCCTGATTTTCTTGTCTTCAAGCATGGTCAGATTCCCATCCCTCACAGTGCTGCATATTTACCCAGACCTTGAGTACAATTCCTTGGCCTGACAGAAAAATGGCACGAATTGCAAACCAGGGAGCTAAATTTTTTTTGTAATGGTGGGCGTTTGAGGAAGCCATAGTCCTGCACGGCAACATAGGCCTCCATTTCGAATCCCAGTCATGCCACTTCTGGATGGTGGGAGATCCTAAGAGACTCGTTCCCATCCACAGGAATAATGATGGAATGTTATCAATGTCACGGTTGAATAAGTTGCTCATGAATGATTCTTGAATAAATTCAGACTTCATGATTTCAGTCAGCTGATTGATTTTATTTAATTATCTTATTAAACATTAAAAGAATATTATTTCTCACAGGTACGCAATAATTTCAGGACACTGATTTACTTAATCGTTTATTAAGGATGAAAATAATAACATAAATTACATGGAGGCATAATAAATACCCAAGTTTTGGTAGGAATGTAGTCTTTATAACTGAATAATGGATAGACATCTCTGACACTCTATAAAGATATATATTTATTAGCATACTACCATCTGGGTGTCACTCTGTTCTTATTTTTTCAAAACCTGGGGCTCGAGATAAGGTCCTAGGAACTGCCTGTTAATTCATTTTGCCCCAGGATGGTGTGTTGACACTCACCCATTCATGAATTGGACCTTGTAGGCCATGAGTTCAGATACCAGCACTCCGACAAAATGAATCGTGGAGTAAGAAGCTGATGGTGGCACATGTTTTCCTTTCCTGTGAAAGTCCTGGGTGTTTGGTATAATTGTAATACGTATGCAGACCTATATCCTATGTAATCAATGTAAGCAATGTTCTATGTGCCATAATAATAAAATAGTCACTACATGAATGAAACAAAACATAAAATGAATAACTACACTGAAAGCAATATGGAGTCAACATATGTATGTAAATATAAATCACATATTTAAAATGTACATGAATAGGATGTTTTCTAGTGTTGGGGATCGATTTCAGACCTGAGGTGTACACATGAATTTCTTGACTTCAAGGAGGCCAGCTTCCCCATTCCACACAGTGCAACAGAGTTACCCAGACTAAGAGTTCCAATCCCAATCCTGGCAGAAAAAAAATGACACCTTTATACTATGTGAGGCCCAATTCTTAGGAAATGAAATACCAATTCTTAGGTGTTTCATTATGCCTCCATTTAATGAATGTGATTGTTTAAATGCTTCATAAAGTATTGATGATCAGTGTTCTATAACAAAATTGTATATAATTTTATCCTAGAATCATTCAAGAACTGCCCATTCAGTCATAACATAAATCACATTCCATTGGTATTCGTATAGATAGGAATGAATTTCTAAGGCTCTCCTGCCATTTGGAGGTGGCAGGACCAGGATTCAAACTGTGGGCTCCAGCTCCCACCACTTAAACCTGAGGATAGGGAACTCACTGGTCTGTCCAAGAACAGCAACATCAATGATTAAGCAGGAACCAGTGGCTCTCAGCAGGCCTCTTTGATATTTACAAGGCTGTGATAGGAGGATCATGGTTAAATTCACCCTAGGCAGGAAAGTCCTTGAGACCCCGATCCAACTTCAGTGTCAACAAAGCCAGAAGTAGAGCTGTGTGGCTCCAGTGGTAGAGGGCTACCACTGGAGCAAAAGCAGTTCAAAGAATGTGCCCAGATCCTGAGTTCAAGGTCTAGGACTGACAACAAACAAACATACACAACAATCTGCAACCATCCGGCTAAAGCACGTCACCCTCTTGTACCCAACTGAATTGGACAGAGTTTCCTGGGAAAAGGGCTGTGGGAGCCGCTGTCATCTTGACTCCACCCATGGTGCCTGCATCTCATAATTCCGGCCACACCCCCATTTTTTCATGGTTCTTTCTGACCAATGCAATACAAGAATTGTAACCAGGCCCACATTCCATGCTGCCCAGCACCAGGATTCCGTCAGTTGGTAGACACTACCACCAGCAGTTGAGGAAGGTAGAGGTGGCTGAGTGGTGAGCAGGAGATTCGAGGAGACTTTGGAGTAGAATAGGAAATTGACGTCCTAGTCAGTGAGTGGGAGAATAGAGGATTTCCCAGAGCCTGGTAATTTGGCCAGCCCATCTTTCCCATCCCAGTGCTCAGATGTCTGAAACAAAAAGACTCCATGAGAGAGCTACGGACAAGAAACTACTGCCAGAACACCCGCAGAAGAATCCTTCCATCAGACCTGCAACATTCAAGAAAACAAAGAACAGGAAAAAGGGAGGGATCCCCATGACAAACACCACTAGGGAGCGTGATTCAACAGAGCGTCTGGCCAAAGCTGATGCTGATTGTGGGCCTCCCTTGCCTTTGGACACAGTCACAGTCAATGTTCCTGATACCACCAAGGATCTGCAGAGGTGCTAGCGACATGTGATACCCACCCTGGATTGCAGCAAAAGAAACCAGGCATTCTGTGCCAAGATCCAACCACTGAAGCAGAAAAGACAAACCTGCGGGATTGACTGGAGAAAGAGAGGGAGAAGATAGCTCAGGTGCACGAAGCACCAAAAACAGAGCTAGAGATCCACAAGCCACCCATACAGAGGTTGGTTTCAGCAGAAATAATCTGCACTGGCCCAAGTCAAGCAGGCAGCCAATGGCAGAGAAATAGAGCAAGGAGTTCTCACCAGCCACTGTAGGTCTCAAAACGGCACATGGTGGAACTGGAGATGGCGGCTTCTGTGGTCACTACTGCTCAAAAGGAGAAAGAAATGTTCTTCAAAGAGCTGATATATGTGACACTTCAGCTCAAGGAAAAGACCAGAAGTTTCGATGACCTGGAGAAAGTGAACACAGAATTTCAGGAGAAGCTGGAAGTGCTCTGGACACAGAAGAGTAACAGGAAGAACAGAATCTGCAAGTTCCAACAAGTGCTGGTGGGGCGTGGTTACTGGAGAGACTATTGGACAATCTGAGCTGGATGGTGAACTCAGCAAATCTGGAGAGAAACACCTTCACGGAGGACCTGAGCATTGACAGGCCTGAATGGAAGGAGGAGGTTCCTTGACTCACCCACCAGGTGAACCAACTGACAGAGGAGAAGGAGCAAAGGATGAGGCAGTTGCTGGACCTAGAGAATGAGCTGGGGGAACTGAGGAGGAAGCTGGCAGAACCATCTCAGGCTGAGCGGCAGTTGCAAGCCCAGGAATACCATAGACAGATGGAATTGAAAAACCTGGAGAAACAACTTCACATCCAGGTCAAGGAAAACCAGAGGCTCTGTCTCCAGAATGAGGAGCAGCAGGAGCAACTACAGAGACTGGAGGAAAAGGCCAAGGATTGACAAGAGATCCCCGAGACCCCACGATGCACATGTGTGTGAAGCCCATAACAAGAGGAACAGGTGGCTCTGCTGTGGGATGCTCTCCACAGGGTAAGTGGTGAGAAGGAGGAGCTCACAAGCATCCTGGACTCAGAGCAGCAGGTGAAGAAACATCTGTGGGAACAGCTAGTCCACTCAGAGGCGAAGATAGATGAATGTAAAGAGGTGGCTAAGAGAGAGAGAGCCAAGCAGCTTGGGAGCTGCAGGAGCAGCAGGAACAGTCCCTGGCCCAGCTGCAGGAGCTCAGAGCCACCTGTGAGCAGCACATTGCCTCCAGTGAGTGGCTCAACTCTGAGGTGGCCCTGCAATAGACCCTGCAGAGGCACACCCAGCTGAAGCAAGTGCAGGGCCCTACCAACTGGGGGGACCAGGTGCCCCCAAAGTGGCAGGACACTTTTAAGTTCCTGGAAGTGACCAGACCACAGGAGGACAGCCTGCAGGCCCAGCTGAGCTTCCTGGCTTTCCCTGGGGAGTGGATGCTGTGAGCCCTGGAGAAGCAAAAGGTGAGGAGGTGACTTCTCCCAACAAGACAGAGACATGCCCCAGACCTAGAGTGACATGGCTCTGTGAGCACTCTCAAAGGCTGAGATTCACAGGGGGAAACTCGTGCTGCAGGAGCGGCGACCCCACTGCAGGCGCCCTGCCAACACAGCAGCTCAGTGCAAGATGGTGCTGGAGCCACAAGCCTCCCGCCCCATGAGCTGCTACCACAGCAGGCATGAGGATGGCAAGTGGGACACGTGGGCATCCAAGAAGAAAATCTGCTTCGTCCATGACCTGCATGATGAGGTGGACTTCCATAGTCCAGCAGATTAACTCCACCATCGATGCAGCCAGCTGTCAGCACACATTTGCACCATAGAGGAGTCCCTCCTGTCGTGTAAAGAGCAGATGTTCATCCTAGATGAGCTGTGTTTGGAGAAAGAGAAGCATGTGTGACGGCTCTCACAGAAGATGGAGAAGAGAGAGCTGCTGTTGCTACTCGCAGGGGAAGGTGCTGACAGAATGCTCCAGATGCCTGCATAGGCTGAGGCCCCCACCACCACCGCCCCTTCAGACATGTCAGGATCCAGAGTGGGCGAAATGAGGGAGGAGCAGAAAGGTTTTGAAGAATTGCAACTTCAAGACCCTTGGAAACTGCCAAAGGAGAGGTCAGAGTTCCCGACCACATAGAAGACTTCCCCACGGAGCACATCCTGTGGCAGATGCCCCACACCCAGAGCAGCCTAAAGCTTGAGGGCTTGGGCAAGGCCTGCTCCCTCCCTTTCTTCTGTAGACTTATGCAGATGATAACTCTCTATGTGACATAATGACTCTCAAAACCTCAGCAGCCACCACAAGTAGGTGGCCAGTGGGCCTTCTCTCAGGCCTCTATCTGCCAGGTGATGGGAAGGGTAAACTGCGGGTCGGGTAAGGCATAGGCTGCCAGGAGGCAGCCAGAATTCAAGGGACATCTAATGGCTCATTGGTGGCCAGGGAAGAGGTCCATATTTTGCTTATCACAAAGAATAATTTGTTTTCAAAGGAAAAAAAAAGTCTCCAACAAAGATTTGTTCTTCCAGTCCTGGGGTTTGAACTACTGGCCACTGTCCCTGAGCTCTTTTTGATCAAGTCTGTTGCTCTACAAGTTGAGCGCCACCTCTCCTTCCAGCTTTTTCTGTGTGGAATCAAACCCAGGGCTTCAGGTGTGCTAGGCAACTACTCTACAGCTAAGACACATTCTCAGCTAGGATGATCCCTGGTCCTCTCAAATCCATATGACCATTCCTCACATAAATAGAAAGTAGGAGCTAGGATGACTATGAAGCACAAGTCTGGTTCACACAGAAATATTCCTCAGCCCCCTCTTCCCACACCCTTAGTTGAAGTTTCTCTTTTACCATTGAGGGATGAGAGAGGAAGAGGGGAGTCCTGAGAGGAGTACCAACAACAGTGCCCCCCTGAGCCCCAAATCCTTCCCCACACAAGTGGTTCTCCAGATTCCGATCTTACCTGACTCAATGTGGAGTCTACACTGACTCCCCACCCCTGCAAGGCTCAGGATGAAATAGAGGTCAGTCCTGGCCTCAGCCCACACTTAGCGTGGAAGGTCCTAGTCCCAGACCCACTTCCACCTCTGATTGCCGTGTTAGCCTGGACCACCACCATTCACCACTATATTGGCGGTGATGACCTCACAGATGGATTCCAGGAAGAAGGTCTATGGCAAAGAGCAGAAACAGCAGGGTGAGCAGGGCAGAAAGAGGCGGGGTGATTGCTCTGGGATCTTCCTCCTTGAAGCCCTCCCGTCCAGCCAGGACCATGCTGACCTAAAGCATGGCCAAGGCCAGGGGGTGAGAAGAGAGATGGAGGAGCAGGGACTAAAGGAGGTACTGCTTTGTCTTGGAGCACTTGAAAATTCCAATTACATTTGGCCCATGCTAATCCCAAAGCCAACATGCAATACCTCTCCTTGTTGTTGGCTGTGAGCATTGTCCCTGAGCTCTTTTTCTCGAGGCTAGAACTCATCACTTGAGCCACAGGGCCACTTCTTGTTTTCTGATGGTTCATTGAGGATAAGAGTCTCACACACTTTCCTGCCCATGCTGTCTTGGAACCGTAAAGCTCCAGATCTCAGCTTCCTAAGTAGCTCAGATGACAGGAGTGAGTTACCAGTGCCCAGCATGTGATACCATTTGAAGGCTTCTTGGCGAGTCTGTAAAAGGAGCCCCAAAGGACCTGAATAGACATTGACCTGACTAAGGAGCTGGGATGGGGGAAGGCTTACCTTCTATCCATTCTATTCCTTAAAATCAAAGATGCCAGATGGTGTTGTATGCACCAAACTCTTAGGCCAACAACCACCAGGCTTAGTGGAGAAAAGGTAGAGATTACCCAAAGATTGCAGTGTAGAAATTTTTGATTTTGCATGCATGTGGTGTGTGTGTGTGTGTATGTATGTGTGTATGTGTGAACACAAGGCCTAGGCTCTATCCTTGAGTTTTCTTGCTCAAGTCTAGCACTCTGCCACTTGAGCCACAGCCCCACTTGCTTTTCTATAGTTAAATGTAGGTAAGAGGCTCAAGGACTTCGATGTCCAGGGTGGCTTTGAAGCATGATGGGGGTCCCAGGGAAGCAAGAGTAAACACAACTGGCAGTTACAATCCCTATGGTGGGAGACTCCTGCCCTCTGGTGGCCAGACACGGGACATCACCCCTCCCCTCTCCCTTCCCCCACCCCATGCCATAGTCCTCTACAGTTCAATTTGGGAAAGTGACCCAGGCCAAGCTGATTTTGCTCACCCTGAGTGCTGATGCCAGAGCAAGTCTGTTCCACCCTAGGCCAAGAGAGCTCCAGGAGGCCTGGCTCCGAGGGGCACAAGGAAGGGAGAGGTCAGCTCCAGGCCAAGCTAAGAGCCTTTGCCCATGGACACCCCTACTTGGCCTTTCTGATCACTGTAAGGCCTGTCAAAGAACAATCCCAAAAAAACAAAATTGGAGCTGTGTCTTAAAATGGTCGAGCTTTAGCATTGAAACAAAGAGCTCAGAGACAGGGCCCCCAAGTTTGAGTTCAAGACCCCCAGCTGACCCTCCTCCATAAAACACAGGTTAGCTAAATGTGAACTAATTGGATTTGTGAAGTGTTTCTGAAGAATGGTGATACTGAAGAAAGCACACTAATCTTAATGACAGCTGAACTTGTGACATAGAGCTATGTGCTGATACCTTCACGGGGAGCTGTTTGCTGGGTCCTTCCCACATGGGGGTTTTGTGCTGTTTGCTGAGTCATCAAAAGGGTGCTATGTTCTGAGTCCCTAAGAAGGTTGGGCTGTTCTGGCTTTTCCAAGGGTACAGTGTGCAGAGTCCATTACACAATGTACTGTATGCTGAGTCCTTCAAAAAGTGTGGTGTGCTAATTCATCCCAAAGGGTGCTGCTATGTGCTGAACCCTTGGAAAGAGAGGGATGTGGTGAGATTTTCGAGTGCTGTGTGGCGAGTCCTTTACACAGGGTGCTCTGCACTGTCGTTCAAATGGTGCTGTGTGGTGAGAGCTTCCACAATGTGATTGTGCTGAGTCCTTCAAAATTGTGCTATATGCTAAGTTTTTCAAAGGGTGCTGTGCACTGAGTGTTTTACACAGTGTGCTACATACTCAGCCCTTCAAAGGGTGCTGTGTGTGGAGTCTTAACCCAGGGTGCTATGTAATGAGTACCTGGGAAAGAGTGCTACATGCTGAGTTTTTTAAAACATGTCAAGCACTTAGTCCTTTACATTGCGGGCTATGGTCTCCCTCCTTCAAATAGTGCTGTGTGCTGAGTTCTCTACACAGGGTACTATCTGCTGAGACCTTCAAAGTTAACTGTGTGCTGAGTCCTTTACACAGGGTGCTTTGTGCTGTTTTTGGAAGTGTGCTGTGTATTGAGTCATTCTGAGTCCTTGAGTGGTAGTTATCCCCAACAATCAGAGGCACACAAACACAATCAAACACACACACACACACACACACACACACACACACACACACACACACACACACAAGGGTCACAATGCACTTGCTTGGTGTGTGGAGTTGAGGGAGTGGGGCTGAGGGGAGACTAGTTTTCCCCAGGCAGGTACTGGGCCCAGTCAGGGCTGCCATTGTAGTCGGGGTGAGGGGGTGAACCCAGGGGAGCGGGACCCAGGGGCACACTGCAATGGCAGCCAAGGCCAGGGCCCCGTGGGGGTGGGCGCACATCCACGGGCTGGGGTGGGGCAGCCTAGGAGACGAGTGGAGGGCAGAGAGTGAGGTCAGCGAGAAGAGCAAGCACATGCAGGAGGGGAAGCAGCTTCAGCGGCTGGCGGCCACTTAGATCATATTGCGGGTCCTGGCAAGGAGCAGAGAGCATGTGAAGCCAGCACAGCAGGCAAATTGCGGAGCAGCCCCATGGAGGCAAGGCGTCCATGGCATCAATGAGTCTGAGATCCTGGCTGGCTGGAGGAGCAAGGTGGCAGTGGCTGAGGTACAGCAGTGGAGAAGGTGGCTGCTGAGATGG
Source organism: Dipodomys spectabilis (assembly GCF_019054845.1). Classification (NCBI taxonomy): domain Eukaryota; kingdom Metazoa; phylum Chordata; class Mammalia; order Rodentia; family Heteromyidae; genus Dipodomys; species Dipodomys spectabilis. Next base: position 1,164,758 of record NW_024870689.1, read on the forward strand.
GGCGGGGGTGGAAGCAGAGGCCCCTGGGGAGGAGGCCGCTGAGGTGATGGCAGAGGCTGCTGAGGAATGGGCAGCAGCAGCAGCTGAGGAGGAGGAGCAGAGGAAGCTCACAGCCTTTCCAGGCACCCACAGACGCTCCCGCCCTCTCCCAGCAGTGCTGCATTTCACACATGGTGCTGCCAGCTCAGATCCTTGGTGCCTCTCTCAGTTGTCTGGCAGAAATGGCACAGCCCTAACCTGCTTGCGGCCCGGACGTGACCCCGCCCCAGGTCCTCAGACTCCAGGGCCCTCAAGCACCAGGAGCTGCCGCCTATAGCTTCTCCCCAGCAGCACACATAAGTGGGTGTCTCTTGGGCCTACACCCCGTGACCCCTGTACCTCGTGACTCCCTGTCACTCCCCCAGTGGACCCAGACCTGCTCCTCCTGCCTCCCCTCTCCTGTCACACCTGCACCTCCCTCATGCCCCACAGTCTGCCCTGGCTCGGTGACAAATGAGACCCAGTTGCTGCGGTGGGGTGTTACCCTGGGATCCCATCCCCATGCCTAGTGGCCAGTGTCCCCAGGAAAAGGGAAGATGAAGAAATGGGTGAGGAGGGGACACCCCAGAGCCCCTGGCCTGGAGCAGTGGGAGCCACACAGCCGCAAATCTGCACCCTTCCTCTCGCTGGTGGGAACCTGATGGCTTTAGTCAGAGGTGGGTAGCAGCACCTCTCGGGTCTTTTCCTTTTTTTCTGGGGGTAGAGGGTGTTGGATGCAGAAGATAGGCCCCCTTATTGCTGTGGGAGCCCTTGTCTGTCTTCTGTGCTCAGTCACACCTTCACCTGAGGAGATCCCAGAAGAGCCCAGTAGGGAGGTGAGGGCACTGGGGGTCAGATGGGAGGTGAATATTTGGGAGGTATGTTCCTCCAACACACATACACCTGTCCTGTCCCCCTCCCACCCCAGCTGTTAACAGTTTTCCCAGGGTTATCATATTTCCCAGCTCTGCCAGCTCTGCTAGTGCTCCTGGTCCGTTTGGTCTCCTCGTCCTCCTCAAGAATCCACCAAGTCACCCAGAAGCATCTAGGCTGGAAGTAGGGAGTCCATCCATGTATATAGCCTTTAGGACTCCATCAAATTCCCCAACACTGCCCCCACCCCAGGTCAGACACCCCTCTGGAGGCACTATGACCCCCTTCTTTGTTTTGTCTCCTGGCTCTGAGGAGCCACCTGTCTCAGGACTCCTTCACCCAGAGTCCTAGCATAGGGTTTTAGTGAATGGGGTCTCAAGACTGGTTGTTCCCAATGGGGAGGGTCTGTCCCTGGAGAAAGGGAGAGGCAGGGTGGTTCTGTGTTATTAGCGCAATGTTCCCCTTTGTGGGATCCCCTGGTTCTGACCAGGGAATCCCCATGCTCGAGCTTGTACATTTCCCAGATGAAGAACCAACTAACTCGGGAGAGACAATGCCCTGAGTCTGTGTGTGCAAGAGAGAGAGAGAGAGAGAGAGAGAGAGAGAGAGGGAGAGGGAAAGACAGAGACAGAGACAGAGACAGAGACAGAGACAGATCGATCATCTTTCTCCTTGTACAGCCTGACTGTGAATGATCAGGTGGTAAATTGCAAGTGCTGCATGAATGAGTCTTCTGTCACTGGTTTGTATTGTGTGTGTGTGTGTGTGTGTGTGTGTGTGTGTGTGTGTGTGTGTGTGTGTGTGTTGGGAGTGTAGGGAGATGAGAACATTGAAAATATACTTTAGTCACCATGTCTAAAAAGAGCAAAAGCATTTTATTTGTGTGTATGTGTATTTGTTGTTCTTTTTTCATGAATGCCCAATACAAGCCCAGCCACAATTTCTGTTTTGTCCTTCATCATTTCATGGCATCTTTGGAGAAGGTTTCAGTAGATTTCCTTTCCACTTCTTTCCACCTCCCTCTTCCCCTTTCCTGTAGCCAACTGTAGCTGCTGGGCCTGTGTAGGTCTCTACTAGGAGGCCTGTGGGAAGCATAGACCAGAGTGGACACCTGTCCTTCTGTCTTCAGCCAGAAGGCTCATGAGTGTAACCACAGCCGCACTCTTCCACCCAGACACTCTGCTCTCGTGTGTACAGTTGGAACTAATTCAAGGCTTGGGAATGTGTCTGCCAAACATAATTAGGGAATGAGATGTGGAGGAGGAGGGCAGGGGCTGTGAAGCTAGGAGGGTCTGGGAAGTAGTGAACTGTGTGATATGGCTGATGGCTCACCACGACAAAGGATGAGAGGGGAACCTTATCCAGGGCATTGATGTGTGTGTGGGCATCTGGGCAGGGAGCTACAGGCCCCCACTGGTGGTGTGGATTCCCTTCCGGGTCAGTGCACTGTTGTGTAGTCCTCCCTGGAGTCCTGCAGACTCCAATCTCTGTCCTGCCTGGGCTGTTTCCAGCTGGGCAGTGGTAGGCAAGTGTGTTCTCTCTGCTGGAGCCTGCTCAGTATCAGGACATGGCAGTTAGCTAGGGCTCTCTGAATGCCAGTTTCTGTAACCTGCTATAGGCTGTCTGGAAGGAAAAGAATCCACTGACTTTGGAACCCTTTAAGTTTGATTGGGACAAGTGAAATGTCATCTTTTCCAAGGTTTTTACTTGAAGTGGCAATTTCCACTAACACCTGGGATTATGGGTCAAATTAGATGGACCATTTCAGCTGCCAAACAATGATGTTCAAAGCAACACAGGTAGAGTTCCCTAGCCAGATGGTCTCCTGCTACGAACATCGTGCCCCGACTGCCTTTCTCCAGCAGCTACTGATTAGCCTCTGGCTCTGTCTAGGGTGGCCACCACAGTTGAGAATGTTGTGTGGAGCAGAGATTGTGACCTCGCCATCCCCAGCCTGCCAGCTGTAAGCAGAGACAATTCCTATCACCTGTATTGAACTCTGGGAGATTCAGAGACCTGGGATACCTCAAGGATCCTTTCTCTGCAACATGAAACCTGGGGGCCGGATATGGTGCACCATCCTGTCTGGCCACAGGGGGTGGAGAGTATGCCCCTTGAGCCAGGTGTTCAGCTCACGGCAACCTTGTTCACACCTGAGTGGGGAATTGAGTGCCACAAAGCTGGTCAGCCTCTGGACAGAGATCTTTAAGATAGGCATCCCAGAGGCCCCAGAATCCAGCAAGTACATCGTGGCTCACGTCCTCAGAGCCAAAAGAGTTAAGTCCGGTGGCACCAGAAGGACAGGAAGAGGATGTAGGGAGAACTGTGGGAGAGTTACATCAGGTTATGCCCACCCAAGATGCTTACCAGAATCAGATGGGACTTTTCTGTAGCATTGTCGTAGACAGATGCTTATTTATTTATTCAACAAAGAGTTACAGTGTGCGCCAAGCTGGGGGGGGGGGGGGAATAGGTCATAGATGATGAAAATTTCCAGTGCTGGTTCCACAACACATGAAGAAACCTTGGTTTGAGCTGGATGCCTGTGCTTCATGCCAGTCATCCTAGCTACTTAGGAGGCTGAGATGGGAAGATCGAGGCTTAAGTTCTGAGCAGGAAAGCCTGTAAGACTCTTATCTCCAACTAACTACCAAAAAGAAAATGCCAGAAGTGGATGTGAGGGTCAAGCCCTAGTCCATTGGCCTTGAGTACAAAGACTCAGGGGCAGCACATAGGCTCTGAGTTCAAGGCCCAGGAGTCAGAGAAACAAAGGAAAGAGAGAGGAGGAGGGAGGGAGAAAAGAAGAAAGGAAGGGAAGAAGGGAGCATGTGAGCCTTGGTTTGGAGTCCCTGGATCAAGGAAGCCAACCATTCACAATATCTATGGGGACAGTTTCAGAGATTAAAGACAGTATGTAGGACCAAGCCAATGACCCCTCAGCAACTTTATGACATCCAGGAACTATGTGGTCACCGACTGCAGAGGGAAGCAGCCTCAGGTAGACCCTAAGGCTCAGGCTGTGTCACCAGGTTTCAAACATTTCCAACCCCAATAAGTTTATTTTCTGGTCCAAGATCTAGGGAGGTTTTGGGGTGAGGGAGTGTCAAGGCGGCAGGGGGCAAGGAAGATGAAGAAGGAGGATGATCCCAGGTCAGGTGTGTCAGGACATTGGAGCCATGACCTCACCTGACAACCTCGACCATCAGTGATAGAGCCTTCTACCCAAACACATGGCTATTAAAAGTCCTGGCACCTTGGGTTCACCATTGACCACCTGGCTGTCATCTGCCACAGGATGCCTGTGCAGTACATCCTTGGAGACTTGAACATTCCCGGGCTCAATCTGAAGATGACACTGAGAAGACTGAGGCCTGGGTGACTTCATCTTGAGCTAGCGAGCATCTTCTGAGGTATGAGTTATGCAGCTGACCATGAACCCGACCTGAGAATGAACAGAAGAAGCAATTCCCAGGGGTCTAGGAACATAAACAATCCTTGGGAAAACCGCAAGCAGGCAGGTGCTGGAGTGCTTGGTGTTACGATGCAGTCAGGCCACAGGTGGTGTATGTTTAAAAAAGGAACTCTGCAGTTTAGCATGTATTCTCTTGAAACTCCTCTGTGGTGCAAGCCAACCAGTTTAAAGAATGTAGGCCCCCTTGATCTAACCAACAACTTGTTTCTGGTCCTTTCCCACTTTGTAGTGTGCCAATCATACTATAGAGTTGTTTTGTGATTTTCCTGGGGTTTGTAGTGATTTGTTACAAGAAATTATGATGTACGCGAAGCCCTACCTTCCCTTAAAAAGTGTATAAAAATGTTGTAACCATGGGCTTGGGGCCTCTCAGCATCATGGGCTGCTGCCATGTACACTGGGGGAACCAAGCTCAAGCTTCCAATAAAGACTCCTTTGCTTTTACATTGGTGACGGTCTTTGGTGGTCTTTTGGGTAAGGATTTCACAGTTAGGCTTTACAACACCCCCGGTGTTCATTCCTCCACCAGAGACAGAGGTAAGTGTGCCACTGGCACAAGACAGACAGGAAATGAGGGCGGGAGTCGCGACCCATGTAGCCCCGAGACTTCCTCTAGGGGGCACTAAGATCTCTTGACTGCCATTCTCAGAGGCAGAGGTGGGTCTCTCTTCTGGCTCAGCCTTTAGTCTAGATGGCAGATCTGGCATTCAGAGAGGGCCAACTGAAGGTGGGGCAGGCTTGGTTAGAGGCTGGTGGGAAAAACAGAGACCCTGGGCTCTGAGCAGGGTTGTTTTTGAGAATACTCACAACCCAGGAACATTGCTGGGATGGATCAGCCCTTTTCTCCTTCCTGAGAGAGAGGGACATAGAGCCCTCCCATCTGCTTCCCTTGGCTGCGAAATCCTTTCATTCCCACATCCTGTGGTTGGATAACTAGACCTCACCTCACTGCCCAGTGTCAATGCAGGACAGTGAGAGATCTTGAGTCTCTGATAGGTCAGGGATCCTCAGTATGAGATTGTACTTGAACATCCTAACTTGGTGCATGGTCAGTCCCATCTAAGACTGCCATGATGTAGGACATAGAATCTAGAGAATCAGAGCAGGATTGGGTCTGTTCTGGGAGTCTTGAGTATTATGTGTGAGCTTTGAGCTCTAGTGTGCCCATCTGCTTCATTTTCTTGGGTGGGTCTTTGCTAGAAAAAGCTTGAAACTAGAGACTGGGTCCTATCCCTTGTCTTTGATGCTAAAAGCTAGCACTCTACATTTGAGCCACAGCTCCACTTACAACTTTTTGGGGTGTTTAATTGGACATAAATAATTCTCATGGACTTTGCGGCGAAGGGTTGCATCCAACTGCAGTCCTCAGATCTCAGTCTCCTGAGGAGATAGGATGAAAGCCATGGAAAAGTACCTTTGGCCGGCTTCCAGTAACTCATGGCTGTCATCCTAGTTACTCAGGAACTGAGATCTGAGGATCACAGTTTAAAGCCAGCTTGGGCAGAAAAGTTCTGCGAGACTTGATGTCCAATGGACCACCAAAGAATAGGCGCTGTTGCTCAAGTGGGAGAGTGCTCACCTTCAGCTGAAGAACTGAGGGACAGTGCCCTGGCCCGAGTTCAAATCCCATGATCAACAACAAAACAAAGAGGTGACTAAGTTTTCCGCATAGCAGTGTGTGCAGTAGGAAATGCCATGCTGGGCTATGAGATATTCCAGGTATGTGAGAAGCTTAATGTTTTGTCTACAGTGGGTCTGAAGTTGGGAGTGCCACCTTCTCGGGGGTGGGATGTGATCCTAATGGAGGGAGTTCATGGTTCTCTTCTCAGAGACTACTGAAGCTTTGGGCTGTCCGTGTGTGTGTGTGTGTGTGTGTGTGTGTGTGTGTGTGTGTGTGTGTGTGTGTCTGTGTGTCTGTGTCTGTGTGTGTCTGTGTGTGTCTGTGTCTGTGTCTGTATTTGGAGGTAGAACTGGGCCTTGAACTCAGGGCCTAGGTGCTGTTCCTGAGCTATTGTGCTCAAAGATAGTGCTCTGACACTTGAGCCACAGCTCCACCTCTGGCTATTTGGTGGTTCACTGTAGATAGGAGTCACACAGACTTTCCTGCATGGGCAGGCTTTGAACCGTGATCCTCAGATCTCAGCCTTCTGAGTAGCTAGGATGACAGACATGAGCCACCCCTGCCGGCTTTGTGTGTGTGTGTGTGTGTGTGTGTGTGTGTGTGTGTGTGTGTGTACAAGTGGGTTGTAACATGGAGCGCTGGACCCTTTGGTAACTTATAACTGCTATCTTTGGGGGATGCATGGGTCGAGGTTTAGGGGCCTGGAAGGGTGGAACACTTGAAGGGAACTCAGCACCATTAAATTATAAGACCAAAGGATCTGTGTGCCCTGGAGATGTCTACTCCCTTAGGCCTGGTTGGTGGCAGAGAGAGCTTAGGAAGACCTGGGGGTGGGGCCTACAGAGGGTGACTCCCCAAGGGGACAGACAGCATAGCCAGCCCTTAGTAAGGATGTGAGCCCTGTTAGTATGGAGTGCACTGGTATGGGTCAGAGTCTGGGTCTTCTCATAATGATGATTCATGGGTGAAGCCAACCCTATTTTAAATCTTGACCTGTAATCTTCAGATTTCAGTATCCTGAGTAGCTAAAATTACATGCATGAGCCTCTTGCAAAAGGCCTCTGATTTTTTTTTTTTTGGTATATTAGGGTTTGTACTCAAGGCCTTAGGCTTGCCAGTCAGGTCTTCTACCACGTGAGCTAAGCCTTTATGTCTTGGACATTTCCGAGATAGATAATATATGCTCAGGCTGGGCTGGATCGCAGCCCTCCTATCTGTGGTCCTCTTTAGGACCTGGTCCTCTTCAGTTGGAATGCTAGACATGTAGCACCATGCTCAGTCATTGGTTTAGATGGATTGTCCCAAACTCAGTCCATGGCAGCCGATTCTTGACCTAAGGTGAAGCTCTGGGTTGGGCCTCGACCATTGGTCCTCAGTCTCCTCCCGAGACAGTTGTGAGGAAACAAGGAATCAATACAGGGGGATCTCTGGGGCAGAGCCAGGCATAGAGGAAGAGGCTGTCAGATATGGTTCTTGCAATTCTGTGATCATATGACAGGAAGATACACAGAAAGCGCTCAGATGGGGCCTGTTATTTATCGTGCAACTAATACGGGATTATGAAACAAAACATGGCTCTCTTTCATCCTTACCCTATCATCATGAGGAAGGGGATCCTTCACTGTGCTCAGTTTTGCAGCTGGGGAAAAGGAGGCATGGAGACTCTAGGTGACCTACTCATGACCCCCAGCTGACAGCAAGCTCGGCCTGACTTCTCTGCCATGTTCCCTAGGACAGTGGGTGTTATTCAGTATACTTCTTGTGGTGGCAAGTCCACTTCTTGTCAGTTGTGAGGCTTGAACTCTGGACCTGGGCACTGTCTCCGAGCTCCTCAGTTAAAGGCTAGCACTCTACCATTTAAGCCACAGCATCACATCCAATTTTCTGGTGGTTCTTTGGAGATAAGAGTCTCACAGACGTTCCTGCCTGGGCTGGCTATGAACCATGATCCTCATATCTCAGCCTCCTGTGTAGTTAACATTATAGTCTTGTGCCACTGACACCTGGCTAAAGTGAAATTCGGATTTTCTTTCTTTCTTTCTTTCTTTCTTTCTTTCTTTCTTTCTTTCTTTCTTTCTTTCTTTCTTTCTTTCTTTCTTTCTTTCTTCCTTTCTTTCTTTCTTTCTCTCTCTCTCTCTCACATTCTCTGACTCTCTCTGTCTCTGTCTCTGTCTCTCTCTCTACCTATCTCTCTCACATAGGAACTGGTTGAATGGGTGCTGGAGGAGGTGGCCCAGGGTCCCCATGTGGCTGGACTCAAGGTGGTCCTCCCATTCTGGAGGTGGGCTGTAGGTCAGGAGCTGTCTCCTCAGCCTATTGAACTACCTCCTTGAGGTAAGCCCCACTGGGCCTGGGTTAGACTGTGTCGGATATTCATTGTCCGTCCCTCCCGTGAGTCCTTCCTCACTACCCTCTGCTAAGACAGTTAAAGGAAAGTGGATACGGAGGCATCGCGTTGTCCTCCCACCCAGCACGATCCCAGGCCTCTGATCCTCACCACCACTTATCTCACCAGATCCTGGTTATAAGAAAATGAATCCACTCTATGTCTACTTCGCTTTGCTGGAGTGTGTTATTTTGGGGTGGAAGGGCAGTATGCAGAGGAAAGACCCTAGGCCTGACACCTCTTGGGGGACATTTGTTCTTGTGACAGAGCCAAGTCATTGCTGTCAATAAGGAGGAAACTGCCATCAGACTGACCTGGAACAATGCTCACAGGTAGGTAGGCTATTGAAGTATAAAACCCACCCATGTCGGCTTCCCACTCACCACAAGGAGGGTGCAGTGTGGGTGGCCCAGAACTGGCCCTAGGGGATTATAAATGGATGGTGGCAGTCAGGTGCTGGTGGCTCCCATCTGTCATCCTGGTTATTCAGAGGCTGAGGTCTGATGGTTGTGACTCATTACCAGCCCGGGCAGAAGAGTCTGTCAGATCCTTATCTCCCATAAACAACCTCCCCCCATACACAAAAAAACCAGATGTGGTGCTGTGGCTCAAGTGGTAGAGCCTCAGCCTTGAGAAAAAGAAACTCAGGGATGACACCCAGGCCCTGAATCCAAGACCTAGGACTCACAAAAATAAAATAAAATAAATGAATAGTGGGCACCTGTTATCTTACTACCAAAAAGGATGGATTCAGTCTTCTCTCTGGTACTTGTAGCCAAAGATAAGGGGCTTCCTTTGATTTTCCTCTAAACCTCTCCTTCTCTCCATTATCTCTCCAGGCTTCAGTTGCAGGATAAAATTCAGATCATTCCACTCGATGTGACCTTACATACTCTCCCTACCCACTATCCTTGGGGTGGGGATCCAGGATGGACTCACCAATAGGAGGATGAGGCACCGCAGAGATGGGGGTAGGTATCCCTGAAACTCAAACCCTCTCTCTCTCTCTCTCTCTCTCTCTCACACACACACACACACATACACACACACACACACACACACACACACACACAGACACTCACCTATGCCAATTCAATTCAAAGTAGCCTTTTTCAAAGACACTTTATCTCCTTGGATTAACTGATCTAGGAAACAAACTTGAACCCCTGAAATTGACTATTTTAACTGGGGCTTGCTAGTTGACACGAGATAAACAGAAGCTCAAAAGAAAGGCTCTGGTGCCCATCACCTCTGGCTCAGGCTCAAGCCTGACATCCTGGTGACTTGGGAGGCAGAGATCTGAGAATCAAAGATCAAAGCCAGCCATAAGCTGGAAAGCCAGAGAGACTCTTCTCTCCATGGAAGCACCAAGAAGCCAGATGTGGAGCTGTGGCTCAAGTGGTAGAGCAGTAGCCTTGAGCATGAAAACTCAGAGAGAGAGAGAGCTCCCACATCCTGAGTTCAAGCCCACACAAAAATATGGTCCCATCTTGTTGCCCCATACTGCCTGGGCCTCGAGTGACCTCTCATGGAGTATGGTACAGCAGTGGTCCCAGGGCAGTGTATGAGAGCCTTCAAAAAGTGGGTGGTGGAAGCCAGGCCTTCTCCTTCATGCGCTCTCTATCCACACTGGCCAGAAGGCAGAGCGTGACAAGGCCAGCAGCCTGCAGAATGAAGATCCCTCTCTGCCAGGGCAATTGGAGTGGGCTTCTTAGAAGTAGGACTTGAAAGACGATCTTACTTAACAAGGAGGAGCAGACAGGAAGCACAGAGTGCAAAGATACTGTACATTTAGGACAAAATAGCTGAGCATGATCATTTCCAGCCATGGCTGCTGCTGAGAAACTCAGTACAGATGTGCAAGACTGTCCTGAGACAGGGCCAAGAGGTCACATAAAAACAGCTATCCAAGGTTAGGATTGTCTTAGCAGTATTGGGCTTGCTAGCACACAGGAAACCCTTGATTCAATTCCTATGTCCCACATACACAGGAAAAAGTCAGAAGTGGCACCTTGGCTCAGGTGGAAGAGAGCTCACCTCCAGCAAAAGAAGCTCCGACACAGCACTCAGGCCCCGAGATCAAGCCCCAGAAATGTCAACATAAAACAGCTCTCAAAGTGACCTTGGTGATGGGTGGATGGCTATGCCCTGTAGTTCTTAGTAGATCCATCCATGCTTTGTGTCTCCTTCATTGACAGAGGGGAACTGGACACTCCTTCTGCCCTGAACACCTGGACCCGGTTATCAGCAATCCTCCCAACATCTTCCACCAGGACATGAAGCAGCTGGCCCAAGAAATACTCAGGTGCCTGTTGGGTGGGGCAGGGGGATACAGGCAGTCCCCAGAGTCCTAGTGGGTCTGATCTGCTCCGGATGACCAGGCCATCCACAGGAGGCAGATGGGAGCTTAGAGAGGGGTAGAGATGTGGAGGGGACCCTTTAATGCATATGGCCCTACCCAGATTCCAAGCCTCCCTTTGCTGTCCCTGAGGGCGGTAGAGGAGTATCTAGGTGGTAGTGTCTAGAGGAGGACTAGGAGGAAATTCTAAAGAATGAGACACCATAAGCCCTGGGCTGGTGTCTCACACCTACCATCCTGGCTATTTGGGAGGCTGAGATCCCGAGGATCCCGTTTCCCAGCCCAAGCAGGAAAGTCCCGTGAGAGTCTCATCTCCAGTCTCCAACTGGAAGTGCTTCCAAGGCTCAAATGGTAGAGCACTGGCCTTGAGTAAAAATCATCATTGGAGACAGTACCCAAGCCCTGAGTTCAAGCCCCTCAACCAAAAAAAAAAAAAAACCAGAAAGACACCCCTTGCCTGTAAGAGATGTTGAAGGAGTGAGTGGGGGTGCTGTGGTTGGGAGAACAGGTGCTGGCCTCAATGTACAGAAATTTCTAAGATCTCCCCTGTTTTGCCTGAGTGTAAAATCACAGAAGGGTGGGCGTTGCCTTACCAAGAACTCCAGAGATTATGGCCTGTCTTAGGCAGGGAGTGGAGTGAATATGAGCAGGGATGGGAGGGTAGTGTCAATTTTATTCTCTCCATCCATGGAAGGATGGTTTTGGGTGCTGGTGTCAAAGTCTGAAGCGAAGGATTGCATGTGATTTGTAGCCTGACAAGTTGGGTTTCCCCTGGGTATAAGAAGGTAACTGAAGCTGGGTGCTGCCATTGGCTCACAACTGTAATCCTAGCTACTCAGGAGACTGAGATCTGAGGATTGCAGATCAAAGCCAGCTTAAGGTGGTTTTGAACCACCAGATAACCAGAAGTGGTGCTATGGCTCCAGTGGTAGAACACGCACCTTTAGCTGAAGAGCTAAAGGACTGTGTGAAGACCCAAAGATCAAATCCCATGACCAACAACCAAAAATAAGGTAGCTGAATTTTCTGCATAGCATTGTGTACAGTAGGAAATGCCATGCTATGTTATGAGCCATTCCAGACGTGTGAGAAACTCTGAGTTTTGTCTACAGTTCGTCTGAAGATCATAGTGCTATCTTCTCAGGGGTTGAGATGTTCAGGTGCTCAGGGACTGCTGAGGCCTTGGGCTACCCCTGTGTGTGTGTGTGTGTGTGTGTGTGTGTGTGTGTGTGTGTGTGTGTGTGTGTGTGTGTGTATTTTTCCTCATCTTTCTCTGTCCCCTTCCTGGGCGCCTGTCTGCCTCTTCCTGATTTCAGAGGGAGCCCCTCCTCCATGGCATCCTGCCTTTAGCCCCCTATCTGGGTCTACAATGAGTCCTAAATTGGCAGAGACCTGTATATTCTAGCTTTTTGTTGGGGCCCAAGTCTGGCTGTCCATAACTTTGGCTGCCTCCAGAGGGTTCTGGATCAGCAGGGCCAGCTGGCATAGGTTCTCCCCTGCCCCTGGAGGGGAGGGGCTCAGTCATGCCATGTCCTTTTCTTTTCCTCAGCTGGGCCTCTGGATGCATGTCCATCTTAGCAGGCTGGCAGTGGAGTGGGGGAAGGGTGGTTGCCAATGGCTCTGGCCAACTTCAGCCTGAGAGCTGACTGAAGGCTGCCCAAACAAGGAGGATCTGGGGCTACATGGAAGGTAAGGCCAAGTTGTCTTGGAAGTATCCATTGGTGTCTAGGAAATGTAAATGTAACTTATCACAGGAAAGTCTATCTTCCCTCACCCAGCTGGGCCTGTCAGGTCCTTCTAAACAATTCTGGATAACCACAATACAGAGGCACAGACTAGATTCCAGGGTCAGGGTACAGGGGGTGAGAGACTGGGATGGCTAGTACCTCAATGTTCTGGGGCATTAGCCTTGACCTGGTTATGTCCCCCTTGTGTAAGTTCAATTCTTAACCCAGTGCTAGCTACACATCGGCTACTTGTGGCAGTTCTGTGGAAGTAGCAGGAATGGAAGTGAGATCTAGGATGACCAAAATCTGGATTTATGGCCTGTGGGGTTGGGGATGGCAAAGGATTTCTATTTTAAAAAAATCTCAGAGGGCTGGGAAGGTGTCTCAGTGGTAAAGCACTTGCCTTGCATGCCGGAGGCCCTGGGTTTGATTCCTCAGCACCACATAAGCAAAAAGGAAAAAGCTGGAAATGACGCTGTGGCTCAAGTGGTAGAGGGCTAGCCTTGAGCTGAAGAGCTGAGGTACAGTGCCCAGACCCAGAGTTCAGGCCCCATGACCAGACCCCCCCACCCACCAAAAAATACAAAATCTCAGAGCTGGAACACAGGGCCTAGGCACTGTCCCTGAGCTAACACTCTACCACTTGAATCACAGCTCACCTTTCATCTTTTTTAGTACTTTAGTGAAGAGAAGAGTCTCACGGACTTTCTTGCCTGGGCTGGCTTCAAGCTGCCATCCTAAGAGCTCAGCCTATTGAGTAGTTGGATAGCTGTACGAGACATTGGCACCTGCTAAAGATGTTACTCTGTGTGTGTGTGTGTGTGTGTGTGTGTGTGTGTGTGTGTGTGTGTGTGTGTGTTTACCGGGGCTTGAACTCAGAGCCTAGGTGCTATCCTTTAGCTTGTTTGCACAAGGTTGGTGCTGTACCATGTGAACTAGTGTAGCTCCGCTTCCCAGCTTTTTTATGATTCATTGGATATAAGAGTGTTCCTAGGCTAACTTTGAATCTTGATTGATCCTCAGGTGTCAGCCTTGAGTAGCTAGGATTATAGGCATGAGCCACTGGCACCCAGCTGCAAGGATGTCTTTTCATATGCTCTTCTGTTCTAACAGCTCTCTACTTGCCCTGGCCTAGACCTCTGACCTCTACATCAGCTTCTAGCAGCCCCTGACTGTGTGGAGAACATAAAGCTCAAACTTGATCCCATTTCTTTATCCTCAGGGGAGGGTATGTTTTGTCTGAAGCCTGGGTTGGAGGGGTAGCTGTACATGAGTGTTTGGCTGGGACAGAAAGGTACTCTGTTTTATTCAAGAAGGAAATTGTGGCCAGTTAGATACTAACAGCTCATTCTTTCATATTCCTATCTCCTCAGAGGCTGAGATCTGAGGATTGCCTTTCAGTGGCAGCCCAGCTAGAATAGTCTATGAGACTCTCTTCTGCAAATAACCACAGAAAGCTGGAAGAAAAGCTGTGGCTCAAGTGATAGAGTTCCAAACTATCCCAGACACAAAGTGTCCCATGAGAATATTATCTCCTATTCACCACTTAGAAACTTGAAGTGGAAGCTGGGCACCACTAGCTCACGCCTGTCCTCCTAGCTACTCAGGAGCCTGAGAGCTGAGGATCAGGGTCCAAAGCCAGTCTGGGCAGGAAATTCTTGAGATGGACGCTACTCTCTAGCGACCCAACAAAAACCTGAAGAAATGCTGTAGCTCACGTGGTAGCGCACTTGGCTTTAGCTGAAGAACTGAAGGACAGCGCCCAGGCCTAGACTTCAACTCCTCCAACATACAGGAAGAGAAAGAAACCTGAAGAAGAGGGGTTAGACTGCTTTGCATGTATGAATCCCTGGGTTTTGATTCCTCAGTATCACATCACTAAAAAAAAAAGCCTGAAGTGGCCCTGAGGCTCAAGTGGTAGAGTTCTATCCTTGTACAGGAGAAACTTAGGTACAGTGCTCAGGTCCTGAATTCAAGTTCCAGGACAAATGTATGCACACACACACACACACACACACACACACACACACAGAGAGAGAGAGAGAGAGAGAGAGAGAGAGAGAGAGAGATCAGAAGTGAAGCTGTGACACCAAATTGTGGTAAAACACTGAGTTTCGGTTCTGAGCTCATGGTAAGCACCCAGGCCCTGTGTTCAACCCCAAAAGCTAGCCATCCATGGCTCAACTAGGAGAGCTCAAAGGTTTCAAAATCTGATGAGCTTCACCAGCCCTAGATGACAGGAAGCATTGTGGTATTACCCATGTGCTTAGATTCAGCGAACTTCTGGAAACCTAAGGAGGCAACTTTGCCAATTAGGAATCTTTTAATTCGTTCAGCTCTCTAGTTGTCTGCCAGAAGGACCCTTGAATTAATTGTAGTAGTTTGTTTCAACACTGGGACATAGTCTAAAAAAGACAGGATAAGTACAAGGAACTTGGCCTGCCATAGGAGGTGGCACAAATGAAGGCTTCCTGTCCAAACAGAGCACTGGGGAAAGAGATAGCTTTGGATACAAAGAGGCCTTTTTCTCCTGGCCTTCAGAACCCGCCCACACTCATCCTCACTAATTGGCCCAAATGGAGTTGTTTGTTACACAGCTGTACAGGAGTGAGTTCTTTTGTCTGCCTGTTCCAACAATGAGGCAGACTTCCTCCAGCAGCTTGAGGTGCACAGAAACCCTTAGGCTACACTGGGAACAGTGAGGGAAGCCCTGGAATATGCACTGTCTTGATAGCGCTCTGTGCTATGAAACAATTTTATTCAAAGCAAAGTTCCTAGATGTGTGCCTTTCAACATAGGGACTCTGGATCTTCACTGATAGAAATACATTCATACATACATGGGTAGACATGGAGTTACTGTTTTTTTTTGTTTTTTTTTTTTTGCAAGTGTGGGTGTTATACTATAAGCGTAGGCACTGTCCTTGAGCTCCTTTTGCTCAAGGGTAGTGCCCTTGAGCAACAGCCCCCACCATGTTTTATTTTTAATTCTTGTAATCCCTTAGAAATAAGATTGTCCTGGGCTTTCCTGTCCCGACGGAATTCAAATTGTCATTCTCTACCTCTCAGACTCCTGAAGAGCTAGGATTACAGGCAGAATCCACTGACACTTGGGTTTCTTTTCTTCTTATTCTATTTTTCCTCATGACAATCTGAAATCCTCACAGTGTCATTCTAATGGTTTGCATTTCTGAGTAAACTACTCAGGCCTGGAGTTGGCATGCCAGGACCACCACCTACAAATGGAGGGAGATCTTGAGAAAATCATTCCTATCCATGGGAATGCTTAATGGAATTTATAAAAGTTAGAATTAAATTGACAGTTAGTTCATGATTCTCTTATAGAATGTCACACAAAAATTATTGGATTATGTCTTCCATTCTAACACCCTGGTTTGGTTCTCCTAATTAAAGAACACTGACTTCTTTTACATTAATACTTTAGTAAGTATTCAACCATGATACTGCATTAAATGGAGACCTAATTTAATAACTAATAATTCACAATATATATAATTTAATATCCTCACATTGTCTCTCTCATCTATATAGCAAACTACACATCTATCTATCTATCTATCTATCTATCTATCTATCTATCTATCTATCTATCTATCTATCTATCTATCTATCTATATCTTCCTGTATCTATGCCTATATCTAACAATCTGTTTATATATATATATATATATCCCACTACTATGGCTTAATCCCAGGTCCTCAGAACTGTCTGGCAGCTCCGTTTGCCAAAGGCTTTTGTTCTACAACTGACCCATTCATAAATTATGCATTGTGGGCTGTGAGTTCAAATTCCAGCAATGCCAAAAATTTATATGTGCAATAAGAAGCCAATTTTGACACATTTTTTCTTCTCTGATAAAGTCTAAATATGATGTATAATCCATATGCAAATATATCCATGTGATAAGATAAAATGAATGAAAAAATGTTATATATGTAATAATGCTAAATAAAATAAACAATGAATAAAGAAGGGTAATAAATGGAGTAAACCCATGTATGTAAAAAGATCTCATATATGAGTATTATTTTTCCAGTGATGGGGCTTGAATTCAGGCCCTTGAAGCTGGTCTGAAATTCTTGTCTTCAAAGACGGTGAGCTTCCCCTCCCCCACAGTGCCACAGAGTTCCCCAGACCCTGAGTTCAAATCCCAGGCCTGCCAGAAAAATTGTGCAAATTCCAAGCCAGGGCTTTAAATTTTTTGGCCAGGCCCGGGCCTTGAACTCAGCTTGTGGCAACTCTGCCTCAGCCTTGATCACTCTAGGCCCTGAATTTGATCCTGGGGCTGCCACCTACACATGGCTGAAGATGCTAGGAAACTCATTCCTATCTACTCCTATCTATAGGAAGACTAATAGAATGTTTGGCATGTACTAATTGAATTACTAATTAGCTAGTCAATCTAGTGTAAGATTGTACACAATAAATATAGGTCATTGGTTAATTGAATTAATACTTTATTAAGTCTTCTACTGAGATTAATTAATGGACTCATAATTTTAGACCAAATAATAGGTAGCAATAGAATATATAAAAAGAAGTTATAGACATCACTTATATAGAGAGTTATGCAGTAGAATCTACACAAATGTCTATCTGTCTCGGTATACATTTATGTATAGATGCATATGCATATGTAAATACACACACACACTGCAATCTACACATCTATCTGTTTATATATTGGCCATTCCTAGGGCTTGATCTCAGGTCCTCAAATTTGCCTGCCAACTTCATTTGCATCAGACTGGTGTGCTAACATTGACCTATTTATGAAGTGGGTCTTGTAGGCCCAGAGTTCAAATCACAGAACTGTCAAAAACTTAATCCTGTTGGAAGAAGCTAATTCTCCCACTTGTTTTCCTTATCGGCGAAAGTCCTGGGTCTCAGGAATGATGGATAATACGTAAGCATATCTATGTTCTATGTAATAGGATGTAAAAACAGTATATGTGTAATCATACTCACTAAAATACTTAAGAAATAAGTAAAACACACAATAAAATCAATAACTACATGAACCGCAATACGCAGTAAACTGTAAATATAAATCATGTATTTAAAATATATACAAATATTATTTTTTCAAGTGCTAGGACTTGAATTAAGGCCCTGGGAACAGTCCTGACTTTCTTGTCTTCCAGCATGGTGAGCTTCCCCTTCCCCCACAATGCTGCAGAATTCACAGACCCTGAGTTCAAATCCCAGGCCTGGCAGAAAAAATGGCATCAATTCCAAGCCACGGGGCCTCATAATTTTTAAAATATTTTTAATATATTTATTCATTTATTTTTATTTTGTCAAGCACAGGGCTTGAACTCAGATCATGGCAACTCTGCCTCAGCATTTTTTTTTTTTGCTGGTTGTGGGGCCTGAACTCTGGCCCTAAGCGCTGTCCCTCAGCTCTTCAGCTCAAGGCTAGCGATCTACCACTTGAGCCACAGCACCACTTGCGGCTTTTTCTGCATATATGGTGCTGAGGAATCGAACCCTGGGCCTCATGCATGCAAGGCAAGCACTCTACCACTGAGCCACCTCCCAGCCCCCTCTGCCTCAGCTTTGATCACTCCAGGCTGGGTTGAAGCCACTGGACTCAAAGCCGAACCTGGGTTCCTGGGCGCCAAAGATTGACAGGAATAAAATAAATAAAATGACACAGATAAAGTTTCTCTTATTTGCAATAACTAGTATATGTCTGAATCAAGCAGAAAAGGTCAGATAAGGTGATGTTAGGAAAATGAACTCCAAGATACGTATTCAAAAGGTTTTTTATTTTATTCAATTATTTCTTTCATATTTATAAGATGATTTCTATGTTGTTTGTATGTCCCTTTCCCACGGTATAACCCGAGCTTTCTCTGTATTTGATGGTGGTATAATTTGTGGAGGGGAAGGGAAAAAACAAATAGTTTAAATAGGGATACAGGTAGACCTATTGCAACAATGAGATGTACAAGTCATTATATCAAAAAACGAACTTTACAACATTGGTAGGGGAGGATCTGGTAGGGGGTCAGGGAGGGTATGGGAAGGGATGGGAAGGGGAAACATATGAAGAGGCAATGATGTTTGATAAAAAAAAATGTACTCATTATCTTGCCCATGTAATTGTAACCCCTCTGTATGGTATTTAAAAAAACAAAAAAACAAAAAACAAAAAAAACAAATCGGCAACTTGCAGATGGCTGCCGGTTTTACATTTGTTTTCTTTGTAAGGTGACCATACTGGGTCTGAATGACATGGCTGAAAAGTTTTTCTAACCTGGCATTGCTGAAGGCTGGCAGGCTACCAAGGAAGCCATAGGCCAACACGGCCACATAGGCCCTGTGTTCGAAGCCCGGTCCTGACCCCTACCAATGCAGGGAGATCCCAAGAGTCTGGTTCCTATACATAGGAATACCTATGGAAGGTTATGAATGTCAAGGTTGAATTAGTTGTTCCTGAATGATACTACTATAAAATTAAACAGAGTGATTTTAGGAGGCCGATGGATTTTAATGGATATTTTTTGACACATTAAAAGAATACTATTAATTACATGGACGCAATAGTTTCAGGAGAGTAGTTGATTTAATTAATATTTCATTAAGGGTGAAAACGAAAATATTAATTACATGGAGACATAATAAATACCCAAGAATTGCTAGGAATGTAGTATATATAACTGAAGAATGTATAGACATCTCTGGCACTCTTTAAAGATCTGTATTTATTTGTGTACTACTATCTGCATGTCAATCTGTTCTTATTTTGTCAACACCTGGGTCTCGATCTCAGGTTCTGGGAACTTCTTGTAAGCTCTATATGCCCCAGGCTGGTGTGCTGACACTCAACCATTCATGAATTGGGCCTTGCAGGCTATGAGTTCAGATGCCAGCACTCACAAAAATTGAATCATGGAGTAAGAAGCCTATGGTGACACATGTTTTCCTTTTCTGTGAAAGTCCTGGGTGTCAGTTTCATACATAGTCAAATCTATATCTTATATAATAAATGTAGTAAATGTTTCATGTGTAATAACAGTCAATAAAATAAATGGTAAATAAATGAATAAAACAAAAAATAAAATGAATAACTACACGAAGTGCAATATGGAGTCATCATACAGGGCTCGATCTCAGGGCCTGGGAACTGCCTGGCAGCTGAATTGGCTAGAGTCTGCTGTGCTGGCAGTCACCCATTCATGAACTGAGCCTTCTAGGCCCTGAGTTTAGATCCCAGCACTGCCAAAAATGTAATCATGGAGTGAGAAGTCGAGGGTGACACGTTTTCCACTTCTTTGAAAGTGCTCGGTGACAGGTAGGATGTATAAATTATATGCAAATCTATATGCTATGCAATAGGATGTCATAAAGAAAAGAAATGACATAGGTGGAAGAAAAACAGATTGAATTAGTAGTGAATCGTTCTGGGATAAAATTAGGCGCAATAATTATAGGACTTGGATGTTTAATTAAGATTTTATTGAGCATTAAGAGAATAAAATTGCATGGAGACATAATTAAATACCTACTAATTGGTAGTAACACACGATGCATAATTTAATTTGTCTCATTTATAAAATATGTAATTATATGTATGGCTGTATGTACATATATGATAAATAATAACAGTATATTGAGTAATTATTAATTAATGCTTTATTAATTGTTCAACTGGGACACATCATTAAATGGAGACATAATTTAAAACCTAATAATTTGTAGTAATATTATCTATAATTCAATAATATACAGACATCTCTCTTTTTGTGTATATAATACTTATACACAGGAAGCTCTATCTATTTATACCTCATTCACTCCTGGGGCTCGGTGGTTGAATGCTCGCCTAGTAAGCAAGAAGCCCTGGGGTGGATTTCTCAGTGCCACATAAACTGAGAATCCAGAAGTTCTGCTGTTTTTCAATCAATGGAATGCTAGCCTGCAGCACCAACACTTAGGGACATTTTTCTAAGCCCTTACTCAAGCCTCAGGACTGCTGCCAAAATAAAGGTAGAATGTTCTACCTGCAATGATATAAGGACAGGACTTCAAATACATCATCACAGAGCAAGCTAGGAGTCTGGCGCTGTCAGCTGCCACTTAGCCTGACATAGCCATATGTAAATTGCTGCAACCCAGCTGCACGGAACCAGACGCTGATGGCTGGTTTAGCCCCATCATCCTAGCTGTTTGGGGGCTTTAAAACCTAGCCCTAGCAGGAAGTCTCTGAGACCCTTTAAAACATGGCTCCTAGTGGCAGAGCTCTAGCCCTGAGCAAATGTTATTAGAACAGTATCCACATGCTTTGAGTTCAAGCCCCATGGGTAACCCCCCTCAAAAAAAACACCCCTCTAAACCATTAGATGTGATTTTGTGTGGTTTGTGAAATGTTCTTCAAAGAAGGATGATACTGATGATACCACCCTAATTCTAATGACAATTTATGGAATAGAGCTATGTGCTGAGCCCTTCATAGTGTGCTCTGTGCTGAGTCTTGCACAGTGTGCTATGTGCTGATTCCTTTACAGGGTGCAGTGTGCTGAGTCCTACATTGGGTGCTGTGTGCGGAGTCATGCAAAGTTTCACGTGCTGTGTCCTTTACAGGGTGCATTCATTCATCTGGTCCTTGTAAGAGCTCAACAACTGAGATGATTTTGCAGACGAAATGTGATATATATATATATATATATATATATATATATATATATATGAAAAAATGACAATGCCACATTTATTATGAAATGGAAAGACTTCGAAAAAAATTATATTAAGTGATGTAAGACAGGCCCAAAGAAACATAGGTCCCATGGTTTTCCTTATTTGCAATAACCAGTATATGCCTGAGACAAGCAGGTACTGTCAGATATGTTGCTCTTAGGCGAAATGAACCACACCATAAGGATTCAAATGTTTTTTTTTCTTTCATGCGGTTGTTTATAATATATTTATAGGATGATTTATTTGTTGCTTTGTAGGTCTCTCCCCCACAGTATAACCCTTGTTTTCACTGTATTTGATGTTCGTATAATTTGTGGAGGGGAAGGGAAAAAGCAAATCGTTTAAATAGGGATACAGGTGAACCCATTGCCACAATGAGATGTACAATTCATTACATCTAAAAACGAACTTTACAATTTTGGTGGGGGGGAGTGAGGGATAGGAAGGGGAAACAAAGGAGGAGGCAACAATGCTTACTAAGAAATGTGTTCAATACTTTGCCGATGTAATTGTAACTCCTCTGTATGGTATTTTCACAATAAAGAAAAAAAAAAGAAGTTTGATTAAAAAAAAAAAAAGAATATTGTGGCTCAGATGTGTCCCCATGGCATGGACAAAATTATGTATTACTGAAGACTAGTAAGTTGTCTCATGCAGACAATTGTTTTGTTCTGTTTTTTCTCAGTCATGAACCTTGAACTTGGGGCCTAGGTACTGACCCTTATCTCTGGGCTCATGGATAGCCCTCCACCACGTGGAGCCAAGGAGCCCTTTGCAGCAAAGTGCCACAGCCTAGGGGTCTATAGCTGAGGTCTGTCATCCTGCCATCTCAGGAAGCTGAGATCTGAGGATTTGGGTTCCAAACTATCTCAAACACAAAAGGTCCCATGAGACAATTATCTCCAGAAACCTGAAGTGGAAGTTTGGTGCTTGTGGCTCATGCCTGTCATCCTAGCTACTCAGGAGGATGAGATCTGAGGAACATGGCTCAAAGCTAGTCTGGGCAGGAAAGTCCTTGAGACACTTAACTCCAATGCATCACAAGGAAACCTGAAGTGGTGCTCTGGCTCAAGTGGTAGACACAAGACTTGAGCTGAAGAACTCAGGGACAGCACCCAGGTCCAGACTTTAACTGCTACAACAGACAACAACAACAATAAGAAAAAGACAGAAACAAACTAACAAACCTGAAATAGAGGGCTGGGAATGGGCCTTAAGTGTAGAGTGCTTTGCACATACGAAACCCTAGGCATGATTTCTCAGGACCACATCATTAGAAAAAAGCCTGAAATGTCTCTGTGTCTCAAGTGAGAGATAGATATCTTTGTACAAGATAAACTAGGTACACTGCTAGGGTCCTAAGTTCAATCTCCAGGACTGGTGTATGCACACATGCACACGGACACACACACACACACACACACACACACACACACACACACAGACCAGAAGTGAAGCTGTGACACCAAATGGTAGAGCACTGGGCTTCTGCACTGAGCTCATCTTCAGCACCCAGGGCCTGTGTTCAACCCCAAAACCTAGCCACCCAAGGCCCAACTAGGAGAGGTCAAATGTTTCAAAACCTGATGAGCTTTACCAGCCCTAGATGACAGGAAGCTTTGTGATATCCAACATGTGCTTGGATTTCCCAAGGTTCCAGAAACCTAGGAGAGGCATCATAGGCCCATCATCGCCTGCAATTAAACATTTCATTAGGTTCAGTGCCCTAGGTGTCTGTCAGAAGGACTCCTGAATTATAGTGAACACTGTAACTGTACACAGGAATATAGTCTCACAAAGGCAGGATAAGTGCAGGAAACTTGGCCTGCCAAGGGTGATGGCATAAATGAAGGCTTCCTGTCAAAACAGAGCACTGGTGATAGAGATAGCTTGGGGTACAAAGAGGCCTTTTTCTCCCGACCTTCACAGCCTACCCACACTCATCCTCACTAATTGGCCCAGATGGAGTTGTTTGTTACATAGCTGTACAGGAATGAGGCCTTTTTTCTGCCTGTCCAGACAATGAGAGACTTCTTCCAACAGCCCTGGGATGTAGAGAAACACTCAGGCTACACTGGGAAGAGTGAGGGGAGCCCCAGAACATGCAATGTCTTGAAAGCCCTCTCTGTGCTATGAAATCATTGTATTGAAAACAAATTTCCTAATTCAGTGCCATTCATCATAGCTACTCTGGAGATTCACCTGGAGCTACACGGTCTTTTTTTGGGGGGGGGGGCAGGTCCTGGAGTTGGACATTAACTCTAGCCATTGTCCCTGAACTCCTATTGCTCAGAGGTAGCACATTAAAATTGAGTCACAGCCCCATTTTTAGGTTTTTCTCAGATATAATAGTGTCAACTTTCCTACACTGGCTGGATTCAAACTAAGGTTCTCTACATCTTAGCCTTCTGATGAGCCGGGATTACAGTCAGCAGCCACTGGCACTTGCCTTTATTTTCTTCTTCACTTTTTACTCTGGACATCTGACTTCTTAACAAGGTCTTTCCAATGGTTTGAATTTATAAGTAAACTACCCAATGTTTTTTATAGCTGGTTTCTCTGAGAAGGATTTTCTCTCCTCATCTTCCCCTCTGGCCACAGGTTTGAAGCCAAAAATGAGAAAGGAGTGTCCCAGGATTTTGGAGCAAATGTCCACAGGACATGCCAGTTCGGTCACTTAGCATTGAGCTGCAGTGAATTTACTGTCTCAGGATGAGAGGACTGAAACCTTGAGCAATTTTCATACTGTCTGCATTGCTCCTTTTGACTATAAAATAACCTAATAATTATGAATGTTTTTTGTCTACTTCCTTAAGTATCTAGAACACACTAGAAGCATCTTCCTGTTTCTGTTTTTCTCCGGTTCTTATCGAGATTTAGACTAGAGGTTTTGTGGAGCGGCATCTCAGCGAATCCCTAAGGAAAGCTGCTTAAATCCTCTTCAGGAGATCACCATTCAAAGCCAACCTGAGCAGGAATGTCTGTGAGCCTCTTATCTCCAATAAACCATCAGCAAACCAGAAGTGGAGCAGTGGCCCAGAGGATAGAACTCCAGCTTTGAGAGAGAAAGCCAAGCAGGAGATATTGTCCAGAGTAGGCAGGAAAGCCTAGGGGGAGCTTATGTCCAATTATTGACCAGATGGCTGGACGTGGAGCTGTGGCGGTGGTAGAGCCTCAGCCTTGAGCAAAATAGCTCAGGAATGCATTGGGCCCTGTGTTTAAGCCCTGGGATGCCTACAAAAAATTCAAAAAGAGAAGGCCAAGTTATGCATCAGTGTCCTCCTACCAACTTATGTGTGTATATTACTTCCCTGAGTACAAACAGACCATATCAATGCTTCTGCTTTTACTTACTGATTTATTTTTCAGATATGCTCATTGTGCATACTGCAGCATTCTCATTTCAGGCCCATCGTTTTTCTCTTCCAGGGCTCCACACCTGCACCCTTATATGATGCACACTTAAGCTCTCAGCAGCCTTTATTTACATTTTATTATGAGGCCAACGCAGGAACAGTCACAAATCAGGCAGGGGAAGAGAAGATCAGGGTTCATAGTTATAACAGGTATTCAGAAAAATTAACTTGGGGATGAAAAATGGTCGCGTACTTATGTAAAAACTACCATTAAGAAAAAGATGAGGGGGCTGGGAATGTGGATTAGTGAGTGTTTGCCTAGCATGCAAGAAGCGCTGGGTTTGATTCCTCAGTAGCACATACACAGAAAAAGCCAGAATTGGTGCTGTGACTCAAATAGCAGAGTGCTAGAGACAGTGTCCAGGCCTTAAAGAGATAACATGTAGGTAGGTATGTAGGTAGGTAGGTAGGTAGATAGATAGATAGGTAGATAGATAGATAGATAGACAGACAGACAGACAGACAGACAGACAGACAGACAGACAGACAGACCGACAGACCGACAGACAGACAGACAGACAGATGGTGGATCTGGTCTTGGATGTCAGTAGGAAAGAAGGGAACACTTCCCAACCATGAGGCCTTCTGCAGTGTGCCAGGACACCAGCATCGCCTTCACATAACCACACAGCAGGAAGACTGTCTCTCTCCCACTTCTCAGGCAGTGGAGAGCCCCAGAGTCAAGAGGGCAGAGCCAGGTTCTAACTCAGGTACTTGGAGGCAGAAGAGAAAGGACCCTGCCTCTCCTTGGACTGAGGATTTACATTAATGATGTGGAGAATGAAGGAAGAAGAATGGACTGGCAGAGGTAGAAGAAGGGCCTTCAAATCTGACAGATGGAGAGTCAAGAACCCACTCCCTAAGACCAAAAAGCAGGATTTTTCTACTCTGCTCCTCCCCCTCTCCCCCACTAAACTGGCTCTCTATTAGTAACCTAAAGATATCCTGAGGCTCCCTTCACCTGAGGGAGGAAGGTTAATCAGTCATTGAAGAGGCTGAGAAAAGCCTGACCCTGGTGTAACTCTAACAAATGTTTGAAGTTGCCCCCCTCCCCCATTGCTGGTTGTGCCTGCAATGAATGAAGTGGTTTTGCAGCTCACTTCCCTGTTGAGTGTGTACATTCTGCCTCCTAATCCTGCAGGCCTAGGTCTCTGCACCTAGCCTGTTTTTTGAAACTGTTCCCTGTCCTTCAAATACAGAGTTATATTGGAGTTCTTCCTACTAACAGCGCTAGGTCTTGGATCCTAAGAACTTCATTTATACCCAGGATGGGTCAATGATGTTTCTTTCTTGCTTCTATAGCTTGAGTACTCTAAGAACATTTAGAGTGCAAGTAACTTCTCATCACCAAGGGAAACCCAGGAATTCTTGAACATGTGACCTTTCGGAAGCCCACTGGAGGACACAAGATGATTACAATGCTCACGTGAGTGGCTGGGCAGATGGATCAGCTACACTTGAACCTTGAACTCGGCCTGCTCTCCTAGTCCATGTCCTTCTTTGGTGCTTGTCCTGCTAGCTCCTCAGGAGCTTCCAAGATAGAAATAGATTGATCAAACCCAAAGGGAGTTATTGGCTTTTTCCTTCTTTTTCTGTCCTTTGCTTTAAATGTTTTGCAGGTTTTGGGCTTGAATTGTGGATCTAGGCTCTGTCCCTGGGCTCCTTTGGCTCAAGGCTAGCACTCTGCCACGAGTCCCTTTCTGCTTTGTCTGTGGTGAAGTGCAAGTCAGATCCTCATAAACATTCCTGTCCTGGCTGTCTTCACCCTGTGATCCTCAGACCTCAGACTCCTAAGCGAGGGTGACAAGCATGAGCTTCTGTTGCTCTGCTAATTTCAGAACTGTAATAACATTGAAAATACAAGTCAACTGCTCATCATAAAGGGCTTGGGGATCATATTAACCCTTTCAACATTGGACCTTTCAGAACCCTGTAGCACACAAGGTTATAATGCTAGAGCCTGAAAGTCTGGACATATGGATCTGCTATAATTGAACATTGAGCTCTGACTCCACTAGCATTCATTTTACAGAAAAATGTTCGCATAATTAACAAATAGGAAAAGTAGTTTGATTAACCCTCACTTTTTTTTCCAGGTGTGTGTCTTGAACTCAAGCCTGGGCACTATCCCTAAGCCCTTCAGCTCAAGGTGAACACTCTACCACTTGAGTCACAGCTCCACGTGGGGTCTTTTGGTGGTTCATTGGAGGTAAGAGTCTAAAAGGCTTTCCTTCCCTAGGCTGTCTTTGAACTGTGGTCTTGAGGTCTCAGCCTCCTGATTAGCTAGGGTTGTAGGTGTGAGCCACCAGCATCTGGCCTATTGTTTTTGCCAGTTCTGGGACTTGAACCTAGGTCGAGGGTACTGTCTCTCAGCTTCTGTTTCTCAAGGCTAGCACTCTACCACTTGAGCCATTCCACAGCTTCTGGCTTTTTCTGAGTTTTAAACCCTGGATTTAAACCCTGGCATTCATGCATGCTGAGCAAGCTCTCTACCTATAAGCCACATTCCCAGCTTCACTCTTACTATTTTATCCCTCAAATTGCCTATCCTCAAGAAAAAGCCTCTGAGTATAAATCATCTAAAGAAATCCCTGTAGGAAGTTGTCCAAAGATGAATAAGACAAAGCTCATACTTGGGACAGACACTAAACATGTGATGACTGTGACAAATGCCTCCATTTAATTATGTATCATGTTTCAACACTTAATAAAGTATTAATGAAAAGTGACTCAATGTCCTAAATTATTGTGTATAATTTTATAATAGATGTACAAAATGTAATAAATATTATGTATGTAATAATACTAAATATATTAAACAATGATAAATGAATAAAATAAAAATAAAATAAATAAAAAACAATGACAATAATCATAATATGTAATAAACATTCATATGTAAGTATATATCATAAATATTTTTCCATTGCAGGGCCTTACTGCAGGCCTTGGGAACTCTAGCCTGAATTTGTTTTGCATTTAC
Organism: Dipodomys spectabilis; assembly: GCF_019054845.1. Classification (NCBI taxonomy): domain Eukaryota; kingdom Metazoa; phylum Chordata; class Mammalia; order Rodentia; family Heteromyidae; genus Dipodomys; species Dipodomys spectabilis. The sequence goes on from NW_024870689.1 coordinate 1,192,337, forward strand.
CCATGGTGCAAAAGAGTTACCTGGAATGTGAGATCAAATCCCAGCAATGGCAGAAATACTAGCCCTATTTCCAAGAGACTGACAATTTTTTTTGATGAAAGCAGTTATGTTCATTCAGTTCCATAGTGAACATTTCAAAAACAAACAGTGTAGAATTTTGTACAGCTATTCAGACAGCTTTCCCTTACCCACAAAGTGCTTCTCTGAGCACTTCATTGTTTATTTTTTGTATGATGTTTATTGTAAAAATGATGTACAGGGGGTTACTGTTATATGAGCAAAGTAATGAGTACATTTCCTATTGAGCATTGTTGCCTCTTCCTTTGTTTTCCCCCTACTATCCCTTCCCTCCCATCTGCACAACTACCTCCCCCCTGCCAAGATCAGTGACTTATTTTTTTAATTTGGCTTGGCACGGATTTGAACTAAAGGAGTTGTGACTCTGCACCTTCCCTCACTTTGGTATGGATTTACCAAGACCTTGAGTTCAAATCCCAGGATAGGAAATAAAACTAGCAGAAATTCCAAATCATGCAGCTTTATTTTTTCAATTTAGTTAAATAAATAAATTATTTATTTATTTATTTATTTGTTTGTTTCTTCTTTTTTTGCCAACCAGGGGTCTTGAACTCAGATCATGGCAACTGCCTGAGCATGATATCCCTAGGCTGGGCTGCAGCCTCTGGACCCATAGCCAAACCTGGGATCCCAAGCCAAGAGGGCTTGCAGGAAGAAAAAATACGTGGAACAGCACCAAAAATAGTGAGCTGCAGAGGGTTGGGGGGGTTATAATTTTTTTCTTTGCAGGGTGACCCTACTGGTTCTGAATGATACAGATGCAAAGTGGACCTGACCTGCCTGCCATTGCTGAAGGCTGGCAGGCTATCAGGGAAACCATAGGCCCACCTGTCAACATAGGCCCCAGTTTCAAATCCCTGTTCTGACACCTACCAGTGGCAGAGATCCTAAGAGACTCGTTCCTATGCATAGGAATCCTGATTGAAAGAGTAGTTCGTGTAGTGGTTTAGTCTAAAACTGGATGCAAGAATCCTAGGATGCTGATTGATCTTAATTAATAGTTTATTAAGCATGAAAATAATAATATTCCTTCAATGGAAGTATAATAAATACTTAAGAGTTGGTAGGAAAGTAGTAGATGTCGTTCAATAATACATAGTCGGCTCTGGCAATTTTTTACCAATATATATTTATTTATATATCACCGTCTGCCTATCCATGTATCGCTGTTTTGGCCAAACCTGAGGCTCAATCTCAGCACCTGGGAACCACCTGACAGCTTCATTGGCTAGAGACTTCCAGGCTCACACTCACCCATTCATGAATTGGGTGTGTGTGCATGAGAGAGAGAGGAAGAGAAAGAGATATGATCTTCCTCCTTGTATAACCTGACTGTGCTCAGGTGAGTGATCATTTGGAAAATTGCAGGTGCTGCATGGACGAGTCTTCTGTCACTGGTCTGGATTTATGTGTGTGTGTGTGTGTGTGTGTGTGTGTGTGTGTGTGTGTAGAAGTGGGTTGCAATAAGGAGGCTGGGTTCTTTGGTAACTTCTGGCTGCTACATTTGGGGGATGCATGGACTTTGTGGCTGGGGTCTGGGGGCCTGGAAGTGTGAGCTGCTTGAAGGGGACTCAGCAACATTAAATTACAAGACCAAGGGTCCTGTGTGCCTTGGAGCTGTCTACTCCTTTGGGCCTGGTTGGTGGCAGCTGGAGCTTGGGAGGACCTGGGTATGGGGCCCATAGGGGTTGGCTTCCAAGGGGGACAGACAGTATGGTCAGCACTTAGTATGGATGTGAGCCCTGCTGGTATGGAGTTCACCAGCATAAATCAGACTCCGGGTTTTCTCATCATGATTTCTGATGGGTGAGGCCAAACCTATTTTATATCTTTTGCTGTAATCTTCATATCTGAGCCTCCTGAGTAGCTAGGATTATATGCATGAGTCTCTGACATTGGGACTCTCATTCTTCTTGGTGTATTAGGGTTTGAACTCAAGGCCTTAGGCTTGCCAGTCAGGTCATCTCCCATGGTAGCCAAGCCTTTCTGTCTTGGGCATTTCCGAGATAGACACTCACTCCATATGTGCTCAGGCTGGGCTGGATCGTTATCCTCCTATCTGTGACAGGCATGAGCCATGAGGCCTGGTCCTCCTTAGTTGGGATGGTAGACATATAGCACCATGCTCAGTCATTGCTTTAGATGATTGTCCTGAACTTAGTTTACAGCAACCGTAAAGCTCTGGGTAGAGCCTCCACCATTGTACCTCAGTCTCCTCCTGGGACAGTTGTGAGAAAACAAGGGATCAATACAGGGGGATCTCTGGAGCAGGGCCAGGCACAGAGGGAGCAGCTGTCAGATACGGTTCTTGGCAATTCTGTGAGCATACGACAGGAAGATAACTGGGAAAGTGCTCAGATGGGGCCTGTTTTTAGTCATGTGACATGTATGGGATTATGAAACAAAACACGTTTCTCTTTCATCCTTACCCTATTCCCATGAGGAAGGAGATCCTTCACTGTGTTCAGTTTTGTAGCTGGGGAAAACGAGGCATGGAAAAGCCAGGTGACCAACTCATGACCTCCAGTTGATAGAAAGCTCAGCCTGACTACTATGCCATGGTCCCGAGGAGAATGTGTGGTATTCAGTACACTTCTTGTGGTGGGAAGTCCACTTCTTGTCAGTCGTGGGGCTTGAACTCTGGGCTTGGGTGCTGTCCTCGAGCTCCTAAGCTTAAGAATAGCACTCTACCACTTGAGCCACAGTGCTACTTCCAGTTTTCTAGTGGTTCTTTGGAGATAAGATTTTCATAGACGTTCCCGCCTGGGCTGGCTATGAACCATGTTCATCATATCTCAGCCTCTTAGTTAGGATTATAGTCCTGAGCCACCGGCACCCGGCTTAATTGTAATTCTGACTTTCTTTCTCTCTCTCTCTTTCTCTCACAGGAACTGGTTGAATGGGTGCTGAAGAGGTGGCCCAGTGTCCCCATGTGGCTGGAACCTAAGGTGGCCCTCTCATTCTGGAGGTGGGTTGTGGGTCAGGAACTGTCTCACTCAGCCTGTTGAACCAGCCCCATGAGGTAAGCCCCTCTGTGCCTGGCTAGACCGTGACAGTTATTCATTGTCCATCTAGACTTATTGGACTCTCCCAGGCTAGTCCACCCTCCACCTTTCCAATTTCCCCAGGCCAAAGTTCTAAAGTTCGTTTTTCACATAACGACTTGTGCATTTCATTGTAACAATGTGTCCACCTGTATCTCTATTTAAACGATTTGTTTTTTCCCTTCCCCTTCACAAATTATACAACATCAAATACAGTGAAAACAGGGGTCATAATTATATTAAGTGAAGTTAGCCAGGCCCAAAGAAACATAGGTCCCTTATTTGCAATAACTAGTATATATGTTTGAAAGAAGCAGAAAAGAGCAGATAAGTTGATGTTAGGTGAAATGAACTCCAAGATAAAGATTCAAACGGTTTTTCTTTCTTGAGATTGTTTCTAACATATTTAGAAGATGATTTTTTTTATTGCTTTGTCTGCCCATCCCCCACGGGTGTTTAATTTTTTGAGTTTATACATTCTAGATATTATGATTTCTTCCGTTACACAAAAGGCAGGAGTTTAGGCTTATTTTACTTATTCTTACCAAAAGATGCCTTGTAAGCTTCAAATTAATTAATCGATGATCAAATTAAAAAGGTCTTGAAGGATTTGGCTCACGGAGCAGAGTGCTCACCAACAAGTTCTGAACTGACTTCAGTGTCTACCAAAAAAGATATACTGTAGTATTTTAAATCAATAATAGCTAATCAGCTGCATTTTTCAAAATATGTAATTCTAAATATTTCACTATTCTTTATGGTAAAACTATTGCAAATTTTAGCACAAGCTAAAAATTTTAGGTTCTATATTTTTTCCTTGGTAATCATTCAAACTAACCAAACTGAAAAGAAAATACTATTTTGGCCAGGTGCTGGTGGCTCATGTCTGTAGTACTAGTACTCAGGAAGCTGAGATCTGAGGAATTCATTTCAAAGCCAGTCTAAGCAGGAAACTCGATGAGACTTACCTCCAAATGACCACCAGAAAACCAGAAGTGGTGCTGTGGCTCAAGTGGTAGTGCGCTCTCCTTGAGCTGAATAGCTGTGGGACTGTCCCCAGGGTAAAAGTTCAAGCCCAATGAACAACCAAAAGGAAAAAAAAAGAAAAAAAAGGAATTAAGAAAAAAACAACTTTGTATAAAGTGGAAGAATCTCCAAGTATTTATTCAAGTTTTTAATGCTTCTGGCAACTGTTTTCATTAGGTAGAAAGTGGACAACTTATATTTGTCATTGTGATAAACTTGCTACTCTGTGGTTGCTTTCCCCCTATCTATAGTTTCATTCATCTAACATTATGGAAGATGAAAAGTCCATCAAGGACAAGACACATTATTTGGTAAAACTGGTTAGTGAAAATGACTATTGCATTCTAGTACTTTGGCAAAGAAACTGTGATCTTCCTTCCCTCCCCAGGATTTTAACAATGAAAAAAATTATCTTGATTTTTCCAAGAAGTCAAGAAGACAGCTCATATTCAAATAATTAGAAGATAATGAAAAGAAAGTTTGGGATGCATAATACATTTAATTTTGAACCTTCCTTACAAGAAACTTCCAAGAAACCTAGCACACATTCTTATAGATATTCTTATCAAAGAGCCCAGGTGCCTCACACCTACAGTTTCCAACTCAGGAGGATGAGATCTGAGATTGAGATTGGAGCCAGCATGGAAAAGCAACAATTGCATGGATGATGGCCCGTGCTGTTAGATCATATGTCTTGTCCTCTGATCCTACAATGTGAAGCTTTCTCCCCAGATCACCATCCTTCTGATTTTTTGACGTTTTCATTGTGATTTCTGGTTTTCTCCTTCAGCATGAAATGTACATGGAGGCAGGCCATTTGCAATTGTATTCACATCTGTTTCTGCAGTTGTCTACAACAGTGCTGGTCCTTAGTTCTTAGGAGCCTTGTGTGGAGATAAGCCTGCTCTGCTCATGAAATCTCAGAATTCAATCAGGAAAGCTCATAAAGCTGTGGTCTTGTGGTCAATCGTCATTTCTTCTATTTTTTTTTCCTCCCTGTGTATCTAAGTCCACATAAGGGTGAGATCAGTGCCTGACACCTAAAGTTTGTGATGGCAAAGATGGCCGTGACATCATAGAAGTTTATTGTGAAGCTGCAGGAAGACCTGACAACTGAAGCACCCAAACTGGTAGGCTCCCACTTCCTGAAATACATTCCACAGCTCTGCAATCAAACCAGCATTCACTCTCTCCTGGGCTCAGACTAAGCATATGGTTTGCTTTCCTATTTAAAATAAAAAATTCAAGACATCCCTTTTTTGATATGTTATTGAATTATTGAACTGTCCCTCCAACCAAAAGCCATTAGTGGAATGTAAATATAGGAATGGAAAAAAAATGATTAAAGCTCCTAAGGAAAAGATCAAAAGTGGCAACTGCTACAAAAGTTGGTTCTTAAACCCAGAACTGGAGGCTCACACCAGAAATCCTAGTAAAGTTAATGAATTTCTTTTTGTGCCAGTACAGGGGCTTGAAATCGCCTCCTGGTCTCTGATTTCTTTTGCTCAAGGATAGCACTTTACTACTTGAGTCATAGCAACACTTATAGGATATTTGGTTGTTTATTGGAGATAAGAATTTCACAGACTTTTCTACCTATGTTAGCTTCAAACTGTGATACTCAATGTCAGCCTCCTGAGTAGGATTAGAGGTATGAGCCACCAGTACCCATATAAGTTATTTTTGTAAGATATAAAAATTTACTTGTATAAGATATAAAAAGCCATATAAAAAATAAAACCTTAGAGCAACAAAACTGAAAAAAAGTTACATAAAAGACATAAAAAGAGCAACACTGACGCCCCAAGTTCAAGCCTCAGGTCCACCACAAAAGAAATGAAGTATAGAAGATCAGAAGGAATAACCAGTGACAGAGTTTTAGTCAGTCACTGGTGGCTTACACATGTTGTATTAGCTACATAGGAAGCTAAAGTCAGAAAATACCATTTAAAGACAAGCTCAAGCAAGAAAGTCCATGGGGCATTTTTCCCTTGTGTGCCAGCCATAGGGGTTGAACGTGTTCTACTTTACTCAAGGCAGGAGTTCTATCACTCTCAGTTTATTGGTGGGATCCCTACCAGCTAATTGGAGATAAAGAGTCTCATGGAATTTACTGTGAAGGCTGGCTTCAAACTGTGATCCTCGGATTTCAATTTTCTGAGTCATTCTGTGCTTTTCATGAGATTCTTTTTTGTGGGGGGAGGGTCTGGTCATGGGGCCTGAACTCTGGGCCTGGGCACTGTCCCTCAGCTCTTCAGCTCAAGGTTAGCATTCTACCACTTGAGCCATAGCACCACTTCTGGCTTTTTTCTTTTTGCTTATGTGGTGCTGAGGAATCGCACCCAGGGCCTCATGCATGCAAGGCAAGTGCTCTACCACTGAGCCACCTTATTTCCAATGAAGCACCAAAAAGAAGAAAATAACAGCTGGAGGTTGACCTGTGGCTCTAATGGTAGAAATGAGAAAATGATTTCTGGGAGAGCCCCCACACCTTGCGATCTAGCTCCAGGACCAGCACACACAAAAATAATAAAATTAATAAATAAAAAGAAAGGTGGAAGAAGAATAGGAAGAGACAATTTTAGAGTTTAAAATGAGCAAAACTGAGGTAGTTCACACCTGTTATTGTAGTTACTCTGGATTCTCACATCTGAGGATCAATGTTCAAGGACAACCCAGTCAGGAGAAGACATGTACTCATCTCTAATTAGCCAATTAGAGTAAAAAAAAAAAACAAACACAAATTGGTTGGCTCACATATTAAAGTGCCAGTTCTAAAAATGTACTGGGACAATACCTAGACTCTGATTTATAGCCCCAAGCCCAGCATACATAAGGAAATAAAAAATAGAAAAAAAGTATAAGAAAATCCAATTAAATTTGCAAAATGAGACATGAGTTTTTGGTTTTTGTGTGTAATCCTAAATACTAAGACAGATGAAATATGAGGGCTATGGTCTCTTATCATCAAATCGCCAGCAAACCAAACAAGAAAACAGAAGTGAAGCTGTGATTGGAGTTGTAAAGCACCAGCCATGAGTGAGAAAGCTATGAAACAGTGCCCTGGCTCAGAGATCCAGACCAAGGATCATAAAAAATGGTAATAAGAGAACCTGGGGCTGGTGATTCATGACTGTAATTCTAGAACCTCAGGAGGCAGAAATATGGTGATCCAGTGTAAAGGCCAACCCTAGCAGGAATGTCCAGATACAGTTGTTTGTAGGCCATCCTGGGGCTAGAACTGTACTACTTCCAGATTTTTGACAGTTATTTCGAGGTAAGGACGTTAGACTTTCCTGCTCATGCTGCTTTGAACCATGATGGTCATATTTCAGCCTCCTTAATCAGGCCAGGCCTTGCATGAGTTCTAGTTCCAGGACCAGCAGACACAAAAAGAATGAAATAAATATAAAGAAGGGTAGAAGAAGAGAAAAACCAATAACTGAAGCTTCAATAAGCCAATCAGCCAATCATTGGTAGCTCATAACTGTAATTCTTGTTTCTGAGGAAGGTGTGTGTGTGTGTGTGTGTGTGTGTGTGTGTGTGTGTGTGTGTGTGTGTGTTCATGTGTGAATCTGGTTACTTGAATTTGTACTGTTTTGCACAAGGCTCTATTAATTTCAACTTTTTATTGGTTAGAATTGGAGATATGATGGACTTTCCTGCCCATGCTGGTACAAACTTTGATCCTCAGATTTCAGCCTCATGAGTCTGGTCTGGCTGTGCATGATACGCATTTCTAATTAACCACAAAAACATGAGCGAATAAAACCTCGAGTTAGGCTGTTGGTCAACTGGTCGATTTGGGAAATAAATTTCTGGGTCTGCACTGAGGCCCTTAGTTCAAGTTGCAGGACTAAGAACTAAGAAATAAAAGGAGGATAGAAGTACAAAAGGAAAAGTCAGTGAGAGAGTTTGAAATGAATCAAACATTGGTTGCTCACACATTCAAGTTACTCAGGAGGAAGAAATCTAAGGATTACAGTTCATGGCCAGCCTAGGGAGAAGAGTCCATGAGACTCATATGTCTAATTTGCCACCAAGAATAAATTACAAGGTGTACTTTGGCGCTTGCAGTTGAGTTCTAGTCTCAAATAGAAAGCTTAGAACAGCACCTAAACTTTAAGTTGAAGTCCTAGACACACATTTCAAATAACCAAAAAAGCACAAATTAAGAAAGATGGGAAAAGAGAAAATAAAGTTTCAAAATGAACTTGGATTTTGTTCATATGCTTATTCGTAGTCATTCAGGGTTCAAAGCTAGGCTGGGCAGGAAAGTACATGAAACTCTTATCCTCAAATACCCAGTCTAGATATGATTGTAGTTGTAAAGCACTCTATTTGGTGCAAAAGATTAAAAAAAGACTGTATGTTGACCCAGATATCAATTTCTAGTGCTAAAAATAATTTTAGGACAAGAGAAGAAGAAAGGCCAATTGTAAATTTAAACATAGGCCTGGTGCTCATGGATTATGGCTGTAGTCCTACTCAGGAGGCAGAAACCTGAGGATCAAGTTTCAAGGCCATCCTAAGAAGCAAAGTCCAGGAGACTTTGTGTGTATTTTTGTGTATGTGTGAAAGTTTGTGTTTGTGTGTGTGTGTGTGTGATGTGTGTGTTTCTGTACTATCCTTTGCCTAGTGTCCCAGCATTCCCAGTCTTTGGGTGGTGAATTAGAGATAAGAGTGTCATGGATTTTCCTACCCAGGCTGACTTTGAAACATGATCCTCAAATTTCAACCGCCTCATTCAACTGGAAGTTGAGCCATGGCTTAAGTGGCAGAACTGGGGAAATATTTTCTGGAACTGCACCCAGACCCTGAGTTCAAGTCCCAGGACATGCACAGAAGAAATAAAGAAGAGTAGAAGTAACCAAGGGAGAGAGAGTGATAAAGGCTTAAATGAATCAAACATTGGTGGATCATACATCTTCTACTATCTATTCAAGAGACTGAAATCTGAGGATGATGGTTCATGGTCAGCACAGGCAGGTGAGTCCATGAAACTCTTGTCTATAATTAATCAATCCCCAAAAAAGGTCCAAAAATTATGGTGTGTCTCATGTAATGGAGGATAGCTTTGAATAAAAACCTCTGGGACAGAATATGAGCCCCAATTTGTAGATCCAGGAACAGCACACACATGCAAAAAAAAAAGTAAAAATGACGGTAGTGGCAAGCACATATTAAAGTTTTAAAATGACACAAGGGTGGTTGGTCCTGTGTATAATCCTAACTACACAAGAGGCTGACAGCTGAAGATTGTGCTTTCAAGTCAGCCTGGGCATGAACGTGCTTGAGACACTTATCCCAACTACCTAGCACAAAGCCTTGAGCTGGGGCTGTGGTGGTAAGCAGCAGCCTTTAGTTAAAAAGCTAAGAAACAGTCCAGAGAGCCAGAGGTCAAGCTTCAGGATCACTAAAAATTACAAATAAAACACAATCAATGCAAAAGAGACTGGTTGAAGAGAGACTGAAATATGAGGATCCACAGATCAAAGCTAACGAAATCAAGAAAATCCATGAGACTTTCTGTGTGTGTGTGTGTGTGTGTGTGTGTGTGTGTGTGTGTGTGTGTGTACATCTGTTTGCCATCCTGCAGCTTGTGTGTGCCATCCTTAAACTTGTGCTGGTTTGTTCAAGGATAGAGCTCTACCACCCCCAGCTTTTCAGTGGTTAATCGGAGGTCATAGTTTCATAGACTTTCCTTTCCAGGCTGGCTTGATTCATGCTAGGCGTTGGCTCAGAATCTTATCTCCAATTAATTGTCAAAAATAAAGAAAAAAAAAACTGGGAATTGAGTTGTAACTCAAGTGGTAGAATTGGGCAATCACTTTCTGGGACAGCAACCAGGGCCTGAGTTCAAGCCCCAGGACAATCTCAGAAGGACTAAAGAAAAAGAGGCTAGAAGTGCAGAAGGAAGATCCAATAACAGAGGTTTAAAAAATCGAGCATTAGTAGCTCACTGATATTCTATCAGCTACTATGGAGGATGAAACCTGAGGATCACGGTTGAAGGCCAGCCCAGGTAGGAGAATCAATGAGACTCTTATGTCTCATATGTCACCAAAAATACGCCACTATCTTTGCTCTGGTACAAGTGGTAGAGTGCTAGTCTTGAACAGAAAGCTCTGGGACAGCACACTGGCCCTGGCACTAAGGTCCCAGCACAGACATCTACAAAAAGAAAGAAAAAAGACCACAAATTATAAAAGATGGGATAAAGAGAAAATTATAGTTTAAAAATGAGCCATGAGTTGTTGGTTTATGTGTGTATTCCTAGCTTCTCAGAAAGTTGAAATATGAGGATCAATACTCAAATTCAGCTAAGGTAGGAAAGTGATTGAAATTCTTATCTCCAACTACCCAGCAAAAGCTGGAAATGAAGGTGTGGTAGGAGTTGTAAAGTAGTGACATTTTGTGAAAAACCTGGGAAACAGTTCCCTGGTTCATAATTCAGCCCAAAATTAACCAAAAAGAAAACTGAAATAAGAGAAGAAATGAGCATTTTAGATTCAAAAATAAGCCTGGGATTGGTGGTTCATGCTTATAATTTTAGCTTTCAGGAGACTGAAGTCTGAAGATACTATTTAAAGGCCAGCCCAAACAGGAAAGTCCATGGGGCTTGTTTTCTTTATGTGCTCCAACCTGGAACTTCAATTCGTGTAGGAGCTCTAATACTCCAAACTTCATGGTAGTTGATGAATGTCTCATGGACCTTCTTGCCCATGCTGGCTTCAAAATGTGATACTCAGATTTCAGCCTCCTGAGTCTTTCAGGGTTTTACAATTATTTAACTATCAAAAGGAAGAAAAATAAAACCTGGCAATTGAGCTGTGGCTCCAATGGCAGAAATGAGAAAATAATTTTTGGGACAGCACCCAGACCTTAATATTAACTTCAGGACCCACACACTTACAAAGAATAAAATAAATAAATACAGAGAAGGTTGGGAGAAGAAAGAGTCAATTTCAGGGTTTAAAATGAGCCAGTCATAGGTGGCACACACCTGTGATGGTAGTTAATCAGGAGGCTCAAATATTAGGATCAGAGTTGAAAGCCAGCCCAGGTAGGAGAATTCATATATTCAACTCTAAGTAGCTACTTAAAATAAAACATCAAAAAGTAGCCACATGTTTTGCTGTGGCTCATGACTTAGTGTGCTAGCACACTGGGACAGCACCTGGGCTAATTTGTAAACCCAGGACTAGCATACAGAAGGAAATAAAAATACAAATAAAAAGGTGTAAGGATGGCTAGGAATATGGCTGAGTGATAGAGTGCTTGCCTAGCATGTTTGAAACTCTAGGTTTGTTTCCTCAGTAACTCATAAGTAGAAAAAGCTGAAAATGGCACTGTGGCTCATGTAGTAGATTTCTCTACTTGAGTAAAATAAGTTCATGACATTGCCCATGCCCTGAGTTCAAGCCCCAGGACTAGGAAAAAGAAGAAAAAAAGATGTGAGAAAATCCAATTAAAATTTCAAAATGAGCCCTGAATTTTGGTTGATGCCTAGTGACTCAGAAAGCTGAAATCTGAAGTTCATAGCCAGCCTGTGTAGGGAAGTGCATGTCTCCAATTAGCCAACAACAACAAAAAAACAGATATGAAGCTGTGGTTGTAGTTGTAAAGCACCAGCCTTGAGCGAAAAAACTATGAAAGAGTGCCCTGGCTCAGAGATCCAGCCTTAAGATCACAATAAAAAAAATTAAATGGTTAGAATTAAAGAACCTGGAACTATTGGCTCATGTCTGTAATTCTAGAAATGCAGGAGGCTGAAATATAAGATCCAGTGTAAAGGCAAACCCAGTCAAGAAATTCTAGGAGACTGTTTTACGTGTGGTGGCCATACTGGGGATAAGTTTTATTGATTGAATGGAGACAAGAGTTTCATGGACTTTCCTGCTCTGGCTGCTTTCAAACTATGATGTACAGATTTGAGCCTCGTGAATCAGGCCAGGCCTTGCATTAGTTCAGGTTTCAGGACCAACACGCACACAAAGAATGAAATAAATGAAAAGAAGGGTAGAACAAGAGAAGAAAGAGGCAATAACAGAGGTATCAGTGAATCAAACATGGGTGGCTCATATCTGTAGTTCTAGCTATTCAGGCTGAAATTTGAGGATACTGTTTAAAGCTCAGCTCAGGTATATGAGTTCATAAGATATCATTGTCTCTGTCTCTGTCCTTGGCTCTCTGTCTCTATCTCTCTGTCTCTCTGTCTCTCTCTGTGTGCCAGTCCTAGAGATTGAACTTGCACTAATTTGCTCAATGACATACTACTCTCAAATTTTTCGTAGTTAATTGGATAAAAGAGTGTTAAGGACTTTTCTCAATTATCAGCCTCCTGAATCTAGCCTAGCTCTACATGATTCTCTTCTCTCCAATTAACCTCCCCCTAAAAGCCATATATTATAGTTAGTCCCATTTGTGTCATGAGACAGGATCTGAGCTTCAATTTCTACTCACAGGAAAAGAAAAAATGAAAAAAAAAATAAGAAAAGAATGTGGAATCAAACACATATTAAAGTTTTAAAATGATCCAGATGTTGCTGGTCATGTGTGTAAACCTTTCTATACAAGAGGCTGACTTTTGAAGATTTCGGTGTCAAGTCAGCCTGGGCAGAAACATGCTTGAGACTTTTATCTACAGCTACACAGCACAAGTCCCTGAGCTGTGGCTGCGGAGGTGATAACACTAGCCTTGAGTGTAAAAAGTAAGATATAGGTCCCAGAGTCAGAGGTCAAGCCACAGGACCAATAAAATTTTCAAAGGAGAGAGGGTGAATAGAGGCTGAAATCTGAGGATCATGGTTCAAAGCCAGTCTGTAGAAGAAAGTCCATGAGGCTTTCTTTGTGAGTTCATCTTTGTGCTATACTATGGCTTGAACTTGTGTTGTTTTGTTCAGGATAGAGCTCCATCACTCCCAGCTTTCCATTGATTAAGTGGAGTTAAGAGTCTCATAGACTTTCCTGCCCTGGTTGGCTTTGAACCATGATCCTCAGATTTCAGACAACTTATTCATGTTAGGCTTGGCATAAGACTCTTATCTCCTATTAACTACCAAGAATTAAAAAAAAAAAAAAAACTGGAGTTGAGCTGTGACTCAAGTGGCAAACTGGGCAATCACTTTCTAGGACAGCATCCAGGGCCTTAGTTCAAGCACCAAGACAAAGCAAGTATAGCCAAAAGCTATAATTTGGCTCATGTTGTAAGCCAATATTCTTGAGGAAAAGCTCTGGCATTGTCTCCAGGCCTGGATTTGTAGCCCCAAGATTAGCAAATATACAAAAATAAAGAACACGGAAAATTTTAAAAAGAAAAAGTGGAAAAAGAAAATATTAATATTTTTAAATGAGCAATAGGTTTGTGGTTCATCTTTATAATCGGAGCACCTAAGGAAGCTGAAATCTGAGGATCATGGTTTGAAGCCAGACTACCAAGCAAAGTACATTAGAATCTTAGGTCCAATAAGCCAGAAAAAGCTAAAAGTTGAGCTGTGATTGAAGTTGTAAAACATCATTCTTGAGTTAAAATTCTCAGAAACAGATGGGCACTGGTGGCTCTAGCCTGTAATCCTAGTACTCAGGAGGCTGATATATGAAGATCATGGTTTAAAGCCATCCTGGGAAGGAAAGTTTATGAGACTCATCTCCATTTAACCATCAGAAAACTTAAAGTGGCGCAGTGGCTGAAGTGGTAGAGCTTTCGCCTTAAGCTGAAAAGCTCAAAGACAGCATTCAGGCCCAGAATTCAACCCCTACTCTCCTTAAAAATAGGTAATAAATAGCAATAAGTCTCAGAGATCGGGTCTACTGACCACAATAAAAAAGCATTGAGATTGAAGACAAGACCTGATTAAATATATTAAAATAAGTCATAGGCTGGTTGCTCATACCTATAAACCTAGTTACACAGGAAGCTGAAATCTAAGGGCCGCAGTTCAAAGCCACCCATAGCAAGAAAGTGCATGAGACTTGTGTGTGTAATTATCAGTAATAGGGCTTGAACTTGCCCTGTTTTACGCAAGGCTAGAGTTCTACCACCCCCAGCATTTTGGTGATTCATTGGAGATAAGAATCTCGCTCAGAAGTTGGCTCAGTGGTAGAGTGTTTGCCTTGATACATGAGGCCCTGGGTTTGCTTCCTCAGAACCACAGAAACAGAAAAAGCCGGGAAAGGTGTTGCAGCTAAAATTATAGAGCGCTAATCTTAAGCTGGAATGCTGAGGGACAGCCCCTATGTGCAGAGTCCAAGCCCCACAAGCAATGGCAAAAAAATAAAGGACCCTCAGCCTTTGCTGCTCAGACTGGCTTCAAATAAAGATCCACATACTTCAGTCTCCTTAGTTGTGCTGGGATTTGCATGAGACTATTCAAAAAAGAAAGAAGCCGGAAGTTGAGATGTGGCTTATTTGGTAGAACCGAGCAAAATCTCTGAGACAGTGGCCAGTCCCTAGTTGGAGAAAAAAAGAAACATAAAAATTTTCAAAAATAAATAATAAATTGTAATACAGAAAAAAAGTTTAGTATGATACATAGGAAAACTATGTTTCTTTTAAATGCAGAAAACCAAAACAAACTACACAGCTTCAAAATGGCATAGTGAGAGTAAAGAAAAAGGAAAATTTTATAAATTCATGTAAACATTAAATACAAACTGAAATGACCAAAATGTAATGTGATCTCTCACTCATATCTCTCACTTGTAATTGTTAACAAATAATTGTCCCTCCATTTTCAGCATGTAGTATGGGGATTTAGAAATGATCTCTCTATGCAGTTTTAACTGAATAGGGATCTTCCTACTTTAGCGTCTTGAGTTATAACTGCATGAATTGCCCTCATTTTAATACACAAATTATCCTTTAAAACTCAACATCAATAGTCAAATGATGGATTATGTGTAAAAGCATGAATAAACATTAGAGATCCACCAGACATCCTCTGAGGAATACAATCATAACAATAGAAGAGCCCCTACCTCTCAAGGTTGGTAACAGAAAGAAGATTTAGGGTTTTTTGGTTTTTGTTTTTGATATGCAGGGGGTTGAAAGCAGGGTCTCATGCTTGCTAGGCAAGTATAAAATTCAGTTACATTAATTATATGCACACTACTTTGTGACCATTACCTCTGTTTGTGAACTTTCTTTTCAATACTTATGGAATCCACACAATCATTGAGTAATAATCACCCCAAATGACCTGTCCCAGAAACTTTTAATCTTCCATTTTCTCTTATGAAATGGTTTAGTCAATATAGCTCACATAAATAGATTATTTTTGTGTCCATCTATGACAGACATATATTAATTGCAGCCTTTTTTGGATGAGTCATAATTTATGCATACCTCATATTTTATAAACCTATTCACCAGATAGACACTCCAGGTGTTTCCAACCCCTGACTATTGTGAACATTGCTGAAGTTATCATTGGCATATGAGCTATTAGTTTTTTTGCCTTTCTTTTGGGTATGCAATGAGCAATTTCATTGCTCATTGTTGGGTCATGTAGTAATGCTATGCCATGTTAGAAGAATGTGTCAAATTCTACGATAATTGCTATATCACTTTTCATCAACACAAAAATGTACAAATGGTCAATAAAATGTACAAAAGTATTTCAAATCTTCCACAGCTGTGCCCTAAAGGATCATTTTTTTTTTTTTACTTTTCACTTGGTTTTATTTAGGTCATGGAGACCTTGAAGTATGTAGCATTGTCTAGCGCTGAAGTGAGGACAATACCAGATGCCCCTGATCTAGCCTCCAAAAACATTTATACTGGTAGTCATTTTTTGCTAGAGATAAATTTTAGTTATTATATGCATGGTCACTCTTTTAAAATAACGTTTTGAATTTCAAAATGACATATAACTCTAACCATTCTGTGTACCATATTTATAATAAGAAAAATTATATTTACAAAAAATATAAAAAGACAAAAAAGGGTTAGAACTAGCTAAGGTTGATGTCAGCTTCCCAGTAGAAAAATATCTTACAATCACAGTCTTATAATGACCGAAGTAACATAATACAATAAGACCTCATCTCAAGTAAAATGAAGAGCAAGGATAGTGGGCAGGGGTCCATGGGTAGAGCTTGCTTGCCAAGCACCAGCTTCTGAATCAAAACCCCAGTACTGCCAAGGGATAAAATAAAGTATTAAAGGGGTTCCGGGAAGATGGCGGAGGAGAAGCTGGAATCTGAACAAGCTCTCGCATAGAAAGCAGTTTTAGAGTTCCAGTGAACAGTCCTAAGCCAGAGAATCACACCAAGTGTGCCATCACAGGACAGAGAGTTAGACAAGAGAGGGGAAGCCAAGACAAGGAGACACATCTGACCGCCTGCCACCAGCCGCGGCGGCGGCGGCAGGGTCGCAGCGGCTACCGCAGCCGCGGCCATACCTGAGCGCTCACACAGAGAGTCCGGGACGAAGGAGCCAGACGCAGGGGGCGAGAGGATTCTTCTCAACACCAGCAAGAACCGACAAGGAGCGGACAACTTCATCCTGCACTTTGCAGACCAGAGACGGCCCAGGATCCAAGACTCGGCGTGAGTAGCCCCACTTCCTCACTCCTTCTCAGGGAGCAGAGGAGGGAAGGCCACCCCTCCCCCCCCAGCACCGGTGATCTCCATCTTGGATACCGACAAAGCTCAGAGGAGCTGCTAGCTCCAACTCAGGCCTTGGAATAAAACGAGTCATTTAACAGGTCACAAGAACTTAACGGCGAAGTGACCTGCCAGACTCAGCTCCATCCAGGGAAAAGTCACCCAGCTCAGGCACCAGCCATTGGAGTGGCTTTCCTCACTGGGTAACCAGAGCCAGAGGCTGCCCCTCCCTCTAGCAGCCTCCACAATCAATTGAAAAACAGAAACCCTGAGAATGGCTCCAGGGTGGGCTCTGTGAATTTTTCACAAAATAGCCCCAGGGAAAAGCTACTGTTTGTTGAAAGGCCTCGACTCTACCAGAACCTAGCCTCATCACCCCTCTTTTGTGATTCTCAAAGCAGATCACCCTCCCATTAAACTAACCTGGGAGGGGGATCTCAAAATCTTGGGTAAAGCAGAGCATTTTTCTGCCTGTTCGAACAAACTGACTTAAGAAACCAATCAAGCCACAGGACCTCAAGCTGACCAGAGACTCCAACAAGAGGCTGGTAACAGACAAAAGGGAGATACAGGATTCTTCCCACCCCTCCCAAAAAAAAATCAAAAAAAAGAATCAAAGAACTTTTTTTTTCTTCTTTTCTTTTTTCTTTTTTTTTCTTTTTTTTTTTTTTTTGGTACCTTATATATATAAAATTTTTTTTCCTTTTCTAAAACTTTTATTAATCTTTAATTTTTGCCTTTTTTGAAAAAATAATTGTTTTCCAGTAACTTTTTTTTCCTCTTATAATTTTTATTTTAGGAATACGCGAATGTACGTTTTCCTTTCTTTTCTTGTCTTCTCTCTTTTTATTTCTTTCTTTCTTAATTATCTTTTTGTTTTTTGTCTAGCTCTACTGAACTTCTGATCTTTTTTTTTCTCCCTTTCTTATCCTTTTCACCTTTTCCTTTCTTTTGTTCTTCTGTATGTGCCTTAACTCTTGTCCTGCACATCCTGATAAACCCATAGTTAACTAGTAGACCCTATCCCCCATTGTGTACACACTTAATCCACAAATTTATTACTCAATCCAAAACCTCTGAGACTTAAATTCCTTAATAGCAGTACTACCTCTTTATACCTATATAATATTTTAAGCATTTTTTAAGTTTTTCACATCTCCTCTATCTCCCTCCTGTTTTCTCATTATATTCACATTCCTCTCTAAATAGATGGTCTTTCAATCTCCATAACTATATTAATTTTTACGTTTCTAATTTTTTTTCTGGTCTCTTTTCATTTCCCTTTACCTTTCTTCTTTTTCTCTCCCTCTCTACTTGCATCCTACCCAACCTATTTCCTGCATTGAGATTAGGACATAGTTAACTCTCCCTGTGCCTCCCCACACCAATCTATTCCTAATTTTTACCCACATCTCTCCCTAACCCTAAAAATTTCTGGTTTCCCAAATTCTTCTCTGCGGTTCGAAGCCCATTAACATATAGTTGTTTGATGTTGAATAGATGTATCTGTTGAACTAGATTGTATCTGTAGACTATTGACTGTATAAATGCAAACGTTGGTTGATGGTTGCCTTAAGATAGTGTTCTAGCACAAAACTGGTGCTATTTTCATCTCAAATGGGCAGAGTAAGCCGAAAAAACACAAGAAAAATGGCAAATCCAGGTATCTCAATTCCCAATCTTGATAATCAGGGGTCAGATCAGATAATGAACAATCCAGAGGAGAGTTCCCAAATAGCTCTACAAACACTGGTGGCAAATATGATAAATGAGAAGTTTGACAACTTACAAAGGACTCTGTATGAGCGTGATAGGGAGAGAGAGGAGGCATCCCAAAAGTTTATGCAGGAATATCATAAGCGTGAGGAAGCTACTCAAAAAATGATACAGGATTTGCGTGAACAACTTGAGAATACTCAAAGAGAAAGGGAGGAATGGCGTGAGCAGGCTGAGAACACTCAAAGAGAACTGCAGGAATCCCAGGAACGGGAGGAAAGAGAACTGCAGGAATCCCACAAACGGGAGGAAGCTAATCAAAGAGCAATTCAGGAATTGAGAGACCAGGTAGAGAACACACAAAGATCAGTAAAGGCATTCATGGAATCCATTAACAAAGAGCTGAAGGAAGTCAGGGAGACCACAAAGGGAATGCTGAATGGAACCCAACAGAAGGAATGGGAGTCCAAAGAAATCATAACCAATCAACTAAGTGATTTGAGAACAAACACTGAACACCAAATTAAGGAAGTAAAGAAATTCATACAAGACCTAAAACAGAGCTTCAACAAAGAACTTGAAGCCATCAAAGCTGACCAATTAGAAGGAAAAGAGATAAAAAACAAAGTAGAGAGTCTTGACAGCAGGTTAGACCATGCAGAAGATCGAATCTCAGGGATTGAAGACAGCCTAGATATTATAGAGAAAGAACATACAACCATCCAAGACAAGTCCAAGAAGTATGATAGATCTATTCAACACCTAGAAGACACCATCAGAAGGCCTAATCTAAGGATAATGGGTGTAGAGGAGCACCTAGAAACAGAAGTTAATGGTCTAGGAAATTTGTTTAACAGGATCCTAGCAGAGAACTTCCCAAACATACAAAAAGATAGGCCTATTCAGATACAAGAAGCTTTTAGAACCCCAAATAGACCAGACCAGAATAGGACATCCCACCGTCACATTATAATCCACACAGGATCAACTCAGACCAAGGAAAAGATCCTTAAAGCTGTCAAGGAGAAAAGGTTAATCACCTATAAAGGGAAACCAATTAGAATCACCTCAGATTTCTCAGCAGAGACAATCAAAGCAAGAAGAGCCTGGAATGATGTATGCCATGCCCTAAAAACAAACAACTATCAACCAAGAATACTGTACCCAGCTAAACTCTCCTTCATAACTGAAGGCCAAATAAAAACCTTCCATAGCAAAGAAAAATTGAAACAATACATCTCCACCAAACCAGCCCTACAAAAGATTCTTAAAGATGTCCTACACATAGAAAACCAACAAGACCGCAACAAAGGCCAAGAAACTGCACCCAAACTGAGAATCCAAGAACCATAGGAAGAACCTAGTTTTCGCAGCCCCCAAGAAGGTGGATAACATGGCAGGAACTCCCAAATACCTCTCAGTCCTATCTCTTAATGTTAACGGACTGAACTCTCCAATTAAGCGATATAGACTGTCTAGTTGGATTAAAAAACAAGACCCTTCTATCTGCTGCCTGCAGGAGTCACATCTTGCCCGTAAAAACAAACACATTTTCAATGTTAAAGGCTGGAACAAAATCTACCAAGCAAACGGCCCCCATAAACAGGCAGGAGTTGCAATCTTAATATCAGATAAAATAGACTTCAAATTAAAATTCGTGAGAAGAGATAAAGAAGGTCGCTACATACTAATTAAAGGATCTCTCCTTCAGGAGGATATTACAATTCTAAATATCTATTCGCCAAACAATGGAGCACCCAAATTTATCAAAGAAACACTACTTTCCCTCAAATCCCATATAGATCCAAAGACATTAATTGTTGGGGATTTTAACACACCACTCTCCCCACTAGATAGATCAACTCGGCAAAAACTCAACAGAGAAACCGCAGATCTAAACAGCTGCATAGATCAACTAGACTTAACAGACATCTACCGAACATTTCACCCAGCAGCATCAGAATACACGTTTTTCTCAGCAGCACATGGAACGTTTTCTAAAATAGACCACATTTTAGGCCACAAAGCAAATTTGTCTAAATTCAGAAACATTGAAGTAATACCTTGCATTCTCTCTGACCACAAGGGAATAAAATTAGAACTCAACACCAAAAGCCACCAAAGAAAGTCCAGTATCACATGGAGGCTGAACAACACACTGCTGAATCAAGAGTGGGTCATGGAAGAGATTAGAAAGGAAATTCAAATGTTCATGCTATTCAACAAAAATGAACACACAAATTACCAGCTCCTCTGGGACACAGCAAAGGCAGTACTCAGAGGCAAGTTTATAGCTCTGAGCTCCCATATCAACAAATTGGAGAAATCTGAAACTAGCAATTTAATGACACATCTAAACCTCCTTGAAAAAGAGCAGCAAGATAAACCCCAATCCAGTAGACGGAAAGAAATAATCAAAATTAAATCAGAATTAAATGAATTAGAATCCAAAAAAACTATAGAAAGAATCAACAAAACAAAGAGTTGGTTCTTCGAAAAAATTAACAAAATTGACAGACCCTTAGCAAATCTTATCAGAAAAAGAAGAGAACACACCCAAATTAATAAACTCAGAGATGAAAATGGAAACATCACCACGGACACAACCAAGATTCAGAACATTATAAGGGAATACTTCTCAAAACTTTATGCTAATAAGTTTGAGAACTTGACAGAAATGGACCTTTTCCTAGCAAATATTGACATGCCAAAACTAAACCAAGATGAGTTAAACCAGCTTAACAGGCCCATATCAAGCATTGAAATAGAAACAGCAATAAGAGACCTCCCAGCTAAGAAAAGTCCAGGACCAGATGGTTTTACAGCGGAATTTTACAAGGCCTTCAAAGCAGAGCTCACACCAATACTCCTCCAACTCTTCAATGAAATTGAAAGAGAAAGCTCACTACCGAACACATTCTATGAAGCCATCATAACCCTCATCCCAAAACCAGGCAGGGACTCATCAAAGAAAGAGAACTATAGACCCATTTCTTTGATGAACATTGATGCAAAACTTCTCAACAAAATTTTGGCCAATCGACTTCAACAAATCATCCAAAAAATCATACACCACGATCAAACAGGATTCATTTCAGGGATGCAAAGCTGGTTCAATATACGCAAATCAATTAATATTATTCATCACATCAACAGGAGCAAGAATAAGAACCACATGGTTATCTCAATAGATGCAGAAAAAGCATTCGACAAGATCCAACACCCCTTTATGATGAAGGTTTTGGAAAAATTAGGAATCCATGGAACATTCCTCAATACAATAAAGGCTGTATATGACAAACCTACAGCCAGCATTATACTCAATGGTGAAAAACTAAAGCCATTTCCTCTTAACTCAGGAACAAGACAAGGATGCCCACTCTCTCCACTTCTCTTCAATCTAGTATTAGAATGCCTAGCTACAGCAATAAGACAAGATGCAGACATAAAGGGGATCCAAATAGGGAAAGAAGAAATAAAACTCTCCCTCTTTGCAGATGACATGATCTTGTATTTAAAGAATCCCATAGACTCCACTCCCAAATTACTCAAGCTGATTCAAAACTTCGGCAAAGTAGCAGGTTATAAAATTAACCCCCAAAAATCAATGGCTTTTCTGTATGCCAACAATGAGAAAAGTGTGGCTGAAATTAGGAAAGCAACTCCATTTGTAATAGCCCCACAAAAAATAAAATACCTAGGAATTAACTTAACTAAAGAAGTGAAGGACCTCTATGATGAAAACTTTAAAATCTTGAAAAAGGAAATCAACACAGAACTTAAAAAATGGCAAAACCTCCCATGCTCCTGGATTGGAAAGATTAACATCGTGAAAATGGCAATACTTCCCAAGGCTATCTACAAATTCAACGCAATACCTATCAAAATTCCACCCTCATTCTTCAAGGAAATAGAAGAGGCCATCCAAAAATTCATATGGAACAATAAAAGACCCCGAATAGCAAAAACGCTCCTGAATGGAAAGAACACTGCTGGAGGAATATCAATACCAAACTTCAAACTCTACTATAAAGCCATAGTAATCAAAACAGCTTGGTATTGGCATAAGAACAGACCTCAGGACCAATGGAATAGAATTGAAAACCCAGAAATGAACCCACAGACCTATAGCCATCTAATCTTCGATAAGGGAGCTAAAACAATAGAATGGAAGAAAGACAACCTCTTCAGTAAATGGTGCTGGCAAAATTGGTTAACTACATGTAGAAAACTTAAGCTAGATCCTTATATATCACCCTGCACCAGAATCAACTCCAAATGGATCAAAGACCTTGAACTCAAAGCAGACACTCTGAAAACATTACAGGATGGAATAGGAGAAACCCTAGGTCTCCTTGGCTCAGGCCGAAATTTTCTGAATAGAGACCTGGAAACACAACAAATCAAAGAAAGGTTGGACAAATGGGATTGCATAAAGTTGCAGAGCTTCTGCAGGGCAAATGACATAGCTAGCAAGATCAATAGAAAGCCCACGGATTGGGAGAAGATCTTTACTAGCCATACAACGGACAAGGGTCTCATATCTAAAATATACTTGGAACTCAAAAAATTAAACCCCCCAACAACAAATCCTCAAAGAAACAACTGCCCAATAAATAAGTGGGCGAAAGACTTAAAGAGAAACTTCTCTGAAGAAGAAAGAAGGATGGCCAATAGACACATGAAGAAATGTTCAACATCCCTAGCCATAAAAGAAATGCAAATCAAAACAACATTGAGATATCACCTCACTCCAGTGAGAACGGCAAAAATCAAGAACTCTAACAACAACAGATGCTGGAGGGGATGTGGACAGAAAGGAACCTTAATTCATTGTTGGTGGGAATGTAAACTTGTTCAACCACTTTGGAAAGCAGTATGGAGGTTCCTCAAAAGACTCCACATAGAGCTCCCCTATGACCCAGCAATCCCACTTTTGGGCATTTACCCTAATGTTTACAAACAAGACCACACTAAAGCTACCAGCACAACTATGTTTATTGCAGCATTATTTACCATAGCTAAGATATGGAACCAACCCAGATGCCCCTCAGTAGATGAATGGATCAAGAAAATGTGGTATATATACACAATGGAATTCTATGCCTCCATCAGAAAGAATGACATTGCCCCATTTGTTAGGAAATGGAAAAACTTGGAAAAAATTATATTAAGTGAAGTAAGCCAGGCCCAAAGAAACGTAGGTCCCATGGTTTCCCTTATTTGTAATATCTAGTATATGTATGAGTCAAGCGGAAAAGGTCAGATAATGTGATGTCAGGAAAATGAACCCTTAGATGTGTATTTTAATGTTTTTTTCTTTCATGCATGTGTTTCTAACACATTTATAAGATTATCTCTTTGTTGCTTTGTATGTCCCTCCCCCACAGTATAACCCTTGCTTTCACTATATTTGATGTCAGTATAACTTGTGGAGGAGATGGGGAAAAACCAGTTGTTTAAGGATACAGGTGGACCTGTTGCAACAATGAGAAGTACAAGTTGTCATGTCCAAAACGAACTTTACAATGTTGGTGGGGGGGGGGCTGGGGGGAGGGAGGAAGGAGAAGGATTGGGATTAGGGGGGGAGGGGGGAGGCTGGGAAGGGATGTGAAGGATAAACAAAGGAGGAGGCTGCAATGCTTGGTAAGAAATGTACACATTATCCTGCCCATGTAACTGTAACTCCTCTGTACAGTATGTTCACAAATAAAATTAAATTAAATTAAAAAAAAAAAAAAAAAAAAAAAAAACACAAAAAAAAAAAAAAAAAAAAAAAAAATAAAGTATTAAAATATAAGGAAAGATGCAGATAATAGTATGATGGATGATATGGAGGTACACACCTGTAATACAAACACTTGAGAGACTAGGCAGCAAAATTGTGAAGTTAAGATCAGTCTTGGCTACATAATGAGACTGTATCTTAAAGAATAACATAGAATAAAATAAATCAAACTACATTTTAAAAGACAAGGGTGTAGTTCAATTGTAATTCAAGTAGTTTGGCATGTGCAAGGAACTGATATAATGCACAAAATTTGCATGCTTTAATAACTACAATGTCAGTTGTTCAGTGCAGTACTAGGTACTCCTTGGCTGGAATCCCTCTTGAGGCAACCTAAGGCAGTTGGTACACCTGTCTTCTGGGCTGGACTGAGGGTGTTTGTGAGCAAACAATATTTTGAACTCCATTCTTGGATACCACTTACAACTCTTTTTTTAGTAGATCCCCTAAAAATCTCTCCCATCCCATCAATAGCCTTCTGGTTTTCAAGTGAAGTTAT
Source organism: Dipodomys spectabilis (assembly GCF_019054845.1). Classification (NCBI taxonomy): domain Eukaryota; kingdom Metazoa; phylum Chordata; class Mammalia; order Rodentia; family Heteromyidae; genus Dipodomys; species Dipodomys spectabilis. The sequence continues at coordinate 1,217,097 of NW_024870689.1, forward strand.
CTTTGATATATGTTAGTGCTCTCCCCCCCTTTGTCTGGAACTGCTCTGTTCCTGGGCCCACATTCAGCACTTGTTTTGAGAATAGTGGTAGATATTTTGCTAGCCAACTCTATCCTCTGCCATCCCCTCCTCAAATTAGTTTTTGGTTTCATTATGAGTCTGCGCAGAGGGTAGAACCAGCCTGGGCTGGCTTTGAACCGTGATCCTCAGATCTCAGTCTCCCGATTAGCTAGGATTACAGACATAAGCCACCTGCAACCTGCCATCATTTCTTTCTTCCAGGAACATTTCAGGGGAATGGAATAGCACAGCTGCACATACATTCATTACCAACTGCCTAAGGATGAGCCACATGCTTACACCAAATCCACTGACCTTAATATTGCATTTGGTGTCCAAAAGGATGTTGTTGGACTTAGGGTCTAGGTGTGTGATTCTATTTTGGTGTGAACAACACTTACATTTTGTGTGAAGAGCCTCCTGGCTTCATCTTCATATAGGTGGCAGGATTTTAAGATTCACCCCAAAAGGTGGATCTTAAAAATGTCCACCTCATTCTTTATCCGATGATGAGGACTCTCACTTCCAGAGTATTTTCAATGCCACATCCTTGTCTGTGACGTGGGGATGGGCCAGCTTCATTTGTCCAAAGGTAACTTTGTCGATTATCACTTTCATCAGGTATTGTTTGATGATCTCCTAATTCAAGGAGCTTGAGGATGATTCTTTGTATCCTTCCATCCTTTCTGCTATGATGGCAGGTAGCAAGTCTACCTAAAGAAAATTATGGAAAACCCTGAAAAAGTTAAAAGAAATACCAAAATCCAAACGACAATCAGTCCCCACAAACAACAATTCATTTAGTTTTGAGTCAGTCCAGCGGGTCATCAAGCAACAGCTCCCAGATCTGTTAACTGACATAGGTTGGAGCACAGTGGTTTCCTATATAACTTGCATGACCTCATACAATGGAACAATCACAACCAGGCATAGTGATATCATGGAGGAAATGGATCAAACAGAGTGTGAGGTCAGAAAAAAAGTAGACCAATCATAGCCTGCCAGACTTGCCACGTTAACTCTTAAGCCTCAAAAACTGTTGCTAAGGACTCCAGGTGGGCTTGAGGTTGCTCTGTTCATTAGCATGGCATTTCTGAAACCACTAGGACAGTGGTCAAAATCCTCTGATTTTCTAGAGGACTAATGCATCTTACAACTTATAAACTGCTTCTCTAGAGACACTAGCTAATAGCCTCCATTCTTGATTGCCACCTTATCCTATGTCTTGTTCCAGCAATAGCACCACACATGGCCTCCCTCTTTCTCAATGACAGCTGTGTCCTACAACTTCCTCCTGATGGGATAAGTTCCAGGCTGGCTTTGAGCCACCATCCTCACAATTCACCTTCCTGAGTAGTTAAGATTATAGGCCTGAGCCATTTGTAGGTATTTAGCTCATCTCTTACATTTGGTCAAAGTATATTTGTTAGAAAGGTACATTTTAGTTATGTCCTTTTTAGCACTTTAAATTTGTTACCCTTGCTGTCTAATAATTAATCTAGTTTTTCATGAGCAATTTATCATGATATCATTGAAGATCACTTGTGTGTGATAAGTTGTGTCTCTGCGCTTGGGGGGTTTTCTGTCTTTGTTTAATTAGAATGTGTCAGTGTGGACCTGTATAATTATGTTGATTGACTTTTTTGAGCTGGTCGATTCCTTCATAGAAGGGTTCATGCTTTCAATCAAAATTGGGAAGGTATTGGTTATTATTCCTTCAAATACTCTGTATTTCTTTTTTTTTCTCTCTGTACATTATACATATATACACTATACTTTATACATACATTACATATTCACATTGTATATGGAATATACATATATGCCTACATATTTATATCATATATACATTTATATACATATATTTATTTTCACGTAGCTTCCAGTTTTGTGATTGTTTATAGTAGGAAGTTTAGATTGATCCTAGCTACTCCATCAGTTACAGTAAGCAGAGCTAGCCACACCACCCCCCCTCTCTCTCTATCTCTCACTCTCTTTCTCTCACTCTCTCGCTCGCTCTGATTTCCTGCCTCTGTCAGGTTTCTGAGCATGGGGCATTGCTTATCTTCTAGTGTGTGCTGTCATCTTTTGCAATGTCATGTTCTGCTTCAATGGCCACCAGGCCTGCGCCTGGAAGAGGAGCTGCTCCAAAGTCAGCCTGCATGCGTGCATCTGCTGCCTCTGTCTTGATGTCAGAGCCCCTGCACCTACTGGAGTGGCCTAAGCAGATGCCCCTGTGTCAGGTCTGATAACTGGTGACTGTGGGTGGCACAAGCACAGCCTCTTTTTTTACCCATCAGAGGTTTGCGGTGGAGCTTCAAGGTGTTGCCTTGTTAGTGGTTATGCTTGGAGCAAGGCTGGCAGCTGCAGAAGCCTCACTGTGGCCTGACTTCTGGGGAACAACTGATGCCACGGTTTTCTCTGGGCTCTTTTCAGAATAAATTGGCAGGTCCAGTAGGAGAAGCTGAGCTCAGGAGGACCCTAAACACAGAGAAGGCAATGGAGCTGGGAGGGGCAGGGTTGTCCAGGTTGGCAGGTGGCAGATGATGAGCCTATATTAGTAGTCTGCTGGCTTCCAAAAGAAAAACTAGACTTGCTTGCTGCCCAGAAATATCCCTCTAAAACTGGTTGCACCAGAGAGTCCCATGCTGTTTGGGGGAAACTGCTAAAGACTGCAGTAGATGGACCAGGATCATTTGGTGCTGTTTATGAGCAATTAAATGCTGTCTCTTGCATGGGAAATCTGAAGGTTATGTAACACTGCAAATCCAGGGAAGCCAGAGCCCAAGCAGACACCAGGGTTGTCCAGCTGCGCACTGGGCGGTCTTGTAGGTGTAACCTTGCTGGTTGGCTTTGCAGAGTCCACTGCTGGCACAAGAACCTGCCTAGCTTCTCCTCAACCACAGAACTTGGAGACAACAGAAATCCAACTTGGACATGCAATGTCCAGCTGGCAAGAGGCCGTTGTGGTCAGTGCGGGTTTGGGCGGAGTGGCAGGCCTGCTGCAGGAGGGAGCACATGCCCCTTCAAGGCATCTGGAGGAAGGGGAGACCCTAAGAATAGGCTCATGGAAAGGCTGGTCTCTACTGCCCAAAGAGAATACCTCCAGTTTGTTTGTCTGTTTGGTTGGGTCTGGGGGTTCACTGCTAGGAAGCAGTGATATTAGGAGACAGTGTTGGTGAGGTTATCCCAAAATTAAAGCAATCGCTGAGGGAGCAAAAGATTAAGGTTTGATGAACTTCCCATAGCAGGTGGAGTTGAAGTCACAGCTGCTTCTGTCTTGAATGACTCAGAGGCTTTGTCACCAGAAGACAAATGACTGGATGCTGGCATGGAGTCCAATGGTTTTAGGAAATTTATCAGAGAGCCTTACTTGGCTTGTATGTCACTAGATAGGGCTAATACTTTGTGCAGAGTTTGGGATTTAGAGCTGAGCATCACAGCTTGATCAGTTTGAAGAGCTGCAGACACCTCTGGAACATGTTGGACCTTCAGGAGGTCTGAATACATTATGAGATTAGATGTGGTCCTCTGAGCTTCATCCCTGGTTTGCCACAGAGCTGAGCCCTCCATCCCTTCTGTCATGGTACCCTCAGGGTGGGGGCTGTTTTCTGGCAGGTAGAAAAGTTTAGTATGGCTTTTATTCCCTGAGCCTCATTCTGAAGAGCTGTTGTTGGCAGGGAGGATTGTCTCATTGTTAGGTCTGTGTTCTTTGAGTAAGGCAATCTACATACCTGAGAGCAAATCTTACCGTTCTCTCTGAATGTTTAGTTTCTGTGGAAGACTGGTGCCTGAAAGGCCTAAGAGTTTAAAGCTCCAGAGGGTTTCTAGGTTTCCAGACATATCCACGGCTTGTTCTTTTTCATCTTACAAAGACAGCTCTAACTTCCTCCTTTTGTCATGGTCTACTGAGCCCTTTGGCTCTGGCATAAATTAGGAAAGACAGGCAGGGCTGTCATGTTGCTAAGATAAGCTGACAGGAATGCCTTGCTGCTGAGAAAAAGTAGGAAGGCCAGTTTTGTTATATAGTGTTATTTTATTCCCCAATGTTGGTAAATAAAGCCTCCAGGTTGGACTTCAGGAGATGCCCGTGATCATTGCTCCATTCCTTTTTTCTGTTCTTACCATACTGCATTTCCATTTAAATTCATTTTTAATTTTTGTCAGAAGCAAAGAGGCAATTTAAAAATCTATATGTAATGTTAATTTTATTCATGAATTACTAAAATACATGAAGAACATGTCAATTCAAGCAATATAAAATGACAGATATCATGAGTATGATCTCTGTCCCTCTACTGTTGCTCTCTTGTTCTACCCTGGAGTGATCACTGCTACTAGTTATGTATCCCTATATCTAAATCAAATATGCACAAAGATAGGCTATTAAAAAGAGACTTGCCCACAGCTACCAATGGTTCCCCAAACTGCTATCTTAGTAAGAGGCAAAATTTTCATTCACAATATGGAGATTCAAACTTCTACACTCATGTTCACAGACCTGAGCCAGTTCTGTGCTGGAACCACATGACTCATTGTTCACTAAGGAAGAAGTCTGCAATAGCTGGAAATCTGCCCTCTGCCATTCCCACTAAGCCACAGTATCAGGTATGTGGACAAAGGAGTTACACAGGGTTTAATAGACTTTGAGTTTTAACTTTTGTAATTCCACGTTTTGCTTCAGATCAAATATTAGGCCTGTGCAGCAGCAGCCCAAGAGGAAGTGATGTCCAGAACTTGTGTAAGTGTCACAGACTATTTGAATATGTTTTTACTGAATTGTCTTTTTTTCTACAATCCACACCTATGGCCAAATAGGGGCTTTCTTACAGCTAGCTGACTTACGGTACAACACTGGATCTAATTTATACCTAGTTCTGCAGTCTTGTTCTGGAATATGGCTGTTTCAGTCTTAGATTTAGATCTCCCATCTTTCTCCCCCTCTCGTTCTCCTCCCTCTCTGTCCTTCAATAAACAATTCAAATAATCATTTGTTGAAAAAATGCTTGGAAAATTGTCACAACATTAAACAGCAGTGTCCACCATTCAAGCCTGACAATTGTGTTACAACAGGTGGAGAACAAGCATAATAAAAAGTAAATGCACATGCAGATGCGCACACCCACACCCACAAATACACCAGATAGACACATACATACAAACACAGAAATTCACAAAGAAAATCACAGGACATTTAAACCTTGTTTCTTAATACTTTAAATACACCAAAACATTTGATGCAGTCAGAAAACCACTAGGACAAACACACACACACACACTCTCTCTCTCTCTCTCTCTCTCTCACACACACACACACACACACACACACACACACACACACACTGCCAATACTGGAGCTTCAACGCAGGATGTGGATAATGTCCCTGAAATGTTGAAATGAAATCTACCACTTTACTCATTTGCACCACAGCTCTACTTATGTCTTTTCTAGAGGCTAATTGGAGATGAAAAACACATGGACTTTTCTGCAAAAGTTGACTTCAAACCACAATACTCACATCTCAGTCTCCAGACTGATTGAACAATGTACATTCTCACCAACAGTGATATAGCTCCCTTTTGGCCACATCCATGACAGCATTATTTACTAATCACTTTTACATGGTTTTATTAGCCTTCCTTACTGCAGTGAGGTGAAATTACAGTGTTGAATGGTTTACATTTCCTTTATGTTCAGAGATGTTGAACATTTCTTTATGTGTCGATTGGCCATTCTTACTTATTCTGAGAAGTCTTTAGGTCACTACCTTATTTATCAGTTGGGATGTTATTTGAGGGTTTATTGGGGGTAATCTTTTGTGCTCTGTTTAGATTTTTCCTGTTAAAAATAGGCCTTGTCTGATGAATTCTTCACCCATTCTGTGGGCTTTGTATGTAGCTTGGTATGTTCTTTGCCAGGAAGAAACTTTTAAGTTTCATGCAATCCCGTTTATCCAGTCTTTCTTTGATTTCTTGTGATTCTGGATCTTTAGTTAGAAACTTTGGACCTGTGTTCTAGGAGCCATGGTGTTTCCCCTGCCACTTCTTGTAATTATTTCATGGTTTCTGGCCTTATATTGATGGCTTGGCATATGTGGACACCATTAATTTGATCTGCCTACAATTCCTTGGTTCACAGAGACAGCATAGTGGTACCCTTTCTAAGTAAGATGAGTTGGTTCATCGTTGTTTAGAAAGGGGATGGCTACTCAGAAGTGTGAATATAGAAATCATTGGTGGTAGTCTCAGGCATAATTATATTTAATTACATTTTAAATTATAAGTACAATGAATCCTAATCTGTGACACTTTTTTCATCACCTCCCTCATCCCTGAAGCTCAACTCTTTCTCCTCAATTTTCCTAGTTTCATTGGATATGAGTTGAAAATTGTGACTCCATTCACCTCCTTCCACCTCCACCAGTTTCCTCATATATGTTTTATTATTCTGTTAGATTTTCTAAAGGATTACACCATTTAAATTCTTTCCAACATATTCTGTACTTCGTGAAATGTATTTATGTATATGTGCAAACAATACTCTATATGTTTACATATAGAACTAGCTTCCATATAAGAGAGAAAACATGCATCCTGACTTCACAAAATTTTTTTCCAGGTTCCACCCATTTCTTTATAAATGATGAAATATTCTAATGGATGGGTAAAATTACTCTTGTATATATACCATATTTTCTTGATCCATTCATCTATTGAAGGCATTTGTGTTATATCTATACCTTGACAGTAAGCATAGCTGTGCAGGTGGCTTTAATTTATCCTGATTTTTAGTCTTTTGGGTAAATGCCCAAGAATGGTAGTACTGGACCACAAGGTAGGTCTAGTTGTTTTGTGTTTTCTTTTTCAGTGTAGTTGAAAAAGTTTACATTCCCACCAACAATGGTTTATGATCAATCTAAAGTGAGATGGAAAAAGAGCAACAAGTGAAGTGGTTGTTTAAATTTGTCGTTGTTGTTTTTGATCAGTTGTGGGACCAGAACTCTGAGCTTGGGTAATGACCTTCAGCTCTTCAGCTCAAGGATAGAACACTACCACTTGAGCCACAGAACCACTTCCAGCTTTTTCTGCTTATGTGGTAAGGAATCAAACCTCATGCTTGCAAGGCAAGCACTCTACCACAGAGCCACCTTCCCAGCTCATCTCAAGTGTTTTGGTTTGCATTTACTTTATGGCCATAGATGTTGAACATTTTTTATGTAATTACTGGCCAATTTTATTTCCTCTGAGAAGTCTCTAACTTAGCTTGTTTGCCCATTTGTTAATTGAGTTGTTAATTCTTTGCTAGTATAATTTATTGAGCTCTTTGTATATTCTGATGTAGAGATGGCAAAAATATCTCCTTCCATAGGCTCTCTTTAGCTTGCTAATGATGTACTTTGCCATGCAGAATCTTCTTAGTTTGGCACAATCCCATTTGTGAATTCTCTCTTTGAGTCCAGGCATTATTGATTGTGAACTCTATATTCCTGTTCAGTGGGAGCCAAGGTTAGCAAGGCTTATACTTTCAGAACAATCGTTCCTAGATTTCAATCCTAGTGATGGACAGGTATGGTTGCCCCAATTTTACGGTAGAAAGGTCAAAATCTAACATTTTTCTGATACTTTAAGCCACGCATCTAGTCAAAGCATAATCTAGAACCTATATTATTCTTGTATAGTCTCAAGATAGGTTTTCCTTGTGAATTTCTTTATATTTCTTCCTTAACTCTGTACATCTGGTGTACAATATGATGGCTAATGACCACATGAGGAGGCTGAACACTGTAAATTGTGGTGTTGTATTGATTTTGTTGTAAGGATAATGTGCACCATGGAGTTGGAACACTACATACAAAACAATAGGGGAACTACATTTTTGTTAGTTTTGTCAGTCCTGTTAGTTTTGCGGCTTCAGCTCAGGGCTTGGACAAGGTCCCTGAGGGTCTTTTGCATAAGGCTAGTGATCACTCTACCACTTAAGCCACAGCGCCACTTCCAGTTTCTTCTGTTTAATTGGCACTGAGGAACCAATCTCAGGCCTTCATGCATTCTAGGCAAGCACATTACCACTAAGCCACATTCTAGCTATTCAGTTATTTTTTAAATGCTGGCTTTTTCACGAGTTTCCCACTTTCTTGACCAGGCTGCCTTTGAACTGTGATCCTCAGATCGCAGCTTCCTGAATACCGATGATTACAATCATGAGTTACTGGTGCCTGGCAAATGGTGGTATTTAACCTAATTTTAATTTTCCTCATTGATGGAACAGCTGAGTAGATAACATGAAGAAAGAGGAAAGGTAGAGGAAAAACAAAGTAGTAGATACTGGAAAAGGAAAGGAAAATAGACAAAAATTAGCAAAATGAAGTAAAGGTTGCAATTTAATTAATAGCAATAGACCAATGTTGCTTTTTTATTTTACAAACATATTACTGTTACATTCCATTAACAGTAGGGGAATGAGGGGCCATACAAATTGTTTACAACATTTAAAGTTTTCTGTATACTATATTTATGCCAACACAATTTATTGTAAAAAAAAAATACCAACAAGGCAAGGTGTGAAAACATATGCTTGTAATCTCAACTCTTAGGAGCTAAATTGGGAGGACTGAAAGTTGTTATATAGATTATAGAAAAACTGTCTCCGAAGTAAAGGAAAGAAAAAATAAAAGGGAAAAAAAACAACTAACCAAATGTGTCCTGGGCAATTTTGTTAAAGAAAATACCTTTTTTTCCCCCTATTGTTAGGTGTCAAACCTGGAAAATTGCACATTTTATACAAGTCCTTTACTACTTGAGTAATGCCCCAAGCCTTTTTATTTGAATGGTGTTTTTCAGTTTGGTTGGTTAGGAGTCTTTCTTTCTTTCTTTCTTTCTCCCTTTCTCTTTCTTTCTTTGTTTCTTTCTTTGTTTCTTTCTTCCTTTCCTATCTTTCTTTCCTATCTTTCTTTGCATCCATCCTTCCTTCCTTTCTTTCTTTCTTTCTTTCTTTCTTTCCTTCTTTCTTTTTTCTTTCTTTCTTTCCTATCTTTAATTCCTTCCTTTCTCTTGTGGGGATAGGCCATGCTTAGCTGGAATAATCTGTATATGCCAGCTCACACAATGTATCTATTTGACTGCTCCAGAAAATTTAAAAAAGGTAGAAACACTTGCTAATTAATTTCATAAGCCCCACGACAAAATGAGTATGTATTTATAGTAATTTTACTTATGAAGGGAAAGGAAAAATCCTAAACAAAAGAGAATATGTATCAGAAATGAACGAGTTTATTTATTTTTTTCTTTTTTTCCTGTGTATGCGTTTTCCTGAAGATTTAACACAGGATTCACACATGGTAATCAAGTTAATCTACCACAAACCTGCAACCCCACTTACATAGTTACAATTTAGAAAATCTAATGCATTTATCACACTGAGTAAAGAAGAAATCCCATATAATCTCAATAGATGCTGGCACAGAAGCATTTATTAATATTTTTAATATTACTGAAAACTCTGAAACAAGGAAAATAGCTTTAGCTTATGTAGAACATCAATCAAGCAAATACGATATTTGTTTTTATATTTTTTTATTGTGAAAATACTGTACATAGGGGTTAGAATTACATGGGCAAGATAATGAGTACATTTCTTTTCAAGCATTGTAGCCTCTTCCTTTGTTTCCCCTTCCCATGCCTTCCGATCTTTCCCCCGCCCTCCTCTCATAATCCTCCTACCCCCCCCCCCCCACCAAAGTAGTAAAGGTCGTATTTCCACATAACGATTTGTACATCTCATTGTTGTAATGGATCCACCTGTATCCCTATATAAAAGATTTGTATTTTTTCCTTTCCCCTCCACAAATTATACCAACCTCAACTACAGGGAAAGCATGGGTTATAATATGGGGAAGGGACATACAAAGCAACAAAGAAATAATCCTATAAATGTGTTAGAAACAATCACCTGAAAGAAAAAAACAATTTGAATACATATCTTAAGGTTCATTTCCCTAACATCAACCTATCTGATCTTTTCTGCTTGATAAAGACATATAGTAATTATTGCAATAAGGGAAACCATGGGACCTACGTTTCTTTGGGCCTGACTTACTTCTCTTAATATAATTTTTTCCAAGTCTTTCCATTTCCTAACAAATGGGGCAATGTCATTCTTTCTGATGGAGGCATAGAATTCTATTGTGTACATATACCACATTTTCTTGATCCATTCATCTACTGAGGGGCATCTGGGTTGGTTCCATAATCCTAGCTATGGTAACTAAGGCTGCAATAAACACAGTTGTGCTGGTAGCTTTAGTGAGGCCTTGTTTGTGATCATTTGGGTAAATGCCCAAAAGTGGGATTGCTGGGTCATAGGGGGGCTCTATGTGGAGTCTTTTGAGGAACCTCCATACTGCTTTAAAAAGTGTTTGAACAAGTTTACACTCCCACCAACAATGAAGTAAGGTTCCCTCCTGTCCACATCCCCTCCAGCATCTGTTGTTATTAGAGTTCTTGATTATAGCCCTTCTAACTGTGGTGAGGTGGTATCTCAATGCTGTTTTGATTTGCATTTCTTTTATGGCAAGGGAGTTTGAGCATTTCGTCATGTGTCTATTGGCCATCCTTCTTTCCTTCTCAGAGAAGTTTCTCTTTAAGTCTTTAGCCCACTTATTCATTGGGCAGTTATTTTTTTGAAGATTTGTTTTTGGGGGATTTAATTTTTTTGAGTTCCATGTATATTTTAGATATGAGACCCTTGTCTGTTGTAAGGCTAGTGAAGCTCTCCCCCTAATCCGTGGGCTTTCTATTAATCTTGCTAGCTATGTCCTTTGCCATGAAGAAGCTCTGCAACTTCATGCAATCCCATTTGTCCAATCTTTCTTTGATTTGTTGTGTTTCTGGCTTCTATTAAGAAAATTTCTGCCTATACCAAGGAATCCCAGGGTTTCTCCTATTCCATCCTGTAATGTTTTCAGGGTGTCTGCTTTGACTCCGATTTCTTTGACCCATTTTGAGTTGATTCTAGAGAAGGGTGTTATGGAAGGATCTAGCTTTAGTTTGCTGTAAGTAGTTAAACAATTTTGCCAGCACAACTTACTGAAAAGGCAGTCTTTCTTCCATTCTATTTTTCTTAGCTCCCTTATTGAAAAATAGTTGGCGATAGGTCTGTAGGTTCATTTCTGGGTTTTCAATTCTATTCCATTGGTCCTGATCCTGAAGTCTGTTCTTGTGCCAGTACAAGCTGTTTTGATTACTATGGCTTTGTAGTAGAGTTTGAAATTTGGTACTGATATTCCTCCAGCACTGTTCTTTCTGTTAAGGATCATTTTAGCTATTCGGGGTCTTTTATTGTTCCATATGTATTTTTGGATTGCCTCTTCTATTTCCTTGAAGAATGAGGATGGAATATTGATAGCTATCCCATTGAATTTGTAGATAGCCTTGGAAAGTGTTGCCATTTTCACGATGTTGATCTTTCCAATCCAGGATCATGGGAGTTTTTGCACTTTCTAAGTTCTGTTTTGATTTCCATCATCAAGTTTTTAAAGTTTTCATCATAGAGTTCCTTCACTTCTTTGGTTAAGTTAATTCCTAGGTATTTTATTTTATTTTATTTTTTATGGGCTTATTTCCTAATCTCAGCCACACTTTTCTCATTGGTGGCATACAGAAAAGCCATTCATTTTTGAGGGTTAATTTTATACCTTCTACTTTGCCAAAGTTTTGAATCAGCTTGAGTAATTTGGGAGTGGAGTCTGTGGGATTCCTTAAATACAAGATTATGTCATCTGCAAAGACGGAGAGTTTTATTTCTTCTTTCCCTATTTAGATCTCCTTTATGTTTGCATCTTGTCTTTTTGTTGTAGGTAGTTATTCTAATGCTAGATTGAAGTGCAGTGGAGAGAGTGGACATCCTTGTCTCATTTCTGAGTTAGGAGGAAATCGCTTTAATTTATCACCATTAAGTACAATGCTGGCTGTAGGTTTGTTATATACAGCCTTTATTTTATCGAGGAATGTTCCATGGATTCCTAAATTTTCCAGAACCTTCATCATAAAGGGGTGTTGGATCTTGTCAAATGCTTTTTCTGCATCTACTGAGATAATCATGTGGTTCTTACCCTTGCTCCTGTTGATGTGTATATTGAACCAGCTTTGCATCCCTGAAATGAATCCTGTTTGATAGTGGTGTAGGATTTTTTGGAGGAATTGTTGAAGTTGTTTGGTCAAAATTTTGTCGAAAAGATTTGCATTAATGTTCATCAAAGAAATGGGTCTATAGTTCTTTCTTTTATGAGTCCCTGCCTGGTTTTGGGATGAGTGTTGTGATGGATTCATAGAATGAGTTCTGTTGTGAACTTTCTCTTTCAATTTCATTGAAGAGTTGATGGAGCGTTGGTGTGAGCTCCGCTTTTAATGCCTTGTAGAATTCCACTGTATATCCATCTGGTCTTGGGATTTCCTTAGATCGGAGGTCTCTAATTGCTGTTTCTATTTCAATACTTGATATGGGCCTGTTAAGATGGTTTAACTCATCTTGGTTTAGTTTTGAAATGTCAATATTTGCTAGGAAAGGATGCATTTCTGTCAAGTTCTCAAACTTATTAGCATAATGTTTTGAGAAGTATTCCCTTATGATGTTCTGAATCTTGATTGTTTCTGTGGTGATGTTTCCATTCTCATCTCTGAGTTTATTTACTTGGGTGTGTTCTCTTCTTTTTCCGATAAGATTTGCTAAGGTCTGTCAATTTTGTTGATGTTTTCGAAGAACCAACCCTTTGTTTTATTGATTATTTCTCGTTTTTTTTTTTAATTCTAATTCATTTAATTCTGAATAAGTTTTAATTATGCCTTTCTGTGTATTGGATTGGGTTTTATTTGCTGCTCTTTTTCAATGAGGCTCAGATGCCTGATTAAATTGTTGGTTTCAGATCTCTCCAATTTGTTGATGTAGGAACTCAGATATATAAACTTGTCCCTGAGTGCTGCCTTTGCTGTGTCCCAGAGGAGCTGGTAGTTTGTATGTTCATTTTTGTTGACTATCCTGAAGATTTGAATTTCCTTTCTAAACTCTTCCATGACCCACTCGTGATTCAACATTGTGTTGTTCATCCTCCATGTGTTACAGGACTTTGGTGGCTTTTGGTGTTGAGTTCTATTTTTATTCCCTTGTGGTCTCAGAGTGTATAAGGTAAAAGTTCAATGATTTTGAATTTGGGGAAGTTTCCTTTTTGGTCTAAAATGTAGTCTATTTTGAAAAATGTTCAATGTGCTGCTGAGAAAAACGTGTATTCTGATAATGTTGTCTGAAATAATTGGTAGATGTCTGTTAAATCTTGTTGATCTATGCAGTTGTTTAGATCTGTGGTTTCTCTGTTGAGGTTTTGCCGAGTTGATCTATCTAGTGGGGAAAGTGGTGTGTTAAAATCCCCAACAATTAATGTCTTTGGATCTGTGTGGGATTTGAGGGAAAGTAGTGTATCTTGGATTAAATTTAGGTGCTCCGTTGTTTGACGAATAGATATTTAGAATTGTAATATCCTCATGAAGGAGAGATCCCTTAATTAGTATGTTCGACCTTCTTTATCTCTTCTTACTAATTTTAATTTGAAGTGTATTTTATGTGACATTAGGACTGCAACTCCCGCCTGTTTATGGGGGCCATTTGCTTGGTAGATTTTGTTCCAGCCTTTCACATTGAAAATGTGTGTGTTTTTATGGGCAAGTTGTGACTCTTGAAAGCAGCAGATAGAAGGATGTTGCTTTTTAATCCAAGTAGACAGTTTATGTCCCTTAATTGCAGAGGTAAGGCCGTTAATGGTAAGAGATAGGACTGAGAGGTATTTGGGAGTTCCAGCCATTTTATTCACCTTCTTGGGGACTGCGGTAACTAGGTTCTTCCTATGGTTCTTGGATTCTCAGTTTGGGTGCAGTTGCTTGGCCTTTATTGTGGTCTTGTTGGTTTTCTATGTGTAGGACATCTTTAAGAATCTTTGGAGGGTTGGTTTGGTGGAGATACAATGTTTCAATTTTTCTTTGCTATGGAAGGTTTTTATTTGAGCTTCGGTTATGAAGGAGAGTTTAGCTGGGTACAGTATTCTTGGTTGATAAATGTTTGTCTTTAGGGCATGGCATACATCATTCCAGGTTCTTCTGGCATTAATTGTCTCGGCTGAGAAATCTGAGTTCTAATTGGTTTCCCTTCATAAGTGATTGATCTTTTCTCCTTGACAGCTTTAAGGATCTTTTCCTTGGTCTGAATTGATCCTGTACGGATTATAATGTGATGGAGGGATGTCCTGTTCTGGTCTGGACTATTTGGAGTTCTAAAACCTTGTTGTATCTGAATAGGACTATATTTTCATATTTGGGAATTTCTTTGCTAGGATCCTCTTAAACAATATCCTACACCATTAACTTCTGTTTCTAGGTGCTCCTCTCCACGCATTACCCACAGATTAGGCCTTCTGATGGTGTCTTCCAAGTGTTGAATATATCTATCATATTTCTTTGATTTTTCTTGGATGGTTGTATGTTTTTTCTCTATAATATGTAGGCTGTTTTCAATTCCTGAGATTTGATCTTCTACTATCAAGACTTCCTACTTTGTTTTTTATTCATTTTTCTTCTAATTGGTTGTCTTTGATGACTTCAGATTCTTTGTTGGAGCTTGGTTTTAGATCTCATATGAGCTTCTTTACTTCTTTAATTTGGTGTTCAGTGTTTATTCTCAAATCACTTAATTAATGGTTATGGTTTCCTTGGACTCCCAGTCCTACTTTTGGGTTCCGTTCAGCATTTCCATTCTGATCTCCCTGATTCTTTCAGCTCTCTCTTTATGGATTCCATGAATGTCTTTAGTGATTTTTCTGTATTCTCATCCCACTCTGTCAATTCTTGTATTAATCTTTGTTTAGCATCCTCAAGTTCACGTGATTCCTGTAGCTCTATTTGAGTGTCCTCAACATGCTCACGCAATTCCTTTTTTTTACTTTGAGTATTCTCGAGCTGCTCACA
Organism: Dipodomys spectabilis; assembly: GCF_019054845.1. Taxonomy (NCBI): domain Eukaryota; kingdom Metazoa; phylum Chordata; class Mammalia; order Rodentia; family Heteromyidae; genus Dipodomys; species Dipodomys spectabilis. Next base: position 1,232,163 of record NW_024870689.1, read on the forward strand.
CAATTATTGTATCAATCTTCGAATAGCTTCCTCACACTCATGATATTCCTATATTGACCTATGGTTTGCCTCCTCTCTCTCCCTATAAAGCTCGTAGAGAGTCCTTTGCAGGTTTTCAAACTTTTCATTTACCCTGTTTACCAGTAGTGTTTGTAGAACTTTTGGGACTTCTCCGATGGGTTACTCATTATCTGTTCTATCCCCTAATTATCATGAGTGGGAGTTGAGATACTGGACTTGCCATTTATCTTGTGTTTTTCGGCTTGCTCTGCCCATTTGGGATGAAAGTAACACCAGTTTTGTGCTAGAACACAATCTTAAGGTAAGCATCAACCAAAGTCTGTAGTTGTACAGTCAAAAGTCTGCTGATAAACTCTAGTTGAACAGATATATTTATTCAACATCAAACAACTATATATTAATGGGATACAAACTGCAAAGGAGAATTTAGCAAACCAGAAATTATTAGGTTTAGGGAGAGATGTGGATAAAAATAGGAATAGAGGGATGTAGAAAGGCAGAGGGTGAGTTAATTTAACTAAGTCATAATCTGAAAGCGGGAAAAAGGTTCGATAGAATGATAGCAGAGGGAGAGGAAAAAAGAGAAAGAGAAAAAAAGAGACGAAAAAATAGAAAAACAAATATTAAAAATTAAAAAGTTAAACGTTTAAAAACTTAAAAATTATGTAAATTTAACAATGTAATTTTCATAGAAGAATGTGGATAGGACAAGATAAGGGTAGGAATAGAAAGGAGACATGAAACACTTAAAAATAAAAATGCTTAAAATATATAGATATAAAGATGTAGTACTGCTATTAAAGAATTTAAGTCTAAAAGGTTTTGAATTGAGTAATAAATTCTTGATTAGGTATGTACAAAATGAGGGACAAGTTCTAATAATCGAATACGGGTATATCTGAGGATTAGCAGAATAGCAATTAAGTTATGCAAAGAAGAATAAAAGAGAAGAAAAGGTGAAAAGAATGAGAAGGAAAGAAAAAAATTGGATCAAAAGATAACTACAGCTAAACAAAAAAGTTTTAAAAAAACAAAAAGGACAAAAAGAAAAAAAGAAAAAAGAGCACACACTTATACCCCTAAAATAAAAATTATAAGAGGAAGAAAAAAATTAATAGAATACAATTTTTTAAAAAACGTTAAAAATTAAAAATTAAAGAGATGTTTTAGAAAAAAAACATTTTTATAAAAGGTTCAAAAAATTCTTTGATTTTTTTGGTGGGCGGAGATCCTGTATCTCCCTTGTGTCCATAAGCAGTCTCTAGTAGGAGTATCTGGTATGCTTGTGGTCTTTGATTTTCCTGTGGCTTAGTTGGTTTCTTAAGTCGCTTAGTTTGAGCAGGCAGAAAAATGTTCTGCTTTACCCAGGATTTTGTGATCCTCCTCCCAGGCTAGTTCAATAAGAAGAAGATCTGTTTTGAGTACCACAAAAGAGGGAGATGGCTGTTTCCTTTAGTTTGGAGATGCTGTGATGAGGCTAGGTTCTGGGTAAAGTTGAGACCTTTCAGCAAAAAGTAGCTTTTCTCTGAGGGGCTAGCTTCTGACACACTCACAGAGACCCGCCTGAAGCCATTCTCAGGGTTTATGTTTTCTGAATTTCAATTGATTGTCAAGGCTGCTGTAGGCGGGGGGAAGCCTCTGGCTCTGTTTAATCAGTGAAGAAACCCACTCCTGGGGCTGTCGGCCTGAGCTGAGTGACTTTTCCCTGGGTTGAGCTGAGCCTGGCAGGTCAGGTTAGGGTTCTGTGACCTGCTAAATGACACTTGTTTTCTTCCAAGGCCTGAGTTGGAGCTAGCTGCTCAGCCAGGCCTTTGTCAGTCTCAAAGATGGAGATCTCTGGTAGTGTGGGAGGTGGGGTGGCCTTCCCTCCTCTGCTCCCTGAGAAGGATTGAGGATGTCAGGCTTCTACTCACGCCGAGTCTTGGTTCCTGGGCCGTCTCTGGTCTGCGAACTGCAGGATGAAGATGTCTGCTCCTTGTCAGTTCTTGCTGGTGTTGAGTAGAATCTGCTCACCAGCCAAGTCTGGTGCCTAAGTCCCGGAATCTCTGTGTTGCAGGTATAGTGGCTACAGCAGCCGCAGCAGCCGCTGCCACTGCCACCATAGTGGTGGCAGCTGGCAAGTGCTCAGATCTGTCTCCTTGCCTGGATTTTCCCTCTCTGGCCTAACTCTCTATCATGTGATGGCACACTTGGTGTGATTCTCTGGCCTAGGACTGTTCACTGGAACACTAAAATTGTTTTCTATGCGAAAGCTTGTTTAGCCTACAACTTCTCTGCCACCTTCCCAGAACTCTCTAACTACAATATTCTTTAAAAAATAGCAGAGGTATTTCTGATGCAATCAAGAGAGAAGTTTGTTATCAATGATGGAATTTGACAAAACTGTTGATATTTTAACTGAAAAGAAGAAAAAAGAAGAAGAAGAAGAAGCAGGAGGAGGAGGAGGAGATTGCAATGTAAGGAAAACACTGTAGTTTGTGAGGAAGGTGGCATGGTAGTCTACATAAATATACAAACATGTTTACAGGTTTACATATTTACATGATTTCAGCATGTTAGTTTAACATGAAGTCAACCAATAAAGAAATAAAACATCTTGTACATCCCAAACAAGTTTTACAGTTTAGGTGGTGGGGGGAGTGTAGTTGTGGAGATGTAAGGGAAGGGATGGTAGGGAAAAAACAAAGGAGGAGGCAACAATGCTTGATAAGAAATGTACTCATTACCTTGCTCATGACACTGTAACCCCTCTGTACAGTATTTTACCAATAAAAAAACATTTAAAAATAAAAAAAAATCTATGCAGGGAATTTGTAACTCAGTGGTAGAGTATTTGCCTATTATCTGTGAAGGATCATTGTTAAGTCAGGTGCAAAATGCATAACAGACCAAAAATTCAAAAAAAATATACACCAAGAACAATAAAGCATATGATTTGGGCCAAGTAAGTGGTTTACTCCCAAAAAAGAAGTAACAACATATGATTTTTGTGGTATATACTTGGAATACAAACATTCAGTCTTTGGGGGTTCAAGTGTTCAAGGCCAGTCCGCTAAAAAACAAGAGGAGGAGGGACATGACGGAAGAAATAATAGAGATCTGAAACAAATTAAACTTCATCTGGATGGTGGGAAGAAGTCTCTCAGCTGTATTTTTTTTCTTTTAAATAAGTTTCTAGCCTGTCCACCATGTGAGTATGCAACAACAAGGGAGCACATTAAAGCCTTGGTGAAGTTGACCTCTCAGTAAATTGAATTTTCTGGGTTCTAGTTCTGGTCCTTCAGAATTTCCGTTGAGTACAAATAACTTGCTCTAAGCTATTGGGAGCTGGTCTAAGGCAATTTTGTTACAGAATCACAATGGAATTGAAATGCACAGCTATACCTCTTTCTCTAAAGGAAGACTCATGGTTGTGGCAGTAGGAGAGTTCAAGCTGAGGACTTCCAATTTTCTGCGCAGGGATTCTACCACAAATTCCCTACTGCAGCCCTTGTTCTTCATTTTGAACATATCAACACACAATCTTATGGATTTCAAGGATTCTGGTGTCAACTCTTTGATAAGAAACTAACATGAAAAATGACGATACTCTCTTTTTTCTCACTCCTGTAGATGTTAATAACCTGCTTCATGGTGGTGTATGGAATAGGGCATTTTGCTACAGTATCAGATGATTCTGAAGTGATACCACTATTCTTTTGACATCAGTCATCCTAGATTCAAAGAAAAAGACATTGAATATCTTGAGTAAACTGATGAGGTCTTTAAGAGCCAAAAGTTAGAGCAGCTTTTTCGATTATGGATGCCATGAAGTATCCTACTGGATTTAAATTCCAAGTGAGAAAACAGCCACTTCCATGACCCACCTAAGTATAAAACTTTCTTTGTCTTAGTTTCTTCGCATTTTAATGGAAATGACAAAAGTGTCAACCTATTGACTTTATAAGGGGACAGCATTACATAATTAAATAGTTGTCAAAATTCACTGAGTTGAGTAGAGAACATGCCTAATTTGTATTAAAGTAGTAATGCATTGCCATTAATACACGGATGTGTTTTATCAGTAAATATTGAAAAGAAGAAAGAGTTTCTACAGAGGATTCATCCCGGCAATAGTCACTTTACAGTAGGCTGATACTACCTGCCTTCTTTCAACCACATGCTATTGTTGAATGTGATATTGTTTTAGTTCTACTCTAAAGCTATGGGACTCGTCTTGGATTCCATTTAGAAGACATCAAAGTGCATACGGATAATACAACTTTTTAAAGACCAGAAATGATTTATTTTATGGTGCCAACAATAAATAAACTTCATAACAAATAAAGATTTTAAGCTTATTTTAAGCAGTTGTGCAAGAGGGTTATAATTCAACAAATAGGGACACCTGCTGTGCCTTAACTAGTTTGAATTTTCCCTTTATTGTCAAGTTAAAAAAAATCTGTATCCACTTTAGTGAAAGTTTCCAATTGGATACTTTGTCATGTGCTCCATGCACCTAGAAATACATGGGAATCAATTTTGTTTTTAGATTGTTGGAGCAAGTTCCAAGACCTGCACAAATAGTTAATGTAAGCCACTGACTGGTGTATGTTTGACTCATGCACATGGCCAGAGTTCTAGCAGGATCAGACATGAGGACATGGATACTACTCAAGGACAAAATCTTTGGGAGCAAACACTACGACCTGGAAGCCACCAAGAAAAGAATACACTTTCTGATGCACTTGAAATTCCTGCAACACTGTCATGGCATCGCTCTGTGCACCTCACGTCCCTGTGGGAATCTTGTCAACAGTTCTCCAGGCTCAAGACCAAAAGATTCAGTGGGTTCATGCCAAGCTGTGATTGGTCCATTGCAACCATTGTGAGTAGTCTCTGCAGTCCATGACAGTGCTGGGAGTTCCTGGTGACCTATTAGATTCAGTGCTACGTTGACGATTTTGAGTGTTTTTTTTTTTTTTTGAAGGGGGCTATGTTTTCTTTGCGTTTGGGTATTTTCTTTTGTTTATTGCTCTGGGGTTTTTATTTTCTTAGCTAAGTTTAGGTAGATTTACTCCTTGCCATCTTAGCAGAAAGATGGAAGAACATAGTGAATTATCCTCAAGCTCTTCAGAGAAGGAGATTTTCACTGAACAAGAGGAAATAATTGGCTATGGCAGGAGAAGATTTTCCCTGAACAATACAGTGTGAAGGAGGAGATCATTGACTATGGTAGCTATGGATATGTAAAGTTGGCCTAGCACCACCTCATAGACACTGAGGTGATAGTAAAAGTAATCCTGAAGGGAGAGTTCAACAATTTTCAGATTAAAAATGAGATGGAGAGCCTGGGAAGGTGGCTCAGTGTTAGATGTTTGCCTTGCATTCATGAGGCCTGAGTTCATTTCCTCAGCACCACATAAACAGAAAATGCCAGAAGTGATGCTGTAGCTCAAGTGGTAGAGTGCTAGCCTTAAGCTGAAGAGCTCAGCGACAGTGCCCAGGCCCAGATTTCAAGCCCCAGGACACACAAAAATTTTTTTAAATGAGATGGACATTATTAAGATTTTCTATCACCCACACATGATCAGGTCATACCAGTTGAGGGAGAAGGATGAGCACCTATACCTTGCATTGGAACTGGAAATCCAGAGACCTTCTAAGATAAATGTGAAAATCTTACCACTTATTCAAGAATGAAGTCAGATGATTGTTCAGACAGATTTTGAGGACTGTGCATTACTTTAACGAATATAGAAATGAACACTGAGACATTAAACCCAACAACATCGTGTTGGATGACAAAGGCAATGTGAAGGTCAATGACTTTGGTATGAGTATAAGGATTTCCCAGAATAGTTGCTGAAGGACATATTCCATACATTAATTTTGTCCCTAAAAAATATTTCTGCATGAAAATTACAGTGGCTACAAAGTAGACATCTGGTGCTTGAGAGTCTCATTTGTATTCTATGAGGATGGCAAATTTTCCATTTGAATATATGAATTTTAGCCAGATACAGGTAATTGTCTTGGAGGTCACATACATTTCTCCATTCACCTGTACCCAAAAAAACAAAATATCATCTTGAAACGGTAAACTGCAGACCCAAATCAGAGGCACAGTATAGAAAAAAATGGAGATTGGCTCAACCAAGTTGAGGAATGTTTCTTATGTACTGATGAGTCAATATGTAATGCACTAATCCCTATTATTCTTGCACTCATGTTTGACATGAGGTACAGCCTGCCTGGTATAAACAAAATGATATTGGACAGGACATTAAATGAAATCATGGTCATCTATTTTTTATTTTAAAAAAATGCCAAAGCAGAATGACAGCACTGAAATTAAATCATTGCCTTCTATTTTTTCAGTGTGCCCATCTCCTTCAGATATATAGTATGTATATATGTATATATCTCACAAATATATTACATATTAAATATATTACTTATAATTATATGTGAATAAATATATATAATTTTGGAGATGCAGTTTCATGGAATTCTCTGCTTTTGCTTCAAGCCAACATTCTCCTCATCTGAACCTCCTTAGGAGCTGGGATTATAGACCAGAACCAGGCAAAAGATTTCCTAATAAATGCAACAGAGAGCCTGTCTTTAACTTCCAAGAAATACTAGAAACTTGAAGACAGTAGAATGATGAATGTAACAAAAATCACTTAACAGTGTAAAATTTCCAAAATTTATTTTATACAATAATTAGGGGACACTGTTATTCGATTTTTTCTTGAGAAAAAACCAATAAAAAATTAAAGACAGATATAGATATCAGTTGGAAGTGTGAAAGTAAGTGGATGGCCCATAAGTTCAAGTCCTAATACTAACCCATAACCATATACTAAATTAATTTTTGTAAGTCTTTTATTGTAAAAATACTGTATAGAGGGGTTACAGTTAAATGAGCAAGGTAACGAGTACATTTCCTACCAAGCATTGTTGCCTCCTCCTTTGTTTTTCTCCACCATCCCATCCCTCCCACCTCCACAACTACTCCACCTACCTCTGAAGTTGAAAAGTTCGTTTTTAACGTAATGTCTTGTACATCGCATTTTTACAATGGGTCAACCTGTATATCTATTTAAGCATTTTCTGTTTTCCCTTAACCTCCCAAAGTAGAGAAGTGTATATACAAGATGCAAGTCACCAAAATCAAATACAGTGAATACAGGGGTTTTACCGTGGGGGAGGAACGTACAACACAACCAAAAATCACATGGTACCTTATAAATATATTAGAAACAATAGCAAGAAAGGAAAAACCACTTGTGTCCCTATCTTGGGGTTCATTTCACTTAACTTCATCGTATCTGATCACATGTACATAGATTTGGAACTTTTCTGCTTGTCCTAGTCATATACTAGTTATTGTAAATAAGGTAAACCATGGGACCTGTTTCTTTGGGCATGCCTTACTTGACTTAACATATTTTTGTCCAAGTCTTTCCATTTCCTAACAAATTGGAAGGTAACATTCTTTCTGATGAAGACATAGAATTCATATCTCTCTCTATATATATATGCATATATATATATATATATATATATATATCATATTTTCTTGATCCATTCATCTACTGAGGGGCATCTGGATTGGTTCCATATCTTAGCTATGTTAAATTATGCTGCAATAAACATACTTGTACTGGTAACTTTAGTATGATCTTGTTTGTGATCATTTGTGTAAATGCCCGAAAGTGGGATTGCTGGATCATAGGGGAACTCTATGTGGAGACTTTTGAGGAACCTTCATACTGCTTTCAAATGTGGCTGAACAAGTTTTACACTCCCACCAACAATGCAATAAGGTTTCCTTTTGGCCATATCCCCTCCAGCATCTGTTGTTATACCCATTCTAACAGGTGTAAGTTTGAATCTCAATGTTGTTTTGATTTGCATTTCTTTTAGGGCTGGAGAAGTTGAACATTTCTTCATGTGTCTATTGGCCATTGTTATTTCCTCTTCAGAGAAGTTTCACTTTAAGTCTTTAGCCCACTTATTTTTATCAGGTAGTTGTGTCTTTGAGGATTTGTTGTTGGGGGATTTCATTTTTTGAGTTCCAAGCATATTTTAGATATGAAACCCTTGTCTGTTGTATGGCTAGTGAAGACCTTCTCCTAATCCATAGGATTTCTATTGATTTTGCTAGCTGTGACTTATGCCATGCAGAAGCGCTGAACTTTCATGCAATCCCATTTGTGCAACCGTTCTTTGAAGTTGTGTTTCTGGGTCTCTATTAAGAACATTTCGGCCTGTGCCAAGAGACCTAGGGTTTCTCCTATTTCTTCCAGTAATGTTTTCAAGGTATCCGTTTGACTCTGAGGTTGACAATTAATTTTTTAGGCCAGTACTTGTTTTCTTTTCCATCTTTTGTGTTCATAGGAGTGTGTGTATTTTGTGTAAACAGGCTGCTCTACAAGGTATCATTCCAGGTCATATAGTAGTTATTAAATGGCTCCATGTAAGTATTTTGTACTCACATAGAGCTTTCCAATGACTTACTTACATAAATCTATTAATGTTAATTATCATGAAGAATGTCAAACCTCTATTTTTGTGCCCATCTCCATCCTTGTTCTCCTTATTGTCTAGCAGTTTATATCACAGTCAGCATAACTGAAGCTGGTGCATGGAACAGACATGTACTCGTTGGATCCTGGCTGTGAGATGGCCCCAAATACAGCAAATATCAGAATCAATGAGATCAAAGTAATTGTCCCAGGTGCCTAGTTGTATGAATGTCCTCAGCTTCCAATAGTCTCACTTGCTTCTGTCAGAAACGTGGTGATGGTCTGTCACCATCAAAATTCACACTGAAGCTTAACTTCTCAATGTAGCAATATAAGGATGTGGAACTTTTAAGAGAAGTTTCAGTCATAAATGGATTAATGCCATCTCATCAATTCTCAAGGGACTAACAGTGTCACTGTTAAGTTTTTGAAATCAACCTATGCCCCTTACTCCCTGTCATTCTAGCATGCCATGATGCAGAGATGCTCTGTGATATGATGCACCTAGGGGAACTTGTCCCATGTGCTATCATGTGATTTAGACTTTCCAGCCACTGCTATAGTGAATGAAATAGACCTTTTATTCCTTAAGAAGGATACAGCTTCAAGGATTTTGTTAAATGACCAAATGAACTTAGATGCTATTCTTTTTATGTTTTCATGGAACTGAGGATTAAACTGAGGGCCTTACACTTACTAGGCAGATATGGTACCAGTTGAGCCTGCATGCTCCCAACCCTTTTTATTTTTTAGTTTGCTTTTCTTATAGGGTCTTGTGATAACTTCAATTAAGCCACCCTCAGTACCCAATCCTCCTATACCTCTACATCCCAATATCTGGATTTACAGGCCTGTGACACCACAGTTTGCCCCTTAGACTATGCTATTCTTTTGGGGAAAGAGATACAGACCCCTGAGATGCTTATGTGGTTTTGTGTATGTGTGTGTGTGTGTGTGTGTGTGTGTGTGTGTGTGTGTGTGTGTGTGTATTCACGGGAACTGTTCTTTGTGATTTACTTATTACTGAGGGTGAGTATTCCTAAAGAATCTGTATTAGTAATTCCTTTCACTGAAAAAGAAATGCTTCTCTTCTTGCAAGTGGTTCTCAACTGTATTCTTAGCTCTTCAGAATGCTGAGATTTGGGGATAACATTGTTAAACCAGGTGAGCCAGGAAAAGTCCATGACACCCTTTTCTCCAATTAATCACCAAAAAAGTCAAAAATGGAGCTGTGGCTTAAGTAATATATTAGTATTCTTGAAGAAAAATATAGGAATAGCAACTAGAGTCTTATTAAGGTTCAGAACCAGTACCCGTAAAAAATCTCCAGCTAGCACTTGTGCTATTACAATGAGCTCTTGTGCTATTACAAGTCACCATTATATCTAATGGATTATCTCTACAGGACAGTTGCAGTAAAAAAAATATCTTGTATTTCTTCATAAGATATGTTCTTTCTGGACCAGTTTTATGCCCCATTTTTCTCTCTGGAATGATGTCTTAATTTTGAAATAGAGGAAAAATTCAGCGGGGAATTTGCTTCTGAATCCCTCCCAAATGCATTATTAACATGTTCTTTTTTATTTTTTGGCAGTCTTGGGGAATGAACTCAGGTCCTGGGCACTGTCACTGAGCTGCTTCTTTGCACAAGGCTAGCACCCTACGCACAGCGCCACTTCTGGCTTTTTCTGTTTATGTGGTACTGATTAATTGAACCTAGGGCTTCATTCATGCTATGCAAGCACTCTAACACTAAACCACATTCACAGCCACATGTTCTGTCTAAAATATGTCTAACATGTTTACCTCTGTCCCATCTCTGAACCCACTGCCACTGCTCTTGAATATATCCTGTTTAACTCCTATTTTTAATTCCCTATAACTGCCAAATTATTTTCCACTCGACCTAAGGAACTATCTTAAATTTCACACTTCATTGGCTAAAGTCAAACAATAACTCAACATTACCAGTATCTACAATTGAGGACAGAATAATAAAAACCATTTTCCACATTTTTTTTCAGCCGTGGGCTTGAACTCTGGACCTTGGGCACTGTCCTTCAGCTCTTCAGCTCAAGGCGAGTCCTCTAACACTTGAGCCCCACAGTGCCATTTCCAGTTTTCTGAGTTTATTGGACATAATAGTCTCTTGGCCTTTCCTGCCCGGGATGGCTTTGAACCGACAGCCTCAGATCTTATCCTCCAAATAGCCCCAGTGCCCAGCTAATAAATAGCTTTTCATATGTATCAGGTGATACACAACAACTCAGACCCTTGGGAAGTCTTTTATCTTCCAGTCTGGCCAGGATCTCACTCCACAATATGCTCCGGTAGAAAACAAAATTAAAGAGATTCTACAAATGTAATTGGTTCCCACAAGAGTTGGGTATAAGTTATTTCCAAGGAGTGAGTGCAAATTAAGTCCTTTCTAGAAGTCAATGACGCCAACAGAATGAATCAAGCAGTAAGGAGAATATGTTTGTCAAGAAAGTATGGGGGGTGTCTAGGAGCTGACAACAGTGACTGTATGATAGGTGACTAGAAAGCAGAAACCACAGTCTCACAACCACAGGACCTACATCCAACCAGGCATCCCTTAAGCTTGTAAGAAATCCCCATATTCCACGAGAGACTATAGCCTGGTGGCCCTCTGCTAGAAACAGAGCAGCTGCTATAGACAAACCACACCCAAACTACCAGCCCAAACTTCTAACCTACAATATTTGGTATTCAATGGATGAACAAATAAATTTGGGTAATTTGCCACATAACAAGACAAAACAAATGCATCTCTCAGAATGTTGGTGCCTCACACCTGTAATCCCAGCTACATAGGTGACTGACATCTGAGGATCCAGATTTAAAGGGATATCAAGCAGCAACGTCTGTGATATTCATATTGCAAATAACTAACAAAAACCTGGAAATGGTGGTATGGCTTAAGTAGTAGGGCACCAACCTTAAGGGAAAAGATAAGTAAAAGCACAAGACCCTAAGTTGAAACTCCAATACCAGCACACACACACACACACAAAAATAAAACCACAAAAAAGAATAGAAAAATGAAAACATTTCTTGAAGACCAGTTGGTATTTTCTCTACTCTGTGTAAAGCTCCAACACCTCTCAAACTTTTTCCTTGTGCTTGAAGTAATTTATTAAAATTCTATAACACCACCATAAAAATATCTAACTACACAACTACACAAATGTGTTGGCCACACACTTTTCTATATATCATATTGTAATTGTTACTGCAAACAAAGTAACTTTCCTACTAATTTAGTCTAATTAATTACAGAAATTGGATTTGTATCTTAGTTTAAATTAAACTTCTTAACTAATCAAAGGGAAAACTTATGCTATATCATCAGCTACATTCCTTTCTGTCACTTTTCCTACAAATGAAATTAGTTGATTGCAGCATTTAAAATTCCTATATCCCAAATCAATACGAGATTGATTAAAACTAAAAAATTTAAAGTGTTTTCAATTCCTGTCTCATTTGGACAAAGTACTTAAAGATATCTTTGTACTTCCATAGAGATATCATATCCAAAAGAACTATAAACTCTGACCTACGTCTATAAACATCCCATGGAAATTTCTAGAAGATTCCATTTTTCTTAGAACAATGCAGGCTACCAACAAACTCACTAATGGTGAGAAGAGAAGAAGCAAGTTTGCAATGACATTTTACAAAAGCCTTATTCACATGTGGATACATACAGAAAGCTGTGAAATATTCAGGTATATCTGGAAAGAAAAGGAACTCACCCTTCTAAGAGAGCAAAACCCTTGGCAGGAACTACACATAACTGCACTTTAGCTCTTTACTCAAGCCTGGTGCTCTACCACTTGAGCCATACTCAAGTGGTTTTTTTTTGGCTTTTTAGTCATGAATTGAAGACAAGAGCATCATGATCTTTCCTGACCAGGCTGGCTTTGAACCTTGATCCACAGATCTCAGCCTCCTGAGTAGCCATCATTACAGGAATGAGCCATCAATGCTGGCATTAGTGACAGGCCAACCCAATGATTTCAAGCCCCAATACCAGTACAAAAACCAAAATCACAATCAAACTTAATAACCAATAAATATACTAATAGCCTATTAAACCAATATAATTAAATGTGGAGGAATGTGAAGGACATCAGAAAATTATTATCATTATTAGCTTCTCTGATTTTTTAAAAATTAAAATTACTTTCCTAAAATGTAAAATAACTACAGAAGACCCCTGGTACCAAGGTGTATTTTCAAATGAGATAGCTGTTTAGGACAAACTGAAAATGCTGAGGAAAACAAAGAATTTTAGAATTCAATGATTACTACACAGAAAATATACGTGAGAATCTGTACTTTGAAACTGCTTCAAGTAAATACAATAATTACACATAAAACGACTGTTCTTATCATTAATACTCCATAAAAACAGGTCTACTTTATTCCCTTTATCTAGGAATGCTCTGAATATTTTCTTCACTTTTCAAAAATGACATTAAAATGACTCCGTCTTTCAACAACCCCAAATTTTTTATCTTGGCATTTATAATAAATATATCAAGTATCTTCTTTGGATTTGTAATATCATAACAACTTTTAAATTGTTCTTTTATCTTTGATGCTGAGGGGAGTGTATTTTCACAAAAGAGGACAGGGAAACACTGAGTAGATCACTTGATTTAAATGTAAGTGGATTACTCTGGAGGCTGAGATCTGAGAATCATGGTTGAAAACAATCACAGACAGCAAAAAAAGAGACTCTTATCTCCAACTGAAAAACAAAAAGCTGGAAGCTGTGGCTCAAGTGGGAGGGCGCTAACCTTGAGCAAGCAAAATCAAAAGGGTGATTGGGACAGAGGTCAGCACCCAGGGCCAAACTTCAAACTCAAACATCATCACACATATACACAAATAAATCTGACAACAATTCAGATTAATATCATCTGAACTGCCTAATGGGAAATGTGCATGAGAATTTAAAATATATATATATATATATAAATATATATATATTTATAAATATATTTATTTTTAAGAAATACATTTTTGCAAAAAATACATTAGCATTTTCAATTATGGTTAAAACTTTTACATGATTGCCAAGCGTCGGTGGCTCACACCTGTAATCCAAGCTACTCATGAGTCTGAGATATGAGATTGTGGTACTAAGACAGCCCATGCTGAAAAGTCCTTGAGACTCTTATCACCTGAAAGTTGGAAGTGGAGCTGTCGCTCAAGTGAGCACCAGTCTTGGGCTGAATCACTGAGGGACAGTGCCTAGGCCCAGATTTCAATCCTTATGACCAAAATTAAATTTTTTACATGGTCAAAACACAGGTAAAAATTCTGGGAATATATTGGCTGGCATACTTCATTCTGCCTTAACAAAGGAACTTCGTGTTTGGATTTGGAAACCCTATTATAAGATCATTTTTGCCATAGCATCATTGTGGTTCAAGTTAAAGTGTTTGGCCTACAAAAGGAGGCTTGTGGTCAAGATATGAAAATTTATCTTAAACCATTAATGCAACTGAATTGATCTCTTTTGTGGTGAAGTTCCTCAAGTCACTCAATGTTAAGATGTCTAGGATGACACATACATTAACTCACAACCTTTCAACAAATCTAAACAGTCAGACTGAGCATGGTGGATATTGCTAGTATGGAATGTAGCATGCAAGATAGAAAAGGAGGAACCTGAGGGGAGCTTCAGACCACAGCAAACTCACTTGAGATGAACTTATGTTCCTGATGAGTAGATGTTGAAGGCAAAATCACTAAGTTTCCAAGGATATGCTGTATTCCTCAACAGCTATATAGTGAAGAAAAGCCTGTCTTAATCAGTTTCTACCAACATTTCTATTTCTATATCAGTTTCTACCAACATTTCTGTTTCGAGACTATGACTGTGTCTAACTAGATTACTCAAAACCTAAAAATTTGAAACATTCCAATACAGTGGAATATAACATTTTCTTTCCATCTTACACTCACATGTAAGGAGAATTTAAAAAAGATGTTCTGGTGCTGGTTTATAGTTCATTGAGAGTTCTTGACTGGCTAATGAAATGTCCTGGGTTCAATCCTCATTAATACAAAAGAAGATACAAAATCAGGAGGCAAAGTCCAGAAAGTGGAAAGTAATTCAACTAAAACTCCTGAAATACAGACAACTCTCCTGGGATGTGTTAGGAAAAGAAGAAGAAGAAAGGCCTCCACTGGCACCTGCCATAGCTAACAAGTGTGTTATATCTGGACCAGTCAAACCTCAGGCAATCAAAACTGAAGAAACCAAACCATAAAGACTGTGGTTGACTACAGTGTATTGAGAGATGAGGGAGGGAAAATGGGGAGAAGGAAGGCTGGTAATGACATCTGACCATGGTACCTGGGCTGAGAGTGACCAGGAAGATGGAGGTCTAGGAGGTGAAGAATAATAGACCCTTGGGCAGTGAATTTTTGTACGCCCTAGAAGCTGTGTTCAAGCCCCAGTTGTGGAACAACATAGAGGTAAAGAAAAGGAAGAGAAAAAACAGAAAGGAAAAGAAAAAAAAGAAAGAAGGACTTATCACTTGAGTGCATTTTATACATTAACTATGTCTCATGGGTATAGGTAATATGAATCTGTTACCCCAAATATGGGTTATTCTATCAATTGGTCTTCACTACAAACCTTTTCCCAGGGTGCCAGAGAGTTTTGCCCCTGCCAGGTGAATAGTTAGATGGAGTTTCATTCCTTTAGTCTATATTTTGGGGCATAGGGACTCTAGTAGGCTGGGCTTACCACCGACAGATCACAGCACACAGCACATGGAGAGAGCTCTACTGGACAGCACTGTTTCTGTTAAGTGGACCCAACCCCTTTTCTTGCTCCCCTACTCACTTCTCCACTCTGATACGTACCTTGCCCATTACCTCCCCATGTTTTCCCAGCCTACCACCCTGCTATGAGCTCTACCCCCCATTTTGGATCAATCCCCTTCTTGATGTCAGACACCCCTCAGTGCTCCATTCATTCTCCTGACCCACCCATCTCACAGCCCTCACTGCCTGGCCCTCCCCTTCCGTGTGAACACAGGCATGGGAAAGGGGATTTGCATATGTCCAGCACTTACTACATAATGCCAGGTGCCAGAATGTTCCAAACATGAGCTATGGCTGCCACAGAGAAGGAAGGGCCAGGTCAGACTCTGATCCTCCTCCATGCCTGGCTAAGCCTGGCTAAGCCTGGACAGCCACAGGGCTCTCTGGTTTACCTGACTTCACTGGTGGTTGTGGGGCTGGAGATGCAGACCTCACATCCATCTCCTCAACCAGTTCTGTGCCTTCCTGAGGGATATTTGTCTTCACTGTGTGGACCTCCATCTTCTTATTCAGTGTGGGCCTAGCTGTGGGCACCATCCCATGATGACCCTGATATGAGGTGAGAGAGCTCCCCTCCCTAAACCCCTCTCTATTGCATTATCTTCTCTGCTCCTCTATGGGAGCCTCCCATCTCAGCTCGGTTTCAACTGAAGTGGCCCATCCCTTCTTCCTGGGCCCCAATATCCCCTGCCAGAATCCCACTTCGACCACCACTCGGCACCCCCACCCCTGTCCCCTCAACACATGGGCCACCCCTGCCCACTTCTCTGGCCCTCCAGTGCCCCAAAAACCTTAGTTGGGTTAGGGGTGTTGGGACCCATCTGCCAAAGACAACCCTAGAAGACCCAGGTTCAAGGTATCGGGGCCCAATTCCGCCCAATCTCCTCCTCTCCACCACCGATGGTGTGAACCTCACCCTCAACCTGGCCCCACTCCTCTCAGTGTAGGAAGATTTGTGGGTGAGGGAATGAACCTCCTCCATAGAAGGAAGATAGGGACTTAGAAGTCACCCCCATCCCCTCTTGGTCATGCCCTCAGTAGTCACCGGTTGTTATGAAGCAACTTCTGGAGGCATTGGAGCTGAGAAAGCTGTTGCATCTCCTAACTGGTGCTGCATCTGTTGCAGAGACATGGTCCCCCCAGTGCCTCTTAGGTATCACCAGCCAGCCAACCTCCACTTTCAAGGACACTGTGCAGTTAACTGCTGGAGCCATCACCAAAGACCCAGATTCAACGTAGTGAGTCCCCCTCCTCTCGCCCCCTTCCATTGCCCTCTTCTCCATTCTCTCCCCTGCCCCCCAGCAGGAGCCATCCCTAGGACAGGGCTCTTAAGTGTTAAGTGAGCTGAATCCCTCTTCTTCTCCCCTTTCTATTACTAGGTTCTCCACTGGAGTCCCCTTCCTCATTATCCCCCTGCCCATCAGCAACCCCACACCGTCCTTCAACTTCCCAAAACCAATTGTTTCCCCTGTCCACCCCAAATCATGCTTCCCCACCCAAGTGCCTGCCTTACCCTTTGCTTTCCCCATTCCATCCCCCATCCCTTACATCCCCTGCCACCCATTCCCACCATTCCGCATCCCAGCCCTTCCTGTATGAAGGGATGTGTGTGGCATGCACGTAAGTAGACGATGCAATTGGACTGAACCAAGGCAACACAGTCGTTGGAGAAGGAAAGCAGGGAATCAGAGTCTTCCCTGTCCACCATTACACCTTTGATCTTGTAGCACATTTGGTTGCTCAGTTCCCCTACATCTGCTGGTACTGGAGCTAATGTTGGTTCCTCTTTATCATGACCATTTGGGACCTCTACTTTCCTGGTCAGTTTTGGGGCCATCGGCAGGAGCCATCCCTAAACAGTCCTGAATCAATGTAAGTGGGGCCTAACTCCTCCCAGCTGGTCCCCCTCTCCCTGCCCACCCTTATCCCCACTCACCTCTTGACCCTAGTGCCCCACCCACCCCTCTCCCTGTCCACCTCCTGGCTCAGCCCCTCCTGTGGGAAAATATGTTCAGGTGAAGGAACATGCATGTGTCCACATACAACACACAGAAGTGGTGCCAGACTGGTCTGAATCCAGTTGTGGTGGCCGCAGAGAAGGAAGGCCCTGGCTCAGAGTTTTTTCAGCATCCCTTTCCAGCTATGACTTGTAGAGTTTCGGGTTCCTTGTTTTCCCCATGTCCACTGGCATTTATGGGGTTGGAGGTGCAGCCCTTGCCTCCCTCTCTCAACTGGTGTTATGCTTGGCACAGCCACTAGGGGAGCCTGATGGATGTTCAGCTTCACCATATGACCTTCTGCTCAATGTGGGCCCAGGTGTGGGAGCTATTTTCAGAGGACCCCATAAGGTACATGAGCCCCTCTCCTTCATTCCTTGTTTTGTAATTTCTCCCCTGACCCCTGTGGGAGAAATTTCAGAACAGCCCTGTTTTGAGAAAATTTGGTTCCACCCCCTCTTCTGAGGCTTCTATAACATCTGTTCCACCTCCTCTTTTGGCTGTGGCCTGTTTTCCTAGGGATTATGGGACAAGAGCTGGGGATGTTGCCACAATCAACAACCCACTACAGCTTCAACTGCAACAAGGAGGTTCTGCCTATGGACCTCGTCATCCTCACCTGGTACGCTTCCATCTTTCTGGTCTGCTTCTTTCCAAGTGATGGTGCCATCCCACATGCCCTGGTTTCGAGGTTAGTGGACCACATCACCCCTACATAGAAACTGATCTTGGGAGAAGGGTTGTGCCCCTGTGTATACATTCATACGAACACACAGACATGATGCCAGATTGAACTGGAGGTGCTCAACAGGACCAAGAGAAGGGAGGCCAGATCTTGGAGTTTCTCCCCTCCCCAACTTGCTTTCTCCACCAAGGTCTGTGTATCCCAAGGTTATAGTACTGGAACTGTGGATGCTACTGTCCTCCCCAACCAACACTCCTTCTGTCCCTGTCTGATATAAGTGGGTGCCCTTCCACTCTACCATTGAGGGAACAAATTGCTAGTAAGGGATTTTGTGCATGAATGCATGTGTTTACTGGAATTTATGCAGGTTGTGCCAGAGTGGCCAGGCAGGTGCTACATTAGACCTAGGAGAAGTAAGGTCAGGTCTTGCAGACTGCCCGGAGGTGGAGCCCAGTTACCTGTTCTTCACTTTGTGGATAGCCATCTTGCTGGTTCCTCCCAGTAGTCCCAGTTACTCTCATCCCAGATACACCAATTTTGCGGCAAGTGTGCCTTCTTCCTGGTTTCTGGGAAATAATCCCCCGGGGGGGGGGGGGGGGTTGTGTATGTGATTGTAACTGTGCATACCCAAGCTTGAGGTATACACATTTGCCTCTTCCTGTTAAATTGTGGTTCCAAGGGAAGGAAGGCCATACACAGAGTATTTCAGGCTTCCCTTCCCTGCGTTGCCCTGGGTTATGGGCTTAGAGCCTGCAAAGATTCTGTCTTTCCAAACCAGTGATCCACCTGCTACAGAGCATGATGAACTCTTATACTTTACTTTTTTTTAATACTGTAGAGATTGTTTACAATTACATGAGAAAGGGTTTACAATTACATGAGGGCACATCCCTTCCAGCATCTGTTATTAGAGTTCTTTTTTATATTAATAAGTTTTTTATATTATGAAAATACCGTGCAGAAGAGTAACAATGACATGAACAAGGTAATGAGTACATTTCTTATCAAGAAAGAAATGTACATGAGTACATTTTTCATCAAGCATTGTTGCCTCCTCCTTTGTTTTTCCCCTACCATCCATTCCCTCCCATTTCCACAACTATACATCCCTAACCCCTGCCTAAATTGGAAAGTTTATTTTTCAACAGTGTTTTGTACATCTCATTATTACAATGGGTCAAGTTGTATCCCTTATTAAACATTTTGATTTTTTCCCTTCCCCTCCCCAAATTATACAAACATCGAATACAGTGAAACGGGATAGACCGTGGGGGAGGGACATACAAAGGAACAAAAAAAATCACATGGTACCTTATAGGTACGTTAGAAAAAATAGCATTAAGGGGAAAAAAACATCTGTCCCAATCTTGGGGTGCATTTCGCTTACTTTTGTCTTATCAGATCATAAGAACATAGTTTCTGACGTTTTCTAGTGTCCTAGACATATACTAATTATTGTAAATAAGGGAAACCATGGGAACTATGTTTCTGTGGGCCTCGCTTACTTCACTTAACATAATTTTTTTCCAAATCTAGCCCTTTCCTAACAAATTGGGCTATGTCATTCTTCCTGATGGAGGCATACAATTTCATTGTATGTATATACCACATTTTCATGATCCATTCTTCTACTGAGGAGCACCTGGGCTGCTTCTATATCTTACGTATGTTAAAAATGCTGTGATAAATATCGTTGTGCTGGTAACCTTAGTATGGCTTTGTATGTGATCGTTTGGGTAAATGCCCAAAAGTGGGATTGCTGGGTCATAGGGGAGCGCTATGTGGAGTCTTTTGAGGAGCCTCCATGTTACTTTCCAAAGTGGTTGAACAAGTTTACTCTCCCACCAAAAATGCAGTAGGGCTCCCTTCTGGGCACATCCCCTCCAGCATTTGTTGTTAGAGTTCTTTTTTGTATTAATAAGTTTTTTATATTGTGAAAATACCGTACAGAGGGGTAACAATGACAAGAGCAAGGTAATGAGTACATTTCATATCAAGCATTGTTGCCTCCTCCTTTGTTTCACCTCACTATCCCTTTCCACCCATCACCCTCCCTGGCCCCCCAGAGTTGTAAAGTTCGTTTTTCGACATAACATCTTGTACATCTCATTGTTGCAATGGACCCACCTGTATCCCTATTTAAACAATTTTTTTACCCTTCCCCTCGACAAATTATACCAACATCAACTACAGGGAAAACAGGGTTTATACCATGGGGGAGGGAAATACAAAGCAACAAAGAAATCATATTTTAAATATGTTAGAAACAATAGCAAAAAAATAAAACATTTGAGTCCTTATCTTGGGATTCATTTAGACTAATGTCAACTTGTCGGACTGCTTCTGCTTGTCTCAGACATATTCTACTTATTGTAAGTAAGGGAATCCATGGGACCTATGTTTCTTTGGGCCTGGCTTACTTCACTTAATATAATTTTTTCCAAGTCTTTCCATTTCCTAAAAAATGAGGCAGTATTTCTCTTAATAGGAGAAATGTCTTCAACAGCCTTTACTCCTTCGACCCCATTTTGATTCCAGTTCAGCTGCATTACAACCTTGAATTCAGAGCAAATCTGGGAATCCCTAGTCACCATGCGGCTCAGCAGGACCACACGTTTAGGGCAGTAGGTGAAGTCAGCTACTGTGTGGGAAGCAGGGGTTTTTGGTTTAGAGGAGGGTCGCACATCCACTCTCACATGGAATTTGGCGGAGCCCAAAGCACTTCCACACTTGCTCAGTTGGGTCCATCTACCCTTTTTTGGGGGGGGGGGGTCCGGTCATGGGGCCTGAATTCTGGGCCTGGGCGCTGTCCCTCAGGTCTTCAGCTCAAGACTAGCGCTCTACCACTTGAGTCACAGTACCACTTCGGGCTTTTTTGTTTTTGCTTATGTGGTGCTGAGGAATCGAACACAGGGCCTCTGGCATGCAAGGCATGCGCTATACCACTGAAGCACCTTCCCAGCCTCAAAACATTGATGAACTTGATTTCTTTTTTTTTTTTTTTTTTTGTCAGTCATGGGGCCTGAACTCTGGGCCTGGGCATTGTCCTTGAGCTCTTCAGCTCAAGGCTAGCACTCTACCACTTGAGCCACAGCACCACTCTACTCCAGTACCCTTGGTTTTTTATTTTTTTATTCAGTATTGAGTATGGATTTGAAGGAAAAATTCAGATGACACCTGACTGCAAAAATGTTTATAAACAAATAAGCCTAGTCTTCTTACATTTTGGTATAAAGCTGTGAACTTCATAACTTTGTAAAACAAGGTATAGAGCAAATACAAGAGGAGAATAAAGTATGTTTACTAAAAAAATGGGGCAATTGTTGGTGGGAGTGTAAACTTATTCAATCAGTTTGGAAAGTACTATGGAAGTTCCTCAAAAAACTGCACCTAGAGCTCCCCTGTGACCCAGCAATCCTACTTTTGGGCATTTACCTGAATGATCACAAATAAGACCATACTAAAGCTACCAGCACAAGTATGTTTATTGCAACATTATTTATCATACCTAAGATATGCAACCAACCCAGATGCCCCTCAGTAGATGAATGGATCAAGAAAATGTGCTATATATAAACAATGCAATTCTATGCCTCCGTCAGAGTTCTTCATTGTAGCCATTCAAACTGGGGTGAGGTGGAATCTCAATGTTGTTTTCATTTCTTTTATGTCTAGAGAGGTTGAGTATTTCTTCATGTGTCTATTGGCCATTGTTACTTCCTCTTTAGAGAAGTTTCTCTTTAAGTCTTTAGCCCACTTATTTATTGGGCAGTTGTTTCTTTGATTATTTGTTGTTGGGCAATTTAATTTTTTGAGCTCCAAGTATATTTTAGATATGAGACCCTTCTCGGTTGTATGGCTAGTGAAGATCTCCCAATACGTGGGCTTCCTATTGATCTTGTTAGCTATGTGCTTTGTCATTTAGAGTCTGTACAGCTTCATGCAATACCATTTGTGCGACCTTTCTTTGATTTGTTGTGTTTCAGGGTCTCTTTAAGAAAATTTTGACGTGTGTCAAGAAGAACTAGGGTTTCTCATATTCCCTACTTTAATGGTTTTAGTTTGTCTTCTCGGACTCTGAGGCCTTTGATTCATTTGGAGGTGATTCTGTTGCAGGGTGATATATGCAGATATAGCTTTAGTTTTCTACAGGTGATTAACCAATTTTGCCATTTAGTGAAGATGCAGTCTTTCTTCCATTCTATTTTTTTTTATCTCCCTCATCGAAGATTAAGTGGCTATAGATCTGTGTGTTCATTTCTGAGGTTTAATTCTATTCCATTGATCCACGTAAGTGGTTCTTCTTCCTTCCTGAACTGTAGGAACCCAATTTTAGTGCAGGGGTTGTGAGGTGTGTCTTCGATCTTAAGAGAACTTGGCTTTTTATCTCTTGCTGTCACTTACTGAATAATAGATATTAAGTTGTAATATACACAAATTTGTTGATATTTTCCTATTTATATTTCCTTTGGGAAATAATTTTCCATTCTTAAAACACTCACTTGTTATTCTTTAAAATTCCATGAGTTGTTTTCTACCTTTGCGTCCTTATTTGTTTTAGGAATTGTTTGCAAAGGATTTAAGTAATGGTGTACTTTGTATTTATTCATATAGATAGCTAGCTATCCTACTGGCTCTTTATTGCATAATCTAGTATCTGATCTCAAGTTCCCAGGTAGGTTTGGTTCTTTTTTCTCTACTATTTACTTACTGTGTTTCTTTAGCTTTAATATCAGACTGTCTTGATTACTGTGTTTCAGT
Organism: Dipodomys spectabilis; assembly: GCF_019054845.1. Classification (NCBI taxonomy): domain Eukaryota; kingdom Metazoa; phylum Chordata; class Mammalia; order Rodentia; family Heteromyidae; genus Dipodomys; species Dipodomys spectabilis. The sequence continues at coordinate 1,255,013 of NW_024870689.1, forward strand.
GTGACAAATTTTCATTTCAGGTGTGATGTGTCCACACTTGTTCTTCCTCATTCTTTGGGTCTTTGATCTTTCACAATCCCTCCCTTCCTCTATTGTTGGAGACAAAACCCAGGTCTTCTGTGTGGATGGCAAGTGCTGTAGCACTGAGCTACACTCCCACCCAGCTCTTAAGTATTTGAAGCAACAGTCACTGGGTCTAGGTGAGGCTTTTTAAAGTTTCCCTCCAGAATTAGCTTCTCTTTACTTAAGGTCCTTGACTTTGGTCAGGGAATAAGAATTTCCAGAGAAGTCACCATGGCAAGAAAAGTTGGCATAGCTTTATTGAGTAAGCAAGCAAACAAACAGCAGTAGACAGATAGAAGCACACTGTCACAGAGAGAAGCATAGAGCTGTTTGTCATCAGGGTTGTTTCTCTGATAAAGCAAAGTCTGTCATAAAGTCATGCAGGTAATTGTTTATCTTTGTCTTTTTCACTCTTGGTGTTAAACCTTTTGAATTCTTGATTATTTATTTGGCGACTCACTCTTTAGTATATTTCTTCCAGGAAAAAATACATTTTGCCATACAACAGATGTTTATCCTTAAAATGAGGAATGCAGTCTGTTGTTTCTCAGGGTGTATTTAGAAGCAAAGAAGATGTGCTTGCATGTTTCTAAATATCTTGTTTCTTTTTGAGTTCCTGTCTGCCATTCCTCAAGGCTTATTTTTCCTAATTGATGGTGCCTCCAACCTATACAAATTGCTGTGTAGGCTTATCATAGTATTGAATTCAATGTCTAGATAGTTTTGATGGAAATTAATACCTACTTGATGCTGTGTATTGCTGCTAACAATTGAGCCATGGTTCTCCTTTAAGCTCTATTCAATTATTTTTCTAAGTTTTAATTTTCTTTACAATGTAAGCTGTATTTTTTGTTAGATAGTTCTTAGTGTGCTTTTCTTGGGTCGTTTTGGTATGAACAACACTGGGGATTGAACTCATACCTCTATATGGGAAGAAAGCACTCTACCACCTAAGTCACAATCAGCTATGGCAGATTTTTTGTTTGTTTGTTTTTCTTGGTCAGGAGGCTTGAACTCTGGGCCTGGGTGCTATCCCTCAGCTCTTCATGTCAAGGCTAGTGCTCTACCACTTTAGCTACAGTGCCACTTCTGTTTTCTGCATGGTTGCTTGGAGATAAGAGTCTCATGGGCTTTTCCTTCCCAGCCTGGAGTTGAACTGAAATCCTCAGATCTCAGCCTCCTGAGTAGCTAGGATTACATGTATGAGCCACTGCCACCTGGCTGTGGTAGTATTTTTTTAACAATTGAAATTATTTATTTTTGTCCTAATTTAAATTAATATTTTTGAGCCATATTCCTACCATTTTTTACCTCTTTTTTCATCCCATGGAATTGTGTATAGGACCTTTATATGTATGTATGTATGTTCCTGCTTCTGTGTACATATGTGCCAACACTGAGGCTTGAATTTCTATAACTTTTTCCAAGCAAGGTTGACAATACACCACTGAAGATATGAGCCATATCTTCAGAGGTTTTTTTGCTGCTTAACTGAAGGTAAGCATCACTATTTTGCTATTTTGAAGGATTAGTTTTTGGATGGCAGTTCAAAGCCAGACTGTGCAGTCTCCTTACCTCTTCCCTCTAATAAACTACTCAGGAAAAGCTGGAAGTGTCACTCTGGCTCTAGGGGTAGAGCACTAGCCTTAATGAAAAGCAACTGATATACAGTGCCTAGGCCTGAATTTAAACCCTGGGGCCAACGGGTTAAAAAAAATAACAAACTCTGAATTGTCTGACCAGTCAAGCTTTAAACCATGATCCTATATATCTTAAGTCTGAAATAGCTGGGATTACAGGTTTGAGCCTTAAGTAATAGTAATAGTTTTCTATTATTATTATTGACAGATTCTTTAAAAAACACATAATGTGACTAAGAGTGGCTCATGTTTATAATCCTTGATACTTTGGAGGGTGAGACAAAAAAACCTCGGTTTGATGTTGGGCCCAATGACAGAATGTCTGAGTCTTATTTCCAACTAACAACCAAAAGTTTGGATGTAGAACTGTGGCCCAAGTTTTAAAGTCATAGCCTTGATCAGAAAAAGCTTAGGGACAGTGCTCACGCAATGAGTGCAAGTCCCAGGATCAGCACAAAAAAATTAAAATAAATAGAGCACAAAATAATCCCAGGTATCACTATGGATAGCTTCCTACTTTTCCTAATAGCCACCACAAAGAAAATTAGACAAACCAACAAATTGTGTATCCACAGCCAGATGAAACTTTAGCTGATATATCTGCACTAATTATATTTTTAAATAGTCTTACACTCTTTCATTTAGAAAGTTAGCCTAAAAATAATGACTGTTGAAGAGAAATTGTATGTGATGACTAGTTCAATACATTTTTCAATACATTTTTTAGTTTTATTAAAAGGAGATGTCACCTATTTATTAACTTTTAAATATATATATATATATAACATATTTAATAAATTTCAACTAAATATTAACTTCACTGTCCTCTAAATTGAAGTGGTGACCTATATTTTATATCAGAGTGAGTTATTTAAACATTAGGGAGATAACTGAGGCAATGAAAAGGGGAGCAGGAATAAATGTTCCTTTCAGAGCAACTTGGTTTCAGGCTGACCACCAAGGTAGGTCTTCAAGAGGCCAGGGCTGTTTCTCATTCCTAAGGTGCCTTTCCTTGTCTGGTCCTCCTCCCCTTGAGTCTAATCAAAGGAATTGCTTATATGTGTGAGAACAGCAGCAGCTTGATTTAAGGTTTCCTTTAAATCATCTTTCTTATGTTTAAATGCAGGAACTAGAGAAGTCACTGGCTGCCTGAACTCTAACTTTTAAAGAACTTCCAAGTATGAAGTCCAATCTGAGCTGCCACATTGTGGAGGAGGACATGGTGGTGGCAAAGAACAGATAGAACTTTTGCACAGAACATGCACATTCGTCCTCCTGTGTGTAAGTCAGTAAGTCTGCCTATAGGAAACTGCAATGTCCCAAAATTTCAATGTTAGAAAGAAGCTTTAATTTTGTTAGAGTTCTTTTTCAGTGGGATCCCTGCTTCTCCACTGTTCCTTTAGATTCTGTAATTTTAGAAGGCAGCAGCATGCTTAACAGAAACAACCCTTCCTTCCACAGCACTGGATGCTGCAAGTCTGTACACATTTATGGAAAGTTTTGAAAATATCAGGGAGGAGAACAATAAGAGGGATGGCGTTCTAATGGGGTTCAGCTATTATTGCTTAGATGGTGATGTGTTGTCTGTATGTTGAAAAGCCTCTGGCCTTGCTTGAGCAACACTTCATCTGAGCCTAATAGCAGGGGTCACACTGGGCTCCTCTACATACACATATAATCAACTTCTTTTTAGAAATGGTGGGTTTTGTAATCTATTAGAAGCTATCAGATTAACTGCTTGAACTGAAGAGGGTACAGGTACTTAGCTGTTCACTGCTACTCAGGATAGTCCAGGTTAGAATGTCCCACAAGATCTTAGTTTTAGCAGCTTTCAACCAGGATGCAGTCTCAGGTGATGAAATCAGACAGGAGTGCAGTCTACTTCTTCCACAGTGGAGGAGGTCAGGGTAACTATGTAGATTTTCTCCAGGTGACTGTCAGGCTGTAGCAGCAGCAGGGTTTTTTCAGTGGCTCCAAAGGACTGTCACACTCGTGCTGGGTTGCAAATTCCTACACAGACTGGTTAAGGATACATTACATAGGCTTGGCAAGCTGTGGCCCCGTTGGTTTTTAATACTGTTTAGACAATAGCCTAGGATAATTTACCAAAATGACAAACTTTTACTAATCAGATATTTTGGTAAACAGACACAGAAGGCTTAGATGTAATTATCTCTGACAGATGCAGTCTCCACCCTTGCACACCTGTTAACACTATTCTTTATACCTTTTTCTAAAAAGTAATAAAAATTATTACTTTATATATTTTGCCTCATTTTTCCAAAATGGACTCTGGACTCTTGATCTTAAAAGGGGGTTTATGGGCGAAGGTCCATCTTCTGTAAGTTCTTCAAGCTGACTTGAGGGGCGTTGATCCTACCTTGCAAGGAACTTATAAGCTTAGCTTATTTAAAAAAGAGGCTACTGGGGTGAGATGTCATTAAGAACAATATTTTAACTTTTGACAACTGCACAGACCATTTCTCCAGCTACAGAAGTGTAGCTTGTTTAGCACTCTGGTTTGCAAAAGCATCTTTCTGGATGACTTATGAATGTGATCTCTCGTGACCCTACAATGCCTAAGTTATCTGTGCAGGCCTTTAGAGAGATGTCAATAAAAACACACTCAGTTTTATAATCCCCCCCATTTTTTTTGGACAGGTGAATTTCATGAAGCTGGTGTCAGCTCAGTTAATGCCAATTAGGGCTTTTAGCACATACAGGACTTGGGAATTAAACTATCCCTCACAATTTATAACTCTAGCTCTTTACTACTATCACAGAGGATTGGCAAGTTAATGTCTCTTACAAGGTAGATAGTCATGGACATTAGGAATGCTTACAAACTATCTTCTCATGACCTCCTGGCTCTGACCAATTTGTGAAGGGCCATGCACAAATGACTCTAGGATCTGACATTATTTCTGCCATCCAAGCAGTGGCTTACTGCCTCTGGATGCTCTTCCATTGATTTTGTCCCAGGAGTGTCTTCTCCACACTGAGATAAATCCCTTATTGGCATTTCCCTTAGCTAGTTGCTGGACTTGAACTTGGGTCCTGATTGCTGTCCTTCAGCTCTCCAGCTCAAGGCTAGCAGTCTGCCACTTTGAGTCCCAAAGCCACTCTGCTTGCAATTTCAGCACTCTGTTAGCTGATTAGAGGTGACAGTCTCACAGGGACCTTTTTTGTCTGGGCTGGCTTTGAACCTGTGTGCAGATCAATGAATCATGTATATATATATATATATATATATATATATATATATATATGTATATATATATATATGTATATGTATATGTATATGTATATGTAGATACATATATATGTTGTTGTGAAAATACCATACAGAGGAGTTACAATTACATGAGCAAGAAATTGAGTACATTTCTTATCAAGCATTGTTGCCTCCTTTGTTTCCCCTTCCCATCTCCTCCCCAACCCCCCCACCTACCACGCCAAAATTGTAAAGTTCATTTGTCGACATAACGATTTGTACATCTCATTGTTGCAATGGGTCCACCTGTATCCCTATTTAAACTAAAAGACCACTTTACTCCAATTAAATGCAACAAGGTTGTCAACATAGAAGTACTTTTAAGCATGCTCTTACCTGGAACTTATTAAGAGCCAGAGTTACAACTGACAAACTTGTAAAATCCTCTGTGCTTTTCTCTGGGCTTGCTGCAAACTGTTAAAAACAAACAAACATAAGAGCAAACTGGAATAGCAAAATTATTTTGGTAATCCTAATTTTTCCTTTGTGCACTTTGGGGCAAATGTTCAGAACGATTTTACTTTTAAACTTTATATCCGAAAATCAATTCCTACTTTTTTAAGCCTCTTATCAATCTCTTTTAATACTTTATATTTTAGTTTTCATTTGCATTTCGCAAAGATCCCTTGAAATCTTGAGGCCAAGTGTCACTCATTGTCTCTTGGCTGCTTGTTTTAAGACAAATATACAATAAAACTTTTAAACACAAATGATAAATTTTCCCTAATGCAAGAATTACAATCACCATCACTGTACCAAGAAGCTAGACTTAACACCTTTATGACTTTTAAAAACATATCCTAATTGTAGAAGATTATTGAAAGCAATTCACATTATACAAATAAAATTTTAATCCTCTTTTTAACACCTCTTTAATCTTAATTTTAACACATCCAAGGAGCAGTTTTAGGAATACGAATCAGATCATCACAACACTAATTTTTACCATCATGTTTCCAGTGTCTAGCTACAGGAAAAGGGATAGAACAAAGATGAGCCACTTGGCTCCTCCTATGGAATGGGGACACACCCAATCTGAATCTTTAGGGTTAGATGAACTGTGTTTGTGCCAACTTGCCCTCTTTCACCATGCGTGGACTCCTCCCAGGGCCCATCTCACCATCTGTGGACTCCCCCCCGAACCTGTCCCACCATGTATAACCAGCTGAACTGCATTTCTGCCTCACCCCTAAAGATAGGTCTTCTGTTGGCTTCTAAGTTTTTCCCCTTTCTTTTCTCTTGGTTCTTGATTGAAGTACACAGTTTTAAACAGACAGTACAGGTAACGTCTTTGACAGTGTTAAACTAAACTTTATATTTGTATTTCCAATATTTATCCCCAAATTTTAACCAAGGGAACTAAATCTCAAACAGCCAATACATTTTTGTTAAGCCAGATAACTTGATTACAGTGTAAACAGCTTTGTGCATTTTAAAATATTAGATTTCAAAATACCAGATTTTTAATTTTCAAGTTAAATAATCCTTAAAAAGCATTTTAAGCTTTTTTTGAAGATTCTTCAAAATATTTGGTAATATCCAAACCTCATAACCTTTTGAATTTTAAACTTAAACAATTCTTATCTTGAACATGTTCACACGCATAAAAAACACACTCACACTGATCTTAAAGTGTGCAAAAATTAACATCATTTGTACGTACAATTTCTAAAATCTTCAGATAACAAGTATTTAAGACAAGATTTTCCTTTTTTTTTTAACACCTTTGTTGAGCTTCATTTTCCCAGGGCTTGAATGTTTCCTAAGGTATTTCACCAAATAATCTTTTGAATACCTTTAGTTGGAGGAAGTCTGCGGGGGGGGGGGGGGGGGGGGTCACCTGAAACTAAACAGGACCAGCTGAATGTCTTTCAATCAGGCTCACAGCAGTTTACACCCTCCTCTCAGGCAGCGTCCATAGGGAGAAAATTCAGTCTGAGACTTGAAGGAGACCAAGCTAGTCCATCAAATTTCCATGCCTCACAGAGGGGGATAAAGCAGAGAAGAACCAAAGGCTGAGTTGGGGACTAATTGGCCCCATCTCATCCTTACCAGAACTCTGTGCTGCTCCCACTCAGGAAGCGGAATCCAGAGTCTGCTGAGTGAGCCTGCAACTCTCACCCAGAACTTCTCTATCTCAGAAAACATAGAACAGAAAACACACCAAAATAAACAAGACAGATAAGTGGCCACAAAGACAAAATCAGATCTCAGTGAATGTGTCAATATCTCACCACCATTCACTCACCAAGCGACTCAAACCCCGTCTACTCACCTCCGGAGGATATTTCTTTTAGATTCCTGCAAACATTGACCCAGGGGCCTTCTAAGATGGAGGAGAATTCCCTGTCATCTTGGGTCAAGAGAAAGAAGTCCCCTCAGACTGGCAGGTTGTCCCCATGCTCACACACCCTCGGCCAAGGCCTGAGGCTGAGATCTAACTGGGGCCACTTGCAGGTGGTCAGAGTCAGTTTCATAATTGACAAAGAAGCAAGTTACAAAAATAGAACTAGCAGGGATTTTTGTTTGTTTGTTTGTTTTTTGAAATATTTAAAATGAAGTAGGACAAGGTCTAGGGATGTCCCAGGAGTGGACACTTTGTCCCATATTTTTCCCATAAAGTAAATCCAATTACAAACATGGCAAGCAAAAGCGAAAGCACAATGAGACACAGACAGAATCGATTATACACAGAATGAGGAGGGATCCCAAAACCAAAAGTTACTTTTTCTCTCAACCTATTTTCTCCACAAGCAAGCACCCATTCAACTAGGCCTGCTAAGACTGGTGGAATTGAGGGGTCCAGGAGTCCCTGGACCTCCTTGGCTGGAGGGAACTCTGGTGCTTCCAGACTCATTTGACTTTTGACCTCATTCTGGCGACTTCGTTATCTAGGTCGACTGCGCTTACGTTGAGGATTTTCTCAGAACTTCTCTCCAACAGCTGAGTGCCCACACACTGTCTTCCATGCCTGGGACTTCAATCCCCCTCAGGCTGGAGCAGCTAAGAACTCTATCCTGGATGATCCCCCATTAAATGTAGTAGGAAGACCCCTACTCAGGCAGGCAAACCCACCTAGTCGTCGGCAGTAACAGACCCCACCACAACAAACTTGTTAACAAAGATGCAACTCTATTGAGGAAGTTCCTACTGTGACCAGTAAGGGCCACAGCACAGGATCGGGAGCTGATACTGCGACCCCTAGTGGCCCCATTCTTTGGTTTTTAAAGGCAAAAACCTATGAGGTTAAGCCTGGTCACCCTCAGTTGACCATTGGGATCATAACACAAACAAAGGATTGTATAGTCATACCAGACCACACACAGGTGGCCAATAGGCAGAGTTTAACGTAAGCATGTGCAAAAGGCAGGGTTTATGGTAAGCAAGTGGTGTCACCAGTTGGAGCCAAATTACAACCTGTTTTATGGGTTAGTCTTTAACTGATCAAGGGTGGGTTAGGTTGTTAAGGGGAGGGGGACCAGATGCATTTTCTTCATTCCAGGAAGTAGGCCAACCAAGTCTAAAATCTCTAAAACAAAGGCCTAGCTCAAAATGGAATCATACCAGCTTCGGCCCCATCTCAGGGTCCACTTCAATTACTATTTATTTAAATGGGGTTTTTAAACAATCCTATTTAAAAGAAATCCACATGTTGGACTGGGAAGGTGGCTCAGTGGTAGAGCACTTGCCTTGCATGCATGAGGCCCTGGGTTTGATCCTCAGTACCACATAAGCAGAAAAAAAAGCTGGAAGTGGTGCTGTGGCTCAAGTGGTAGAGTGCTAGCCTTGAGCTGAAGAGCTGAGGGACAGCGCCCAGGCCCAGAGTTCAGGCCCCACGACTGGACCCCCCCAAAAAAATAAAGCCACTTGTTGACATTCACTGTAAGTGAGTTCATGACAGACAAGGGTAGGCATGATGATATCCAGCAAGGACTGCAATGCAGGATAACAAGTACTCAGGATAGTACCATTCAATTGAGAAGTAGTAGACAAGCTTTGGCACTCCCGTTGCACTGCTAGCAATGGGAAGGCTTAAACCTCTTCCTCCACCAAGTCTTCTTCAAATTCCCTCTCTTCACCAGCAGTGGAATCTTGTCACTGCTGGTACTCAGACAGTAGGTCATTTATATTCCTCTCATCCTCAGTGAACTCCATCTCATCCAGGACTCTTCTGAGCAACACTGCTATGCTTTTAGATACAATTTGGTGAAATAAAGGAAATGTTTTCAATGTTTCTGGGACCCTAAAAAACACACAGGTTGTAAAGTAAGTAAAGACAATGTGGAGGAAGATACATTTTAACCCAACTAAATACTTCTAGAAATGAAAAACAAACCCTGCCTCAATACTGGAAATGTAGTTACTTTCACAGGAGGGACAGGATCACAATGAGGTCAGAGGAAAGCTAAGCTGCAAGCACTTGTCTGCACCTTGCTCACACGTTGCTGTGTTTTCATTTCTGGTATCCTGAAGTGGTTCCCTGTTATTGCCAGGCCTTTGAAATGATCAGAAGCCCTGAGACCTTGCTGGAGGTTATCTCTGCAGGCTGTTCTTTCCCTTCAGAGACTGCTCTGTCATGGAGGGCTTGCAGAGTGGCACTGATCTGAGCTGTTTGAGTGGCCAGGGGCATGACTCCCATGGACTGGAATAGGTGGGTTATGTGTGGATGATATCTAGATGGATAAATGCTCTGTCCAGCAATGGGAACTGGGGTGCCTTGATGTTAGGACCCATGGACCATTATGACATGCCAAATATGAAGTTGTCTGCCCTGAAGCTCTGGGCAGAGGCTAAGGTTCCAGGCTCAAGGTCCACCATGATGTCCCTAGGAACTTATTTGTTGCCTGTGGGAACAAGAGTTGACTTATACCTATATTTGACAAGGAACTTAGGGGAAGAGCTTATGATTCTAAGTCGCTCTCAGCATTTATTACAGAAATTACAGCATTTGGGACATGGAAAAACAAAAGAAATCTTGAGCATGAATCAACATGCAAAAGGTTTCAGCAACTTTAACATTTGCAGTTGTCTATTTCCATGAATATTCATTCCTTTGTTTGGGCATGGTGGCCAAATTCTCAGCTACTCAGGAGGCAAAGATGAGCATCAGGGTTTGAGCCTAAAAGGGCAAAATAAAGATGAGAACCACTTATTTTTGGTTGGTCATGGGGCTGAACTCTGGGCCTGGGCACTGTCCCTTAGTTCTTCAGCTCAAGACTAGCACTTTATCGCTTGAGCCATAGCCCCACTTACAGTTTTTTTGAGTGATTTATTGGAGATAAGAGTCACAGGGACTTTCCTGTCCAGGCTGGCTTTGGACCCTGATCCTCAGATCTCAGCTTCCTGAGTAGCTAGCATTACAGGCGTGAGTCACCAGCGCCTATAAGCAAGAACCTTTTTTTTTTTTTTTTTTGTTAATTTTATTTTATTGTAAATGTGCTGCATATAAGAGTTACAGTTAAATGAGTAAGGAAATTACATTTCTTCTCAAAAATTGTTACCTCTCCCTTTGTTGTTATCCCACTATCCTTTCCCTTCCCCAATTAGCTTTCTCAAGAAAATGAGACAGGTGCCAGGCAACAGTGGCTCATGACTGTAATCTTAGCTACTCTGGAGGCTGAGATCAGAGGATCGCTGTTCTAAGCCAGCCCGGGCAGGAAAAGACCATGAGACTCTTATCTCCAATAAACTAACAGAAAACCAGAAATGGCACTGTGGCTCAAGTGGTAGAGCTGCTTGCCTTGAGCTGAAGAGTTGAGGGACAATGCCTAGGCCCAGAGTTCAAGCCCCATGTCCGACAAAATTAAAAGAGCCAAGTGTGGCTATTCAGTAAGTAGATGTAGGAGGAATTCAAGTATAAGTCTTTCCTGGGGAAAAATATACACAATATATATTTCTTGTCTTATAATGTTACATTAATGGTTATCAAATAGCACATATCCCTGTATTCAAATACTCAGAGGAAACTTGGGCAATTACTTACAATTAGCCATTTAACCTGAGTTGGCCAAAGGGACAGCAGTTAAAATGATAAAATACCTGTTTGAAAATGCCCCCTTTTCTGAACATTCACATAAAGAAAACTGGCCATCTTGCTGGATATACAGGATCTAATAAAGACACAACCTAAAATATTGTTCATAGGAGTGACACAATCCCACACAACCACTTTCAACCAAGGAACTAGAAGATTTCATCTTAGACGTTACTTAAACAATATTTACACAAAATATCAAGGTGAGAACATCCCAAAATGTAGATCCATAAATCAAATAAATTAAATAGCTTTATCCTTTTGTTTGAACTTGTTCATTGGCTTATTACACAGGAAAGCCAAATTCCCATGATTCTGTTTTTATACAGTAATGTAGAATGGAAACTCTTAATATAAAATTAAATGACCTTTACATTGACTGTTACACAAACTCAAAATCTAATCTGTAGACTTCAGTTAGGTTGTCTGTATTAGGAAAGACAATATTAATCATTTAAAACAATGTTTACACATTAATTTTTCTACATCAGAAGAATGCTTTCTTACTTTAAAACCTTAAAAAGAATTTATTGTTGGCTAAGTATTCATATTCAAAATGCTCAAGACCAGAAGTGTTATAGATTTCAGGATGAGACAATTTATTTATGCTTTGTAATTTGGACTATTCTCATGCATATTAGTGACTGAACATCCCTCTTTAAAATTTTAAAATTGGGGAGGGAAGGTTGCTGAGTGGTAGAACGCTTGCCTTGCATGCATGAGGCCTTGCGTTCGATTCCTCAGCACCACATAAGCAAAAAGTAAAAAGCCACAAGTGGTGCTGTGGTCCAAGTGGTAGAGCAATAGCCTTGAGCTGAAGAGCTCAGGGACAGCATCCAGGCCCAGAGTTCAGGTCCCACATCCGCACCCCCAAAAAAATTTTAAATTTTGAATTAAAAATATTTTTTTTAGAAATGCAATCTGTATTTTAAAGAGGGCAATGTAACTAGACTCTGGTTGCTGAAGCATGTAATTCTAGCTACTCAAAGGTCTGAGAATTTAGGATCGCAAATTGAAGCCAGCTGGGGCAGGAAAGTCTGGGAGACTCTCATCTCCAAGAAATTAGCCAAAATAGATGGTAGTGGAGATGTGACATAAGTGGTAGAACATTAGCCTTTAGCAAAAGAAGCTCATGGTCAGTGCCAAGATCTTGAGCTTAGAAGGATGACTAGCACACAATAAAACGGCATTGGATTGTATTTGTTTTTTTACAATTTTTTTATTTTGAAAATACCATACAGACGAGTTAAAATTACATGAACAAGGTAATGAGTACATTTCTTATTGAGCATTGTTGCCTTCTCCTTTGTTCCCCTTCCACCACTCCCCATTCCTTCCCCCCAAACGCCAAAGCTGTAAAGTTCATTTTCTACATAACGTCTTGAGCATCTCAATGTTGGAATGGGTCCACCTGTATACCTTTTAAAACAGTTTGATTTTTCCCTTCCCATCCACAAATTATACCAACATCACATCCAATGAAAACAGGGTTATACCATGGGGGAGATACATACAAAGCAACAGAGAAATCTTCTTATAAATATGTTAGAAACAATAGCAATAAAGAAAAACATTTGAGTCCTTATCTTGGATTGTATTTAAATTATATTTTATCAATTGTTTTAGAATACATATTTAGGCAGTCTCATTTTTAATTATGTAAAATGGGGTCATGCCTATAATCCTAGCTACTCAGGAGGCTGAGATGGAGGATGATGGTTCAAAGCCAGGCAGGGCATGAAAAGCCAGCAAGGCTCTTATCTCCAATAAACCACCAGAAAACTGGAAGTGGCACTGTGGATTAATTGGTAGTGCCACTTGTCTTGAGCTGAAGAGTTGGTGGGTAGAGCCTACATTCAAAGTTATTGCCTCATGACCGACAAAAAAAAATCCAGTTGTAGCTCGTCAGCAAGTAGAGGTAGGGGGAATTCACATATAAGGTGTCCTGGGGAAATTCCCAAGAGTATACTCAAAAATTAAGATATCTGGTTGAGTGGCTCACGTGGATACAGCACTTGACTTACAAGATGAAGGTCCCAAATTCAAACTACAATAATACCCCTTTTTTTTTTTTTTTTTTTTGGCGGTTGTGGGGCTTGAACTCTGGGCCTGGGCGCTGTCCCTCAGCTCTTCAGCTCAAGGCGAGCGCTCTACCACTTGAGCTACAGCGCCACTTCCGGTTTTCTGGTGGTTTATTGGAGATAGGAGTCTCACGGTCTTTCTTGCCCGGGCTGGCTTTGAACCGCGATCCTCAGATCTCAGCCTCCTGAGTAGCTAGTATTACAGGCGTGAGCAACCAGCGCCCCGATTACAATACTACCCTTAGAAAGGCACCAACTCCTTCCTTGTCATTAGTTTTCCTCGGGGAATTATTCTGCCATGATATGGGAAGCCAGATGGGAGACAATCACCAGCTGCCTCATTGTAATGTACCTCGATTCTCTGCAGCTGTAAGCTGCTGTCTCCATAGTAGTTGCCAGTGCAGTCAATGCTGTGCTCGTTGTTTAGTATTTCCTAAAACTGAGATGGAAAGAGAAGTGTATTATGGCCTAGGACGTTACGTGTCCGAACAATGCATTTTAAAGTAATTATAAGAAACCCATGTCCTGTTGACACTAATATATTTGTGAAAAATGATTACATTTTCTAAATTAAAAAAGCACAGAAATTGGTGGTATTTTAGTTTTGCTAATCATTGCGATCTGGCTGAATAAAAGACCTCTAGATTCTTCTATGAGTATTCCATCTTATATGATACCATATTCTGTTTGGATTCTATGACGAGAACGTGGCCTTATATGGAGATGATATTGCCAAAGCTGTATCTTTTTTTAAAATTTTATTTTTTATGAACATACTGTACAGAGGGGTTACAATTACATGGGCAGGAAAATGCGTACATTTGTTATCAAGCATTGCAGCCTCCTCCTTTGTTTACCCTTCACATCCCTTCCCAGCCTCCCCCCCACAAGCCTCCCCCTCCCCCCGCACCAACGTTGTAAAGGTCATTTTCGACATGACAATTTGTACTTCTCATTGTTGCAAGAGGTCCACCTGTATCCTTAAACGACTTGTTTTTCCCCATCTCCTCCACAAATTATACTGACATCAAATATAGTGAAAGCAGGGGTTATACTGTGAGGGAGGGACATACAAAGAAACAAAGAGATAATCTTATAAATGCATTAGAAACAAATGAATGAAAGAAAAAAGCATTAAAATACATATCTAAGGGTTCATTTTCCTGACATCACGTTATCTGACCTTTTCGGCTTGACTCATACATATACTAGATATTGCAAATAAGGGAAACCATGGGACCTATGTTTCTTTGGGCCTGGCTTACTTCACTTAATATAATTTTTTCCAAGTTTTTCCATTTCCTAACAAATGGGGCAATGCCATTCTTTCTGATGGAGGCATAGAATTCCAATGTGTATATATACCACATTTTCTTGATCCATTCATCTACTGAGGGTCATCTGGGTTGGTTTCATATCTTAGCTACAATAAATAATGCTGCAGTAAACATAGTTGTGCTGGTAGCTTTAGTGTGGTCTTGTTTGTAAACATTTGGGTAAATGCCCAAAAGTGGGATTGCTGGTTCATAGGGCAGCTCTATGTGAAGTCCTTTGAGGAACCTCCATACTGCTTTCCAAAGTGGTTGAACAAGTTTACACTCCCACCAACAATGCAGTAAGGTTTCCTTCTGTCCACATCCTCTCCAGCATCTGTTGTTGTTAGAGTTCTTGATTTTTGCCATTCTAACTGGAGTGAGGTGGTATCTCAGTGTTGTTTTGATTTGCATTTCTTTTATGGCTAGGGAGGATACTACAATTCTAAATATCTATTCGCCAAACAACGGAGAACCCAAATTTATCCAAGAAACACTACTTTCCCTCAAATCCCACATAGATCCAAAGACTAATTGTTGGGAATTTTACCACACCATTTTCCCTACTAGATAGATAAACGTGGCAAAAACTCAACAGAGAAACCGCAGATCTACATAGTTGAACTACATAGTTCAACTAGATTTAACAGACATCTATTGAATATTTCACGCAGCAGCATAAGAATACACGTTTTTCTCAGCAGCACATGGAACGTTTTCTAAAGTAGACCACGTTTTAGGCCACAAAGCAAACTTGCCCAAATTCAGAAACATTGAAGTTATACCTTGCATTCCCTCAGACCACAAGGGAATAAAATCAGAACTCAACAAAAAAAGCCACGAAAGAAAGTCGTATAACACATGGAGGCTGAACAACACACTGCTGAGTCATGGAAGGGATTAGAAAGGAAATTAAACTGTTCATGATATTCAACAAAAATTAGCACACAAATTACTAGCTCCTCTGGGACACAGCAAAGGCAGTACTCAGGGGCAAGTTTATAGCTCTGAGTTCCTACATCAACAAATTGGAGAGAACTGAAACCAACAATATAATGAGACTTCTGAACCTCCTTGAAGAAGAGCAGCAAGATAAACCCCAATGCAATAGACAGAAAGAAATAATTAAAATTAAATCAGAATTAAATGAATTAAAATCCAAAAAACTATAGAAAGAATCAACAAAACAAAGAGTTGGTTCTTCGAAAAACTTAACAAAATTGACAGGCCCTTAGCAAATCTTATCAGAAAAAGAAGAGAACACACCCAAATAAATAAACTCAGAGAGTAGAATGGAAACATCACCACGGAAACAACCAAAATTCAGAACATTTTAAGGGAATATTTCTCAAAACTTTATGCTAATAAGTTTGAGAACTTGGCAGAAATGGACCTTTTCCTAGCAAATATTGACATGCCAAAACTAAACCAAGATGAGTCAAACCATCTTAACAGGCTCATATAAAGCATTGAAATAGAAACAGCAATAAGAGACCTCCCATCTAAGAAAAGTTGAGGACCAGATGGCTTTACAGCAGAATTCTACAAGGCCTTCAAAGCACCAACACACCAATACTCCTGCAAATCTTCAATAAAATTGAAAAAGAAAGTTCACTACCGAACACATTCAATGAAGCCATCATAACCCTCATCCCAAAACCAGGAAAGGACTCATCAAAGAAAGAGAATGATAGACCCATTTCTTTGATGAACATTGATGCAAAACTTCTCAACAAAATTTTGGCCAGTCTACTTCAACAATTCATCCAAAAAATCATACACCAAGATCAAACAGGTTTGACTTCAGGGATGCAAAGCTGATTCAATATATGGAAATCAATTAGTATAATTCATCACATCAATAGGAGCAATGATAAGAAACACATGATTATCTCAATAGATGCAGAAAAAGCATTTGACAAGATCCAAAAACCCTTTATGATGAAGGTTCTGGAAAAATTAGGAATCCTTGGAATATTCCTCAATACAGTAAAGGCTGTATATGACAAACCTACAGCCAACATTATAATAATGGTGAAAAACTAAAGCCATTTCCTCTTATCTCAGGAACAAGACAAGGATGTCCACTCTCTCCAGGTCTCTTCAATCTAGTATTAGAATGCCTACCTACAGCAATAAGACAAGATGCAAACATAAAGGGGATCCAAATAAAGAAAGAGGAAGTAAAACTTTGCCTCTTAGCAGATGACATGATCTTGTATTTAAAGAATCACATGGAGTCCACTCCCAAATTTCTCCAGCTGATTCAAATGTTTGGCAAAGTAGCAGGGTATAAAATTAACCCCCAGAAATCAATGGTTATTCTGTATGCCAACAATGAGAAAAGTGTGGCTGAATTTAGGAAAGCAACTCCATTCGTGATAACTAGGAATTAACATAACCAAAGGAGTGAAGGACCTCTATGATGTTAACTTTAAAAACTTGATGAAGGAAATCAAAACAGAACTTAGAAAGTGGCAAAATCTCACATGCTCCTGGATTGGAAAGATCAATACTGTGAAAATGGTAATATTTCCCAAGGCTATCTACAAATTCATTGAGATACCTATCAAAATTCCAACCTCATTCATCAAGGAAATAGAAGAGGCAATCCAAAAATTCATATGGAACATTAAAAGACCCCGAATTAAAAAACGACCCTCAACAGAAAGAACACTGCTGGGGTAATATCAATACCAATTTTCAAACACTACTATGAAGCCATTGTAATCAAAACAGCTTGGTACTGGCACAAGAACAGACCTCAGGACCAATGGAATATAATTGAAAAACAAGAAATGAACCTACAGACCTATCACCAACTAATTTTCGATAAGGTAGCTAAGAAAAATAGAATGGAAAAAAGACAGCCTGTTCAGTAAGTTGTGCTGGCAAAATGGTTAACTACTTGTAGAACACTAAAGCTAGATCCATATAGTTCACCCTGCACCAGAATCAATTCCAAATGGACCAAAGACCTGGGTGTCAAAGCAGACACTCTGAAATAATTACAGGATGCAATAGGAGAAACTCTAGGTCTTCATGGCACAGGTCAAAATTTTCTTAATAGAGACCCAGAACCACAAAAAATCAAAGAAAGGTTAGACAAATTGGATTGCATGAAGTTGCAGAGCTTTTGCATGGCAAAGGACATAGCTAGGAAGATCAATAGAAAGCCCACGGATTTGGAGAAGATCTTCACTAGCCATACAACGGACAAGGGTCTCCTATCTAAAATATACTTGGAACTCAAAAAGTTAAATCCCCCAACGACAAATCCTCAAAGAAACAACTGCCCAATAAATAAGTGGGCTAAAGACTTAAAGAGAAACATATCTGAAGAAGAAAGAAGGATGGCCAATAGACACATGAAGAAATGCTCAACCTCCCTAGCCATAAAAGAAATGCAAATCAAAACAACATTAAGATACCACCTCAACCCAGTTAGAATGAGAAAAATCAAGAACTCTAATAACAGATACTGGTGGGGATGTGGACAGAAGGAAACCTTACTCCATTGTTGATGGTAGTATAAACTTTTTCAACCACTTTGGAAACTACTATGGAGGTTCCTCTAAAGACTCCAGCTAGAGCTCCCCTATGACCCAGCAATCCCACTTTTGGGTATTTACTTACCCAAATGTTTACAAAAAAGACAACACTAAAGCTACCAGCACAACTATGTTTATTGCAGCATTATTTACCATAGCTAAGATATGGAACCAACCCAGGTGCCCCTCAGTAGATGAATGGATAAAGAAAATGTGGTATATATACACAATGGAATTCTATGCCTCCATTAGAAAGAATGGCATTGCCCCATTTGTTAGGAAATGGAAGGACTTGTAAAAAATTATATTAAGTGAAGTAAGCTAAGCCCAAAGAAACATTGGTCCCATGATTTCCCTTATTTGCAATATCTAGTATATGTCTGAGTCAAGCAGAAATGGTCAGATAAGGTGATGTTAGGAAAATGAAGCCTAATATATGTATTTAAATGTTTTTTTCTTTCATGTATTTGTTTATAACACATTTATAAGATTATTTCTTTGTTGCTTTGTATGTTCCTCCTCCACAGTATAACCCCTGCTTTCACTGTATTCGATGTCGGTGTAATTTGTGGAGGGGAAGGGGAAAAACAGGTCGTTTAAATAAGGATACAGGTGGACCCGATGCAACAATGAGAAGTACACATTGTCAAGTCGAAAATGAACTTTACAACTTTGTTGTGGGGGGGGAGGATTGTGGGGGGTGATGGGGGGAGGCTGGGAAGGGATGGGAAGGGGAAACAATGGAGGAGGCTAAAATGGTTGATAAGAAATGGACTCAATCTTTATGTGACTTAACGCTTGTCCTGCACATCCTCAGATAAACCCGTAGTTAACTAGTAGATCCTACCCCCCATTGTGTACACACTTAATCCACAAATTTATTACTCAATTCAAAACCTCTGAGACTTAAATTCATTAATAGCAGTACTATCTCTTTATACCTATATAATATTTTAAGCATTTTTTTAAGTTTTTCACTTCTTCTCTATGTCCCTTCCCTTCTCTTAATATACTCACATTCCTCTCTAAATAGATGGTATTGTAATCTCCATAATAATATTAAATTTTACGTTTCTATTTTTTTCTGGTCTCTTTTCATTTCCCTTTTCCTTTCTTCTTTTTCTCTCTCTCTCTACTTGCATCCTACCCAACCTATTTCCTGCATTGGGATTAGGACATAGTTAACTCTCCCTGTGTCTCTCCACACCAATCAATTCCTATTTTTTACCCACAACTCTCCCTAGCCCTAATAATTTCTGGTTTTCCAAATTCTTCTCTGCGGTTCAAAGCCCATTAACATATAGTTGTTTGATGTTGAATAGATGTATCTGTTGAACTAGATTGTATCTGTAGACTATTGACTGTACAAATGCAAGCTTTGATTGATGGTTGCCTTAAGATAGTGTTCTAGCACAAAACTGGTGCTATTTTCATCTCAAATGGGCAGAGTAAGCCGGAAAAACACAAGAAAAATGGCAAATCCAGATATCTCAATTCCCAATCTTGATAATCAGGGGTCAGAACAGATAATGAATAATCCAGAGGAGAGTTCCCAAATAGCTCTACAAACACTGCTGGCAAACATGATAAATGAGAAGTTTGACAACTTACAAAGGACTCTGTATGAGCGTGAAAGGGAGAGAGAGGAGGGATCCCAAAAGCTTATACAGGAATATCATAAGCGTGAGGAAGCTACTCAAAAACTGATACAGGATTTGCGTGAACAACTTGAGAATACTCAAAGAGAAAGGGAGGAATGGCGTGAGAAGGCTGAGAACACTCAAAGAGAACTGCAGGAATCCAACGAACAGGAGGAGAGAGAACTACAGGAATCCCATGAACGGGAGGAAGCTAATCAAAGAGTAATACAGGAATTGAGAGACCAGGTAGAGAATACACAAAGATCACTAAAGGCATTCCTGGAATCCATTAACAAAGAGGTGAAGGAAGTCAGGGAGACCACAAAGGGAATGCAGAATGGAACCCAACAGAAGGAATGGGAGTCCAAAGAAACCATAACCAATCAACTAAGTGATTTGAGGACAAACACTGAACACCAAATTAAGGAAGTAAAGAAATTCATACAAGACCTAAAACAGAGCTTCAACAAAGAACTTGAAGCCATCAAAGCTAACCAATTAGAAGGAAAAGAGATAAAAAACAAAGTAGAGAGTCTTGACAGCAGGTTAGACCATGCAGAAGATCAAATCTCAGGGATTGAAGACAGCCTAGATATTATAGAGAAAGAACATACAACCATCCAAGACAAGTCCAAGAAATATGATAGATCTATCCAACACCTGGAAGACATCATCAGAAGGCCTAATCTAAGGATAATGGGTGTAGAGGAGCACCTAGAAAAAGAAGTTAATGGTCTAGGAAATTTGTTTAACAGGATCCTACCAGAGAACTTCCCAAACATACAAAAATATAGGCCTATTCAGATACAAGAAGCTTTTAGAACCCCAAATAGACCAGACCAGAATAGGACATCCCAACATCACATTATAATCCACACAGGATCAACTCAGACCAAGGAAAAGATCCTTAAAGCTGTCAAGGAGAAAAGGGTAGTCACCTATAAAGGGAAACCAATTAGAATCACCTCAGATTTCTCAGCAGAGACAATCAAAGCAAGAAGAGTCTGGAATGATGTATGCCATGCCCTAAAAACAAACAACTATCAACCAAGAATACTGTACCCAGCTAAACTCTCCTTCATAACTGAAGGCCAAATAAAAACCTTCCATAGCAAAGAAAAATTGAAACAATACATCTCCAACAAACCAGCCCTACAAAAGATTCTTAAAGATGTCCTACACATAGAAAACAAAAAAGACCGCAATAAAGGCCAAGAAACTGCACCCAAACTGAGAATCCAAGAACCATAGGAAGAACCCAGTTTTGCAGCCCCCAAAGAAGGTGGATAACATGGCATGAACTCCCAAATACCTCTCAGTCTTATCTCTTAACGTTAACGGACTGAACTCTCCAATTAAGTGACATAGACTGTCTAGTTGGATTAAAAAACAAGACCCTTCTATCTGCTGCCTGCAGGAGTCACATCTTGCCCGAAAAAACAAACACATTTTCAATGTTAAAGGCTGGAACAAAATCTACCAAGCAAACAGCCCCCATAAACAGGCGGGAGTTGCAATCCTAATATCAGATAAAATAGACTTCAAATTAAAATTCATGAGAAAAGATAAATAAGGTCGCTACATACTAATTAAAGGCTCTCTCCTTCAGGACGATATTACAATTCTAAACATCTATTCGCCAAACAGTGAAGCACCCAAATTTATCAAAGAAACACTACTTTCCCTCAAAGCCCATATATATCCAAAGACATTAATTGTTGTGGATTTTAACACACCACTCTCCCCACTAGATAGATCAACTCGGCAAAAACTCAACAGAGAAAGCGCAGATCTATACAGCTGCATAGATCAACTAGACTTAACAGATATCTACCGAACATTTCACCCAGCAGCATCAGAATACACGTTTTTCTCAGCAGCACATGGAACGTTTTCTAAAATAGACCACATTTTAGGCCACAAAACATACTTGTCTAAATTCAGAAACATTGAAGTTATACCTTGCATTCTCTCTGACCACAAGGGAATAAAATTAGAACTCAACACCAAAAGCCACCAAAGAAAGTCCGGCATCACATGGAGGCTGAACAACACACTGCTGAATCATGAGTGGGTCATGGAAGAGATTAGAAAGGAAATTCAAATGTTCATGCTATTCAACAAAAATGAACACACAAATTACCAGCTCCTCTGGGGCAAAGCAAAGGCAGTACTCAGAGGCAAGTTTATATCTCTGTGCTCCTACATCAACAAATTGGAGAGATCTGAAACTAACAATTTAATGACACATCTAAACCTTCTTGAAAAAGAGCAGCAAGATAAACCCCAATCCAGTAGAGGAAAGAAATAATCAAAATTAAATCAGAATTAAATGAATTAGAATCCAAAAAAACTATAGAAAGAATCAACAAAACAAAGAGTTGGTTCTTCGAAAAACTTAACAAAATTGACAGACCCTTAGCAAATCTTATCAGAAATAGAAGAGAACACACCTAAATTAATAAACTCAGAGATGAGAATGGAAACATCACCACGGAAACAACCAAGATTCAGAACATTATAAGGGAATACTTCTCAAAACTTTATGCTAATAAGTTTGAGAACTTGACAGAAATGGACCTTTCCTAGAAAATATTGACATGCCAAAACTAAACCAAGATGAGTTAAACTATCTTAACAGGCCCATATCAAGCACTGTAATAGAAACAGCAATAAGAGACCTCCCAGCTAAGAAAAGTCCAGGACCAGATG
Source organism: Dipodomys spectabilis (assembly GCF_019054845.1). Classification (NCBI taxonomy): domain Eukaryota; kingdom Metazoa; phylum Chordata; class Mammalia; order Rodentia; family Heteromyidae; genus Dipodomys; species Dipodomys spectabilis. The sequence goes on from NW_024870689.1 coordinate 1,277,321, forward strand.
GTTTTACAGCGGAATTTTACAAGGCCTTCAAAGCAGAACTCACACCAATACTCCTCCAACTTTTCAATGAAACTGAAAGAGAAACCTCACTACCGAACACATTCTATGAAGCCATCATAACCCTTCATCCCAAAACCAGGCAGGGACTCATCAAAGAAAGAGAACTATAGACCCATTTCTTTGATGAATATTGATGCAAAACTTCTCAACAAAATTTTGGCCAATCGACTTCAACAATTCATCCAAAAAATCATACACCACGATCAAACAGGATTCATTTCAGGGATGCAAAGCTGGTTCAATATAAACAAATCAATTAATATTATTCATCACATCAACAGGAGCAAGAATAAGAACCACATGGTTATCTCAGTAGATGCAGAAAAAGCATTCGACAAGATCCAACACCCCTTCATGATGAAGGTTTTGGAAAAATTAGAAATCCATGGAACATTCCTCAATACAATAAAGGCTGTCAATACAATAAAGGCTGTATATGACAACCTTACAGCCAGCATTATACTCAATGGTGAAAAACTAAAGCCATTTCCTCTTAACTCAGGGACAAGACAAGGATGCCCACTCTCTCCACTTCTCTTCAATCTAATATTAGAATGCCTAGCTACAGCAATAAGACGAGATGCAGACATAAAGGGGATCCAAATAGGGAAAGAAGAAATAAAACTCTCCCTCTTTGCAGATGACATGATCTTGTATTTAAAGAATCCCATAGACTCCACTCCCAAATTACTCAAGCTGATTCAAAACTTTGGCAAAGTAGCAGGGTATAAAATTAACCCCCAAAAATCAATGGCTTTTCTTTATGCCAACAATGAGACAAGTGTGGCTGAAATTAGGAAAGCAACTCCATTTGTAATAGCCCCACAAAAAATAAAATACCTAGGAATTAACTTAACCAAAGAAGTGAAGGACCTCTATGATGAAAACTTTAAAATCTTGAAAAAGGAAATCAACACAGACCTAAAAAAAATGGCAAAGCCTCCCATGCTCCTGGATTGGAAAGATTAACATCGTGAAAATGGCAATACTTCCAAAGGCTATCTACAAGTTCAACGCAATACCTATCAAAATTCCAACCTCATTCTTCAAGGAAATAGAAGAGGCAATCCAAAAATTCATATGGAACAATAAAAGACCCCGAATAGCAAAAACGCTCCTCAACGGAAAGAACACTGCTGGAGGAATATCAATACCAAATTTCAAACTCTACTATAAAGCCATAGTAATCAAAACAGCTTGGTATTGGCATAAGAACAGACCTCAGCACCAATGGAATAGAATTGAAAACCCAGAAATGAACCTACAGACCTATATCCATCTAATCTTCGATAAGGGTGCTAAAAAAATAGAATTTAAGAAAGACAGCCTCTTCAGTAAACGTTGTTGGCAAAATTGGTTAACTACATGTAGAAAATTAAAGCTAGATCCTTACATATCACGCTGCACCAGAATCAACTCCAAATGTATCAAAGACCTTGAAGTCAAAGCAGACACTCTGAAAACATTACAGGATGGAATAGGAGAAACCCTAGGTCTCCTTGGATCAGGCCGAAATTTTTTGAATACAGACCCAAAAACACAACAAATCAAAGAAAGTTTGGACAAATGGGATTGCATAAAGTTGCAGAGCTTCTGCAGGGCAAATGACATAGCTAGCAAGAGCAATAGAAATCCCACGGATTGGGAGAAGATCTTTACTAGCCATACAACAGACAAGGGTCTCACATCTAAAATATACTTGGAACTCAAAAAACTAAACCCCCCAACAACAAATCCTCAAAGAAACAACTGCCCAACAAATAAATGAGCGAAAGACTTAAAGAGAAACTTCTCTGAAGAAGAAAGAAGGATGGCCAATAGACACATGAAGAAATATTCAACATCCCTAGCCATAAAAGAAATGCAAATCAAATCAACATTGAGATATCACCTCACCCCAGTTAGAACGGCAAAAATCAAGAATTCTAACAACAACAGATGCTGGATGGGATGTGGACAGAAAGGAACCTTACTTCATTGTTGGTGGGAATGCAAACTTGTTCAACCGCTTTGGGAAGCAGTATGGAGGTTCCTCAAAAGACTTCACATAGAACTCCCCTATGACTAAGCAATCCCACTTTTGGGCATTTACCCAAATGTTTACAAACAAGACCACACTAAAGCTACCAGCACAACAATGTTTATTGCAGCATTATTTACCATAGCTAAAATATGGAACCAACCCAGATGCCCCTCAGTAGATGAATGGATCAAGAAAATGTGGTATATATACACAATGGAATTCTATGCCTCCATCAGAAAGAATGACATTGCCCCATTTGTTAGGAAATGGAAAAATTTGGAATAAATTATATTAAGTGAAGTAAGCCAGGCCCAAAGAAACATAGGTCCCATGGTTTCCCTTATTTGCAATATCTAGTATATGTATGAGTCAAGCGGAAAAGGTCAGATAATGTGATGTCAGGAAAATGAACCCTTAGATATGTATTTTAATGTTTTTTTCTTTCATGCATGTGTTTCTAACGCATTTATAAGATTATCTCTTTGTTGCTTTGTATGTCCCTCCCCCACACTATAACCCCTGCTTTCACTACATTTGATGTCAGTATAACTTGTGGAGGAGATGGGGAAAAAACAGTCGTTTAAGGATACAAATGGACCTGTTGCAACAATGAGAAGTACAAATTGTCATGTCCAAAACGAGCTTTACAACGTCGGTGCGGGGGGGGGGGGGGAAGGGGGAGAAGGAGAAGGATTCGGATTGGGGGGGAGGGGGGAGGCTGGGAAGGGATGTGAAGGGTAAACCAAAGGAGGAGGCTGCAATGCTTGGTAAGAAATGTACGCATTATCCTGCCCATGTAATTGTAACCCCTCTGTACAGTATGTTCACAAATAAAATAAAATTAAATTTAAAAAAAAATCCAGAGAAAGGAAACACACATAAGGAACTGTTACATATTTTACAGCATTATGTATCTCCTTATATTGGGAAACACTTTTATCTTATTCTGCTATCAATATTTAAAAATATTAATGTATCTCCTCCTAAATTAGTGCAAAATATTGTAATGTTAAATAATTATCATTAATTGGCTATGAACAATTGACTAATAAGTGATTGATACAATATTAGTAAAATAAATTTAATGTTATTGTTCTGTTAAATGAAGAGTACATAGAATACAATCCGAGTTTAGGTTACTGAACTTAAGAGTTGTAATAGCTTACATTCTCACATTATTATTCATAAAATATCAGTATTTTTTTCTAAAATTTGTATAGAAATATTGATCTTTGTATTGAGTCAATACCATCTAGTGAAACATAACACATTTGTATATGTTACATTTAAATCATTGATTGCTAACAATGAATAAACATAAAAGTATCACATTTGTCCATAGTTTGAATATATATAACATTTTGTTAATTCTAGGCAATTTCAACAACTACAACAGCTAGATACAATGTACTGTGATTGTGCCTCTGCCCAGCATGCTCAAGGCTCTGAGTTTGATTCCAGCACTGATAAAACTCATAACTTCTAAAACTCAATGTAAGACCAAGTGTCTAATTTAATAGTCGATTTTTGTTAATATTTGTGATGTAATATCTACTAACTTTGCTACTAAGATCTTTTGAAATAGTATTCCCTTCAGATTTTTACAGAAGTCTTTGTATTGCATTCATTATTATTTAAATGAGTGAAAACTGAATAAATTTTCATATCTCTTAAAAAAAAATGGACTCATTATCTTACCCACGTAATTGTAACCCCTCTGTACAGTATTTTCACAATAAAACTAAGTTAAAAAATAAAAAATATATTAAGTGAAGTACGCCAGGCCTCCCTTTTTAGCAATAAATAATATATGTTTAAGGCAAGCAGAAAAGATCAAAAGCTAAGTACATATGACCTTATAAGATGACATTATGTGAAATGAACTCCTAGACAAGAACTCTAATGTTTTTTTTCTTTCTTGCTATTGTTTTTAATGTATTTATAATGTACTATTCATTTTTTTTTCTTTGGTATGTTCTTCCAACACAGTATTACACCTGTTTTCACTGTATTTGTTTCTGGTGACCTGCATCTTGTATGTATATTTTTATTTGAGGAGGGGAAAGGAAATAACTTAATGCTTAAATAAGGATACAGTTTAACCCATTGTAACAATGAGATGTACAAGACAGTATGTTGAAAACGAACTTTACAACATTGGTACAGGGTGGGTGGGAGAATTTGGTGAGGTGGGGAGGGAAGGGATGGTAGGGGAAAAAAGAAAGGAGGAGGTGACAATGCTCGTTAGGAATCCTTACTCATTTAAATGTAACCCTTCTGTACAATATTTTTACAAGAAAAACATTTTTAAAACAGCTTAAATAACATATAGTGTGTTTCAATAAATTGAATGAGAAATCAATGAAAGCCTGTTTTTAATTTTCTTAATTTATAAAATAAAATGAGGGCTGGGAAGGTGGCTTAGGGGTAGAGTGATTGTCATACATGCAAGAGTCCCTGAGTTTGATTTCTCAGCAACACATAAGCAGAAAAAAGCCAGGAGTGGTGCTGTGGCTCAAATGGTAGAGTACTATCCTTCAGCTGAAGAGCAGAGAGACAGTGCCCAGATCCAGAGTTCAGAAGTCAGGCCTCATGACTGACAAAATGAAAGAAAGAAAGAAAGAAAGAGAGAGAGAGAAGGAGAGGGAGAGAGAGAGAGAGAGAGAGAGGGAGAGAGAGACAGAGACAGAGAGACAGAGAGAGAGAAAGAAAGGAGGGAGGGAGGGAAGGGAGAGAGGGAGGGAGGGAAGGGAGGGAGGAAGAAAGGAAGGAAAGAAAGAAAGAAAGAAAGAAAGAAAGAAAGAAAGAAAGAAAGAAAGAAAGAAAGAAAGAAAGAAAGAAAGAAAGAAAGAGAGAAAGGAAGGAAGGAAGGAAGGAAGGAAGGAAGAAGGAAAGGAAGGAAGGAAGGAAGGAGGAAGAAAAGATATAGAGAAAGAATGAAAGCACCTACACTGAGTCTGAACATATCAGGGAGTGAGTGATTGTTGCTGAGCTATTGTACTGGCTTCAACTTGATCCTCACATTTCAGCATCCTGAGTAAGTAGGATTCCTATGTGTGGAACCCCACTGTCTTGGGTGCCTCAGGTGGGGGTATAGGTGTAGGTGTGTGTGTGGGTCCCCCCCATAGCTTCAAAAAATGGTCATATATTACTTCTTATATTTTGCCAGACTTGGGACTTGAAATCAGTGTGTGTGCGCTGTCCTTATGCTTTCTTTGCTCAAGGCTAGCTCTCTACCACTTGAGCCACAGTGACCCTTTTGGATTTTTCTGTTTGTGTGCTACTGAAGAACTGAACCTCAGGTTTTAAGCATGGTAGGCAAGCAGTCTGCCACTAATCCAAACTCCCAGCCCAGGCCATAAACTTCTATGATGTCACAGCCACCTTTGCCATGAGAGTAAATAGGGGTCAGGCACTAATCTTGCCATATAGTGGACTCAGCTACCCAGAGAGGCAAAAAGAATGAGAGAAAATGACATCTGGCTACCAGACTACAGCTTGATTAGCTGTCCTGAATGGATTCTAAGATTACCAGAACTGAAGCAGGCTCAACTCCACACAAGGCTCCTGTGATCTAAAGACCAGGGACTACTGTTGTCTTTAGAGAGACAGAAGTGAGTGCACCTGCCTTCATGCAGCTTTCACACTGGAGAAGAAAAAACAGAAATCACTATGATAATTTGTATAAATCAGAGGCATAAGATTGGTGATGTGGTGGGAACAACTTCACAGTGGAGATGAGGATACATCCCTGAGGAGGAGACATTTGATCTGAGAGCAGGGCCACCATCATTGCTATTATTGTGGAGCAGGTTTTCCAGGCAGTGAGAACAGCAAGTAAAACCCCAATGAAGGCAAAGGACCTGACTGGCTTCAAAAAAGGTAAATAGCACTGACATGCTGAAGCTCACGAAGCAAGAAAGAAATGGTACAATATGGAAGAAACAGAATAGAGGGGAAGACAGGAATAAATTAGATAGATATTATGTTCTGCAGCTTACAAGGAGAAACAATTGATTTTATTCTAATTGTGATGTGACCCACTGCAGCCAAAGTGTTCAAATGGTAACTACACATATCAGAAAAACCTAGAGAACACTTTAGAAATGTGATGCTAGCCAAGTTATGGTGGCTCACACCTGGAATCCCACGTACTCAGGAGTTTGATATCTGAGGATCAGATTTGAAGCCAGACCAAACAGGAAATTCCATGAGACTCGATCTATAATTCAAAACCCGAAATCTTGTAGTGGAGTTGTGGTTCAATAGTATAGAACTTGCCTTGAGCAAAAAAATAGTCAGGGACAGTTCCTAGGCTCTCAATTCAAGTCCCAGGATAGGGAACAAACAATATGTGACTCTGAGTCCTCATGCCTGGGGTTTCTAGTTCACAAGCCCTGGAAAAGGTATCCCTACCAAATGCTTTCCTCCCAAATTCTGCTTCATTGCCACTTTTCAAAGCTCCAACATCACAGTCTCCTCACAGATAGTATAGCAGTCTACCACCGAAAACTGGAAGAAATCTTTTTAGTAATCATGAGAATTCTGATCATTTGCCCATATAAATCAAATTAGTAGTAGTCACCTTCTACTATTGTCTGAATGTATTTAATCCCCTTTTGAGTAAATGATCCTTAAGGAGTAAAACCTAGAGAATAATTATCAAACTAATCCAACAGTAATCATTCTTCCACCCAATATTGTAACCTAAATTTATAAAATAGGGACTATACTGAAGTGTGAACATACCTTCTAATCATAATGCTCTCTCATGAAGTAGGATTTAACAGAAAAATCCTGCTTTCTTTACCAAAGTGATAACTGATTGAAGTAAACTACCTCACATCTCAGAAGGAAAATGCTACTGGCCTCAGAACAATTTTGTTCACCAAGCACTGACAAAATGAATTTCAGAAAAGCCAGAAGCAAAGAGGCATAATACAAAACACTTTATTATGACACACAACGAGGCCACCTATTTGACCTTTCAGGAAACAAAAAGGAAAGAATGAAAAACAAGCCTTCTAACCTGAGGTAGGCTTTGGTGGCTCTTGCTGGTAATCCTAGCTACGCAAAAGCTGAGATCAGAGGATATGGGTTCAAACCTTCCCAGGAAGGAAACCTTCCTATCTGCAACCAGCAGACAGAAAGCATAAGCTCTGTGCCTGCAGCCCAGCTTAACAACCTCTTTCCTCTGAAGCTCCAGACACGCAAGACCCCTGCCCCAAAAATAATTTCACATATATTAACATATTATCTAGTGTTTGTGATATCTTTGAAAGATGTATCAGAAACATTTCACTGACTTCTAGAAAAAGGCAGAGTGAAAGAGGAAATATGTATTCCCTCCCTGAAGGGTAAAAACCTACCAGAATGATGTTAATGGGACTAGAAGCCCATTTTCTAACTTATCTGCTTAACCATCTTTCCTCACACATTGTCAGTTAGAGTGAAAAGTGAGTGCTTTTGATGAGAGAGATATGTATAAGTATGTAGGTTGTAAAAGTAATGATGAAAAACTTGGCACTGGTGGTTCGGCTCTGTAACCTTAGCTACTCAGAAGACTGAGATCTGAGGATCCTAGTTCAAAGCCAGCTTGTGTAAAGAAGTCCATGAGACTGCTATCTCCACAAATAACCAGTAAAAGACAGAAAGTTGGTTTAAATTGCAGAGTACTAGCCTTGAGTAAAATACCTAAGGGGCAGCATCCAAGCCCCAGCACTTGCTCACACACACTAATGTAACCATCATAACACTGCAGGATATGCATGCATTAGGGAGGGAAACGTATGGTTGAGATGCTTTTTATATTTTCCTAAATTTTAGCCTCAAGCATTCTGTACTCGTTAACCCTGTCTGCGAAGAGTCCTAGGTGAAATCTTTCCTCAAGATCAACACATGCATCCTCATTCACCTCTGCACATTTAAATTGACGAATATATATATATACACACACACACACACACACACACACACACACACACACACACACACACACACACACTTACATAGCTGTATTTCACTATATATTTCAAATACATAATCATACACAATTGCTTCAGAATATTGTGCCCTTGCTGACTCCAACAGAAATAATTGTTTGTATTTCAACAGTAGCTGAATATAGCCAGGGTTCAGCTAACTCTTGTAATTTTAGCTGCTTAGGAGGCTGAGATCTGACAATTTAAGTTGGATGCCAACCCATGAAAATAAGTCCTCAAGACTATCATCTTCAATGAACTAGCAAAAAGCTAGCAGTGGAAATGCTATTCAAATGGTACAAAGGAAGCCTTGAGTAAAAAATTCTAAGCAAGAGCTTCAGGCCGAGTTCAAGCCCTAGTATTGGCCTATTAGCACCCCAAAAGCCAAAACCGCCCAAAAGACCAAAACAAAATCCAATGAGAAAACATAGTTTATAGTTTGTTAATTGTTTGGTAGAAAAATGGTTAAAGCCACCAAATTGAATATATGTTTAAACGATGCAACAAACAAGCAACCAAATTATTTTCCAGCCAATAATGTTCCTTAGTATACACTGGGACCCATGACAAAAAGATTGTATTCTGTGCTTTTCAAAAATATCAATTAATTTTCAATAAGGTAAATAATGTAAATCTATATCATAATTTATAGAAGTTATTTAAAGTTCTAAATTTAATTAAATGTAAAACTAAAAGTACATAATATTACAAATGTCTATGCCTCTTGTAAGACACAAGAAAACTTTATTAGTGTAGCATCTAAAAAGGAGAAGGGGGAAGACTAGGTATGAGTGGTTGCGAGAAGAGTTTACAATTTACTGTAAGAATCACATTTTAGTATGTGGCATCCTTCTTCCCTTCTCCTGCCCCGGGATGGGCCTGGGGTCTGAAATCAGGGAGTGGGTACTGTCCCTGAGCTTGTTCAGCTCAAGGCTAGCACTCTATCACTTGAGACACAGCTCCACTTCAGGTCTTCTCTGAGTAATATGTTGATGAGAGTGTCAAAAAATTTCCTTCTTCGGGCTGGCTTCATATCTCAGCCTCATCAACAGCTAGGAATATATATGTGATCTACAGATATCTGACTTACATGCCTCAGTTTTGAAAACAAAATTCATATATGCACTGCTGGCTAAGGCCTATTATCCTAGTGATGTAGAAGGTTGAGATCTGCAGAACGGTGGTTCAAAGCCAACCCAGGCAGAAAGGTGTACAAATTCATCTTCAACAAAGCACAGCAAGGCTTTAGCTATGATTAAAGTGGTAGACTACCAGCTAAGTAAGCAAGGTAAGTATGGGACCCTGACTTCAAACACAATTATGAGTAAAATCAAAACAAAATAAACAACCCTCCAGCCTATAAAAATTAAAATAGTGGGCTGGGAAGGTAGCTCAATGGTAGAGTTCTTGGCTTGCAGGCATGAGGCCCTGTGTTCAATTCCTCAGCACCACTTACACAGAAAATGCCAGAAGTGGAGCTGTGACTCAAGTGGTAGAGTATTAGCCTTGAGCTAAAGAGCTCAGGGATAGTGCCCAGGCTGAGAGTTCAGGCCCCCTGACTGAAAAAAAATTAAAATAGTAAACTTGCCCAATACTAAAATAATGGTCATTAAATAGTGGCTTGGAAATTTAAAAAAGCAAATACTCTCCATACATCCATAAATAAAAAGCTTCCAGACAATATTTTAAATGTCCTGTTAGGCATATTTTCTTTTTCTTTCCAGTCGGTCATGGGACATGAACTCAGACTGGGAACTGACCATGAGCACATCAGCTCAGGGCTAACGCTCTACCACTTAAGCCACATAGCCACTTTCAGTTCTCTGGTGGTTATTTGGATATGAGACTTTCATGGACTTTCCTGCTGGTTTTGAATTGTGATCTGTATATCTCAGTCTCCTGAGTAGCTAGGATAATAGGTGTGAGCTACCGGCATCTGATTAGACATATTTTCAGTAAGGAAAAAAAAAAACCTTTTTCTACCTATAAAATCTGTCAGAGGGGGTAAAGAGTGGGAGAAGTGGACTTATGTCCACAAAATTAGGGCAAAATACAAATTCTGATAAACATAATGATAGAGATGAGATTTAGAATGATAGAAAAGAGGACTACATCCCGAAGTATTGGACAGGGATGACAAATCATAGTAGGGAATTAGGGTAGCGGTAAGGACTATATAAAATATATGTGTTTTGAAAAGTGAAAAGTGTTACCATGCCCAAGAAATCATGTTTACCAGACCAAGCAGACATTGGAAAATTGTCTCTTACCTATTTCACTAAGGAAAGATTTAAACCTCTAGTGTCCCCAACATTGTATCAGAGAAACTAAACTTTGTTTCCTCAGGTACTTACTACTTGGACATGGTGCTTAATATTTGGATCAACATGTGCCAATTGTAAATATAATTATACAAAAAATGACTTTTCTAATAGAAAATGTTAATTACATGTGATATAGTCACAATTCTAAAGGTACAAACTTAAAAGCAATCTGAGCCAGGCAGCACTGGCTCATGCCTATAATCTAAGCTACTCAGGAGGCTCAGATCTGAGGACCTTAGTTCAGAGCCAGCCTGGGCAGGAAAGACCATGAAACTCTTATCTACAATTAACCACCAGAAAACAGGAAGTGGTACTGTGGCTCAAGGGGTAGAACACGAACCTTTAGCTGAGGAACTGAGGGATAGTGCCTAGGCCCAGATTTCAAGCCTCAAGACTAGCCTCCAACCCCACACCCCTCAAAAAAGTAATCTGATGATCAAAAGGGAGAAGTATACCGTGAAGTCATTTGGTGATACAGAAGTATTTTGATAAGGCTAAAATATATCTATAAAGCTTTACTTACCCAAGCTATGGGTCCAAAAGTCACAATTTAGAATAGAGGATCAGAGATGCTTGCAAACCATGTCTTTTTGCCACTTCAACTTTCCCACTTCAACATAGGGCCAGAGGTTTGATTCTAAGAGGCACAAAACTTTCTTGGAAAGATAAGGCCAACTTCCAATCCAAGGACCAACCTCCAAAACCCACGTCCTTTCTTTTAGATTAAGGATAAATAATTTATAGTATTCTCTTTTTGTATTGTCTGATATATTTATTAATTCATTTCAGTAATCAATAGCACCAGATAGTTAGTTTAAATATATGAGTACGATTTTAGCCAATCACAGTTTTTCTTCTTGAAATGGAATTAATCTTGGAAAAGTAGTCATGTCCTCTTCTGTGAGAAACCTGAGACCTTTTATACCCCAGCTTAACTGAATGTAAAACAATACAAATCACACATAATTTTTTTCCTCTCTAAGAAGACCAAAAGCCAGGAATGTGCTTTGTATAAGACAGTGAGATGTACAAAACATTATGTCAAAAAACAAACTATACAACTTTGGCCGTTGGGGGAGTGAGATGGAAAGGGAGGGAGAGGGGAAAGGATGGGAAGGTGAAACAAAGGAGGAGGCAACAATGCTTGATAAGAAATGTATTCATTACCTTGCCCATGTAATTGTAACTCTTCTGTATGGTATTTTCACAATAAAAGAAGAAAAAAGAAAAGAAAAGGCAAAACAAAAAAAGCGGTGACACTTGTCAGTTCCTTGTGGAGTGGTAGATCCAAAGGCCACCATTTATAAGGAACAGTGGTTTCATATAGATGGGCTGAAGATGTCACACAGCTAAGACTATTCCCATGAAGAGATTATGTAGACACTATCTTTATTGCACTTTTTCCCATGGTCTTACTCTTCCCAACTCTTTTGTTGTTTTAACAGAACTTCACTATTTCCATTTCAATCATCCACCAAATCTCCTTTAACACGCTGAGTATTTATTTTAGAGAAATAAAGCTTTAAGAAAAATTAATATGATTTCCAAAAAGCATGAAAGACACAAGCTAAGTTAAGAAGTTGTGAAATCAGACAGGGGAGATTGAGAAGATTGAGTAAGGACTTAGCTTGGTTTCCTAACCATGACAAAATCCTTAGACTCAGTGAGTGGACACATGATTCTGCACATAATCACAGAAGTGAGGCCACAGAGTGACAATGGTTCCTGGGCTGCTTCTTTGATCTTCTGGTCTGACACCCTATTCTCTGCGGGCACTAAGTTATTTATGCTCTCTTCAATCCCCTCAAGTGACTACCGCTTTATAGGCATGCACAAGGTAGGCTTTTTCTTCTTTTTGAACTTTGTTTTAGGTTCAGAGAGACATATTTTTATTCTGTAATTCAATACTTTTTGCCTACAAACAAAAATCAAAAGAAAAAGTCATCTAAAAGAGGCATTCTTGGTTAAAGGCATCCTAGATGGTAATCACCAAACTCTGATAACATATTTCACTCTTGGTTTTCATCCTTTTGCCTTCTTCCCCAATCATTTTTTTAAAAAAATTGAACTCAGGGCTTGGGATCTGTCTCAGTTTTCTTTTTCCCCTCTCAAAGTTAATGCTTTAACAACTGAACCACAGCTCCTCTTGTAGATTTTTTGGTGGTTAAATGGAGACAATTGAACCATGATCCTCAGATCTCACCCTCTGAGTAGCTAGGATTTCCCAATGAAGTTTTAGTCAAAGCCATTACAGTGTAAATACCCTTGAAGACATAACATACATCTTATGAACAAAGACATTCTCAACATCATCACAGCACAACAACTGAAGTCAGGGACTTTACAAAGCAATACATTACTGCTATCCATATCTCCTTCAAACTACAGTATCACATATTGCAGCTGGCTATTCAGGCTCACTGGTATCCTAGAACTGCCTACAGCAGTTTCTGCTTTCCTATTAATTTGACTTGAAACATGAAAATGAGGACTTACTTTGTTCAATATCCCTCAATATGAATCTCCTAGATGTTTTGCCTAATTTGCTGTTTATCGATTTTAACTTGAAGTGATAGTGTGCTCATGTCAGAGCAACCTTTTTATTTCTCCCTTTGATTGGTTTACTTTAACCATTTGATTAAGAGAGCTATTATATGGCTATCAGGGGGTAGCAGAGAGAGGGGAAGGCAAAGTAGACAGAGTAACTATAGGTCAAAGTACTTTATATGCACATATAAAAATGAACAATGAGACAGGGTTTGTTGGCAAAAGCTTGTAAACTTAGCTACTCACTAGGCTGAGATCTAAGAATCATGATTCAAAGCCAGTCAAGGCAGGAAAGTCCATAAGACATTTCTCTCCATTTAACCACCAGAAAACTGGAAGTGGCACAGTGGCTCAAGCGATAGAGCACTGTCCTTGGGCTGAAGAGCTCAGGGACAATGCTCAGGCCCTTAGCTCAAGCCTCAGGACTGACAAAAAAATGAAGCTGGAAAAATTGGCTGACAAGTGTAATTCTTCTTAAGTAGGAGGCTGAGATTTGAGGATCCTATTTCAAGGCAATTCGAGCAGGAAATGTCTAGGAGAGTCTTACCTCCAGTACACTACCACTAAAAAAGGAAGTGGAGCTGTGGCTTACTTGGTCGCAAGCTAGCCTTGAGCAAAAGCATAGGCATAGTTCCCAGGCACTGATTTCAAGATCCAGGACCTGCAAAAAAAATAAAACCAAGTAAAATTTACTAAAATTGCCTTAAGAAGGGATAGAAAAAATGAATACTTTTGATTTGAGTACATTTTATGTCTGCATGAAAATATCTCTATATATGCTAATAAAAACTCAAAAGAAGTTTTTGTAGGTTGCCTCTGAAAAAGTATACATGATTAGATTCTGAAATATTTGGATTCATTGTTTCAGTGTGTACTGATGTTTCTCCTCTAATAATATTAATGAGAAAGCTGGCAATGGTGGCTCATACTTATAATCCTAGCTACTGGGAAGGCTGATATCTGAGGATTGCTGTTTTGAAGCCAGCCTGGGAATGGAAATCTGTGCCACTTATCTGCAAAAATTATTCAAGAATAGCCGGAAGTTGTTCTATGGCTGTCACCATTTACAAAAGAGGCTGGCTTTCTTCCATTCTATTTTTTTAGCTCCCTCATTAAAGATTAGATGGCTATAGGTCTGTCGGATCACTTTTGTGATTTCAATTCTATTCGATTGGTCCTGAGGTCTTTTCTTGTGCCTGGACCAAGCTGTTTTGATTACTATGGCTTTGTAGTAGAGTTTCAAATTTGTTATTGATATTCTTACAACACTGTTCTTTCTATTCAGGATCGTTTTTCTATTCAGGGTCTTTTATTGTTCTGTATGAATTTTTGGATTGTCTTTTCTATTTCCTTGAGAAATTAGGTTGGAATATTGATAGGAATCCTGTTGAATTGGAAGATAGCCTTGGGAAATATTGCCATTTTCACGATATTGCTTCTGCCAATCTAGGAGCATGGGAGGTTTTTACACTTTCTAAGTTCTATTTTGATTTCCTTCTACAGGTTTGTAAAGTTTTCATCATAGAGGTCCTTCAGGTCTTTGTTTACGTTAATTTCTAGGTATTTTATTATTTGTGGAGCTATTATGAATGGAGTTTCTTTCCTGATTTCAGCCACGCTTTTTTCATGGTTAGCATACAGAAAATCCATTGATTTTTGAGGGTTAATTTTATTCCCTGCTACTTTGCCAAAGTTTTGAATCAGCTTGAGTAATTTGGGAGTGCAGTCTATGGGATGCTTTAAGTACAAGATTATGTGATCTGCAAAGAGAGAGAGTTTTGTTTCTTTTTTCCCTATTTGGATCCCACTTATGTCTGCATCTTGTCTTATTGCTGTAGCTAGGCATTCTAATGCAAGGTTGAAGAGAAGGGGAGAGTGTGGACATCCTTGTATTGTTCCTGAGTTAAGAGGAAATGGCTTTAGTTTTTCACCATTAAGTATAATGCTGGCTGTAGGTTTGTCATATACAGACTTTATTGTATTGAGGAATGTTCCATGGATTCCTAATTTTTCCAAAACCTTCATCATGAAGGGGTGTTGGATCTTATCGAATGCTTTTTCTGCATCTATTGAGATAATCATGTGGTTCTTATCCTTGCTCCTGTTGATGTGATGAATAAAATTAATTGATTTGCGTATATAGAACCAGCTTTGCATCCCTGAAATGAATCCTGTTTGATTATGGTGTATGATTTTTTGGATAAATTGTTGAAGTTGATTGGCCAAAATTTTGTTGAGAACTTTTGCATCAATGTTCATCAAATAAATGAATAAATGGGTCTATAGTTCTCTTTTTTTGATGAGTCCCTGCCTGGTTTTGGGATGAAGGTTATGATGGCTTCATAGAATGTGTTCGGTAGTGAACTTTCTCTTACAATTTCATTGAAGAGTTGGAGGAGTATTGGTGTGAGCTCTGCTTTCAAGGCCTTGTAGAATTCCATTGTAAAACCATCTGGTCCTGCACTTTTCATAGCTGGGAGGTCTCTTATTGCTGTATCTATTACAATGTTTGATATGGGCCTGTTAAGATGGTTTAACTCATATTGGTTTAGTTTTGGCATGTCAATATTTGCTAAGAAAAGGTACATTTCTACCAAGTTCTCAAACTTATTAGCATAAAGTTTTGAGAAGTATTCCTTAAAATGTTCTGTATCTTGGTTGTTTCCGTGGTGATGTTTCCATTCTCCTCTCTGAGTTTATTTATTTAGGTGTGTTCTCTTCTTTTTCTGATAAGATTTGCTAAGGGCCTGTCGATATTGTTAATTTTTTCGAAGAACCAACTCTTTGTTTTATTGATTCTTTCTATCGTTTTTTGGATTCTAATACATTTAATTCTGATTTAATTTTAATTATTTCTTTCCGTCTACTGGATTGGGGTTTATCTTGCTGCTCTTTTTCAAGGAGGTTCAGATGTCTCATTAAATTGTTGGTTTCAGATCTCTCCAATTTGTTGATGTAGGAACTCAGAGCTCATTTTTGTTGAACAGCATGAACTTTTGAATTTCATTTCTAATCTCTTCCTGGACCCACTCCTGATTCAGCAGTGTGTTGTTCAGCCTCCATGTGTTACCAGACTTTCTTTGGTGGCTTTTGGTGTTGAGTTCTAATTTTATTCCCTTGTGGTCAGAGAGAATGCAAGGTATAACTTCAATGTTTCTGAATTTGGACAAGTTGCTTTGTGGCCTACAATGGGGTCTATTTTGCAAAATGTTCCATGTGCTGCTGAGAAAAATGTGTATTCTGCTGCTGGGTGAATATTCGGTAGATGACTGTTGAATCTAATTGATCTATGCAGTTGTTTGATCTTCACTAGCCATACAACAGACAAGGGTCTCATGTCTAAAATATACTTGGAACTCAAAAAATTAAATCCCCCAACTACAAATGCTCAAAGAAACAACTGTCCAATAAATAAGTGGGCTAATGACTTAAAGAGAAATTTCTCTGATGAAGAATGAAGGATGGCCAATAGACACATGAAGAAATGCTCAACCTCCCTAGTCATAAAAGAAATGCAAATCAAAATAACATTGAGATACTACCTCACGCCAGTTAGAATGGCAAAAATCAAGAACTCCAATAACAACAGATGCTGGAGGTGATGTTGACAGAAGGGAACCTTACTTCATTGTTGGTGGGAGTGTAAACTTGTTCAGACACTTTGGAAAGTAGTATGGAGGTTCCTCAAAAGACTCCACATAGAGCTCCCCTATGATCCAGCAGTCCCACTTTTGGGCATTTACCCAAATTTTTACAAACAAGACCACACAAAAGCTACCAGCAAAACTATGTTCATTGCAGCATTATTTACTATAGCTAAGATATGGAACCAACCCAAATGCCCCTCAGTAGATGAATGGATCAAGAAAATGTGGTATATATACACAAAGGAATTCTATGCTTCCATCAGAAAGAATGACATTGCCCCATTTGTTAGGCAATGGAAAGACTTGGAACAAATTATATTAAGTGAAGTAAGCCAAGCCCAAAGAAACATAGGTCCAATAATTTCCCTTATTTGCAATATCTAGTATATATATATATGAGTCAAGCAGAATAGGTCAGATAATGTGATGTTAGGAAAATGAACCCTAAGATATGTATTTTAAATGTTTTTTTTCTTTCATGCATTTGTTTCTAACGCAATTATAAGATTATTTCTTTTTTGCTTTGTATGTCCCTCCCCCACAGTATAACCCCTGCTTTTAGTGTATTTGATGACGCTATAATTTGTGGAGGGGAAGGGGAAATACAAGTCGTTTAAATATGGATACAGGTGGACGTGTTGCAACAATGAGAAGTACAAGTTGTCATGTCGAAAACAAACTTTACAACTTGGGGAGTGGAGGATTGGGTGGGGAGGGAGGGAGGATGGGAAGAGATGAGAAGGGTAAGCAAAGGAGAAGGCTACAATGCTTGATAAGAAATGTACTCACTATCTTGCCCATGTAATTGTAACCCCTCTGTACAGTATTTTCACAATAAAAAAATTAAAATTAAAAAAAAGAATAATGCTCTCTGTAGATTTGTCATATACTGCCTTTATTGTTTTGAGGAATGTTCTTTATATTCCTATGTTTTCCAGAACCATCATCATAAAGGGGTGTTGGATCTTGTCAAATGCTTTTTCTGCATCTATTGTGATAACCATGTGCCTCTTATCCTTTCTTTTGTTGAGGTGAAGATTTATATTGATTTGCATATATTGAACCTGGTTTGCATCCCTGAAATCAATCCTGTTTGGTCATGGTGTATGATTTTTTGGATTAATGGTTGAAGTTGATTGTCAAAAATTTTGTTGAGAAGTTTTGCATCAATGTTCATCAAAGAAATGGGTCTATAATACTCTTTCTTTGATGAGTCCCTGCCTGGTTTTGGGATGTGGGTTATGATGGCTTCATAGAATGTGTTTGGTAGTGAACTTTCTCTTTCAATTTTATTGAAGATTTGGAGGAGTATTAGTGTGACCTCTGTTTTCAAGGCCTTGTAGAATTCTGCTGTAAGTCCATCTGTCCTGGGCTTTTCTTAAATGGGAGGTCTAATATTGCTGTTTCTATTTCAATACTTGATATGGGTCTGTTAAGATGGTTTACCTCATCTTGGTTTAATTTCGGCATTTCAATATTTGTACCATGTTCTCAAACTTATTACATAAAGGTTTGAAATATATTCCTTTATAATGTTCTGAATATTGGTGTTTCTGTGGTGATGTTTCCATTCTCATCTCTGAGTTAATTTATTTGGGTGTGTTTTCTTCTCTTTCTGATAAGATTTGCTAAGGATCTGTCAATTATATTAATTTTTTCAAAGAATCAACTTTTTTTTTATTCTTTCTCTGGTTTATTTGGAGTATAATTCTTGTAATTATTATTTAATTTAATTATTTCTTTCCGTCTACTGGATTGAGGTTTATATTGCTGATCTTTTTCAAGGAGGTTCTGATGTCTCATTAAGTTGTTCATTTCAGATATCTCCAATTTGTTGATGTGGGAAATCAGAGCTGTAAACTTGCCTCTGAGCAATGCCGTTGCTGTGTTCCAGAGGAGCTGGTAATTTGTGTGTTAATTTGTTTTGAATACCATGAATATTTAAATTTCCTTTCTAATCTCTTCCATGAGCCACTGGTGATTCAACACTGTGTTGTTCAGCCTCCATATGCTACAGGACTTTCTTTGGTGGCTTTTGATGTTGAGTTCTAATTTTATTCCCTTTTGGTCTGAAAGAATGCAAGGTATATCTTCAACGTTTCTGAATTTTGACGTTTGCTTTGTGAGCTAAAATGTGACCTATTTTTAAAAATGTTCCATGTGCTGGTGAGAAAAACATGTATTCTGATGCTGCTTGGTGAAATATTCTGTAGATATTTGTTAAATCTAGTGTGTTTCTCTTTGACTGTTCTCAGCCTGATCACACAATTCCTGTATTGCTCTTTTTCTCTTCTCAACCTGCTCATACAATTCCTGTATCAATCTTTTAGTAACCTCCTCACACTGTCGAGATTCCTGTATTAATCATGGGTTTCCCTCCTCTCACTCCCTATCACGCTCAAACTGAGTCCTTTTCAGGTTTTCAGTCTTTTAATTCACCATGTTTACCAGTATTGTTCATAAAACTTTCTTTGAACCCTCCTCTGGATTATTCACTCACTGTTCTCACCTGATTGTCATGAGTGGGTGTAGACATACATTGAATTGCCATTTTTCTTGTGTTTTTCCAGCTTGTTCTGCCCATTTGGTATGAAAGTAACACCAATTTTGTGCTAGAATATTATTTTAAGGCAAGCATTAACCAAAGTCCTGTAGTTGCACAGTCAACATGGCTGCAGATACATTCTAGTTCAACAGACACAATCTATTCAACATCAAACAACTATGAATTAAGTAGCTAAGAACAGCAAAGCAGAATTTGGCAAACCAGAAATTATTAGTTTTAGGGAGAATATGTGAAAAAATAGGATTAGAGGGATGTGGAAAGATAAAAAGAGAGTGAATTTTACCAAGTCCTAATCTCAGAGAGGGAAATGGATTGGACAGAATGATAGGAGAGAGATTTTTAAAAAAAGAAAAAAAATGGAAAAACAAAAATTTAAATTTAAAAAGTGAAACACAATGATTATGTAAGTTAAAAGAAGTTATATTGAGAGAAGAAAAGGTTAGAATGAGAGGAATGTAGGGATAGAAAGGAGATATGAAAAACTAAAAATAAAAATTCTTAAAATTATTTACTTGAAAATTATATAGCTATAAAGATATAATACTGCCGTTAAAATTTTAAGTCTAAGAGGATGTGAATTGAGTAATAAATTTCTATATTAAGTATGTACACAATGGGAGAAATGGTCTAATAATCAGCGATGGTAATATATCTGGGGAAGAGCAGAACAGCAATTAGTTCGCACAAAAAAAAAAGAAGGAGGAAAAGAATTGAAAAGAATAAAAAGTACCAAATGGTCAAAAGAGGTAAAAAAAAAAAAAAAAGGTACACACACACACATACACCTAAAATAAAAATTAGAGGGGGGAAAAATGATTCATAGAAATCAATTTAAAAAAAATAAAAAATTAAAAAAGGTACAGAAAGAGTTTTTTTTTTTTTGGGGGGGGGAGGAGTGTGAAGGTCCTGTATCTCCCCTGTGTCCATAACAAGTCTTTTGGTTTAGTCTTTGGTCTACTTGTGGTGTTTGCTTTTCCTGTGGCTTGATTGGTTTGTCAAGTCAGTTTGTTTGAGCAGGTAGAAAAATGCTCTGATTGACTATCTAGTTGATTAATCTAGTGGTGAGAGTGGTGTGTTAAAATCCCCTACAATTACTGTCTTTGGATCTATATGGGATTTGAAGGAAAGTAGTGTTTCTTTGATAAATTTGGGTGCTCCATTGTTTAGCGAAGAGATATTTAGAATTGTAATATCCTCCTGAAGGAGAGATCCCTTAATTAGTATGTAGCGACCTTCTTTATCTCTTCTCATGAATTTTAAGTTGAAGTCTATTTTATCTGATATTAGGATTGCAACTTCCGCCTGTTTATGGGGTCCGTTTGCTTGGTAGATTTTGTTCCAGCCTTTAACATTGAAAATGTGTTTGTTTTTACGGACAAGATGTGACTCCTGCAGGCAGCAGATAGAAAGGTCTTGTTTTTTAATCCAACTAGACAGTCTATGTCGCTTAATTGAAGAGTTAAGTCCGTTAATGTTGAGAGATAGGACTGAGAGGTATTTAGGAGTTCCTGCCATGTTATCCACCTTCTTCAGGGCTGTGAAAAATAGGTTCTTCTATGGTTCTTTGATTCTCAGTTTGGGTGCAGTTTCTTGGCCTTTGTTGTGGTCTTGTTGGTTTTCTATGTGTAGGATGTCTTTAAGAATCTTTGGAGGGTTGGTTTGGTGGAGATACATTGTTTCAATTTTTCCTTGCTATGGAAGGTTTTTATTTGAGCTTCGGTTATGAAGGAGAGATTAGGTGGGTACAGTATTCTTGGTTGATAGTTGTTTGTTTTTAGGGCATGACATACATCATTCCAGGCTCTTCTTGCTTTGATTGTCTATGCTGAGAAATCTGTGGTGATTCCAATTGTTTTCCATTTTTAGGTAATTGTTCTTTTCTCCTTGACAGCTTTAAGGATCTTTTCCTTGGTCTGAATTGATCCTGTGTGGATTATAATGTGACAGTGGGATGTCCTATTCTGGTTTGGTCTATTTGGAGTTCTAAAAGCATCTTGTATCTGGATAGGCATATCTTTTTGCATGTTTGGGATGTTCTCTCCTAGGATCCTGTTAAACAAATTTCCTAGACCATTAACTTCTCTTTCTAGGAGCTCCTCTACAAACATTATCCTCAGATTAGGCCTTCTGATCGTGTCTTCCAAGTGTTGAATAGATCTATCATATTTCTTGGACTTGTCTTGGATGGTTGTGTGTTCTTTCTCTGTAATATTAGGCTGTATTCAATTCCGAGATTCGATCTTCTGCATGGTCTAACCTGCTGTCAAGAGTTTCGACTTTTTTATTTCTTTTCCTTCTAATTGTCAGTTTTGATGGCTTCAAATTCTTTGTTGAACCTTGGTTTTAGATCTTGTATGAACTTCTTTCCTTCCTTAATTTGGTGTTCAGTGCTTATTCTCAAATCTCTTAGTTCATTGGTTATTGTTTCCTTGCACTCCAATTCTTTCTGTTGGGTTCCATTCAGCATTCCCTTTTTGATCTCCCTGACTTCCTTCAGCTCTTTGTTAATGGATTCCATGAATGCCTTTAGTGATCTTTGTGTATTCTCATCCTGTTCTCTCAGTTCCTCTATTACTCTTTGCTTAGCTTCCTCACATTCATGCCATTCCTGTAGTTCTCCTTGAGTGTTTTCAGCCTGCTCATGCTATTCCTGCCTTTTCTCTTTGAGTATTCTAAAACTGTACATGAAAATCCTGTATCAGTTTTTGAGTAGTTTCCTCACGCTCATGATATTCCTGTATATACCTTTGGATTGCCTCCTCTCTCTCCCTATCACACTCATACAGAGTCCTTTGTAGGTTTTCAATCTTTTCCTGCATTGACCTTTTGTTTGCCTCCTCTCTCTCCCTATCACGCTCATACAGATTCCTTTGTATGTTTAAGATCTTTTCATTTATCATGTTTGCCAGCAGTGTTTGTAGAGCTATTTGAGAATTCTCCTCTGGATTATTCATTATCTGTTCTTTCCCGTGATTATCATGAGTGGGAATTGAGATATACGGAATTGCCATTTTTCTTGTGTTTTTCTGGCTTACTCTGCCCATTTGGGATGAAAATAACACGAGTTTTGTGATAGAACACTACTTTAAGGCAAACATCAACCAAAGTCTGTATTTGCACAGTCAATAGTCTGCAGATACAATCTAGTTCAACAGATACATCTATTCAACATCAAACAACGATATATTAATGGGCTACAAACCACAAAGAAGAATTTGGTAAACCAGAAATTATTAGGGTTAGGGAGAGATGTGGGTAAAAAATAGGAATAGAATGACGTGGGAAGGCACAGGGAGAGTTAACTAAGTCCTAATCTCAAAGCAGGAAATAGTTTTGATAGGATGACAGTAGAGAGAGAGAAAAAAGAACAAAGAGAAAGGGAAAAAAATAGAGACCAGAAAAAATACAAAGCCAGTCTACCCAGAAAAGTATATTAGAAGTTTATGTCCAATAAGCAAAACTAAGCTAGAAGTGTAGCTGTGGTTGAAGTTGTATAACATCATCCTTGGGTCAAAAATCTAAGAAACAGAAGGGCACTGGTGGCTCTAGCCTGTAATCCTAGCTACTCAGGAAGCTGAGATATGAAGATCATAGTTCAAAGTCAACAGGGGTAGGAAAGTTCATGAGACTCTTATCTCCAATAAACCACCAGAAAACTGGAAGTGGTTCTGTGGCTCAAGTGGTAGAGTGTTTGCTTTGAGCTGAAGAGCACAGGGACAGCACCGAAAGCCCAGAGCTTAAGCCCCAGGAATGACAAAAAGAAAAAAAAACAACAATATTAAAATAAGTCAGTGGTTGTTTGCTCATGCCTGTAAATCCTAAGTACCCAGGAGGCTGAAATCTAAGGGCTGCAGTGCAAAGCCAGCCCAAGGAAGAAAGTCCATGAGACTTGAGTACTAGAGCTTGAATTGCCCTGTTTTACTCAAGGCTAGAGTTCCACAACCCACAGTTTTTTGGTGATTAATTGGAGATAAGAATCTCAGACTTTGCTGCTCAGACTGGCTTCAAACCAGGATCCTCAGATTTCAGCCTCCTTAGTTGTGCTGAGCATGGCATGAGACTTTTCAAATGAATGAAGCTGGAAGTTGAGCTGTGGCTCAATTGGCAGAACTGAGCAAAACCTCTGAGACAGTGGCCAGTCCTTACAAGCAGAAAAAAAACCTTTTAAAAATAAATAATAGTAGGTGTAATATAGAAAAAAAAATCAAAAACCATGTTTAATATGATACAAAGGAAAATTATGTTTCTTTGTAAATGTGGCAAATGAGAAAGTACGAAGTTTCAAATGACATACTGAGTAAAGGAAAAAGGAAAAATTTTATAATTCATGTAAATATTAACTACAAGCTGACATGACCATATTATAATGTGATCAGAAACTTATCTCTCACTTGTAATTGCTTACAAATACTTGTCCTTCCACTTTCAGCATCTACCATGGGGATTTAGACATGACCTACCTATGCAGCCTTGACTGTGTAAGGATCTTCCTGCTTTAGCCTCTTGAGTTAGAACTGCAGGCATTTCCCTCATTTTAATATACGAGGTTTCCTTTAAAACTCAAAATTAATATTCAAATAATGGATTTCCTGTAAAGAATAACTAAACATCAGAGATCCATGAGAGATCCTCTGAGGAATATAATCAAAACAGTAGAAAAAGACCTACCACTGAAGGTAGGTAACAGAAGGAAGATTTAGCATTTTTTGGATGCGTTGGGGGTTGAACACAGGGCCTCATACTTGATAGGTAGGTATAAAATTCAGTGAGATTAAGTATACCCACACTGCATTGTAACAATTACCTCTATTTGTGAACTGTCTTTTCGATACTGATGGAACCCACACAATCAGAGTAATGATAACCCCAATGTCCTGTCCCAGAAATTTTAATCTTCCATTTTCTCTTATGAAATAGTTTAATCAATATGTTTCACATAAATAGTAGATTATTTTTGTATCCATCCGTGACAGATATATATTAATTGCAGCCTTTTTGTGGATAAGTCATAATCCATTTATGTATACCTAATATTTTATAAACTTGTTCATCTTATAGACACATCAGGTATTTCCAACTTCTGACTATTCTGAACTTTGCTGTTATCATTGGTATATGACCTATTAGTTTTTTTTCTTTTGTTGTTTTGGTTATGCAATGAGAAATGGAATTGCTGTGTAATGTGGTAATTCTATGTTACGTTAGAAGAATCTGTCAAATTCTACCAAAATTTCTATATCACTTTTCATCAGCACAGAAATGTACAAATGGTCAATAAAATGTACAAAAGTATTTCAAATCTTCCACAGCTGGGCCCTAAAGGATCATTTTTTTTTTTACTTTTCACTTGTTTTTATTTAGGCAATGCAGCCCTGGAACTATGTAGCATTGTCTAGAGCTGAAGTGAGAACAATACCAAATGCCACTGACCCAGCCTCCAAAAACCTTTAATCTGGTAGTCATTTTTTTTCTAGAGATAACTTTTAGTGATTTTATGCATTTTTACTCTTTTAAAATAAGGCTTTGAATTTTAAAATGACTTATATAAAGGCAACACCTCTGTGTAGCTTCATTTTAATAAGATAAAAAGTTATTTTTTATTTTATTTTATTTTTGTCGGTCGTGGGGCTTGAACTCTGGGCTTGTGCGCTGTCCCTGTGCTCTTCATCTCAAGGCGAGTGCTATACTGCTTGAGCCACAGCGTCACTTCCTGTTTTCTAGTGGTTTATTGGAGATAAGAGTCTCATGAATGTTCCTCCCTGGGCTGGTTTTGAACCACAATCCTCAGATCTCAGCCTCCTGAGTAGCTAGGATTATACGTGTGAGCCACTGGCGCTCAGCTGAAAAATTATATTTACAAAATATATGAAAGCACAAAAAAAGCTTCCCAGCAGGAAAAACCTTACAAACACAGTCTGATGCTGACCCAAGCAAAATAATACAATAAGAGCTTATTTAAAGTAAAATGAAGAGCAAGAGCTGGGGGCAGGTGTCAAGGGGTAGAGCACTTGCTTGCTCAGCACCAGACTCTCAATCAAAACTGTAGTCCTGCCAAAGGATAAAATAAAGTATTAAAACCTAAGGAAATGTACAGATAATAGGATGATGCATGACATAGAGGTACACACCTGTTAACCCAAAACTTGGGAGACTAGGCAGCAGAATTATGAAGTAGACTTGGCTACATAATGAGACTGCATCTTAAAGAATAACAGAATAAAAATAAACAAACTATATTTTTAAAGATTAGGATATAGTTCATGAGTAATTCAAGTAGTTTTGTATATGGAAGGAACTGTTACAATCCACAAAAATTACATGCTTTGATAACTACAACATTCAGTTTACACTGAAGTACAAGGTGTCCCTTGGTTGGAATCCCTCCTGAGGAAACCTAAGGCAGTTGATGCACCTGTCTTCTTGGGTTTTTCTAGGCAAATAAGATTTTCGTTTCCATTCGTGGATCCCACTTACAACTCTTTCTTTTAGTAGACCACCTACAAATCTCTCCCATCTCAACAAGAGGATTTCTGGCTTTCAAGTGAAGTTATCTTTGATATCTCTCAGGCCTCTCCTCCCCTTTGTCTTGAACTGCTCTGTTCCTGGGCCCACATTCAGCAGCTTGTTCTGACAAGAGTGGTAACTATTTTGCTAGCCACCTCTATCCACTGCCATCTCCTCCTCAAATTAGTCTTTGGTATCAGTATGAGTTTGTTCAGAGGGTAGAGCCAGCCACGGCTGGCTTTGAACCATGATCCTCAGATCTCAGACTCCTGAATAGTTAGGCTTACAGGTGTAAGCCAATGACACCCAACAATCATTTCTTTCTTCCAGGAAAATTTAGAGGGTGGAATAGCACAGCAACACATACATTTGATAGCAACTGCCCCAGGGTGAACCAGATGCTCAGATCAAACCACTGACCTTGATATTGCCTTTGGTATCCAACAGGATGTTGTTGTACTTAAGGTTTCAGTGTGTGATTCTGTTCTGGTATGGGCAGTGAACAGCACTTACAATTTGTGTGAAGAGCCTCTTGGTTTCATCCTCATATAGGTGGCAGGATCTTCAGTTCTACCCCAGGAGGTATACCCTACTGGCCAATTCCATGATGAAATACACATACTCTTCCTTCTCTATCACCTGGTAAAACCTGTTGATGTGTTTGTGCCATACCGTCTTAAAAATGACCACCTCATTCTTTAACTGATGACTGGAGGACTCTCCCTTCAGGAATATTTTAACTGCCACTTTCATGTGTGTGAGGCAAGGATGGGATAGCCTCACTTGCCCATTGGTACCATGGTTGATGAGCTCTTTCATCTGGTATTGTTTGATGATATCCCCCTTCAAGGATCTGGAGGAGGATTCTTTGTATTGTTCCATCCTTCTGCTATGATGGCAGGTAGCAAGTCTATCTAAAATTAACTAAATAAAATAATGGAAACCTCAGAAAAAAATAAAAAGAAATACCAAAATCCAAACGACAACTCACCTCCCAAACCAAAAAAATCACGAATTTAGCTTTGAGTCAGTCCAGCGGGTCACCAATCAAGAGCTCCTAGAGGTGTTAAAAGACATAGGTTGGAGTACATTGGCTTCATATATACCCTGCATGACTTCTCAAAATGGAGCTATCACAGCCAGGCATAGTGACATCATAGAGGAAATGGACCAATCAATGTCTGAGCCAGTGAAGTCAGAGAAAAAGTGGACCAATCATAGCTTGCCAGCATTGATACTCTAGCTTATAGTCTTCAAAGACTGTTGCTAAGACTCCATGTGGGCTTGTGGTTGCTCTGGTCACTATTATGCCATTCCTGAAACCACTACATCAGTGGTCAAAATCCTCTGACCTTCTAGAAAACACCTGAGTCTCATAAATTGCATCCGTGGAGACACTAGACAATAGCCTCCATTCTTGATGGCCACCTTATCTTATATCTTGTTCCAGCAATGACAATGCAAAAAGGACTCCATCCAACTCAAGGGTAGCTTTCCTACAACTTGCTCTTGAGGGGACAAAGTCCAGGCTGGCTTTGAGCCACAATCTTCACCTTCTTGAGTAGCTAAGATTATATACCTGAACCATCGTTAGGTACTTAGCTCATCTCTCACATTTGGAGAAAGGATATATATTTGTTAGAAAGGTTAATAGGGATATAGGTGGAACCATTGCAACAATGAGATATACAAGTCATTATGTCAAAAAATGAACTTGAAAACTTTGGTGCGGGGCGGGGGGTAAGCAGGGAGGATTGGGTGGGGGGCGTGGGGAGGATGGGAAGGGATGGGAAGGGAAAACAAAGGAGGAGGCTACAAGGCTTGATAAGAAATGTAATCATCTTGCCCATGTAATTGGAACCCCTCTGTACAGTATTTTCACAATAAAAAAAATAAAATAAAAAAAGAAAGGTTGGTATTAGATATGTCCTCTTAGCACCTTAAATTTGTTGCCCTTGCTGTCTAATAGTTAATCTAGTTTCTGATGAGAAATTTTCATAACATTGTTGAAGATCACTTGTGTGTGATGAGTTGTGTGTCTGTGCTTTGGGAGGTTTTCTGTCTTTGATTTTTTAATTGGAATGGCTTAGTGTGGACCTGTGTACTTACGTTAATTGACTTCTTTAAGCTGCTAGATTCCTGCATAGAAGGGTTCATTCTTTCAATCAAATTTGGAGACGTGTTGGTCATTATTCTGTCAAACACTATGTATTTCTTTTTTTCTCACTGTACGTTATAAATATATACATAATAAATTATACATACATTACATATTCACATTATATATGTGAATATACATATATGTCTACATCTTTATTTTATATATACATATATTTATTTTTCACATAACTTCCACTTCTGTGGTTGTTTATGGTAGGAAGTCTAGATTGATCCCAGCTACTCCGTCAGAGTTAGAGCTAGCAGTTTTCCTTTTTATTTCATGGTGAAAATATGCATTTCTTGGCAAGGATATTGAAACCAGTACAAATCAGAGATAGCCTAGAGTTCTCTCTCTCTCTCTCTCTCTTTCTCTCTCTCTCTCTCTCTCTATGTCTCCCTCCCTCCTCTCTCTCTCTCTCTCTCTCTCTCTCTCTCTCTCTCTCTCTCTCTCTCTCTGATTTCCTGCCTCTGTCAGGTCTCTGAGCACAGGGCCATTGCTTACCACATTTTTATAGTGTGTGCTGTGATCTTCTAGTGTGTGAAGTGTCATGTTCTGCTTCAAAGGCCACCATGACTGCACCTGGAAGAAGAGCTGCTCCAACGTCAGCCTGCTTGGGTGTGCCTGCCTCTTTCTTGATGTCAGAGCCCCCATAGCTACTGGGGTGGCCTTAGTAGATGCCCATGTGCCAGGTCTGCTGACTGCTGACTGTGGGCGATACAAGCACAGGGTCTTTTTTTTACCCAAGTAAGAGGTCTGCGTTGGACATTGGGGGCACTGCTCCATTGGTGACTGTGCTAGGAGCAAGACTGGGAGATGCAGAAACCTCCCTGTGGTCTGAGTTCTGGGGCCCAATAGATGCCAAAGGCTTCTCTGTGCACTTTTCAGAATATGTGGGCAAGTTCATGAAGCAGAAACTAAGCTCAGAGGCACCCTAAACACAGGGTGGGAAATGGAGCTGGAAGGAGCAGGGCTGTCCAGGTTGGCAAGGGAACAAGGGACGAGGCTGATAGGATAAACCTTGCTGGATGGCTTTGCAGGTTCAACTTGGGCCACCTGAAGGCACAAGAAGCTGCCTACCATCTCAGCAGCTTTCCCAACTTGGAGAAGAGTTTCCAGCTTATTAAAGGATACTGTGGTCAGTTTGGGTCTGGGAAGAGTGGTAGGCTTGCTGCTGGAGGGAGCACATGACCCATCCAAGGCTTCTGGGGGATGGGAAGCCCCTGGAAATGGGCTCATGAATGGCTGGTCTGTCCTCCCCAAAGAGGACACCTCCAGCTTGTTTGACTGTTTGCTTGGGTAGGGGTGTCAGCCCTTGGGGACAGTGATATTAGGAGACAGTGTTGGTGAGATTATCCCAAAATTAAACCAAGCCTGTGGGAGCAAAAGAGTAAGGATTTCTGAACTGCCCATGGCAGGTGGAGTTGAGGTGATGGCTGCTTCTGTCTTGAATGGTCTTGAGGCTTTGTCACCAGAAGACAAGTGACTGGATGCTGGCATTGAGCCTGATTATTTTAGGAAATTAATCAGAGAGCCCTACTTGGCTTGTATGTCACTCAACAGGGCTAATACTGGTTGGGGAGTTTGGGCTGTAAAGCTAGGCATCACAGCGTGATCCTTTTGAAGAGCTAAAGACACCTTCGGGCAGCTGTTGGAACTTTATGAGGTCTAAGTACATTATGTAATTAGGTGTGGTCCTCTGAGCTTCATTCTTGGTTTGCTATAGGGATGAACCCTCTCTCCCTGTGGTCATAGTGCTCTCAGGATGTGGGCTGGTGTCTGGTGGGTAGAAAAGGGCAGTGTGTTTACCCCCTGAGATTCACTGTGAAGGACTACTGTTGGCAGGGAGGATTGTGTCATTGGGAGGTCTGTGTGTTCTTTGAGTAAGGAAATATATACACCTCAGAGCCTATCTTGGCCTTCTCTCTGAACATTTCGTTTCTTTGGAATACTAGTGTCTGAAATACTTAACAGTTCTAAGGCTCCAGAGGCTGTCTTGATTTCCAGACATGTCCAGGACTTGTTCTTTTTCATCTTACACATCTCTAACTTCCTTCCTTACTCGTGGTCTACTGAGCCCTTTGGCTCTGGCATAAATGAGAAAAGACAAGCAGGACTGTCTGGTTGCTAAGGAAAAGCATGTAGTGTTCTCTTGTTACATCGTTTCATTTTCTTTTCCAATGTTGGTAAATAAAGCCATCAGATTGAACGTCAGGAGCTGCCCATGATCATTGCTCCATCCCTTTTCCCTGCTCTTACCATACTGCCTTTCCATTTGAATTTATTTTTATTTTCAATTTTTGTATTGTGATTGAATCTAGGGCTTCAAAAAGGTGAGCATAGTGATCTGCACTTATAAGCTTAGCTTTTTGGTAGTCTGAGACTGCAAAAATTATGTTTTCAGGTCAACCCAGGCAGAATTCTGTGAGACCTTATCTGAACAGAAGAAGCTGTGCATAGTGGTGTGCACCTCTCATCCCAGCAATAG
The DNA here is from genome assembly GCF_019054845.1 of Dipodomys spectabilis. NCBI lineage: Eukaryota > Metazoa > Chordata > Mammalia > Rodentia > Heteromyidae > Dipodomys > Dipodomys spectabilis. The sequence goes on from NW_024870689.1 coordinate 1,307,619, forward strand.
TTGCAGAGAAAATTAGGATGACTGAAATTCAGTTGAGTACCTGAGCAGGAAATGTGACTCTGTCTAAAAAACAGTGCAAAAATTACAGCTGTGGTTCAATATTAGAGTGTGTATCTAGAAAACATGAGGCCCTGAGTTCAAACCTCAGTATCATAAAAAGAAGAGAACCGGTTATGTCTGGTAAGCTTATCAAAAGTAGTCTTTTAAAAAAAAATGTGTATTGATATTCTGGCTTGAACTCTGGGCATTGACATTTTCCCTTAGTAAAAAATTTCACGTAAGACTAAACTTTGTGTTTTTGCGGATGTGGGTTGACCCAGTGTAACAATAAGATGTTCAAAAAACTAAGTTCAAAATGAACTTTACAACTTTGGTGGGGGTGGGGGGTGGGGAGGGTAGTTGTGATGGTGGGAGGGAAGGGATGGTAGGGGGAAAACAAAGGAGGAGAAAACAATGCTAAATAGGAAATGTAATCAGTACCTTGCTCATGTAACTGTAACCAACCCCTCTAACAAGGATTTTTAAAATAAAAAAATACAAAAATAAAGAGACTAAACTTATACTATTGAGCCTCATCTCCACTTCGAGCTTTTCTTGTGTGTGTGTGTGTGTGTGTGTGTGTGTCTGTATCTGTGTCTGGGTCTCTGTGTGTTTGTGTGTGCATTAGGCTTGAACTCCAGGACTGGGTACTGTCCTTGAGCTCTTGTTTAAGGGTAGTCCTGTACCTCTTGGCCCACCACTCTCCTACTGGCTTTTTGTGGTGAATGAGATCAAAGTTTCATGGACTGTTCTTGCCCCAGCAATCTTTGAACCGACATCCTCTGCTCTCAGACTCTTGAATGGCTAGGGATATGGGTGTGAACCATCAGTAGATGGTAGGAGAAGTGTTCTTAAGCAGAAATAATGTGGATTGCTGGCGTTCTGCAATTTGTTGGAATGTTTTTTTTTTTTTCCTTAGAAATGAATTCCTTTACTGGGAGACCAGAGGTTAACCTGGATGCTAGGAAGGCAGAGGAAATGCAATTCCCTATCTCCAGAGGCAGTACCTTTTGCATGATGGTTGTAAGACCCTCATCTTCCTTTATCAGAGCAGATATTTAAGCTAACCTGAAGGTAACACTGTTTTTTTCATCAGCTTCGTCTTGGTTGCACTAAATAAGAAAATTACTTGATAACTCTCACCAAAGTTCACCAGAGAGAAGGGGGAATGAAGCTTTAAAGTGAAGCATTAGACATGACAGGAATATACCAGAAGAGCCAAGGAGAAATGAGAGTTCATAAATATTGATTTTTATTTAAATAATATGAGGAGAATACATGAATATATGTTAGTACTGGCCAAGTGTGCTCAAAGCTGTCTAATAAATTAGCTCTTAAAGAGGTGTTTTCCTGATGCAGGACTCCTCATATTACCTGTGTAGATTCACTAATCCCTTCACTGTCCTCCCAAGGCAAGACACTTTTCCTGCAGCTGAGAGCAGAGCATGAAAGATTACATCCAACTATTACTGGGCAGTGGAAGACCAGTCTAACAGCTGGTGAAGTGTGTACAAGGTGCTCTGCTCCTATTTCCACCAAATTCTAGCCTTTGCTGTACAGAGTACACAGATCAGGGGAGATGCTTGAGAATACTGCTGGACCTACAAGTGAGTGTGTGTGTGTGTGTGTGTGTGTGTGTGTGTGTGAGAGAGAGAGAGAGAGAGAGAGAGAGAGAGATAGTACTCATATATCGGCATGGGGATTCTTTTGGGCCTTACAGATGGAGTTAACTCCTTCTTCCCCAAGTCTGTTGAAAACATTTGTCTTTGACTGCCTGAGATGCAGCAGAGGAGGAAATGATTCTTGAATTTTCAACTGGTAGATCAGATGGGTCCTTCTATGTGCTCTGATTTATACTAATGCTCGTGTTAATACTAACCCATGACTAGTACTAATATTAGCTGGCCCTTTTTGAGTATTTTGGTATTAGTTAGTTTTTTTTCACATGGGTTAAGCACACAATTCTCATAAGAATATTATGACATAGTGTTAATTATAATGTGCTGTTCACACACACACACACACACACACACACACACACACACACACACACACACACACCTATTTGACAGCAGTCTTCATTATGTAAAGTGGACCATGAACTATAGAGAAGTTCAATGGAAGCCTCTCAGGGACCAGACCCTACAGCCAGCACCTTGGACGAGGGACTCACAGGAGTCTGACCAACAATTTGGAGATGAAGATGATGTGGATCCCATGCCATGCTACCTGCCTGATCTGGAGGGACCCAGGGTTTGCTAGGTCCTTGGGCTTGAACTCAGGGCCCGAGGTCTATCCCTGAGTTATTTGATCAAGGTAGAGCTCTACTGTTTACATCACAGCTGCACATATGGATTTTTTGTGTTAATTGGGACTAAAAGTCTCCCAGATTTTCCTGTCCTGACTGGCTTTGAACCATTACCCTCAAGTCTCAGACTTTTCAATAGCTAGGATTTACAGGTGTGAGCTACTGGCGCCTCTCTATTTGCTCGATTGCCATCCAGAGAGAATTGTGCTTCGCAAGAGTTCTGGAGTAAAAAGAATTGAACTTTTCCAATGAGCAGTGGTGAAGATAATCAGATTCTAGCCCGGCATTGGTGGATTGGGCCTCTAAGTTTACCAATTCAGGAAGTTGAAATCTGAGAATTGCAGTTAGAAATCAGTGAGTGGATGTCTGATTCCTTGAGATTCTTTATTTCCAATGAACTACCACAAAAGTGGAAGTGGCACTGTAGCTAAGTTGTGGAACACGAACCTTAAGCTAAAAAGCTCAGGGACAGCACTCAGGCTGTGAGTTCAAACCCAGTGACCACATAAATAAAACAAAACAAGAAAAAGAACTGGGGTTCTTCAGTAGAATTTATCATTATAAATATCGCTTTCCCATTATATTTAGCTCTGTCATAGGTACCTGGATATAAGGCAAATAAGAAACTTGGCTAAAAAATATAGTAAGCATTGGTTGTGTGTGTTTGTGTGTGTGTGTGTGTGTGTGTGTGTGTGTGTTTGCCAGTTCTGAGACTTGAATCTAGGTCCTTAATCACTTGATTGGCTTTTTTTCATCAAGTCTGGTACTCTGCCACTTGGTGCTCAGGTATACTCCCAGATTTTTTTTATTGTTAATTGGCGATAATAGTTTTACAAACTATTCTGCCTGTGGTGGCCAATTCTGGAATGTGATTATTTTGAATCCTGCTGAAAAAAATGTGTGTGCAGATAGCTATACTTTAGGGATGATTTACATTTCTTCAGGATTATATGTAGGATTTCTTGTGTGGAACTTCCACACTGATTTCTTTTGGGGCTACACTGTTTCACTTAATTGCCAATATTGTGTAGGGTATCTTCCCCACCCTCCTTGCGAGTATTTCTGCTTTCTTTTTTGGTTTTATTGTGAAAATACTGTACAGAGGGTTTACAATTATATGGGAAAGGTAATGAGTACATTTTTTATCAAGCATTGTTGCCTCATCCTTTGTTTCCATTTCCCATCCCTTCCCTTCTCACACCCCCCCCCCACACCCCATGCCCCCCTCGCCAAAATTGTAAAGTTCATTATTCCACATGACTTGTATATCTCATTGTTGCAATGGGTCCACCCGTATCCCAATTTAAACAATTTGTTTTTCCCTTCCCCTTCACAAGTTATAACAACATCAAATTCAGTGAAAGCAGGGGTTATACCGTGGGGGAAAGACATACAAAGCAACAAAGAAATCAACTTATAAATATGTTAGAAACAATAGAAAGAAAGAAAAAAAATTGAATCCTTATTTTGGGGTCATTTCACTTAACATCAACTTATCTGACCTTTTCTGTTTGTCTCATACATATACTAGTTATTGTAAATAAGGAAACCATGGGACATATGTTTTTTTGGGCCTGGTTTACTTCACTTAATATATTTTTTCCAAGTCTTTCCATTTCCTAACGAATGGGACAATGTCATTCTTTCTGATGGAGGCATAGAATTCCATTGTGTATATATACGTCATTTTCTTTATCCATTTATCTACTGAGGGGCATCTGGGTTGGTTCCAGATCTTAGTTATAGTAAATAATGCTGAAATAAACATAGTTGTGCTGGTAGCTTTAGTGTGGTCTTGTTTGTGATTATTTGGGTAAATGCCCAAAAGTGGGATTGCTGGGACATAGGGGAGATCTATGTGGAGTCTTTTCAGGGACTTTCACACTAATTTCCAAAGTGGTTGAACAAGTTTACATTAACACCAACAATGTAGTAAGGTTCCCTTCTGTCCACCTCCCCTCCAGCATCTGTTGTTATTAGAGTTCCTTATTTTAGCCATTCTAACTGGGGTTATGTGGTATGTTAATGTTGTTTTGATTTGCATTTCTTTTATGGCTAGGGAGGTTGAGTATTTCTTCATGTGTCTATTGGCCATCCTTCTTTCCTCTTCAGAGAAGTTTCTCTTTAAGTCTTTAACCCACTTATTTATTGGGCAGTTGTTTCTTTGAGGATTTGTTGTTGGAGGATTTAATTTTTTAAGATCCAGGTATATTTTAGATATGAAACTCTTGTCCATTTTATATTCCAACCTCATCCTTCAAGGAAATAGAAGAGGCAATACAAAAATTCATATGGAGCAATAAAAGATCCTGAATAGCAAAAATGATCCTTAACAGAAAGAATAGTGTTGGGGAAATATCAATACTAAATTTTGAACTCCACTACAAAGCCATAGTAATCAAAACAGCTTGGTACTGTCACAAGAACAGTCCTCGGAACCAATGGAATAAAATTGAAAACCCAGAAATGAACCTATAGACAAATAGTCATCTAATCTTCCATAAGGGAGCTAAAAAATAGAATGGAAGAAAGACAGCCTCTTCAGTGCTGGCGAAATTGTGCTGGCAAAATTGATTAATCACGTTTAGAATACTAAAGCTAGATCCTTATCTATCACTGGGCACCAGAATGAAGTTCAAATGGATCAATGACCTCGCAGACAAAGGAGACCCTCTGAAAACATTACAGGATGGAATAGGAGTAACCCTAGGTCTCCTTGGCACAGGCTGAAATTTTCTTAATAGAGACCCAGAAACAAAGCAAATCAAAGAAAGGTCGTACACATGGGATTGCATGAAAGTGCAGAGCTTCTGCATGGCAAAGGACATAGCTAGCAAGATCAGGAGAAAGCATACGGATTCACTAGCCATACAGCAGACAAGGGTCTCATATCTAAAATATACCTGTTTTCTTTTTTAATAGGCATTCTGATTAGGCAGAGATGGAAGTTCAACATAGTTTTTATTTACATTTCCTTGATTACTAAGCAAGTTGAATATTTTCAAGTATTCCTTAGACACCTATATCTGTTTGGGGAACTATCTAGTCAATTCACTTGCCTATTTATTGATAAGATTATTTGTTCTTAGGATGTTTCATTTTTTGTGTCTATACATTCTTGATAATAGGATTTCTTTTGTTACTCAAAAGGCAGGAGTTTAGGCTTATTTTACTTATTCTTAACAAAAGATGTCTTAAGAACATCAAATTATATAATAGATGATTGGTTAAAAAATGAGAACAAGGATGTGGTTAACACAGGAGGGTTCCTGTCAATAACTACATGTTCTGAACTCAGACTTCAGGGTCTACAAAAAAAGAGATATTCTTTACTTTAAAACAATAAAACCTAATCGGCTATATTTTCTCAAAATACGTAATTCTAAATATTTCACTATTCTTGGCGATAAAACTATTGCAAATTTTACAACAGATGAACAATTTTAGGTTCTAAGCAGTAAAGCAAGCAAAACAAAAAAATACAACTTTGGCCAGGTGCTGGTGGCTCATGTCTGTATTCCTAGCTACTCAGGAGGCTGAGATCTAAGGATTACAGTTCAAAGTGAGCATGGGCAGGGAACTCTGTGAGACTTATCTCCAAATAACCTCCAGAAACCTAGAAGTGATGCTATGGCTCAAGTGATAGAGTGCTTTTCTTGAGCTGAATAGCTGAGGCTCTGCCCCCAGGTCCAGAGTTCAAGCCCCATGACCAACAACAACAACAAAAAAAACTTTGTAGGACTACAGGTGATATATAAATTTACTCATATAAAATAGAAATAGCAACATAAACAACTAAAACTTTAGAACAACAAAACTGAATCAAGTTATATAAAAGACATAAAAAGATGAACACCATAGCCTGAGTTTAAGCCTCAGTACCAGCACAAAAGAAATAAAGAAATGTAGAAGAAGGGAAGGAATAGAATTCCATTGTGTATATATACCACATTTTCTTGATCAATTTTGAGTTGATTCTGGTTCACGGTGATATATAAGGATCTAGCTTTAGTTTTCTATCCGTGATTAACCAATTTTGCCAGCAAAATTTACTGAAAAGGGTGTCTTTCTTCCGTTCTGTTTTTTTAGCTTCCTTATCGGAGATTAGATGGCTATAGGTCTGTAGGTTCATTTCTATGTTTTCAATTCTATTCCATTGGTCCTGAGATTTATTCTTGTGCCAGTACCAAGCTGTTTTGATTACAATGGCTTTGTAGTAGAGTTTGAAATTTGGTATTGTATTCTTCCAGCATTTTTCTTTCTTATGAGGATCGTTTTTGCTATTTGAGGTCTTTTATGGTTCCATATGAATTTTTGGATTACCTCTTCTATTTCCTTGAATAATGAGGTTGGGATATTGATAGGTATTGTTATGTCAAGGTTGCAGGATCCCCACCAAGAAGACCACCGAGAGTCAGACTCTATGGCTGTTTTATTTAAATGGGCTGCAGGCCGGGCCTCGTCCTACACTCCGACACAGCGGAGCCCAGGAGGAAAGCCCCAAGATAAGGATTTGCAGGTCTTATAAGGGCACACAACCAGGTGGTTTAGCACCACGTGTTGCTCTGCTCTGAAACAAGCAACAAATGGTCACTGCCTCAAATACTTTAAACTTTCATTCCCCCCTCCTTGACTTCTGGTCTTGAGCCCCAATCTTATGGCTCTGGCCCAAAACTAATCTCCAACAGCTCTTGATCTTGAACGAGTATACTAATTTCAATCATTCCATGTTTATTTTCTTGAGGCGTATGTGGATTTGCTGAGTAGAATGCTTGGAGACTTCCCATGTTTCCCCACGGTCGTCCAGGGCAAAGGAGTCAGCCGGTCTGGCATGGGGGCAGTGAATTCTATCAGCAATGCCATCCACCTTAAGGGCAGTAGGTGTAGCCAATAGCAACATGTAAGGTCCCTTCCACAGTGGTTCCAGGGATCTCAAGTTGTGCCTTCAAACAAACACCCAGACCCTGGTTTAAACAAATGGGAGGTAGGAATAGAAGCAGAATCATATAATGCTCTAAGCTGGGGCCACATACTCTTATGCACCAGCTGTAAATAGTCAAGCTTACACAGAAATTCAGTATCATCCAAATCAGCAAGCAGTTCAGTCTGAAGGCTAGGGATAATGGGTGGAGGGTGTCCATACATTATCTCAAAAGGAGTAAAGCCAAGCTGATAGGGTGAATTTCTTATTCTAAACAAGGTAAAAGGAAGGAGCAATACCCAGTCTGCACCAGTCTCCAATGCCAATTTAGTTAAGGTCTCTTTTAGAGTCTGATTCATTCTTTCTAACTGGCCTGATCTTTCCCCAGTGCCACGGCTATTCTCTGACTTACTTTTGAAACGAAGGCAGGTCCATTGTCCCACCCGATGGTGGATGGGAAGCCATACCAGGGTACGATTTCTCCCAGGATCTTCGTAACCACAAAGTTCGCGGTCTCATGCTTTGTTGGGTAGGCTTCAACCCATCCTGAAAAGGTGTCTACAAAAACTAGCAAATATTTATATCCAAATTTTCTGGTTTTAAATTCTGTGAAGTCTACTTCCCAATACACACCTGGCCTATCTCCACAAAGGCGAGCATCTTTTGTAACCTGTTGATTGGGGGTATTGCTGAGCTGAAAGGATTTACAATTTTTAACAATGTCCTCCATGAGTTGATTTCCTTGCCTAATTTTACTTCTGAGTATCAGAGCAAGTCCTGCAATCTTCGGGTTCCCATGTGAGAGACCCGATGGATTCTCTTAAGAATCCCTTTGCCCAATCTTTGTGGCAAGATAAGTTTCCCCTCACCATTTTTCCACCAGTCTTTTTTTTCCTTCTCTGTCCAGGGGTTTATAGGCCATGGGAATTTTCTTTATCCACTCCAAGTCTTCTTGGGAGTACTGAGGCTCAGGAGTCAAAGTTCATGGCCCTGGGTCTACTAAAGTCAGTACTTCCACTCTGGACTGGAGGGCTGCCTCAGCTGCCTGATTGGCCAAGTTATTTCCTTTGGTTATAGAATCAGTTCCCTTTTGATGGCCAGGACAGTGCATAATAGCAATATTTGCTGGTTCCCATATGGCCCAGATGAGGTTTAAAATTTCTTGTTTGTTTTTTAACATTGTTTCCCTCAGCTGTCAGCAGCCCCCTCTCTTGGTAAATGGCTCCATGGACATACACAGTGGCAAAAGCATACCGACTGTCCGTGTAAATGTGTAGTCTCTTCCCTTTTCCCATCTGTAGGGCTTTTGTTAATGCCACTAGTTCTGCTCTTTGTACAGATGTTCTCTGGAGGAGAGCTTCTGCCCACACTATCTCAGTGTCCATGGTGACTGCTGCGCCTGCGTACCTTTTTCCATCTCGAATGAAACTGCTGCCATCTGTGAACCAGGTATGCTCAGCATGCGATAGTGGTGAGTCCAAGAAATCTGGCCTCTTTTCCTTGGCCCAGTCTCTCTTTTCACGCTCAATTTCATGTTCTCTCTCTTTCCTTTTCTGTCTTTGCTCTGGTCTCTCTTATTGTAAACCTTTTCTGCCATGGCCACTAGATCCCTAATAGACTTTTCACCAAATCTGTCTAGAGCCTGCAACTTTCGCTTTATGTCTGGTGCAGCTTGATTTGAATAGGCGAACATAATCATCTGAGCGACTCCTGGTTCTCAAGATCATGTGGTGTATATTGACTAAAACCTTCCATAAGCCACTCAAGTTATTCTGCTGGACTTTCACTTCCTCCTCGTCTTACTTCATAAACCTTGGCCATAGTAATAGTTTTGCGAGCCGCTGCCTTGAGACCTGCCAACAGAGCCTGGCGGTAGATGAGGAGTCGCTCCTTACGTTCAACCATATTGTAGTCTCATGTTGGTTGGATCTCAGGAAAATAGGCAGCGATCAGGGCAGGATCCACGATGGGCGCTCCTGTCTGGACAGGGATATGTTTCCGGGCCACATCTCGGATACCATCTCTCTCTTCGGTGGTAAAAAGGACCTGTAAAACTGACTGCCATCATCCCAAGTGGGCTGATGAGTAAAGAGAATAATTTCAAGCAAACGAATTAAATCCTAGGGTTTCTCAGAAAAGGGGGCATTTTGGGTGAGCAAATTGTATAGATCACTAATAGAAAATGGCAAGTATTGGAGTGGCTGTTGACCATCCACATCCACAGGACCTACAGCTCTTAAGGCAAAAACAGCTGCATTAAAAGGGGGGTTGATACCATGGCATCGTCGAGTGACTGGCACCTCAGAAATTTTAAGGGCAGGTACCGAGGGTTCTATAGCTCCCTCCTCCTCTTGATCATTCTCAGATTCTGCAAAAAGGAACCTGGGAGTATGGGAGAGGAAACAATTCTTCCAAGTTATCTCCCTGAAAAACCGAGAGGTACAATTTCTTTTCTTCTATCTTAGTTTCTTTCTGTAAGTCTAGGAGGCCAGATGGAGTGGTGCCCATGTTTTCCAGTCCCATCAGTCTTACAGTCAAAAAAAAAAAAAACAAAAATAAACAGTACAAACAAAACACAAACAGGAATGTGTGGGGTTCCAAAGACCCCAGCTCCACACAGGAGGGTTACCCTGGCCCCACAAGAGGATCTGGGACATCTCCCAGTTCCTCCAGATTATTAGAGCAAGCCCGTCCCCTTCGACAACCCTTTAGGAATTGCAGCAGCCATCCTCACAAGGGAAAACGAAAGCAAAACAGACAAATGACAGGACAAGACAAATTAACAAAGAAAGCACAGTTTTACTTTTGGAGTCTGAAGTCTAGGGGGGTCTTTGCAGGGATCCTGGATGAGCCCCCACTAATGTTATGCCAAGTTCACAGGACACCCACCAAGAAGACCACCAAGAGTCAGACTCTACAGACTCTACAACTCTGGGCTGCAGCTCAGGCCTCGCCCTAAGCTCTAACACAGAGAAGCCCAGGAGGAGAGTCCCAAGCTAAGGATTTGCAGGTCTTATAGAGGCATACAACCAGGTGGTTTAGCACTACGTGTTGCTCTACTCTGAAACAAGCAACAAATGGTCACTGCCTCACATATTCTAACCTTTCAGGTATCACATTGAATTTGTAGATAGCCTTGGGAAGTATTGCCATTTTCAAGATGATGATCTTTCTAAACCAGGAGCATGGGGGTTTTTGCCAATTTCTAAGTTCTGTTTGGATTTCCTATTTTAAGTTTTTAAAGTTTTCATCATAGAGGTCCTTCAATTCTTTGGTTAATTCCTAGGTATTTTATTTTTGGTGGGGCTATTACAAATGGGGTTGCTTTCCGAAATTCAGCCACACATTTCTCATTGTTGGCATACAGAAAAGCCATTGATTTGTGGAGGAGGGGGGGTTAATTTTACACCCTGCTACTTTGCCAAAGCTTTGAATCAGCTAGAGAAATTTGGGAGTGGAGTCTACGTGATTCTTTAAATACAAGATAATGTCATTTGCAAAGAGGGAGAGTTTTACTTCTTCTTTCCCTATTTGGATCCCCTTTATGTTTGCATCTTGTATTATTGTTGTACCTAAGCATTCTAATACCAGATTGAAGAGCAGTGGAGAGAGTGGCCATCCTTGTCTCATTCCTGAGTTTCAATTTTTCTTTGATATGCAAGGTTTTTATTTGACCTTTGATTATGAAGGAGAGTGTAGCTGGGTACAGAATTCGTGGTTGATAGTTGTTTGTCTTTAGGGCATGACATACATAATTTCAAGCCTTTCTTGCTTTGATTGTGCCCACTGAGAAATATGAGGTGAATCAAATTGGTTTCCCTTTATAGGCGATTGATCTTTTCTCCTTGACAGCTTTAAGGATCTTTTCCTTGGTGTGAATTGATCCTGTGTGGATTAAAATGTGACGGTGGGATGTCCTATTCTGGTCTATTTGGAGTTTTAAAAGCTTCTTGTATCTGAAGAGGCCTATCTTTTTTGCATGTTTAGGAAGTTCTCTGCTAGGATCCTGTTAAACAAATTTCCTGGACCATTAACTTCTGTCTCTAGGTGCTCCTCTACACCCATTATCCTCGTGTTAGGCCATCTGATGGTGTCTTCCAAGTGTTGAATAGATCTATCATATTTCTTGGATTTGCCTTGGATGCTTGTATGTTCTTTCTCTGTAATATCTAGGTGACCTTCAATTCCAGAGGTTCGATATTCTGCATAGTCTAACCTACTATTAAGACTTTCTACTTTTTTATTTCTTTTCCTTGTAGTTGGTCGGCTTTGATGGATTCAATTTCTTTGCTAGAGCTTTGTTTTAGATCTTGTATGAACTTCTTTCCTTCCTTAATTTGGTGTTCATTGTTTATTCTCAAATCACTTAGTTGATTGGTTATGGTTTACTTGTACTCCCATTATTTCTCTTGGGTTCCATTGAACATTCCCTTTCTGGTCTCCCTGACTTCTTTCAGCTCTCTGTTTATGGATTCCATGAATGCCTTAGGTGATCTTTATGTATACTCATCCTCCGCTCTCAATTCCTGTACTACTCTTTGATTAGCTATTTCACGTTAACGCAGTTCCTGTAGTTCTCGTTGAGTGTTCTCAGCCTGCTCATGCCATTCCTTTATTTCTATTTGAGTGTTCTCAAGCTTCTCACGCAATTCCTGTATCAATCTTTGAGTAGCTTCCTCACGCTCATGATATTCCTGTATTAACCTTTGTTTTGCCGTCTCTCTCTCCTTATGACACATACAGAAACCTTTGCAGGTTTTCAGTCTTTTCATTTACAATGTCTACAAGTAGTATTTGTAGGGGTTTTTGGGAACTCTCCTTTGGATTATTCATTATCTTTACTTTCCCCTAATTATCATGAGTGGGAGTTGAGATACCTGGACTTGTCATTTTTCTTGTTTATCCGGGTTGCTCTGCCCATTTGTCCTTCCACACTATTTTAAGGCAAACATCAACCAAAGTGTGTAATTGCACAGTCAATAGTCTGCAGATACAATCTAGTTCAACAGATATACCTATTCAACATCAGACAAGTATGCATTAATGGGGTATGAACCGCAAAGAAGAAATTGGCAAACAGAAATTATTAGGTTTAGGGAGAGATGTGGATAAAAATAGGAATAGAGGGTTGTGGAAAGGCAGAGGGTGAGTTAACTAAGTCATAATCTTAAAGTGGGAAAAAGGTTGGATAGAATGATAGCAGAGGGAGAGCAAAAAAGAAGAAGAGAAAGAGAAGAGACAAGAAAAAATAGCAAAACAAATATTAAAAATTAAGAAGTGCAACACTTAAGAAGTATGCAAATTTGAAAATAATATTCAGAGATGAATGTGGATAGAATAAGAGCAGGGGAGGGATAGAAAGGAGCTGTGGCAAACTTAAAAATAAAAATGCTTAAAATATTATATAGGTATAAACATGTAGTACTGCTATTAAGAAATTTATGTCCAGGCAGTTTTCAATTGAGTAATAAATTTCTGGACTAAGTGTGTACAAAATGGGGCTAAGATCTAATAATCGACTACGGGTACATCTGAAGATGAGCAAAACAGCAATTAAGTCTTGCAAAGAATAATGAAAGAAAAAAAGTGAAAAGAATGAGAAGGAAAGAAAAAAAGGATCAAATGATCAGTAGAGCTGAACAAAAAAAAAAATTAAAGAAAAAAAAGTACACACACATATACCCCTAAAATAGAAATTACAAGAGGAAGAAAAAAAGTTAATAGAAAACAAAAAAAATTTATAGTTAAAAATTAAAAAAAAAACTTTTAGAAAAATAATTTTTTAATAAAAGGTACAAAAAAGAGTTCTTTAAATGTTTTGGGAGGATGGGACGATCCAGTATCTCCCTTGTGTCCGTAACCAGTCTCTTGTTGGAGTCTCTAGTCTGCTTGAGGTGTTTGATATTCCTGTAGCTTGGATGGTTTCTTAAGTCAGTTTGATCAGGCAGAAAAATGCTCTGCTTTATCAAGGATTTTGTGATCCTCCTTCCAGGCTACTTCAATGGGAGGGAGATCTGCTTTGAGTATCATAAAAGAGGGACATGGCTGTTTCCTCCAGTTTGGATATGCTGTGAGGAGTCTAGGTTCTGGGTACAGTTGAAGCCTTTCAGCAGTGTCTTCCCTGAAGAGCTAGCTTCTGAGAAACTCACATAGCCCAGCCTGGAGCCATTCTCAGGGTTTATGTTTACTGAATTTCAATTGATGGTCAAGGCTGCTGTAGGGAGGGGCAGCCTCTGGCTCTGTTTACCCAGTGAAGAAAGCCACTTCTGGGGCTGGCGGCCCAAGCTGGTTGACTTTTCCCTGGTGGGACCTGAGCCTGGAAGTTCAGGTTAGGTTCCTGTGACCTGCTATATGACTCTTGTTTTTGTTTTTGTTTTTTTTCCAACCCCTGATTTGGAGTTAGCTGCTCAGCCAGTCCTTTGTCAGTATCAAAGATGGAGATTTCCGGTAGAGGGAGGGAGGGGTGGCTTTCCCTCCTCTTCTCCCTGAGAAGGAGTGAAGATGTCAGACTTCTACTCACGCTGGAGTCTTGGTTCCTGGGTCGTTTCTGGTCTGTGAACTGCAGGATGCAGATGTTTGCTCCTTGTCAGTTCTTGCTGGTGTTGAGTAGAATCTGCTCGCCCGCCACATCTGGCACCTTTGTCCAGGACTATCTGTGTTGCAAGTATCGTGGCTACTGTCACTGCCACGGCCACAGCCGTGGCTACAGGCAAGTACTCACATCTGTCTCCTTGCCTCAATTTTCTCTGTCTGGCCTAACTCTCTATACTGTCATGGCACACTTGTTTGATTCTCTGGCTTAGGACTGTTCACTGGAACATTAAAACTGCTTTGTATGCAAGAGCTTGTTTAGCCTCCAGCTTCTCCTTTGCCATCTCCACGGAACTCATCAGAAAATAACATTTAAAGGCAAGCCCAAGCAGGAAAGTGCATGGGACATTTTTTCTGTGCGTGACGGTCATGGGAGTTGAATTTGTTCTACTTTACTCAAGGCTAGTGTTCTATTACTCTCAGCTCATTAGTGGGATCACTACCAGCTAATTGGTGGTAAAGAGTTTCATGGAATTTCCTCTGCAGGCTGACTTCAAACTGTGATCCTCAGATTTCAGCTTCCTGATTCATTCTGTGATTTGCATGAGACTCTTATCTCCAATGAACCACCAAAAAGAAGAAAAAAAAACACCTGGAGGTTGAGCTGTAGCTCCAATGGCAGAAATGAGACAATGATTTCTGGGACAGCACCCACACCTTGGGATCAAGCTCCAGAACCAGCACACACAAGAATAAAATAAATAAATGAAAACAAATGTGGAAGAAGAAAAGGGAGAGCCAATTTCAGAGTTGAAAATGAGCAATAGCTTACACTTGTTATTGTACTTACTCAAGGGTCTCACATCTGAGAATCAATGTTCAAGGCCAGCCAAGGACTGGGAGTCCATGGACTCAACTCTAATTAGCCAACTACAGTTTTTTTTAAAGCTCCAAATTGTGCTGTGGCTCACTTATTAGAGGGCTAGTATTAAAAGTGTACTGGGATGGGACTGCGAAGGTGATTCAAGGGGTGAGTGCTTGCCATGCATGCATGAGGCCCTGGGTTCAATTCCTCACCAACACATAAGCAGGAAAAGCCAGAAGTGGCACTGTAGCATACGTGGTAGGGCTTTAGCTTCAAGCTGAAGAGCTGAGGGAAAGCGCCCAGGCCCAGAGTTCAGGTCCCTCGACCAGCAAAAAAAAAAAAAAAAAAAAGGATCTGGGACAATACCTAGGCTCTGATTAATTGCTACAAGCCCAGCATACAAACGGAAATAAAAAGTAGAAAATAAAGAAATGTGTAAGAAAATCCAATTAAATTTTCAAAATGAGTCATGAGTTTTTGGTTTTTGAGTGTAATCCTAAATACTAAGATACATAGAGTGTTATGGTCTCTTATCACCAAGTCACCAACAAAACAAACAAACATGAAAACAGAAGTGAAGCTGTAATTGGAATTGTAAATCACCAGCCTTGAGTGAGAAAGCTATGAATCAGTCTCCTAGCCCAGAGATCCAGCCTCAGGGTCACAAAAATGTTAATAAGAAGAGATCCTGGGGCTGGTGACTTATGCTTGAAATTCTAGAACTTCAGGAAGCAGAAATATGGGTAACCAGTATAAAGGCCAACTCAAGCAGGAAAGTCCAGAAGACAGTTGTTTGTTGGCCATCCTGGTGCTAGAACTGTAGTACTGCCACAATTTTGGCAGTAATTGGAGGTAAAGATCTTAGACTTTCCTGCTCAGCCTGGCTTTGAACCATGATGGTCAGATTTTAGCCTCCTGAAACAGGCCATGCCTTGCATGAGTTCTGGCTCCTGCACCAGCACACTCACAAAAAATGAAATGAATACATGCAAAGAAGACTTGAAGATAAGACGAACAAATAACTATGGCCTGCAATGAGCCAATCAGCCCATCACTGGTGGCTCATAACTGTAATTCTGGTTACTCATGAGAGTAAAATCTGGATAATATTTAAAGGCCAGACCAAGTAGGAAAGTCCCTAAGACTTGTGTGTGTGTAAGTATGTCTGTGTGTGAGTCCTGTTGCTTGAACTTGTACTGTTTTGCTCAAAGCTGTACTAATCTCAGCTTTTTAGTGGTTATAATTGGAGATATCATGTACTTTCTTGCCCAGGCTGGCACCAACTTTGATTCTCAGATTTCAGCCTCATAAATCTGGTCTGGCTCTACATTATATTCATTTCTAATTAAACACCAAAACAGAAAAAATTCCTGGAGTTTAGCTGTGGTTCAACTGGCAGAACTGGGAAAAAAATTTCTGGAACAGCACCCAGACCCTGAGTTCAAGCTGGAGAACAAAGAGAAGAAATAAAAAGAGGATAGAAGTACAAAAGGAAGAGTCAGTGACAGAGGTTGAAATGAATCAAACATTGGTTCCTCACACATGTTGTACAAGGTACTCAGGAGAATTAAATCTAAGATTCACAGTTTATGACTGGCCCAGGCAGGAGAGTCCATGAGACTTATATGTCTAATTTGCCAGCAAAAAAAACTACAATTTGTACTTTGGCTCATTCGGTTGAGTGCTAGTCTCAAATAAAAAGTTTGGGACAGCACCTAAGCTCTGAGTTGAAGTCCTAGACATGCATTTCAAAACAAACAAACCAAACAAACCCCACTAATTTAAAAATGACGGGAAAAAGAGAAAACTAAGATTTAAAAATGAGCCATGGTTTTTGGTTCCCGTGTATATTCCTATCCATTCTAGGTTCAAAGCTAGACTGGACAGGAAAGTACATGAAACTGTTAACCCCAACTACCCAACCAAAAGCTGGATGTGCATATATGATTGTAGATGCAAACTACTGTGTTTGGTGCCAAAGCTAATTTAAAAAACTGCTGACCCAGAGTTCAATTCTTAGTGCTAAAAAATTGTAGGAAAAGAGAAGAAAGGCCAAATGTAAATTTAAATATAAGCCTGGTGCTTATTGATCATGGCTGTAGTTGATCCATGGGTGCAGAAATCTTGAGATCAAGTTTCAAGCCAACACAAATAGCAAAGTCTAGGGGACTTTGTGTGTGTATGTGTGAAAGTTTGTGTGTGTGTGTGTGTGTGTGTTTCTGTGTATGTGTGTGTTTCTGTAGTATCTTTTGCTTAGTGCCCTAGCATTCCCAGCTTTTGAGTGTTGACTTAGAGATAAGAGTGTCATGGACTTTCCTGCCCAGGCTGGCTTTGAAACATGATCCTCAGATTTCAGCCACCTGATTGAGCTGGAAGTTCAGCTATGGCTCAAATTGCAGAACTGGGCAAATATTTTCTGGGACTGCACCCAGACCCTGAGTTCAAGCCCCAGGACATGCATAGAAGAAATGAGTAGAAGTAACCAAGGAAGAGCAAGTGACAAAGGCTTACATGAATCAAGCATCGGTGGCTCATACAGGTTTTACTAGCTATTCAAGAGACCGAAATCTGAGGATGATGGTTCGTGGCCAGCCCAGGGAGGAGAGTCCATGACTCTTGTCTGTAATTAAATAACACCCACCCAAAAAGTGCCAAAAAGTTATAGTGTTTCTCATGTAATAGAGGATATGCTTGAATAAAAATTTCTAGGACAGAATATGTGCCCCAATTTGTAGACCCAGAAACAGCAGCACATGCAAAAAATAAAAAGTAAACAAAGAAGTTAGTGGCAAGCACATGCAAAAAAAAAAAATAAAAATAAAGCAAAGCAGGTAGAGGCAAGCAAATATTAAAATTTTAAAATGACACAAGGGTTGTTGGTCCTGTGTATAATCCTAACTACACAAGAGTTTGACATCTGAGGATTGTGGTATCAAGTCAGCCTTGGTAGGAGCGTGCTTGAGATGCTTATACCAGATATCTAGCAAAAAGCCTTGAGCTGGAGCTGATGTGGTAAAGCAACAGCCTTCAGTTAAAATCTAAGAAACAGTCCCCAGAGGCAGAGGTCAAGCTTCAGGGCAACTAAATATTACAAACAACAAACAATCAATGCAAAGGAGAGTGGAAGAAGAGAGACTGAAATCTGGGGATCCACAATTCAAAGTTAATGCATGCAAGAAAATCCATGAGACGTTCTGTGTATGTGTGCATCTGTGTGCCATCTTGCAGCTTGTGTGTGAGCCTCCTTGAACTTGTGCTAGTTTGCTCAACGACAGAGCTCTACCACTCCAAGATTTTCAGTGGTTAATTGGAGGTCATGGTCTCATGAACTTTCCTTCTCAGCCTGGCTTGATTCATGCTAGGCTTTCCTCAGACTCTTATCTCCAATTAAATGTCAAAAAGAAAAAAAGCCTGGGAATTAAGTTATGGCTCAAGTGGCAGAATTGGGCAATCAGTTTCTGGGAAAGCAACCAGGCCATGAGTTCAAGCCCAGGACAATCACAGAAGAATTAAAGAAAAAGAGGCTAGAAGTGCAGAAGGAAGATCCAATGACAGAGGTTTAAATAAATCAAGCATTGGTAGCTCACCAATGTTCTATCAGCTACTCAGCAGGATGAAATCTGAGGATCACCATTGAAGGCCAGCTCAGGTAGGAGAACCCATGAGACCCTTATGTCTCATTTGTCACCAAAAATATCACACTATATTCCTAGTCTTAAACAGAAAGCTGTGGTACAGCACACAGGCCCTGGTGCTGAGGTCCCAGCACAAAAACATACAAAAACAAAGAAAAAAGCACAAATTATTAAAGATGAGAGAGAGAGAGAGAAAAAAAAATATCATTTCAAAATGAGCCATGGGTTGTTGGTTTATTTGTGTATACTGAGGAAGTTGAAATATGAGGATCACAACTCAAAGCCAGCCTGGCTAGGAAAGTGATTGAAATTCTTATCTTCAACTACCCAGCAAAAGCTTGAAATGAAGGGGTGATAGTAGTTGTAAAGTACTGAAATTTGGTGAAATGCTGGAAGTAGTTTCCTGGTCCAGAATTCAGCCCAAAGGCGACCAAAAACAAAACTGAAAGAAGAGAAGGAATGACCATTTGAGATTTAAAAAATAAGCCTGGCGCTGGTGGTTCATGTTTATAATTTTAGCTCTCAGGAGGCTGAAGTTTGAAGATAGTATTTAAAGGCCAGTCCAAACAGGAAAGGCCATGGGTTGTTTTTTTTTTTTTTTTTTTTTTTTTCTGTGTGTGCCGGTTGTTTTTTTTTTTGTTTTTTTTTTTCTGTGTGTGCCAACCTAGGGCTTGAACTTGTGTAGGAGCTCTACCACTCTCAGAATCTTGGTAGTTGATGAAAAGAATCTCATGAACTTTCCTGCTCAGGTTGACTTCAAACTATGATAATCAGATTTCAGCCTCCTGAGTCTTGCTGGGCTTTACATGAGACTCTTATCTCCAAAAGGAAGAAAAATAAAACCTGGCGATTGAGCTGTGGCTCCAATGGCAGAAATGAGAAAATAATTTCTGAAAAAGCACCCAGACCTTGATATTAACTTCAGGGCTTACATACATACAAAGAATAAAATACATAAATGTGGAGGAGGGTGGGAGAAGAAAGAGCCAATTTCAGCGTTTAAAATGAGCTAGGCATAGGTGGCACACACCTGTGATAGTAGCTACTCAGGAGGCTCAGATCTGAGGATCACAGTTGAAAGCCAGCCCATATATGAGAATTCATATACTCAACTCTAAGTAGCTACTTAAAACCAAATACATAAAAATATTAGCCACAGTTGTGCGGTGGCTCATGTTTTCATTGCTAGTGTTGAGTAAACACGTCGGGGATAGCACCTGGGCTGATTGGTAGACCCAGGACCAGCATATACAAGGAAATAAAAATACAATAAAAAGGTGTAAGAATGGCAGGAAATATGGATTAGTGATAGAGTGCTTGCCTAGCATGTTTGAATTCCTGGGTTTGTTTCCTCAGTACCTCATAAATAGAAAAGCCTGAAAGTGGCACTATGGTTCAATAAATAGAGTCCTCACCTTCAGTAAAAGAAGCTCAGGAACAGTGCCCAAGCCCTGATTTCAAGCCTCAAGGCTAGGGAAACAAAGAAAAAAAGGTGTGAGAAAATCCAATTAAAGTTTGTAAATTATCCATGAATTTTTGCTTGATGTGTTTAGTCCTAGTGATTCAGAAGGCTGAAATCTAAAGGTTGTTGTTCATAGCCAACCTGGGCAGGGAAGTGCCTAAGTATCCAACTAATCAGCAAAAAAAGCCAGAAATGAGGATGTGCTTGTAGTTGGAAAGCACCAGCCTTGAGGGAAAACCTATGAAATAGTGCCCTGGCTCAGAGATCCAGCCTCAGGATTACAATAAGAGAATTAAGTGATTGGAATTAGAGAACCTTGGACTGTTGGCTCATGTAATTCTAGAAATGCAGGAGGCTGAAATATAAGATCCAGTGTAAAGGCAAACCCAGTCAAGAAATTCCAGGAGACTGTTCTGTGTGTGGTGGCCACACTGGAGGTAGGATTTTGTTGATTGAATGGAAATGAGTTTCATGGACTTTCTTGCTCAGGCTGCTTTCAAACTATGATGGACAGATTTGAGCATTGTGTATCAGGCCAGGCCTATCATGAGTTCAAGCTCCAGGACCAACAAACACAAAAATAATTAAAGAAATGAAAAGAAGGGTAGAAGAAGAGAAAAAAGAGGCAGTACCAGAGGTTTCAATGAACCAATCATTGGTTGCTCATATCTGTGATTCTAGCTACTCAGGCTGAAATTTGAGGATATTGTTTAAAGCTCCGCTCAGTTATATGAGTACATAAGATCTCTCTCTGTAACTCTCTCTCTTTGTCTCCCTCTGTCTCTTTCTCTCTGTGTGCCAATCCTGGTGTTTGAACTTGTACTATTTTCTTCAATGGCCTACTTACTTTCAGATTTTTAGTGGTTAATTGGAGAAAAGGGTGTTAAGGACTTTCCTCAATTTTCAGCTTCCCGAATCTGGCTTAGCTCTACATGAGTCTCTAGTCTCCAATTAACTTCCCCCCAAAAGCCAAATGTTATGGTTAGTCCCATATATGCACTGAGACAGCATCTGAGCTGCAATTTCTACTCATAGGACAAGCAAAAATGAAGACAATAAGAAAAGAAGGTGGAAGCAAGCACATATGAAAGTTTTAAAATGACACAAATGTTGCTGGCCATGTGTGTAATCCTTACTATACAAGAGGCTGACTTCTAAGGATTGCAGTGTCAAATCAGCCTCGGCAGGAATCTGCTTGAGACTCATCTTCAGCCACACAGCAAAAAACCTTGAGCTATGGCTGAGGATGTAAAACCACCAGCCTTGAGTGTAAACAGTAAGATACAGGCCCCAGAGTCAGAGGTCAAGCCACAGGACCAATAAAATTTTCAAAGAAGAGAAGATGAAGAGAAGCTGAAATCTAAGGATAATGGTTCGAAACTAGCCCATGCAATAAAGTCCATGAGCCTTTCTCTGTGTGTGCATCTGTGTGCTGTCCTATGGCTTGAACTTGTGCTATTTTGTACAATGATAGAGCTCCACCACTCCCAGCTTTTCATTGATTAATTGGAGCTAAGAGTCTCATGGACTTTCCTGCCCTGGATGGCTTTGAATCATGATCCTCAGATTTCAAAAAACTGATTCATGCTGGGCTTGGAATAAGACTCATCTCCTATTAGCTACCAAGAATTAAAAAAAAAAAAAAAAAAACTGGAGTTGAGCTGTGACTCAAGTGGCAAACTGGGCAATCAATTTCTAGGACAGCACTCAGGGCTTTATTTCAAGCACCAAGACAAAACAAGTATAGCCACAAGTTGTATTTTGGCTCATGTGGTAAGACACTAGTCTTGCAGAAAAAGCTCTGGTATTGAATCCAGCCCTGATTTGTAGCCCCAGGACTAGCACATAAACAAAAATAACAAACAAGAAAAATTTTAAAAAGAAAAATTGGAAAAATTAACATATTAACGTTTTTAAATGAACAATAGGTGTGTGGTTCATGTGTATAATCGAGCACTTCAGGAAGCTGAAATCTGAGGATCATGGTTTGAAGCCAGGCTACCCAGAAAAGTATATTAAAATCTTATGTTCAATAAGCCAGCAAAAAGCTAGAAGTGGAGCTATGATTGAGTTGTAAAACATAATCCTTGAGTCAAAAAGCTAATAAACATAAGGGCACTGAGACTCTAGCCTGTAATCCTAGATATTCAGGAGTTTGAGATATGAAAATCATGGTTCAAAATCAACCTGGGAAGGAAAGTTAATGAGAACTTATCTCCAGTTAAACACCAGAAAACCTGAAGTGGTGCTGAGGCTGAAATGGTAGAGCATTCACCTTAAGCTGAAGAGCTCAAAGACAGCACTCAGACCGAGGGTTCAACTCCACCCTCCTTAAAAATAGGTAAGAAACAGCAATAAGGCCCAGAGATCAGGTCTACTGACCACAATTAAAAAGCATTGAGGTTGAAGGCAAGAAAGAGCTGAGTAAAAATATTAAAATGTCAGAATCTGGTTGCTTATGCCTGAAGATTCTAGCTACCCAGGCCGCAGTTCAAAGCCAGCACTAGCAAGAAAGTCCATGAGACTTGTGTATGTAATTAACAGTATTAGGGGTTGAACTTGCCCTGTTTTACTCAAGTCTAGAGTACTACAATCCCCAGCTTTTTGGTGATTAATTGGAGATAAGAATCTCAAACTTCATCTAGGAAGTTGTCTCAGTGGTACAGAGCTAGCCTTGCATGCATGAGGACCTGGGTTTGACTCATCAGAATCACATAAGCAGGAAAAGCCGAAAATGTTGCTGCAGCTCAATTGATAGAGCACTAACCTTAAGCTGGAATTCTGATGGATAGCGCCAAAGCCTAGTTTTCAGGCTCACAACAAATGGCAAAATAATAATAATAAAAAGAACCTAGACTTTGTTGTTCAGACTGGCTTCAAACCAAGATCCTCAGATTTCAGCCTCCTTAGTTGTGCTGGGTTCGCATGAGACTCTTCAAAAAGAAAGCAGCTGTAAGTTGAGCTGTGGCTCAATTGGCAGAACTGAGCAAAATCTCTGAGACAGTGGCCAGTAACTAAAGAAAAAAAACATAAAAAATTTCAAAAATAAATAATAAATTGTAATATAGAAAAAATCATGTTTAATATGATACAAAGGTAACCTGTTTTTTTAAGGGCAGCAAACAGGAACATACTACAAAGTTTCAAAATGACATACTGAGAGTAAGGGGCAAAGGGAAAATTTAAAATTCATGTAAATATTAAATCCAAACTGACATGACCAAAATCTAATATGATCAGAAACTTATCTCTCACTTGTAATTGCTTACAAACAATTGTCCCTCCAGTTTCAGCACTAGCATGGGGATTTAGGAAGGACCTCTCTATGAAGCCTTGACTGAATAGAGATCCTCCTGATTTAGCCTCTTGAGTTAGAAATACAGGCATTGCCCTTATTTTAATACACACATTACTCTTTAAAACTCAACATCAATATTCAAATAATGGATTATGTGTAAAAGCATGAGTAACCATCCACCAGAGAACCTCTGAGCAATACAATCATAACAGTAGAAGAGCACCTACCACTTAAGGTAGATAATAGAAGGAAGATTTAGCATTTTTTGGATGTGCAGGGTGTTGAACATAGGGTCTCCTGCTTGCTAGGTAGGTACAAAATTCAGTGATATTATTTCCACACTACTTTGTAACCATTACCTTTGCTTGTGAACTTTCTTTTCAATACTGATGGAATCCACACAATGACCTGCACCAGAAAATTTTTGTTTGTTTGTTTTGTTTTTGGTCGGTCATGAAGCTTGACCTCTGGGTTGGGTACTGTCTCTGTGCTCTTCAGCTCAAGGCGAGTTCTCTACTGCTTGAGCTACAGCGCCACTTCCAGTTATCTAGTGTTCTATTGGAGATAATAGTCTCACAGAATTTCCTGCCCGGGTTGGCTTTCAACTGTGATCCTCAGATCTGAGCCTCCTGAGTAGCTAGGATTACAGATGTGAGTCACCAGCGCCTAGCCCAAGGCCCCAGAAACTTTTAATCATTCATTTTTTCCTTATGAAATGATTGAGTCAATATATTTCACATAAATAGACTATTTTTTGTCCATCCATGACAGACATATATTAATTGCAGCCTTTTGTGGATGTCATAATTTATGCACACCTCACCTATTCATCTGGGCCCACATTCAGCAGCTTGTTCTGAGAAGAATAGGAGCTATTTTGCTAGCCACCTCTATCCTCTGCCATCTCCTACTCAAATTAGTCTTTGGTATCAGTTTGAGTCTGCTCAGAGGGTAGAGCCAGCCTGGGCTGGCTTTGAACCATGATCCTCAGATCTCAGTCGCCTGAATAGATAGGATTACAGGCATGAGACACCTGCACCAGGCCATCATTTCTTCCAAGAACATTTCAAGAGGATGGAATAGCATAGCACCACATACATTCATTAGCAACTGCCCTATGGTGAGCTGGATGTTCAGACCAAATCCACTGACCTTGATATTGTCTTTGGTGTCCAAAAGGATATTGTTGGACTTAAGGTATTCGTGTATGATTTTGTTTTGGTGTAAGTAGTGAACAGCTCTTACAACATGTGTGACAAGCCTCCTGGCTTCATCCTCATATAGGCGGCAGAATTTTCAGATCCACCCCAGGAGGTACCCCTAGTGGCCAGTTCCATGATGAGATACACATTCTTTTCCTTCTTCATTACCTGATACAACCTGATGATGTGTATGTGCCATACCTTCTTAAAAATGTCCACCTCATTCTTTATCCAATGATGAGGACTCTCTCTTCCAGAGTATTTTAAATGCCACGTCCTTGTCTGTGAGGTGGGAATGGGCCAGCTTCACTTTTCCATAGGTACCTGTGTCAAAGAGCTCTTTCTTCTGGTATTGTTTGATTATCTCCTTCTTCAAGGAGCTCAAGGATGATTCTTTCTGTTCTTCCTTCTGCTACAATGGCAGGTAGCAAGTCTACCTAAATAAATTAAATAAAGTAAAGGAAAACCCAGAAAGAGTAAAAAGAAATACCAAAATCCAAATAACAGCCCGTCCCCACAACCAAAAAAATCATTTAGCTTTGATTCAGTCCAGCGGGTCATCAAGCAAGAGCTCCAAGCTCTGTTAACTGACATAGGTTGGAGCACAGTGGCTTACTGTATATCCTGCATGACCTCACACAATGGAGCAATCACAACCAGGCGTCATAGAAGAAATGGACCAATCAGAATCTGGGCCAGTGATGTCAGCGAAAAAGTGGACCAATTACAGCCTGCCAGCATTGACACACTAGCTCTTAGGCCTCAAAGACTGTTGCTAAGGAATCCTTGTGGCTTCATATTGCTCTGGTCATTCTGGTGGCATTTCTAAAACCAGTAGGACAGTGGTCAAAATGATTTTTTAGAAGACTCATGAATCTTATAAATTGCTTCTCCGGAGACACTAGCTAATAGCCTCCATTCTTGATGCCCACCTTATTCTATGTCTTGTTCCAGCAAAAGCAATGCACAAAGGCCTCCGTCCTTCTCAAGGACAACTCTGTCCTACAACTTCCTTCTGAGGGGACAAGTTCCAGGGTGGCTTTGAGCCACCACCCTCACAATTCACCTTCCTGAGTAGTGAGGATTATAGGCCTGAGCCATCGGTAGGTACTTAGCACATCTCTTACATTTGGAGGAAGTATATTTGTTAGAAAGGTGGGTTTTAGATATGTCCTTTTAACACTTTAAATTTTTTGTCCTTACTGTCTAATAGTGAATCTAGTTTCTGATGAGAAATTTTCTTAATATCATTGAAGATTACTTGTGTGTGATGAGTTGTGTCTTTGTACTTTGGGATGTTTTCTGTTTTTGTTTAATTAGAATGTGTCAATTTGGAACTGTGTAATTATGTTAATTGACTTTTTTGATCTGATAGATTCCTGCATAGAAGGGTTCATGCTTTCAATCAAAATTGGGAAGGTATTGGTTTTTATTCCTTCAAATCTCTGTATACATATATGCATTATACATTATATATTCACATTATATATGTGAATATATATATGCCTACATGTTTATATTATATATACATTTATATACATATATAGTTTCACATAGCTCCCACTTTTGTGATTGGTTATGGTAGGAAATTTAGATTGATCCTAGCTACTTCATCAGAGTTAGAGTTTGAAGTTCTCCTCTTTATTTCTTGATAAAAATATGCATTACTCAGCAAGGATATTGAAATAAGTATAAAACACACATAGCTTCTCTCTCTCTCTCTGTCTCTCTCTGTTTCTCTGTCTGTCTGTCTCTCTCTCTCTGTCTCTCTCTCTCTCTCTCTCTCTCTCATTTCCTGCCTCAGTCAGGTCTCTGATCACAGGGACATTGCTTGTTGGGTTCTTCTAGTGTGCTGTGATCTTCTGCAGTGTCACATTCTGCTTCAAAGGCCACCAGGCCTGCACCTGTAAGAGGAGCTTCTCAAAGGCAGCCTGCATGGGTGCACCTTCCTACCTCTGTCTAGATGTCAGAGCCCCACAGCAATTTGGGGTGGCCTTAGCAGATGCCCCTGTGCCAGGACTGCTGACTGGTGACTGTGCCAGCACAAGCACAGCCTCTTTTTATTACACATCAGAGGTCTGCGTTGGAACCTGGGTGTATTCCCTGGTTGGTGGCTATGCTTGGAGCAAGGCAGGGGGCTGCAGAAGCCTCACTGTGGCCTGACTTCTGTGGCACAACAAATGCCAAGTGTTTCTCTGGGCTCTTTTCAGAATACATGGGCAGATTCAGGAGCAGAATCTGAGCTCATGGGGGGCCCCTAAACACAGGGTGGGCAATGGAGCTGGGTGGGGCAGGGCTGTCCAGGTTGGCAGGGGGCAGATGATGAGCTTATATTAGTAGTCTGCTGGATGCAAAAAAAAAAAACAAAAAAACAAAAAACAAAAAACTAGACTTGCTTGCTATCCAGAAATATCCCTCTGAATCTGTTTGCACCAGAGAGTTCCATGCTGGTGGGAGGAAACTGCTGAAGACTGCAGTAGGTGGACCAGGAGTACTGGGTGCTCTTTGTGGGCAATTCAATGCTGGTCTGGCAGGGGGAATCTGAAGTTTCCATAATATTGCTGATCCAGGGAAGCAAGAGCCCAAGCAGACACTAGGCTTGGCCAGCTGCACACTGGGCAGGCTGGTAGGTGAATCCTTGCTGCATGGCTTTGCAGAGTCCCCTGGCCCACCTGCCAGCACAAGAACCTGCCTAGCATCTCCTCAACCATAGAACTTGGAGACAGCAGCTCTCACAACATGGACGTGCAATGTCCATCTGGCTAGACATTGCTGTGTTCAGTGCGAGTCTGGGAGGAGCGGTAGGCCTGCTGGTGGAGGGAGCAGATGCCCTTTCCAAGGCATCTGGGGGAAGAGGAGCTCCTGGAAATGGGCTCATGGTAAGGCTAGTCTGTCCTGTACAAAGACAACACCTCCAGCTTGTATGACTGTTTGGTTGGGTGAGGGAGTCGCCCTTTGGGGGCAGTGATATTAGGAGACAGTGTTGGTGAGATTATCCCAAAATTAAACCAACTTTTGAGCAAGCAAAAGAGTAAGTCTTGTTGAACTGCCCATGGCAGGTGGAGTTGAGGTCATGGCTGCTTCTGTCTTGAATGACCCCGAGGCTTTGTCACCAAAAGACATGTGACTGGATGCTGGCATGGAGTCTGATGGTTTTAGGAAATTTATGAGAGAGCCTCACTTGGCTTGTAAGTCACTCAATAGGACTAACACTGGGTGCGGAGTTTGGGCTTTAGAGCTGGGCATCACAAATTGATCTTTTTTTAATTTTAATTTTTTTATTGTGAAAATAGTGTACAAAGGGGTTACAATTACATGGGTAAGAAGATAGTGAGTACATTTCTTATCAAGCATTGTAGCCTCCTCCTTTGTTTACCCTTCCCATCCCTTCCCATCCTCCCTCCCCTTCCACCATTCCTCCCCCCCAAGTTGTAAAGTTCGTTTTCGACATGACAACTTGTACTTCTCATTGTTGCAATAGGTCCACCTGTATCCTTATATAAACGACTTGTTTTTGATCTTTGTGAAGGGCTGCGGACACCATCTGGAAGCTGTTGGACATTTAGGAGGTGTGAGTACATCATGAGATAGGTGTGGGCCTCTGAGCTTCATCCATTGTTTGCAACAGGGCTGAGCCCTCCAACCCGTATTGTCCTGGTGCCCTCAGGGTGTGGGCTGGTTTCTGGCAGTGAGAAAAGTTTAATGTGTCCTCTATTCTCTGAGCCTCACTAGGAAGTTCTATTGTTGGCAGGGATCATTCTGTCATTGGGAGGTCTGTGTGTTCTCGGAGTAAGGGAATCTACAGATCTCAGAGCACATCTTGGCTTTCTCTCTGAATATTTAGTTTCTGTGAAAGACTGGTCTCTGAAAGGCCTAAGTGTTTAAGGTTTCAGATGCTTTATAGGTTTCCAGACATATCCAGGGCTTGTTCTTTTTTATCTTTCAATGACAGCTCTAATTTCCTCCTTTAGTCATGGTCTATTGAACTCTTTGACTCTGGCATAAATGAGGGAAGACAGGCAGGGCTGTTGTGTTGCTAAGGAAAGCAGACAGGGCTGCCTTGTTGCTAAGAAAAAGCAGGCAGGCTTGTCTTGTTACATAGTTTCATTTTATTCCCCGATGTTGGTAAATAAAACCTCCAGATTGGACTTCAGGAGCTGCCCATGATCATTGCTCCATTCCTTTCCCCTGCTCTTACCATATTGCCTTTCTATTTAAATTCATTTTTACTTTTAATTTTTGTCAGAAACAAAGAGGCAATTAAAAATCTATATGTAATGTTAATTTTTATTCTTGAATTACTAAAATACATGAAGAACATGTCAATTAAAGCAGCATAAAATGACAGATGGCGTGAGCTTGATGACTGTTCTTCTACTCTGTCTCTCTTGCTCTACCTTGGGGTGACCACTGCGACTAATTAGTAATGTATCCCTGCAACTAAACTAAATGTGCACAAAGAACAGGCTATTAAAAAGAGACTTCCCTACAGCTATCCAATTCCCTCAATCTTCTATCTTAGTAGGAGGCCAAATTTCCATTCACACTATGTAGATTCAAACGTCTACACTCAGGTTCACAGACCTGAGCCAAGTCTGTGGTGGAACCAGGACTGAAGGTGGTAAGTTACTGTTCACTAAGTGAGAAGTCTGAAATAGCTAGAAATCTGCCCTTTGCCTTTGCCACTAAGTCACAGTATCAGGTATGAGGACCAAGGAGTTACACAGGCCTTTTAGTGGTTACTAGACTGGGTTTTAAATTTTGTAATTCCAAGTTTCTCTTCAGATCAAATATTGGACCTGCACAACAGCAGCCCATGAGGAAGTGATGTCCAGAACTTGTGCAAGTGTCTCAGACTATTTGAATTTGTTTTTACTGAATTGTCTTATTGCCTACAATCCACACCTATGGCCAAATAGAGGCTTTCTTACAGCTAGCTGACTGAAGGCACAACACTGAAACTAGTTCTGCAGACTTGTTCTGGAATATGGCTGTTTCAGTCTTAGATTTAGAACTTCAGTCTTTCTCCCCCTCTCTTTCTCCTCCCTCTCTATCCTTCAATAAACAATTCAAATAATCATTTGTTGAACAAAACCTTGGAAAATTGTCATAACATTAAACCATAGTGTCCACCTTTCAAGTCTGGCCGTATTGTTAACGCAAGTTGAGAACAAGCAAGAAAAACCGTAAATGCACATAGAGATGCACACACCCACACCCACACCTATACCGGATAGACACATACATACAGAAACCCAAAAAAAATCACAGCACGTTTAAACCTTGTTTTTTTTTTAATACTTTAAATACACCAAAACATTTGATGCCGTCAGGAAATCACTAGCTCCCCCACACACACACGCACCACACACACAGACACACACAGATACACAGACATAGTCACACACACACACACACAGACACAGACACAGACACACACACACACACACACACACACTCACACACACACACACACACACACACACACACACACACACACTGCCAGTACTGGAGCTTGAACGCAAATGTGGGTAATATCCCTGAGATTTTGTAATGAAAGATACCATTTTACTCATTTGTACCACAGCTCTACTTGTGACTTTTTGGTTGCCAATTGGAGATAAAAAAAACCACATGGACTTTCTGCACAAGTTGACTCCAAACCTTAATACCCACATCTCAGTCTCCAGACTGATTGAACAAGTTACATTCTCACCAGCAGTGATAGAGCTCCTTTTGCCACATCCATGACAGTATTTGTTACTGTTCACATTAAAATGTTTTTATTGTCCTTCCTTACTGCAGTGAGGTGGAATTACAGTGCTGTTTTTGTTTACATTTTCTTTATGTTCAGAGATGTTGAACATTTCTTCTTGTGTTGATTGGCCTTAATTACTTATTCTGAGAAGTTTGTCTTTAGGTCATTACCTCATTTATTAATTGGGATGTTATTTCAGGGTTTATTGGGGGCAATTTTTGTGCTATCTATATATATTTTTCCTATTAGGATCTCGTTTGATGAATAGCTCATGAAATTCTTCTCCCATTCCATGGGTTTTGTATTTAGTTTGGTATGTTCTTTGTCAGGCAGAAACTTAAGTTTCATGCAATTCCGTTTATCCAGTCTTTCTTGGATTTCTTGTGATCATGGATCTTTAGTTAGAAAATTTCGACCTGTGTTGTAGGAGTCATAGTGTTTCCCCTGCCAGTTCTTGTAATATTTTCATGGTTTCTGGCCTTATATTGATGGCTTGGCATATGTGGCCAGCATTAATTTAATCTGCCTACAATTCCTTGGTTCACAGACACAGC
Organism: Dipodomys spectabilis; assembly: GCF_019054845.1. NCBI lineage: Eukaryota > Metazoa > Chordata > Mammalia > Rodentia > Heteromyidae > Dipodomys > Dipodomys spectabilis. The sequence continues at coordinate 1,338,192 of NW_024870689.1, forward strand.
AAAGTTGTACCCTTTCTAAGTAAGATGAGGTGTTTCATCATGGTTTGGAAAGGGGATGTCTACTCAGAAGTGTGAATATGGAAATCATAGGAGGTAGGCTCAGTCATAATTATTTTTAATTACATTTTTAATTGTAAGTACAATGAATCCTAATCTGTGACACTTTTTTCATCATCTCCCCCATCTCTGAAACAGCTCCTTCCCCTCAATTTTCCTAGTTTCATTGGATGAAAATTGTGACTTCATTCACCTCCTACCCACCTTTCAAGTGCCAGTTTCCTCATTTACATTTTATTGTACTGTTGGATTTTCTAAAGAATTACACCATTTAAATTCTTTCCAACATATACTGTACTTCATGAAATATATTTAGGAATACGTGCATACAATACTCTGTATGTTTTCATATAGACCAAGCTTCCACATTTGAGAGAAAACATGCATCCTGACTTCACAAAAATTTTTCCAGTTCATCAATTTCTTTATAAATGATGCAATATTCTAGTTGATGAGTAACGTTACTCCGTATATATATATTTTTTTCTTGATTCATTCATCTATTGAAGCTATTTGTGCAATATAAATACCTTGACAATGAACATAGATGCGTAGGTGGCCTTACTTTATCCTGATTTTTAGTCTTTTGGATAAATGCCCAAGAATGGTAGTACTGAACCACAAGGTAGGTATGGTTGTTTTGTGGGTTTTTTTCAGTGTAGTTAAACAAGAATACATTCCCACCAACAATATTTTATAATCAATATTAAATGAGATGGAAAAAGAGAAGCAAGTCAAGTGATTCTGTTTTTAGTGTTGATTTATTGTTTTTGTTCGGTTGTGGGACCTGAATTCTGGGCCAGGACACTGACCCTCAGCTCCTCAGCTCAAGGATAGAGCTCACTACCACTTGAGCCACACCACCACTTCCAGCTTTTTCTGCTTATGTGGGGCTGAGGAATCAAACCCAGGGCCTCGTGCTTGCAAGGCAAGGACTCTATAACTGAGCCACCTTCCTAGCCCATCTCAAGTGTTTTGGTTTGCATTTCCTTTATGGCCAGAGATATTGAACATTTTTATGACTACTGGCCAATTTTATTTCTTCTGAGACGTCTCTACTTAGCTTGTTTGCCCATCTGTAATTGAGTTGTTAATTCTTTGCTAGTATAATTTATTGAGCTCTTTGTATATTCTGACATAGACCTGGCAAAGATCTCTCCTTCCATAGACTCTCTTTAGCTTGCTAATGATGTCCTTTGCCATTCAGAAACTTCTTAGTTTGGCACAATCCCAATTGTGAATTCTCTCTTTGAGTCCAACAATTATTGATGGTGAACTCTATATTCATGCTCAGTGGGAGCCAAGGTTAGCAAGGCTTGTATTCTTGGAACACTTCTTTCTAGAGTTCAGTGATGGACATGTATGTTTTTCCCATTTTTACAGGTAGATAGGTCAAAATCAAACATTTTTTCTGATTCTTTAAGCCACACATCTAGACAAAGGATACTCTAGAACATAAATTTTTCTTGTATAGTCTCAAGAGAGGTTGTCCTAGTGACTTTATTTCTTTATATTTCTTCCTTAACTCTGTACATCTGGTGTACAATATGATGACTGATGACCACATGGGGATACTGAGCATTGTAAATTTTGGTTTGTTGTATTGATTTTGCTGTAAGGGATAATGTGCACCATGGAGTTGGAACACTACATACAAAGCAATGAGGGGAGCTACTTTTTTGTTTGTTTTGCCAGTCCTGGGGCTTAAGCTCAAGGCTTAGATACTGTCCCTGGGGATCTTTTGCTCAAGGTTAGCGAGCACTCTACCTCTTAAGCCACAGTGCTACTTCCAACTATTTCTGTTTATGTGGCACTGAGGAATCAAACTCAGACCTTCATGCATGCTAGGCAAGCACACTACCACTAAGCCACATTCCAGCTCTTTGGTTATTTTTTAAATGGTGTTTTTTTTCATGAATTTCCCACTTTCTTGATCAGGCTTGCTTTGAACTGTGATCCTCAGATCTCAGCTTTCTGAATACCTTTGATCACGACATACTGGTCCCTGGCAAATGGTGAATTTTAACCTACTTTTGATATTCCTCATAGATGAAACAGCTGAGTAGGTAACATGAAGAAAGGAGGAAGGCAGAGGAAAAAGCAACAGTAGTAGATACTAGAAAAAGAATGGAAAGTAGTACAAAAATTGGCAAAATGAAGTAAAGGTTGCAATTTAATTAATAGCAGTAGACCAATGTTGCGTTTTTATTTTATAAACATACAATACTGGTACATTTCATTAACAGTAGGACAATGAGGGGACAGACAAACTGTTTACATTTAGACTTTTCTGTATACTAAACTTATGCCAATACAATTTATTGTAAAAAATGTCAAAGAGGCCAGGTGTGAAAAGCTATACTTGTAATCTCAACTCTTAGGAGTTAAATTGGGAGGATTGAAAGTTGTTATATAGGTTTTAGCAAAACTATGTCTCTGAAATAAAAGAAAGAAAAAAATGAAAGGAAAAAAACTCTAATCAAATATTTCAGGGGCAATTTTGTCCAAGAAAATGCATTTTCCCCCCTATTGTTAGGTGTCAAACCTGGAAAATTGCCCATTGTATACAAGTCCTTTACTACTTAAGTAATGCCCCAAGCCTTTTTACTTACATGGTGTTTTTTAGTTTGGATGGTTGGGAGTCTTTCTTTCTTTCTTTCTTTCTTCTTTCTTTTTTTTTTTGTGGGGATAGGCCATGATTAGCTGGAATAATCAATATATATCACCTCACCTAATGCATCTCTTATTTGACTGCTCCAGAAATTTTTTAAAAAGAAGAAACACTTCCTAACTAACTTCATCAGTGCAATGACAAAATCAGAATGTATGTATAGTAATTTTACTTATGAAGAGAAAGGCAAAAATTCCTAAACAAAAGAGAATATGTGTCAGAAATGGATAGATTACATTTATTCTTTTTCCATTTTTCCTGTGTGTGTTTTTTTTCTGAAGATTTAACACAGGATTCACACATGGAAATCAAGTTATTCTACCACCAAAGTGCAAGCCTACATACATAGCTACAATTTAGAAAATCTAATGCAATTTATTAAACTAAGTAAAGAACAAAGCCCATATAACCCCAATAGATGCTGACACAGAAGCATTTAATATTTTTAATATTAGTGAAAATTCTGAAAAAAGGAAAATAGCTTTAGTTTAAGTAGAATATCTATCATGCACTTACAATATTCTTTAAAAATTGCTGAGGCATTTCTGATGCAATCAAGAAATTTATCAATGATGGCATTTGACAACACATTTGATGTTTTAACTGAGAAGAAGAAGAAGGAGGAGAATGAGGAGGAGGATAAGGAGAAGGAGAAGGAGAAGGAGAAGGAGAAGGAGAAGAAGAAGAAGAAGAAGAAGAAGAAGAAGAAGAAGAAGAACAACAACAACAACAACAACAACAACAACAACAACAACAACAACAACAACAACAAGATCACAGAAGATTGCATAAGATTTCAATGGAAGGAAAATATTGTGATTTGTGAGCAAGATGGCATGGTAGTCTACATAAAAATTCAAACATGTTTACAGTTTTACACTTTTACATGCTTTCAGTAAGTTGGTTACACACGAAGTCTAATAATGAAGCAATAAAAAAATCTTGTACATCTCAAACAAACTTAAAATTTAGGTGGTTAGAGTGTAGTTGTGGAGATGGGAGGAAAGGAATTGTAGAGGAAAAGCAAAGGAGGAGGCAACAATGCTTGATAAGAAATGTACTCATTACCTTGCTCATGTAACTGGAACCCCTCCATAGAGTTTTTTTATAATAAAAATTTTGTTCAAAAAATAATAAAACAAAATAAATCTATGCAGGGAATTTGAAACTTAGTGGTCGAGTATTCACCTACTATCTGTGAAGGGTCCTTGTTAAATCACCTGCAAAATACAAAATAGACCAAAAACTTTAAAAAATGATACAGGAAGGAAAATAAAGCACAGGGGTTGGGGCAAGTAAGTGGTTTACTTCCAAAGAAGAAGTAGCAACAGATGATTTTGGGGGTACATACTTGGAATCCAAACATCCGTTCTTTCGTGCTTCAAGTGTTCAAGGCTAGTCCGCTAAAAAAAAAAATCACAACAAAAAACGAGGAGGAGGCACATGACAGAAGAAATAATAATCTGAAACAAATTAAACTTCATCTGGATGGTGGGAAGAAGTCTCTCATCTCTGTTATTTTCTTTTAAATAAGTTTCTAGCCTTTCAACCATGTGAGAATGCAGCAACAAGGGAACACATTAAAGGCCTGGTTAAGCTGACCTCTCAGTACATTGAATTTTCTTGGTTCTAGATCATGTCCTTCAGAATTTCTGTTGAGTACACATAAGTTTCTCTAAGCTATTGGGACCTTGTCTTAAGGAGTTTTGTTATAGCATCACAATGGAATTGAAGTAAACAGCTATACCTCTTTCTCTAAAGGAAGACTCATGGATTTGGCAGTAGGAAAGTTTAAGCGGAGGACCTCCAATTGTCTAGGTAGGGGTTCTACCACCTAAGTTCCCTACTCCAGCCCTTGTTCTTCACTTTGAATTTATCAACACATTGCCTTATGGATTTCAAGGATTCTGATGTAAACTATCTCACAGGAAACTATCATGAGAAATGATGATGCTCTATTTTTTCTCACTCCTATAGATGTTAATAACCCACTTCATGGAGATGTATGGCATAGGGCATTTTGCTACAGTATCAGATGATTCTGAAGCGATACCACTATCCTTTTGACATCAGTCATTCTACATTTAAAGACACTGAATATCTTGTGTTAACTGATGAGGTCTTTAAAAGCCAAAAGTTAGAGCAGCTTTTCAGATTATGGATGCCATGAAGTACCCTATTGGATTTAATTTCTGAGTGAGAAAACAGCTGTTTTCCATTATCCACCTAAGTATAAAACTTACTGGGACTTATTTTCTTTGCATTTTAATGTAAATGACAAAAGTGCCCATTTTTTGACTTTATAAGGGGACTCTTATTATTACATAATTAAATAGTTGTCAAAATTCACTGAGCTGAATAGAGAACATAATTTATATTAAAGTAGTAATTTCTTGCCATTAATACATGGATGTATTTTATTAGTAAATACTGAAAAGGAAATAAAAACAGTATTTCTAAAGAAGATTCATCCTGGCAATAGTCACTTTACAGTAGGCTGGTACTACCTGCCTTCTTTCAACCAAATGCTATTGTTGAATGTGATATTGTTTTAGATCTACTCAAGAGCTATGGGGCTCATCTTGGATTCCATTAAAAACACACCAAAGTGCATACTGATATTACAACATTTTAAAGATCAGAAATTATTTATTATATGGTACCAAAACACTAAATCAAGTCCATAACAAATAAGGAATTTAATATTATTTTAAGCAGTTGTGCAAGAAGGTTCTAATTCAACAAAGAGGGACACCTCTTATACTTTAACTTCTTTGAATTTTCTCTTTATTGTCAAGATAAAAAAATCTGGATCTACTTTAGTGAAAGTTTCCAATTGAACTCTTCGTTATGTGTCCCCTGCATCTAGGAATACATAGGATTCCACTTTGTTTTTAGATTGTTGGAGCAAGTTCCAAGACTTGCACATATAGTGAATGGAAGCCACTGGTTGATGTATGCTCCTGCACATGGCCACTGTTCTGGCAGGAGCAGACATAAGGACATGGATACTACTCAAGGACAAAATCTTTGGGACCAACCCTAGGACCTTGAAGCCAACAAGGACAGAATGCACTTTCTGATACACTTGAAGTTCCTGCAACACTGCCATGGCTGCACCAGTGGCATCACTCTGTGCACCTCACATCCCTGTGGAAACCTTGGCAACAGTCCTCCAGGCTCAAGACCAGAAGATCCAGTGAGTTCATTCCAAGCTGTGATTGGTCCATTGCAACCATTGTGAGTGGTCTCTGCAGTCCATTACATTGCTGAGAGTTCCTGGTGACCTGCTGGACTGAGTGCTACATTGACAGTTTCCTTTATGTTATTGCTCTGGGGTTTTTATTTTCTTAGCTAAGTTTAGGTAGATTTACTCCTTGCCATCTTAGCAGAAAGATGGAAGAACATAGTGAATTATCCTCAAGCTCTTCAGAGAAGGAGATTTTCACTCAACAAGACAGTTTGAAGGTGATCATTAGGTATGGCAGGAGGAGATTTTCCCTGAACAATATAGCATGAAGGAGGAAATCATTGACTATGGAAGCTATGGATATGTAAAGTTGGCCTAGCACCACCTCGTAGTCAAAAAGCTTGGAGTGAAAATAATCCTGAAGATGAGAGTTCAACAATTGTTAAATCAAAAATGAGATGGACAGGCCAGGAAGGTGGCTCAGTGGTAGATGTTTGCCTTACATAAATGAGGCCCTGGGTTCGATTCCTCAGCACCACATAAACAGAAAGAGTTGGAAGTGGTGCTGTGGCTCAAGTGGTAGAGCAGTAGACATAAGCTGAAGAGTTCAGTGACAGTGCCCAGGCCCAGAGTTCAAGCCCCAGGACCCACAAAAAATTTTAAATGAGATGGACATTATTAAGATTTTCCATCACCCACACATGATCAGGTCATACCAGGTGAGGGAAATGGATGAACACAAATACTTGGTAGTGGAACTGGCCATCCAGAGACCTCCTTAGACAAATGTGAAAATCATACGCCTATTCAAGAATGAAGTCAGGAGTTTATTCAAACAGATTGTGAGGACTGTGCATTACTTTAATGAAATGACTGAAACATTAAACCCAATAACATCGTGTTGGATGACAAAGGCAATGTGAAGTTCAATGACTTTGGCATGAGCCTAAGGATTTTCCAAGGGTAGTTGCTGAAGGACATATTTGGTACCTTTATTTTGTCCCTATAAAATATTGCTTCCATGAAAATTACAATGGCTGCAAAGTAGATAGCTGGTGCTTGGGAGTCCTCATTTGTATTCTACAGGGATGGCAAATATCCCATTTGAAAGTATGAATTTTAACCAGATACAGGTAATTATCTTGGAGGCCACGTACATTTCTCCATTCATCTTCTCCAAAAGAACAAAATATCATCTTGAAATGGTAAACTGCAGAGCCAAAGCAGAGGCATAGTATAGAACAAACAATGGAGATCAGCTCAAACAAATTGATTGATATTTCCTATGTCCTGATGAGCCACTATGTAATGAGCAAACCCTATTATTCTTGCACTCTTGTGTGACATGAGGTACAGACTGCCTGAAACACACAAATCAATATTGGACAGGACATTCGATGAAACCATGGTCATCTATGTTTTGATTTAAAAAAGTCTTAAAATAGAACGACAGCAGTGAAAATAAATCAGTGCCTTCAATTATTTGTGTGCCCAACTCCTGAAGATAAATAGTATGTATATACGTATATATCTCACAAATATACTACATATTAAATATATGTCCAAAATTTATTTTATACAAAATTAGGGGACAGTGTTATTAGATTTATCCTTGAAAAAAAGATTAACAAAAAATTAAAGATTGCTCACTTTGCCAGCACATATACAAAAATTGGAACGATACAGAGATTAGCATGGCCCTTGTGCAAGGATGACTTGCATATTTGTGAAGCATTCCTGATTTAAAAAAATAAATAAATAAAGACAGATAGAGATCCCAGTTTGAAGTGTGAAAGTAAGTGGAAGGCCCATAAATTCAAATCCTAGTACTGGCCCATAATCATACATTGAATTAATTTTTGTATGTCTTTTATTATAAAAAAATACTATGCAGAGGGGTTACAATTAAATGAGTAAGGTAATTTCCTATCAAGTATATTTCCTATCAAGCATTGTTGCCTCCTCCTTTGTTTTCCCCTACCATTCCTTCTCTCCCACCTCCACGAGTGTTCTCCCCACCTCCGAAGTTCTAATGTTTGTTTTCAACGTAGGGTCTTGTACATTGCATTTTTACAATGGGTCAACCTGTATCCCTATTTAAGCATTTTGTGTTTTCCCTTACCCTCTCCAAATTAGAAAAATGTACATACAAGATGCAGGGTACCAGAATCAAATGCAGTGAAAACAGGAGTTATACCATGGGGAAGGTACATACAAAGCAACAAAGAAATCAATTTATAAATATGTTTGAAACAATCACAAGAAAGAAAAAAATTATCTTGGGGTTCATTTCACCTAACATCAACTTGTCTAAAAATTTCTGTTTTTCTCAGACATATACTAGTTATTGCAAATAAGGGAAACCATGGGATCTATGTTTCTTTGGGCATGGCTTATTTCACTTAACATAATTTGTTCCAAGTCTTTCCATTTCCTAACAAATGGGACAACGAAATTCTATGGAGGCATGGAAATGTGTATATATACCACATTTTCTTGATCCATTCATCAACTGAGGGGTATCTGGGTTGGTTTCATATCTTAGTTATGGTAAATAATGCTGCAATAAACATAGTCGTGCTGGTAGCATTAGTATGATCTTGTTTGTGAACATTTGGGTAAATGCCCAAAAGTGGTAGTTCTGGGTCATAGGGGAGATCTATGTGGAGTCTTTTGAAGAACCTCCATAAACTTTCCAAAGTGATTGAACACGTTTACACTCCCACAACAATACAGTAAGGTTTTCTTCGATCCACATCCCCTTCAGCATCTGTTGTTATTAGAGTTCTTGATTATAGCCATTCTAACTGTGGTGAGATGTTATTTCTGTTCGTTTTATTTTCATTTCTTTTATTTCTAGGGAGGTTGAGCATTTCTTCATGTATCTATTGGCCATCCTTCTTTTCTCTTCAGAGAAGTTTCTTTTTGAGTCTTTAGCCCACTTATTTATGGAGAAGTGGTTTCTTTAAGGATTTGTTGTTGGGAGATTTAATATTTTGAGTTACAGGTATATTTTAGATATGAGACCCTTGTCTGTTTAATGGCTAGTGAAGATCTTTTCCCTATCCATAGGCTTTCTATTGATCTTGTTAACTATGTCCTTTGCCATGTAGAAGCTCTGCAATTTCATGCAATCCCATTTGTCCAACCTTTCTTTGATTTGTTGTGTTTCTGGGTCTCCATTAAAAAAAAATTCGGCCTGTGCCAAGGAGACCTAGGGTTTCTCCTATTCCATCCTATTCCATCAGAGTGTCTGCTTTGACTCAGACGACTTTGATCCATTTGGAGTTGATTCTGGTGCAGATTGATATATAAGGATCTAGCTTTAGTTTTTTACAAGTGATTAACCAATTTTGCCAGCACAATTTACTTAAGAGGCTTTCTTCCATTCTATTTTTTAGCTCCCTTATCGAAGATTAGGTAGCTATATGTCTCTAGGTTCATTTCTGCCTTTTCAATTCTATTCCATTGTTCCTGATGTCCGTTCTTGTGTGAGTACCAAGCTGTTTTAATTACGATGGCTTTGTAGTAGAGTTTGAAATTTGGTATTGATATTCCTTCATCACTGTTCTTTATGTTAAGGATATTTTTTCTATTCTGGGTTTTTTTTTTATTGTTCTATATGAATTTTTGGATAGCCTCTTTTAATTCGTTGAAGAAAGGGGTTGGAATATTGATAGGTATTGCATTAAATTGGTAGAAACCCTTGGAAAGTATTGCCATTTTCACGATGTTGATCTTTCCAATCCAGGAGCATGGGAGGTTTTACCACTTTGTAAGTTCTGTTTTGATTTCCCTTTTCAGGTTTTTAAAGTTTTCATTATAGAGGTCCTTCCCTTCTTTGGTTAAATTAATTCCTAGTTATTTTTTGGGGGGGGGCTGTTATGAATGGAGTTGCTTTCTTTATTTCAACCACGCTTTTCTCATTGTTGGCATACAGAAAAGCCATTGATTTTTGAGGGTTATTTTTATACTCTGCTCCTTTGCCAAATTTTAAATCAGCTTAAGTAATTTTGGTGATTTGCTTTTCTTTTATGGCTAGAAATGTTGAACATTTCTTCATGTGTCTATTGGCCATCTTCTTTCCTCTTCAGAAAAGTTTCTCTTTAAGTCTTTACCCCACTTATTTATTGTGCAGTTGTTTCTTTGAGGATTTGTTGGAGGATTTATTTTTGTGAGTTCCAAGCACATTTTAGATATGAGATCCTTGTCTTTTGTAAGGCTAATCTTCTCCTAATCGGTGGGCTTTCTATGGATTTTTCTAGTTATGTCCTTTGCCATGCACAAGCTCTGCAGTTTCATGAAATCCCATTTGTGCAACCTTTCTTTGATTTGTTGTGTTTCTGGGTCTCTATGAAGGGAATTTTGACCTGTGCCAAGGAGACCTAGTGTTTCTCCTATTCTTTCCAGTACTGTTTTCAGGGTGTCTGCTTTGACTCTAAGGTTGACAATTACTTTTGTAAACCGGAACTTGTTTGTTTTTTCCATCTTTTGTGTTCATAGGAGTGTCTGTATTATGTGTAAACAGGCTGTTCTACAAGCTTTCTTTCAGGGTGATAGAGTAGTTATTATATGCTTGTATGTATTTTATAATGACATAGAGCTTTCTCATGACTTACCTACATAAATCTTTTAATGTTATTTAAGGGCCAAGAAGAATGCCAAACTTACTTTTTTGTGCCTATCTCCATCCTATTTCTCCCTATTGTCTAGTGGTTTATATAACACTCAGCATAACTGAAACTGGCACATGGAACAGACATGGACTTGATGGATCTTGGCTGTGAGATGGCCCCAAATACAGTAAATATCAGAATCAATGAGATCGAAGCAGCTGTCCAAGGTGCCTAGTTGTATTAACGTCCTTGGCTTCCAATGGTCTCACCTGCCTCTGTCAGAAGCCTCTTAATGGTCTGTCACCATCAAAGCTCATACTGAAGTTTAACTATTCAATGTAGCAGTGTCAGGAGGTAGAACCTTTAATAGATGTTTCAGTCATAAATGGATAAATGTCATCTCATCAACTATCAAGGGACTAACGTAATCACTGTTATCAGTTGTTAAAAGCAACCTATGCCCCTTACTCCCTGTCATTCTAGCACATGCCATGATGCTGAGATCCTCTGTGATATGATGCACCTACGGAGCCTTGTCCCATGTGCTACCATGCTATATAGACTTTCCAGCTACTACTATTAGGCTTGAAATAGACCTTATATTCCTCATGAAGTATACAGCTTAATTGATTTTAAACAATGACAAAATGGACAGAGATTTTATTCTTTTTGTCTTTTTCATGGAACTGAGGATTAAACTGAGGGCCTTAAACTTACTAGGCACATAAGTTGCCACTTGTGCCTACATGCACCCAACTCTTTTTCTTTCTTTTTCAGTTTGCTTTTCATATAGGATCTTGTGCTAACTTCACCCAAGTCACCCTCAGTACCCCATGCTCCTATACCTCTACCTCTCTATATCTGGGATTACATGACTGTGACACCACAGTTTGCCCATTAGACCATACTAATCTTTAGGGGAAAGAGATACAGATCCCTGAGATGTTTATGTGGGTTTGTGTGTCTGCTTGTGTGCTTGTGTGTATGTGTGTGTTTGTGTGTGTGTGAGTGTGTGTGTGTGTGTGTGTATCCACGTGAACTGTTCTTAATGATTTACTTAGTACTGAGGGTGAATCTTCCTTAAGAATCTGTATTCTTAATTCATTCCACTGAAAAAGAAATACTTCTCTGTGTACTAATGGCTCATAACTGTAATTCTAGCTCTTCAGAATGCTGAGATTTTGGGATAACATTATTAATGTTATCCCAGGTGTTATACCAATGTTATCCCAATGTTATGCCAGGTGAGCCAGGAAAAGTCCATGACACTCTTATCTCCATTTCATCACCAGAAAAGTCAGATATAAAGCTGTGGTTTAAGTAATAGAGTAATATTCTTGAGGAAAAAAATAGGAATAGCACCTAGGCTCTTATCAAGGCTCAGGACCCATACATAATATCCAGATAGCACTTGTGCTATTACAATGAGCTCTTGTGGTATTGCAAGTCACAATTATGTCTAATGGATTGTCTCTACAGGCCAGTTGCAGTAAAAAAAATTTTTTTGTAGTGCTCGCTTTGGCAGCACATATACTAAAATGGAAACGATACAGAGATTAGCATGGTCCCTGCACAAGGATGACATGTAAATATGTGAAGCGTTCCATATTTTTTTAAAAGAAATCTTGTATTACTTCATAAGATATGTTCTTTCTGGACCATCTTTATGCCTTATTTTTCTCTCTGGAATGATATTGAAATAGAGAAAATATTCAGTGAGGAATTTGGTTTCTGGATCCCTCCCTCATTCATTATTGACATGTTCTCTCTTTTTATTTTTTGGCAGTCCTGGAGCATGAACTCAGAGCCTGGGCACTGTCACAGAGCTTCTTTTTTGGACAAGTCTTGCACCCTTTGACCTGAGCCACAGGGCAACTTCTGGCTTTTTCTGTTCATGTGGTACTGAGTAATTGAACCCAGGGCTACATGCATGCTAGGCAAGCACTCTACCACTAAACCACATTCCAAGCACCTTGTTCTCTTTTTAACATATGTCTAACATGTTTAGCTCTGTCCCATCTCTGAAGCCACGGCCATTGCTCTTGAATCTATCCTCAATTTAACTCTTAACTGTGTTTCATTTCCTATAACTGCCAAAATATTTTCCACTCCACCCAAGGAATTATCTTTCATTTTCTTAAATTTCACACTTCATTGGTTAATGTCAAACAATAACTCAACATTACCAGTGTCTGAAATTGAGGACACTTAGAATAATAAATAGCTTTTTCCAATGTTTTTCTTTTTTTTTTTTTTCAACTCTGGGGATTCAACTCTGGTCTCTGTGCAATCCTTCAGCTCTTCAGCTCAAAGTGAGTGCTCTACCAGTTGAGCTACAGAACCACTTCCAGCTTTCTGAGAGGTTTATTGGAGATAAACCTTTCATTCCCAGGCTGCCTTTGAAGTGGGAGCCTCAGATCTCATCCTCCAGATAGCTAGGATTACAGGAATGAGCCACCAGTGCCCAGATAATAAATAGCTTTTTTTGGGGGGGGGGTCCGGTCATGGGCCTGAACTCTGGGCCTGGGCGCTGTCCCTCATCTCTTCAGCTCAAGGCTAGCACTGTACCACTTGAGCCACAATGCCACTTCTGGCTTTTTTTTCTGCTTATGTGGTGCTGAGGAATCGAACCCAGGGCCTCATGCATGCAAGACAAGCGCTCTACCACTGAGCCACCTTCCCAGCCCCAATAAATAGCTTTTTATGTGTATCAGGTGATACACAACAACTCAGACCCTTGGGAAGTCTTTTATCTTCCAGTCTGGCAAGATCTAACCCCACTATATGCTCCGGTAGATAACAAAATTAAACAGATTCTACAAATGTAATTAGTTCCCACAAGAGTTGGTATGAGTTATTTCCAAGGTGTGAGTGCAAATTAAGGCCTTTCTAGAAGTCAATGACGCCAACAGAATGAATCAAACAGTAAGGAGAATATGTTAGTCAAGAAAGTATGGGGGTGCCTAGGAGCTGACAACAGTGGCTGTATGATAGGAGACCAGAAAGCAGAAACCAGTCTCACCACCACAGAACCTAAACCCTACTAGGCATCCCGTAAGCTTGTAAGAGATCCCCACATTCTGTGAGAGACTATAGGCTAGTGGCCCCTGCTAGAAACTGAGCAGCTACTATAGACAAACCACACCCAAGTTACCAGCCCAATCTTATATCCTACAATAGTTGGTATTCAGTGGCCAAACAAATAAATTTGTGGTAATTTGCCACATAACATGACAACATAAATGCATATCTCAGATTGCTGGTGCCTTACACATAGGAGGCTGAAATCTGAGGATACAGATTCAAAGGGATCCCACGCAGCAATGTCTGTGATATTCATTTTGCCAATAAATAGCTAAAAACTGGAAATGGTAATATGGCTTAAGTTGCTGTTCACTATCGAGCCATGGTTCTCCTTTTAGCTCTCTTTCAATTATTTTCATAAGATTTAATTTTCTTTACAACGAATGACATATTTTTTGTTAGATAGTTCTTAGTGTGCTTTTATTGGATTGCTTTGGTATGAACAACTCAGGATTGAACTCATGCCTCATTTATGGGAAGAAAGAAATCTACCACCTAAGTCACAATTCAGTTAAGGCAGTTTTTTGTTTGTTTGTTTGTTTTTCTTGGTCGTGGGGATTGACTTCTGGGCCTGGGTGTTATCCCTAAGCTCTTCAGCTCAAGGCTAATGCTCTAACACTTTAGCTACAGTGCCACTTCCAGTTTTATGTGTGGTTCCTTGGAGATAAGAGTCTCATGGACTTTTCCTTCCTGGGCTAGCTTTGAATCGTGATCCTCTGATCTCAGCCTCCTGAGTAGTTAGGATTTTATGTGTGAGCCACCACCACCTGGCTATGGTAGTTTTTTTTTTTTTTTAGCAATTTGAATTTCTTATTTTTGTCCTAATTTAATATTTTAATTTTTTAATCCCAGGGAATTGAGTATAGGACCCTTTATATGTATGTATGTGCATGCTTCTGTGTACATATGTGCCAATACTGAGGCTTGAATTTCCTTAACATTTTCCAAGCAAGGCTGACACTATACCACTTGAATCACACCTTCAGTATTTTTATTGCTGCTTAGTTGAAGGTAAGAATCTCTGATTTGCTACTTTGAAGGCTTAGTTTTTGGATGACAGTTAAGAGCCAAACTGTGAGGTCTGCTTACCACTTCCCTCTAATATCTACTTAGGAAAAGCTGGAAGTGTCACTGTGGCTCAAGAGGTAGAGCACTAGACTTAATGAAAAGCAACTCATATACAGTGCCTAGGCCTGATTTAAACCCTGGGTCCTGCAGGTTAAAGAAATAAACTCTGAATTGTCTGACAAGTCTGGTTTTAAAACATGATCTTATAGATCTCAGCCTCTGAAATTGCTAGATTTACAGGTTTGAGCCTTTAGTAATGGTGATAGTTTTCTATTATTATTGACAGATGCTTTAAAAAACACATAATGTAGCTAACAGTGGCTCATGGTTATAGTCCCTGATATTATGGACACTGAGAACCTTGGTGTGAAGTTGGGCCTAATGACAGAATGTCTATGAGTCTTATCTCTAATTAACAACCAAAAGGTTGGATGTAGAACTGTGGCCCAAGTTTTAAAGTCATAACCTTGAGCAGAAAAATTTTAGGGACATTGTTCAGGCAATGCATGCAAATCCCAAGATCAGCACAAAAATTAAAATAAATACAACATAAAATAATCCTAGGTATGGCTAGTGACAGTTTGCCTAGTTTTCCTAAAATTCTTAGTTTGATAGCCACCACAAAGATAAATAGACAAACCAACAAATTATGTATCCATAGCCAGATGAAACTTTTGCTTAGAAATCTGCACTAATTATATTTTAAAAAACATTTCTTACACTCTTTAATTAGAAAATTAGCCACAAAATAATGCCAGTTGAAGAGAAATTGTATGTGAATACTACTTCAGAAACAATACATTTTTTAGTTTTTTAAAAGGAGATGTCACGGATGTCACGTATTTATCAACTTTTATATGTATATATATATATATACATATATATATATATGCATATATATATATATACATATATATATATATAATTAGTAAATAAATTTCAACTAAATATTCACTTCATTGTCCTCTAAATTGAAGTGTTGACCTATATTTTATACCAGCATGAGCATTTACTCGTCTCATTTTTAAAAGTCAATTTAAGTTTTCTATTCAAATTTTATACAAAAAGAATGTGTTTGGTGTTCTAGGAAAGTTCTCCAAAAGTTAATGTAGAGCAGTATGTAGGGCCATTGTGAGATTAACTAGGAATTCTGAGCCATGAAAAACTAAAGTTTTAAAAGTTGAAATAAATACATGTCAGAGAGGTAGAAACAGAACTTGGGTTTCTAGAGATAGACTTTCAAACCCTTTCAACACATTTGGCTGGGTAGATGGTGCTACAGTTGGTAATTTTGCTTCACTCGACAATGCTTGGTGAGGTTTTTGTGTGTAAGAAGAAAATCCCTTTGCTTTCATATTTATGAACTTCATGTTAAAACCTTAGCAATGGACCTTCTGTGGCCCCTATTTAACTGGAAGTATTTCAAGATTTTTAAGACCTGAAAATCCTTTTGTACTCTCAGCCAGGCTGTTTTGAACTATTTACTTGCAAATTTATTAGCATAATCCATTTGTCATTGTAGGGAGGAGAATCTTATGCTAAATAAAGTCTACTTGCTAGAGTTGTTTGTAAGTAATGAAGCATTGGGTATTTTGGGATTAGCCTGTGTAGAGTAGACTGGATTGAGATGACATTTCCATGATTTATAGGTAAAATCACCCTCTTCCACTAGAGGTGCAGGATCAAATGAGTGATGGGCATTGGTTTAAGGTTTCTTTTATTTTACTATGTATGAATCTTCCATCATATATATGGCTTGAATCTTCCTGATATGTTGTTTTATAAACATTTGTTTTTACATGATGTGAATTATACTTTTTTAAATTAAATAAGCAGGACATTTGGCCTTAATCATGTAAGAATTTGATTAATTTTAAGAGGAAAAAATATCATCAGAATTAAATTAGGTTATCATCATTCGAAAATAAATATTGAAAGGATATAAAGCAGAAGAATTTATGGGGTGCTTAATATATTCAGCCTTTCTTGTTTATAAGGTTTGTTGTGACCTGATGGTAATAGATTTGCAATGGGTAAAAGTGTTGTTGGTCACTTAGAGTTGTTACTTCAGCAAATGTATGAGAATGTCTGATGATGTTGAACCCTAGGTTTCTGAGAGGAAAAACACAGATATAAGTCCTCAAAGATGCTGACTAAAATGAATGAAATTCACACTCCATTATTAGGAGGGAAGGGCACCATTTTGTTTGCTGTCTTCAACAGCCAAATGCATTTTTCTCTGTAGGTGATTATCAGCAAAGAGGAGATTGTAGACAGACTCAATTCGTGGATCCTATTCAATGAAGAGAATAAGGAGATGTCTGGATGGCTGGTGTAGATGAACAATAATTCTACATACAGCAGACAGCATTATTGAAGAAAAGCTTGAGAAGTTTCAGAAGGTGAGCCAGCAGTGTCCAGGCAGATGTAGTTTGAACACCCTTCACACTGCTGATAATCTCATGTTACAGGCAAGTTTCCTATAAGGGTTGAAGGGAAGAGTTTCTTCTTCTGCATTGGCAAGTCTGATAGGAGAAGGGGCTTGTGTCTCCTGAAGTATCTTGGTGTCTCAGACCCCTGAAGGAGTCTAGTTATTGCAAAAAAGCAGAGGTCATTTATGATTAAATTGATGATTTCAGGTAGTCACTAGGCCTCAGATGTAATGTAGTTCAGTAACACATGTAACAAGAATTCATGTAGTTAAATGAAACTGAGTTATATCCACTTGTGAATTAGAAGTAGATTAGAAGATATCCATGAGAGAAATCAGGGGGGCTGTTGTATCAAGAAAGTAAGAACAAACCACATTTTGAATTTGTTTAGTGAGCACTTCTTGACTTTCCAACCTTTCCCTGTGAAATTGCATTAACTCTCACATATGATGAGAATTTCTCAATTACAAAACTCTATAAGACACATCCCATGTTTGTGGCTAAGAAATAAATACTTTGGGGGCCAGGCACTAACGGCTCAATCCTATAATCTTAACTATTCAGAAGTCTGCAAACTGAAGATTGAAGTTCAAATCCAGTCCAGACAAAAATCTCCCTTTAGTTCTCCAAAACCATGGAAATGTAGCTTTACCTCAAGTTATAGAGTACCTGCCTTAACAGAAAAAGCTAAAACACAGTGTCCAGGCCTTGAGTTCATATTCTCATAGTGGAACAAATAAAAAGTAGAAAAGAAAGATGGAGTGATAATGGAGCTTCCTATTTTCATAATTTACCGGGACCATATGGAATTAATAATCCTTTTAAGTGAAAAGAAGGCCCAGTTGAAGCAAATGAGTAAACAGTTAAAAAGGGCCAACAGCAAGACAAGAGACTTCAAGAGGGATGACAAGCTTTGCAACAAAATCAAGAGCATTCATCTTCAAGAAAACACACCTCTGTAATCCCATATACACCTTTGATTATTCTCATCGCTATGACCATCCTCTAACGTTGGCTACACTTATCCACTACAGTCACCGAACACAGCGTATCCTTTGTGACATTTCATGGATAAAGTTGCTTGTCCTCATTGTCATCAGCCTTTCAGAAGCTTCAGTGAAGAGCATGTTCTTCCACTTTGCCTGTATATGATAGCATCCTGTTCTATTTTCCAGCAAAGAAACTGTGGCTAGCAGGCTTGAGAATGGTTACATTCAGAGGTTCTTCAGTTTCACATTTTTCGTTTCCTTTCTTGGTAGGTGAGTTGGAATAAGAAAAAAATTAAGCAATATGTTTTATTTAAATAAAAAGATTTATTTGAAAATACTACAAGTTATCATTCTTTAAATATATTTTTGATTCAAATATAATAGGGCTAGTTTTAATGCTGCATGCCTTTAAACCTAACTATTTAGAAGGCTGAAATCTGAGGATCGTAGTTTCACGACAGACAAGGTAAAATGGACCATGATACTCTTATCTACAACTAAGAATCAAAAAGCTAAACAAGGAGATGTAGCTCAAATGGAAGAATGTCAACCTTGAGCAAAAAGGAAAACCAAAAGAAACTAGTCCCTGAATTTAATTCCTAGTACTAGCACATATATGTTTGTGTATACACACATATATATATACATATATATATGCACATATATATTCTATATGCATGCATATATAGGCATATATGTGTGTCAATATATATAAATTGTATATGCATATGTATGTATATATAATTTTATAATAAATTATTAGCAAGTGTCAACTATATACAAGCAAACATTTAATGTTCCTCTTAAAAACAGATTCATATGCAATTATGAACCCCTGTGATTTATAGGAGCCAACATAAAAAGAAACGTAAGCCAACACATTAGGATATTAATAGAATGATTTTTGTTATAGAATAGACTGTATGCACAAGATTAGGCAAATGATATTTAGTCATTGGAAATATCTGTGCCTCATAATATACTTTTCAAAAATATCAGTATTCTGATTACTTTGATTTTTTTGAAAATAAAGTGATCTGTGAACTTTAACACTATTATCATAATGCCTAATGATACATAATTTAACTAGAGTTGATAAGATAATCATTGTTACTTATCTTATATTGTAAAATATAAGGAACTTTTATGATACCACTACATTATAACACAGATACTGAAGTTTCCTTCTTTAAATTGCTCCACAGGATATTGTTACATATAACCTGATACAAGTCCCAAAATCACAAATATAAGTAAAATTACTTAGAAGGAAATGGTAGGAGGACAATTATTATCTAACACAATCAATGTCAGCCATGGACTTCCTGAAAGAGAATCATAGACAAATGTGTTTGTTTCACCAGGCTTCTAGTGCCAAACAAGTAGTGTTGAAAAAACCCATTATGGCAAACTACTTCTCAAAGTGAGATCACTATATAGGCAGACCCTCCAAGACTCCTACATGGAAGAGACTATTTCTGACCCGAATGCTCTTCTTCTTCTTCTTCTTCTTCTTTTTTTTTTTAACCACAGAAACAGTTCCTTTACTAATTTATGTTTTTTGAATTTAGATCATGAATGAATATTTTTCACAAAATTAAATTTGAAATATCTTTGATCCGTTTTGCCATGCTAAAAACTAGCAATAAAATAAATAATAGTTGCCACAATTTTGAACTTTTCTGCATCAATGGAGAAACAATCTGGAGAATATAGATTCTAGAAAGAACCAAAGGAATCCAAAGATATATCTATTTTCCACACAATTGTTCAAGTGGAATGAAGACCAACATATTTTCTTTAAAGTAAGAATTAGTCTAATGTCTGCACACCAACAGTTAACAAATGTTTATTCCAAACTTAGTGATTGTACAATAGGTAGACTTTGTAGACTTTCTTATTTTTGAAAGAAAAAATCTACTTGAGTGAGACACAGGAACCTTAAGAAGACTTACAGATAAAGCACATAGTGTGTTAGAAGAAGAAACCATGGTAGAAAAATGAAACTTCCTTTTTGTTGGTCACGAGGCATGAACTAAGGGCCTGAGTACTGTCCCTCAGCCCTCTACCACTTTGGGACAGAGTACCACTTCTGTTTTTTTGTTGATTAACTAGAGACAAATCTCATAGACTTTCTTCCCAGGCTAGCTTAGAACCACAATTCTCAGATCTCAGCCTCATGACTAGCTAGGATTATAGATGTGAGCCACCAGTATCCACCACCCCACAAAATGAAACTTTTCAGCTTCTAGTGAGTTCAATTTTCAGTGGCCAGGAAAGACCTCCTAGAATGGTGCTTGCCACTAAAGAATTGAAACTACAGAATGAGCACCCAGGAAGTTGTCTGTTAGTAAAGATGCAAGTATGAAAGGGTGCTATTAATTTCAGTTATTTTTTTTCAATATGATTGACCTTCAGTACAAATCTGATCTTGTTGTCACCTCTTGGAAGGAGCAGAGCCTGGGCCTATGCTACTGCGAATGTAAGAGACTAGAAAAAGAATATATTATGGTACACAAGTAGTTGAATGCAGGAAAGAAGCAACATATTCCTGGCAGGGGAAGGCATGGGAGAGATAATAGCCTAGAGAAAAAACTGGTGGTCACAACATTTAACCCCTTCTCCTCCAAGGAACTGACCTCCCACATAGTGGCAGTGACATAATTCACCTAGTCCGTTTTCTGATATGAAGGAAGGTGTCATTTCTCACTAAAGAACACAATTGTAGTCAAAGAAAGGGAAATTCTTTTGTGTCACCCTTAGGCCCAGTCTCAGTTAATCTCCACATTAGACTTTGTACAGTTTCTATTCTTACCAGAAGGTCCCTAATCAGGAGGAACATGTGATCTCCTGGATTCCCATTGGCCCTTTGGGAACTGAGACCACTTTCAGTTTTAAATCTGTTCCTTCTGTCAAGGCTGTGGTGGTTGGTGGAAAAGCTCATCCTCTGAATTGTGCCCTAGTACAAAATCTCTTCATAGAAAGTCAAGGAATGACAGATTCTGCCTGAATTTCTCCATTTCCAAAGAGGTCAATTAATATCTGATTCTGATGCTCATGTGGAGGGCCTTCAATAGTTCCTCTGAGCTGGAGTGAAAGTTAGCACAGACTCCAAGCCATACTCACATTTCTCCAGCTCTTTTTCATGACCCGAAAGATCACAGGAGTTGAGTTCAGAAACAAGGAAAAATGAGACTAGCAGGAGAATCATGGGCAGGGGGAGGAATTAGACACTGTGAAAATGAGGTCAGAAAATCTCCTATGATCACTCACATCATTCAGGAATCACATAATAAGATTAGGGAATAAAAGTAATAAATTACTACCAAATTAGTAACTCTACTTCTCTGACTACAAGTGTTCTGTAAAAAGGTAGGTGACCTGGACTATGTTGATTAGGAAAAGAGAGCACATTGTTTCATCACAAAATTCTAATAAATATCTTCGTCCATAGCACAGGTTGTTCTTACTTTCTACTTCTCTGATACTTTTCTTTGCTGGATTCTAAAAATGACCTTTGAAAATGTTAACATCTTCAGATGTAATTACATTTTATTTTAATCCATTTGTTATGAAATAAAACAAATTATGGGGAAAATCTGTCTATGGGACATTTTCTTCAATGCCCAATTTATTTGATGTTATTAAGTTATTTTTTATAGTTTCATTTTTAAAACTTGAGCAAAATGTTTTGTTAAATTAACACTAATTAGTTGCACATTTTTCGTATTTTTCCTTGTTTATAAATGTGAAAATATATCTTGATCAGCACCCCATATGTTTTCTTCATCTTCTTTCCTCCTTTTCCACACAAACACAGATATATTCAAACAATTACATCAACAATTTTGGCCATATGCTCTCTTTTTCACAGTTCTGATCCTTCTGTGAATTTTTGCTATTACATATACAAAAGACAGATCCTGATTTGTCTTCTCATAAACATTTGAAGTGTATTTTATGAATTGGAATGTTTCTTCAGTGTACACCACATATGCATTTACTTCATTCAAATTGGCCATGCAGATGAATGTTTTTCTAACCTTCATCCATCTTCTATCATTCAACAGTTTTTGATGAGTCTTATTTTATACCTTCTTCATTCAACTTTTCAAAATAATTTGTTATTAAACTTCTGGCATTATCTTTTCTTCTCAATTGTTGCCTTCTTAAAATTGCTTCAAATTATAAACTACATATGATGGTCCTGCATGTGTTCACTAATATATTTAACTTTTGGTCTAATATTCACCTATTACAGGATATTGTTTCTTTTGGGGTGGTGCGGTCGTGGGGCCTGAACTCTGGACCTGGGCGCTGTCCCTCAGCTATTCAGCTCAAGGCTAGCGCTCTACCACTTGAGCCACAGCACCACTTCCAGCTTTTTACTTTTTGGTTATGTGGTACTGAGGAATCGAAACCAGGGTTTTAGGCATGCAAGACAAGCGCTCTACCACTGAGCCACCTTCCCAGCCCCTTACAGGATATCTTTAACCTGTAGTAACTACTTTGAAAATCAATATTGACGTTCCTCACAAAAGAAAAAACACAATGCCAGAAAAGCCCATGAAAATAGTATTAGGTGTATATCCAAAATTACTTTGCAATGTAACAGTAGAAGCATTAACTTCTCTTATATTCCAGAATATGTTTATAGCTATGAATAGGCCATTTTGTTTATTCCTTTTACTTGTACACCTAGGTTGATTGCAGATCTTGGTTGTTATGAATACTGCTGCCATTAACATGGATGTTCATGTTGAATCATATTCCTTCAATATGTATCCAAGTTACTGTAAAGGTCATTAAAATATGTGGGGTTGTTTTTGGTATTGTGTAAACTTCCACTCTGAGCTACATATGAGTTGTACTCGGTTACAATGCCACACAACCTCTCCAGCATTTGTGTTTATTTGTTTGAGTGGCTATAAGTATTTTAATGTGTAAGAAAAATTTATTTCAGTGGTCCACAATTTACTAAATTCTAGTGATTGTAAATTTATAACACTGGTTTTGTGTTTGTTTGTTAACACCCAGGCAATTATTTCAATAAAGATGTTGAACTTCTTTCACTAGAAATGTAGATTGAAAGGATAGTATCTCATATTAGTGCTAAGATAATCTCAAAATTAACAGTCACAGCCTAGGTCCAAACAGTTAGGCTAAGTAACACATTAACACAGCACAAATTGCATTTAAAGAGATCAAAAAAAAAAAAAAAAAAAAAAAAGGGCTTCATAAAAGATGTTTAAAAAGGCACCACTTTCATGAAGCAAATGCTGAAGTTTACAAGCAGACCATAGGAATCTGATCATCAGGAAGATCAAGGGACAAAAGTATACAAAGGGACAACTTTAGAACGTTTACTAAGGATTGGTGGAGGGGAGAAAAACCACTAGATACCAAAACTTAGTGCTGAAGGAAAGAAGTGTTTTATTCCTAACTTCTGCTCTGTCTCTCTCATGTCACACACACACACACACACACACACACACACACACACACACACACACACACACACACACACACACACACCTCTTGTACACATAGAAACCCAGGGGCAGCTGTATCTCGGACAATGAAGCTTTTGTTCTTCTTCCACTGAGATAATCAAATGTGATGGTGCAGTTGGCTCCACAGCCATCCCACACTTGAGCACGATGAGGGATAGGAGACCTTAGACTGCAGCATAGCCTTGTGTATCCCTGGCTTTGTGTGTAAGAATGCAGTTCATGGTCCTGTAGGCATGGGTGGTCAAGCTGAAACAGGGGTACACTTTGCCTGTAGGATGGCACACCATAAGCCTTGCATGCATGGTGAACCAGGTTTGAGAAGCCCTGTCAGCATCTATGTAATGACCTCTCAATGGCATGGAGTTGACACTGTACTTGGATGTGGCAGGAGACCGGAGGACAGCTGGAATCCAGAAGGTGTGAGAGGCACCAGAGTGAATGAGCCTTTCTGTGGAAACCCCTAGGGCAGCTAAGGTAGTTCCCCGCCCACATGTGACAGCCACCATGCTGGTCCCCAGAGGACTCACCTGGTCTTGTCCGTGGTTCCAGTCCTGATCTACAGCTGGAACTTCCCCGGTGGCCCTTGTCCTGACTGGGCTGAAACAGCATTGGCCAGGCATGTTTCCTTCACCCCACTGTGCATGACCTCCCTGCTGCTGCTCCGTGAGGGCAGGCTGAGGCTGGGCTGGCCGTTCCTGGTGCCCAGTGCAAAACCAGTCATAGGCTGGGCCCACAGCAGTGGAGCTGGCCCTCACAAACTGCCAGGGGCATCGAGAGAGGCATCACTGCAGCTTGAGTCCTGTGGCCTCCACCCTCCACGCCCCCAGAGTTTGCCTCCAAGTCCTCCACTTTATTGTAGAAATTTTTCATCCACTGGTTCACTCATTTCTCATTGTCTACTTTGGCAGGACTTGAGAGTCCTTCCTCTACTCACGAGGCTGCCAGGCCCCAGGGGATCCACCCCAACCATCCCAACTCACAGACACTCCCCAGAAGCTAGCCAACATTGATGTGGCTGCTGTCAGAGAAGCTGACCTTCTCCCCTCCTTCCTCCCCTCACCAGCCTCTGCCAGGGCCTACCTTCCACTCCCCACCATCCCAAGCTCCAACCCCAGTGCAGCCTCCCCTGTAGCCTATACTCCCCTCCCCATCACCCCCAGCTCCAACCCTAGTGCAGTATCCCCCATGTCCTACCCTCCTCTCCCAACCCCCACCCCCAACTCCAACTCCAATATGGCCAGTGCTCTGGGGAACACAACCACGTAGCCCAGGTGGCATCAAGGGTGCCACAGTGTGCAGCTGGCTGAGAGCTGGAGGCAGCATAGGTCTCTCTGATCATTGTCTTTCACTTTACTTACTCATGTATTCATTGTATTAATTTAGTACTTAATTTTTGGATCTTATAAGTATCATTTCATTAATCCTTTGCAGAATAGCTGGTAGAAATATAGTCCCAAAATTCAAATTGTCTTTTTTTAAATTCTTTCCAGATTCAGAGATGTTTTAGGTAGTTATAATAATCATGAACTCTCACTTCCATAGCAGAGTGCTATTAAGAAAATGATTGCTTATGCATCTGTTATTATTTACAATACTTAAAACTTTTAAAATTTCAAATATTACAGGAAGAACTTGGTTCATGATGAGTGGATGTTTGTAGGTTGAGCTGTTGCATACATTGTGTGTGTGTGTGTGTGTGTGTGTGTGTGTGTGTGTGTGTGTAGGGAAGTGTACATGTATTATTGAAATCATGGATACAGATGATGAGTGCTGTTCTGAAATTGTTTCCTTTTTCTGAGATATAAATTGTGGTGTTTCTTTGTTGGTGGTAGGCTCTGACTACTTGCCTTTGCCTGGTGTTCACTTTCCAGCTCAATTTTTCAATAAAAGGCTCTTATTTCTTATTGAGCATACAGTTTGCCATCAATGATCATATTTTCCGCTTTAAAAATTAACAATCAATATAAATTTTACTTCCTGGTTGATTTTCCCCTTTAATTTGCATTTATAAATAAGTATTAGAAGAGTTTTGAGCTCAGTATTCATAATGAAAAACCATTTTGAATTCTCTTGTTAGCACCAAGATCTTGAATTTCTTTTGTGGTTTTAGTATGAAATACCCTCCTTTGTGATTTTGGCATGAGGAGACAAACAATTCAAACAGTTTTAATCATTAAAATATCAGATAATTCATAATTTTGAATATATCTAGTGACAAAATGAATGTACTTGTTCAATAGATTTGCTTAATAAATCAATGCACAAAAGTACCACTCATAGGGGCTGAGAAGACTACTCACTGGTAGACTGCTTACCTTGCATGCATGAGGCCCTGGGTTGGATTCCTCAGCACCATGTAAGCAGAAAAAGCCAGAAGTTGTGCTGTGACTCAAGTAGTAGAGCACTAGCCTTCAGCTGAAATGCTGAGAGACAGTGACTAGGCCCAGAGTTCACCAACAAAAATAAAAAATAAATAAATAAAACTCATAATCAAGGCTATTAATTTCAAAGGTTCATTATCATGATACCTAGTGGCAGGGTGCCAAGACATATTGGACCTCTGTCACAAAGCTTTAAGAAGGATTTCAACACCTGACAAGTACTGAAAACAAAAAGTAAAAAATAGCTCTGCCAACAACATAGATAATCTGCACTCAAACAGAAAGTTACTAAGAATGGAATACTTCTTATAATATTTCTTAAGAGATTCTGGCTGTATATTAATTATCATACAAAGTAACCTTTAAAAACTCCATAGGTGGAACTGAGTCTTAAGGGCCTCTATCGAAAACTGGAGAAGAAAATTATCAACCTGGATTTTTAAAATTGTTATTGTTAAGGAAGTGTACACATGGGTCACCATTTTGTAAGTCAGGTAATGAGTTCATTTCTTATTGGACAGTCTCATCACTTCCTTTGCACTCTCTCTCTCTGTTTTTCCCTCCTGTTCCTGTCCACAAGTGTTATAGTTCATTGTCAACATAATATCTACAGAGAACCACTGCTGCATTTGCTCCCCTGTCCTCCTTGAGTTTCTGTGGCCCCCTCACTACCCATAAATGGATAAATAAGAACAGAAAAATCCCTCTTGTTTTCAATTCCTGGAATTGATTTCAATATAAACATCAGTAGTTTTATGAGAGTGTCAGTCTCTGTCCACACATCCCGAACACTTATACTTCATGCAATCAGTCATAACTCCTACCAGATTCTAAGTTCTACAAAGTAGTTCTTTTCACTTTCTGAGATTCAGAAAGATTAAGTAACTTACTGGAAATACTGGGCTGAGCATTGAAGCTCACTCTTGTAGCTTACATACTTCAGAGAGTGAGATCTGAAAATCATACTTTGAAACCAACCTAGATTGACATATCCATTACATGTTGATCTCCAGATAACCAGCAGAATTGTTTGTTTCAAGTGGTAGAATTAGAATGCCACGAGTCTTGAATGGGAAACCTAAAGGATAGTGCCAATATGTTGTTTTTTAAGAACCAATGCGGTCCCATACAAAATCTGACACCACAAACACACACACACACACACACACACACACACACACACACACACACACACACACACACTTGAAAAAAGAAGTTAGTAACGAAATCCAAATAGTTTATTTTTTATTTATATATGTTTTAGTATTGTTTTAGTGAGATTTGACTTGGTTGTCTCTACTGATGAGCCACAATTTGAAAACTGTTGAAATGACTACCATGTCCATGCTCAGAGAAACATTCTCCAATTTGTCTTCCTCCTTTTCCAGCAATGATAAGTTGTCCCTCCTTGGCCCAGTTTCCTCTTTTGGGACTCAATATCTTAGAATTTTCAGTCTTAATAACCAGGATCATAGGTGACAACTACTGTACTGGACGGTATCTGCCTTGGGGAGTGTTCAAAGTTCACCATTCAGGTTATTAGCACTCACCCATGATCACTCTGTGCTCAGAATTGGGAACTTCTTAGGGCCAGGAATTCAGGAGAAGCACTGTGTTCTACTTTATATTTTTTATTTAAGAGAAGCTTCCATATATTGTTTACTTTAAGCATTGTGTGATGAGAAAGATTGCCTCTAGGAGACAGAAGCACTGTACTAACTGTTCCTCTCAGAACGCAGGAGGAGGGAAAAAAGTTCTGAAAAAGTCATATAGCTTAAACATTGAGCTCTTAGGAACTCAGGCTATCTGTTATCTTACTTTCAACCTAGAAAGTCAGAGCCTGAAAGGGCTTGTAAGCTCCATTTATATTCCTGATCATGGGGCTCCCTTCCCCTCAGTCCTTTTGACCATTTGTTTAGGGTTTGACAGTGTCTCTTTCTTTCTTGTTACTTCATTGCATATTAAGCACACCCAACCATGGGTTTCCATTGTCCTAGTAGATGTTTTGCATTCCAGGACCTTCCTTCCAGGGAACTCTCTTCTTGGGCCTTCATATGCATAGGTCCACAGAAGTGAGTGATTCACATACTGTGGAACATAGTTGCTCAATGATGATCAACTCAGAGACTCAGGCAGGTTGAGTTTGGAGCCTTTCTGAGAGACCTTAGCCTAGGCACTGTGGGCAACATTGACAGCAATTCCTCAGAGCAATACCACTGACAGAAAGTGAGCCCTGACTAGTCCTTAGTCCTTGACAGTTCTACTTAGGGGTGTGAACAAATGACCATGCCCTTAGGGTATTGCACAGTACACCAATCACTGAAGTCATATTGAGCCTAGGAGAAAAATCTCCCTTTGTATAGCAGTACACATAAGAAGCAGATGATGCCCCACACTCAAATGCTCCAGGAGAACAGAGTGTATGGGTGTCTACACAGTTGGGGAATCAGATTCTAAGGGGTGGGAAATGAAGATTTCAGATATTACACTACAAATTAATTGTAAGTTTTTGAATTGCTAACCCAACTTCCTTGCTGATCCTTACATTTTGTTTCAGGAAGTGGTGGAATATTTATGATCACAAAATGGAGTTTTTAACCCCAGGACCAAACTCTAGGTGACCTTGTTAGATCTTCCCACATGCCACTTATGATAAATAAAGAGATGTGGTGGAGGTCAGGAAAGGACATTGATTAGATGTCAGCCATGACAAGACAACACCTTAGCACAACTTTAGAATACTAAGCAATACTCACCTACATTTCTATTCACCCATGTCATTAGGTCTGAGTTGTATCTAGGAGTCCTCAGTACCTTCAAAAAAGGAAGATCTAGGACACAACCCAAGATTGGTCTGGCATTTTGGATATAAAATAACTTGTTTGATGGAAACCCTGTGTACTGTCCTATAAATCTGTGCATTTACCTTACTACATTTGTTTCATATCCCCTCAATAAATTATCTATGATTGGTTCGGTTGTTGCCATAGCAGCTGTCTGGTGTCTCCATTTTTTTTTTTATATTTTATTTTATTTGCGAACATACTGTACAGAGGGGTTACAATTACACGGGCAAGATAATGCGTACATTTCTTACCAAGCATTGCAGCCTTCTACTTTGTTTACCTTTCACATCCCTTTCCAGCCTCCCCCCTCCCCCCACCCCGTCCCAATCCTTCCCCCCTCTCCACAGACGTTGTAAAGCTCGTTTTGGACATGACAACTTGTACTTCTCATTGTTGCAACAGGTCCACCTGTATCCTTAAACGACTTGTTTTTCCCCATCTCCTCCACAAATTATAGTGACATCAAATATAGTGAAAGCAGGGGTTATACTGTGGGAGAGGGACATACAAAGCAACAAAGAAATAATCTTATAAATGCGTTAGAAACACATGCATGAAAGAAAAAATCATTAAAATACATATCTAAGGGTTCATTTTCCTGACATCACATTATCTGACCTTTTCCGCTTGACTCATACATATACTAGATATTGCAAATAAGGGAAGACCATGGGGCCTATGTTTCTTTGGGTCTGGGTTACTTCGCTTAATATAACTTTTTCCAAGTCTTTCCATTTCCTAACAAATAGGGCAATGTCATTTTTCTGATGGAGGCATAGTATTCCATTGTGTATATATACCACATTTTCTTGATCCATTCATCTACTGAGGGGCATCTGGGTTGGTTCCATATCTTAGCTATGGTAAATAATGCTGCAATAAACATACTTGTGCTGGTAGCTTTAGTGTGGTCTTGTTTGTAAACATTTGGGTAAATGCCCAAAAGTGGGATTTCTGGGTCATTGGGGAGTTCTATGTGGAGTCTTTTGAGGAACTTCCATACTGCTTTCCAAAGTGGTTGAACAAGTTTACATTCCCACCAACAATGAAGTAAGGTTCCCTTCTGTCCACATCCCCTCCAGCATCTGTTGTTGTTAGAGTTCTTGATTTTTGCCATTCTAACTGGAGTGAGGTGGTATCTCAATGTTGTTTTGATTTGCATTTCTTTTATGGCTAGGGATGTTGAGCATTTCTTCATGTGTCTATTGGTCATCCTTCTTTCTTCTTCACAGAAGTTTCTCTTTAAGTCTTTTGCCCAATTGTTTATTGGGCAGTTGTTTCTTTGGGGATTGGTTGTTGGGGGATTTAATTTTTTGAGTTCCAAGTATATTTTAGATATGAGACCCTTGTCCGTTTTATGGCTAGTAAAGATCTTCTCCCAATCCATGGGCTTTCTATTGATCTTGCTAGCAATGTCCTTTGCCATGCAGAAGCTCTGCAACTTCATGCAATCCCATTTGTTCAACCTTTCTTTGATTTGTTGTGCTTCCGGGTCTCTATTCAGAAAATTTCGGCCTGAGCCTAGGAGACCTAGGTTTTCTCCTATTCCATCCTGTAATGTTTTCAGACTGTCTGCTTTGACTTGGAGGTCTTTGATCCATTTGGAGTTGATTCTGGTGCAGGGTGATATACAAGAATCTAGCTTTAGTTTTCTACAAGTAGTTAACCACTTTTGCCAGGACCATTTACTGAAGAGGCTGTCATTCTTCCATTCTCTTGTTTTAGCTCCCTTATCGAAGATTAGATGGCTATTGGTCTGTAGGTTCATTTCTGGGTTTTCAATTCTATTCCATTGGTCCTGAGGTCTGTTCTTATGCCAATACCAAGCTGTTTTGATTACTATGGCTTTATAATAGAGTTTGAAATTTGGTATTGATATTCCTCCAGCAGTGTTCTTTCCGTTGAGGAGCGTTTTTTGTATTCGGGGTCTTTTATTGTTCCATATGAATTTTTGGATTGTCTCTTCTATTTCCTTGAAGAATGAGGTTGGAAGTTTGATAGGTATCACGTTGAAATTGTAGGTAGCCTTGGGAGGTATTGCCATTTTTACGATGTTAATCTTTCCAATCCAGGAGCATGAGAGGTTTTGCCATTTTCTACGTTCCGTGTTGATTTCCTTTTTCAAGATTTTAAAGTTTTCATCATAGAGGTCTTTCACTTCTTTGGTAATTTAATTCCTAGGTATTTTATTTTTTGTGGGGCTATTACAAATGGAGTTGCTTTCCTAATTTCAGCCACACTTTTCTCATTGTTGGCATACAGAAAAGCCATTGATTTGGGGGGATTAATTTTATACCCTGCTACTTTGCCAAAGTTTTGAATCAGCTTGAGTAATTTGGGAGTGGAGTCTATGGGATTCTTTAAATACAAGATCATGTCATCTGCAAAGAGGGAGAGTTTTATTTCTTCTTTCCCTATTTGGATCCCCTTTATGTCTGCATCTTGTCTTATTGCTGTAGCTAGTCATTCTAATACTAGATTGAAGAGAAGTGGAGAGAGTGGACATCCTTGTCTTGTTCCTGAGTTAAGAGGAAATGGCTTTAGTTTTTCACCATTAAGTATAATACTGGCTGTAGGTTTGCCATATACAGCCTTTATTGTATTGAGGAATGTTCCATGGATTCCTAATTTTTCCAAAACCTTCATCATAAAGGGGTGTTGGATCTTGTCGAATGCTTTTTCTGCATCTATTGAGATAACCATGTGGTTCTTATTCTTGCTCCTGTTGATGTGATGAATAATATTAATTGATTTGCGTATATTGAACCAGCTTTGCATCCCTGAAATGAATCCTGTTTGATCATGTTGTATGATTTTTTGGATGAATTGTTGAAGTCGGTTGGCCAATATTTTGTTGAGAAGTTTTGCATCAATATTCATCAAAGAAATTGGTCTATCGTTCTCTTTCTTTGATGAGTCCCTGCCTGGTTTTGGGATGAGGGTTATAATGGCTTCATAGAATGTGTTCAGTATTGAACTTTCTCTTTCAATTTCATTGAAGAGTTGGAGGAGTATTGGTGTGAGCTCTGCTTTGAAGGCCTTGTAGAATTCTGCTGTAAAACCATCTGGTCCTGGACTTTTCTTAGCTGGGAGTTCTCTTATTGCTGTTTCTATTTCAATGCTTGATATGGGCCTGTTAAGCTGGTTTAACTCATCTTGGTTTAGTTTTGGCATGTCAATATTTGCTAGGAAAGGGTGCATTTCTGTCAAGTTCTCAAACTTATTAGCATAATGTTTTGAGAAGTATTCCCTTATAATGTTCTGAATCTTGGTTGTTTCCGTGGTGATGTTTCCATTCTCATCTCTGAGTTTATTTATTTGGGTGTGTTCTCTTCTTTTTCTGATAAGATTTGCTAAGGGTCTGTCAATTTTGTTAATTTTTTCGAAGAACCAACTCTTTGTTTTGTTGATTCTTTCTATAGTTTTTTTAGATACTTATTCATTTAATTCTGATTTAATTTTAATTATTTCTTTCCATCTACTGGATTGGGTTTATCTTGCTGATCTTTTTCAAGGAAGTTTAGATGTGTCATTAAATTGTTGGTTTCAGATCTCTCCAATTTGTTGATGTAGGAGCTCAGAGCTATAAACTTGCCTCTGAGTATTAATTTTGCTGTTTCCCAGAGGAGCTGGTAATTTGTGTGCTCATTTTTATTGAATAGCATGAACATTTGAATTTCCTTTCTAATCTCTTCCATGACCCACTCGTGATTAAGCAGTGTGTTGTTCTGCCTTCATGTGATATCAGACTTTCATTGGTGGCTTTTGGTGTTGAGTTCTAATTTTATTCCCTTGTGGTCAGAGAGAATGCAAGGTATAACTTCAATGTTTCTGAATTTGGACAAGTTTGTTTTGTGGCCCAAAATGTGGTCTATTTTAGAAAATGTTCCATGTGCTGCTTAGAAAAACGTGTATTCTGATGCTGCTGGGTGAAATGTTCGGTAGATATCTGTTAAATCTAGTTGATCTATGCATCTGTTTAGATCTGCAGTTTCCCTGTTGAGTTTTTGCCGAGTTGATCTATCTAGTGGGGAGAGTGGTGTGTTAAAATCCCCAACAATTAATGTCTTTGGAGTTATATGGGATTTGAGGGAAAGTAGTGTTTCTTGGACAAATTTGGGTGCTCCAATGTTAGGCAAGTAGATATTTCAAATTGTAATATTCTCCTGAAAGTGAGATCCCTTAATTAATATATAGCTGCCTTCTTTGTCTCTTCTCGCGAATTTTAATTTGAAGTCTATTTTATCTGATATTAGGATTGCAACTCCTGCCTGTTTATGGGGGTCGTTTGCTTGGTAGATTTTGTTCCACCCTTTCACATTGAAAATGTGTTTGTTTTTACTGGCAAGATGTGACTCCTGAAGGCAGCAGATAGAAGGGTCTTGTTTTTTAATCCAACTAGACAGTCTGTGTTGCTTAACTGGAGAGTTCAGTCCGTTAACGTTAAGAGAAAGGACTGAGAGGTATTTGTGAGTTCCTGCCATGTTATCCACCTTCTTGGAGGTTGCGAAAACTGGGTTCTTCCTATGGTTCTTGGATTCTCAGTTTGGGTGCAGTTTCTTGACCTTTATTGTGGTCTTGTTGGTTTTCTATGTGTAGGACATCTTTAAGAATCTTTTCTAGGGCTGGTTTGGTGGAGATGTATTGTTTCAATTTTTGTTTGCTATGGAAGGTTTTTGTTTTGCCTTCAGTTATGAAGGAGAGATTAGCTGGGTACAGTATTCTTGGTTGGTAGTTGTTTGTTTTTAGTGCATGGCATACATTATTCCAGGCTCTTCTTGCTTTGATTGTCTCTGCTGAGAAATCTGAGGTGATTCTAAATGGTTTTCCCTTATAGGTGATTAATCTTTTCTCCTTGACAGCTTTAAGGCTCTTTCCCGTGGTCTGAGTTGATCCTTGTGGATTATAATGTGACGGTGGGATATCCTATTCTGGTCTGGTCTGTTTGGAGTTCTAAAAGCTTCTTGTATCTGAATAGGTCTATCTTTTTGCATGTTTTGGAAGTTCTCTGCTAGGATCCTGTTAAACAAATTTCCTAGACCATTAACTTCTGTTTCTAGGTGCTCCTCTACACCCATTATCCTTAGATTAGGCCTTCTGATGGTGTTTCCCAAGTGTTGGATAGATCTATCATATTTCTTGGATTTGTCTTGGATGGTTGTATGTTCTTTCTCTATAATATCTAGGCTGTCTTCAGTCCCTGAGATTCGATCTTCTGCATGGTCTAACCTGCTTTAAGATTTTCTACTTTGTTTTTTATCTCTTTTCCTTCTAATTGGTCAGCTTTGATGGCTTCAAGTTCTTGTTGAAGGTTTGTTTCAATCTTGTATGAACTTCTTTACTTCCTTAATATGATGTTCAGGGTTTATTCTCAGATCACTTAGTTGATTCATTATGGTTTCCTTGGACTCCCATTCCTTCTGTTGGGTTCCATTCAGCATTCCCTTTGTGGTCTCCCTGACTTCCTTCAGGTCTTTGTTAATGGATTCCATGAATGCCTTTAGTGATCTTTGTGTATTCTCTTCCTGCTCTCTCAATTCCTGTATTACTCTTTGAATAGCTTCCTCCCGTTTGTGGGATTCCTGTAGTTCTCTTTGAGTGTTCTCAGCCTGTTCATGCCATTCCTGCCTTTCTCTTTGAGTATTCTCAAGCTGCTCATGCAAATCCTGTATCAGCTTTTGAGTAGCTTCCTCACGCTTATGATATTCCTGTATAAACTTTTGGAATGCCTCCTCTCTCTCCCTATTGCGCTCATACAGAGACCTTTGTATGCTTTCAATCTTTTGATTTATCATGTTTGCTAGCAGTGTTTGTAGAGCTATTTGGGAATTCTCCTCTGGATTATTCATTATCTGTTCTGTCCCCTGATTATCGGGATTGGGAATTGAGATACCCGGATTTGCCATTTTTCTTGTGTTTTTCCGGCTTACTCTGCCCATTTGAGATGAAAATAGCACCAGTTTTGTGCTAGAACACTATCTTAAGGCAAGCATCAACCCCAGTCTGAATTTGCACAGTCAATAGTCTACAGATAAAATCTAGTTCAACAGATACATCTATTCAGCATCAAACAACTATACGTTAATGGGTTACTATCCGCAAAGAAGAATTTGGAAGACCAGAAATTATTAGGGTTGGGGAGAGATGTTGGTAAAAAAATAGGAATAGATTGATGTGGGGAGTCTCAGGGAGAGTTAACTAAGTCTTTATCTCAAAGCAGGAAATAGGTTGGGTAGGATGAAAATAGAGAGAGAGGAAAAAAAAGAAAGGGAACGGGAAAAGAAAAGAGACCAGAAAAAATAGAAAGGTAGAAATTAATAAAATTAGGTAGAATCGATAACAATCTATTTAGATAAGAACATGAATTTATTGAGAGAAGTGGAGGGATATAAAGGAGATGAGAAAAACTTAAAAATAAAAATGGTTAAAA
The DNA here is from genome assembly GCF_019054845.1 of Dipodomys spectabilis. Classification (NCBI taxonomy): domain Eukaryota; kingdom Metazoa; phylum Chordata; class Mammalia; order Rodentia; family Heteromyidae; genus Dipodomys; species Dipodomys spectabilis. The sequence continues at coordinate 1,373,469 of NW_024870689.1, forward strand.
TATTATATAGGTATAAAGAGGTAGTACTGCTATTAAGGAATTTAAGTCTTAGAGATTTTGACTTGAGTAATAAATTTGTGGATTAAGTGTGTACACAATGGGGAATAGGGTCTAATAATCAACTTTGGGTTTATCTGAGGATGTGCAGGACAAGAATTAAGTCACATAAAGAAGAACGAAAAAGAGGAGAAGGTGAAAAGGATAAGAAAGGAAGAAGAAAAGTATGAGAAGTTCAGTAGAGCTAAACAAAAAACAAAAAGATAATTAAAAAAAAAAAAAAAAAAGAGAAGGAAGACCAAAAAAGAAAGCAACAACACACACTCCCGTATCCCAAAATAAAAATTATAAGAGGAAAAGAAAGTTTCTGGAAAACAATTTTTTTATCAAAAAAGGCAAAGATTAAAGATTGAAAAAAGTTTTAGAAAAGAAAAAAAATTTTTTTATATAAGGTACCAAAAATAAAAACTAAAAAAAAAAAAGAAGACGAAGAAGAAGATAAAAAAGAAAAACAAAACAAAACTAAACTAAACAAAAAAAAAACAACAAAAAACTTCTTTGATTTTTTTTTGGGAGGAGTGGGAAAAATCCTGTATCTCCCTTGTGTCCTTAACCAGCCTCTTGTTGGAGTCTCTGGTCTGCTTGTGGTCCTGTGGCTTGGTTGGTTTCTTAAGTCAGTTTGTTCGAACAGGCAGTAAAATGCTCTGCTTTCCCCAGGATTTGGCGATCCTCCTCCCAGGCTAGTTCATTGGGAGACAGATCTGCCTTGAGTATCACAAAAGAGGGGGATGCAGTGATGACGCTATGTTCTGGTAGCTTTTCTGGGGCTGGTTTGTGAAAACCTCACAGAGCCCAGCCTGGAGCCATTCTCAGGGTTTCTGTTTACTGATTTTCAATTGCTTGTGGAGGCTGCTAGAGGGAGGGGCAGCCTCTGGCTCTGAATACCCAGTGAAGAAACTCACTCTAAGGGCTGGCGCCAGAGCTGGGTGACTTTTCCCTGGGTGGAGCTGAGTCTGGCAGGTCACACCGCCATTAAGTTCTTGTGACCTGCTAAATGACTCGTTTTATTCCAAGGCCTGAGTTGGAGCTAGCAGCTCCTCCGAGCTTTGTCGGTATCCAAGATGGAGATCACCTGTGCTGGGGGGGGAGGGGTGGCCTTCCCTCCTCTGCTCCCTGAGAAGGAGTGAGGACTTCAGGCTTCTACTCACACAGTCTTAGTTCCTGGGTCATCTCTGGTCTGCGAACTGCAGGATGAAGATGTCTGCTCCTTGGTTCTTGCTGGTGTTGAGTAGAATCCGCTCGCTGCCTGTGTCTGGCTCCTTCATCCCGGACTCTCTGTTGTTCAGGTATGGCGCCTGTGCTCGCCCGCCACCGCCACAGCTTCCGCTGCCGCGGCGGCTGCTGGCAAGAGCTCAGAAGTGTCTCCTTGCCTGGGTTTCCTTCTCTGGCGTAACTCTCTGTCCTGTGATGGCACACTTGGTGCAATTCTCTGACTTAGGACTGTTCACTGGAATTCTAAAACTGCTTTCTATGCGAGAGCTTACTTAGACTCCAGCTTCTCCTCCGCCATCTTCCTCTCCTCCCTGGGCTGGTGGCTCCATTTTGATTTCACTTTATTCTACTGAACCTGTAATGGAGATGGAGAGACTGACCACAGCACATGTGCATGTTTATCAATGAGCAATGATTGGCTGGGGAGTATTTAAGATGCTACCCATGTTCTTAATTGCCTAATACCACCTTGGATTCCAGAGTCAATGTTGATAAACAGATACAGAAGTTACATGTAGCTTGCTGTGCCGGATTCACACCTAGAGAGGCAGATGAGTAATTGGAAGGGTTTGGTGTGAAAGCCACAGGTTGATACAAAGCAGAAATGAAAGGATGTGGAGATGAAGTAAGCTACCTGGTAGGAAAAGGAGAGATAGTTAAAGGTGATGATTACCTAGAGGAGACAGAGAAAGTTTGAAGCAACATTTGGACCTGTAGATCAAAGTAACACATCTGAGGTAGAACAGTCTGGCTTTCCAGAGCCACAGAAGTTGGAAGAGCAGAAGCAAGTGCTCTTGCCCATTTCAAGGGAGCTCCCAGAATGCTAGGGTAAGAACTGGTAGCTTCCCAGAGCACTGCTGCTGAGCACTACACAGATCCCTTGCTACCATGATAATTGACATTGGAGATGAGCAGTGAGATCTGTAAAAGGTGATTGCAGCTCACAATGTGGAGCCTGTTCTGCAGCATTGTGGAGTGTGGTCTCTCAGGATGCTCAGGGAAAAGATCCGAAAGCCAGTGTCAAAGATTGCAATCTATTTGGAGTAGACATTTATGGATGGAACATGCCTGAACCCGACATGCTGATAATGAGCGGTAGTTCCCTAAAGATCTAACAGCCAAACTGGAGAGGGAAACACTGAGCTCTGCACCACATCATTCTACCATGCCAATTGCTTTATCCTAGTACTGGCTACCCAGTTTGCACACTCACGACCTTTTTAACCTGATTGTGCCACCCTAATCCTTCACAACTTTTACTCTTTCACGTTCACTTTTCCTCCTTGTCCCTGCTAAACTGTCTGGATATCCCAATCCTTGCAAAGCTGTTGGTGCCACTGCCACTCAGCGATTACAGTCACAATTACCCTTTCCCTGGTATCCTATTCTCTGCTACTCTACTCTGTTACTCATAATTCATAACACCATGGTTCCAGCCACCTGGTCCCTGGCAACCTTGTTGCTGATACCCCCTTCCCTAACAAAGCAAGGGAAGAATGGGCACAGCCAGTCGACTTGGGTACTACTGTCTTCTTGCAGGCACATTGGGACAAGTTATTCCTCATGAAGGACTAACTGGAGGTGGAAATGAAAGAGGTTAATCAGAGGTGACTAAAATCTAGAGACATCAACATGTCACTGGTTGTTAGAAAAAGAAGGGCCCGAGGTGAATATTAATGGGAAAATAAAATTTTACAAAGAATTTTGGGAATGATGCAATGGATTTAGCTTATTCTCTTCTACTAGTTATCTGAATTATTTTATGACATAGATATGCAATTGTTTTGCATTTTAAAAATTACATGAAATTGCACATTTATGTGGTACTTATATTAATGTATGGAATAGTTACATAAGATCACTTCAATAATATTCAATATTTTATGCTATATTATATGCTCACCAATCTGCCTTTGTCAATATGAATTGAGCTCTCTATCAATAAATGGAATTTCATTGTCAAATAGTAGAAGGAGATTACTGATGCTAGTACCAAAATGAAAGCTAGAACAGGAAAATTGACTAAAGCTACATGTTTGAAGGGAGGGTTCAGTGGTAAGGGTTATGATGAAAGAGAAATTCTTCACCATGTAATCTGGGAAGAATAGGATGTGTTTTGTTGAAATACTAGTTTTTTAAACTTAGAAAGCAGAACATCATCTTTATTTTGCTTTTTGGAAACTTTTTAATGAATGGTTTACAAAAAATTATCAATATGACTGAAAATTCACTAATGTGAATGGTCAGATTATCATTATACTCAAAGCTGTCTTGAGAGACAGGCAGGTTAGATTCCTTTGCTATTAAATTAATGGAGTACTCTTACTTTGGAATGGACAGATAACCCATGACACTTGTTCCAAAAAAAGAAAGATACTGGAGAAACAAAAAGAAGAAGGAGACCCAAGGCTGCTGAAATGAGCATATTTCCCATTTGGACTTAAAAGGGTTTTTTTTTGTACAAACAATAAGAATTTCATCTTAATATTATAATTCCAAAATCTATGTGCTACAGAATAGCTTTTAAATGTAATATTTAATGCTATTGGATTACTTGAAGACAAAGTTACACAGAAAACCTTAAATTCCAGAAAAACTGCAATGCTCCAACAAACAACTAGACGAAATATAATTTAAAAATTCAGCCGGTTGTGGGAAGATGGTGTTGCTCTCCCAGGTAACCCCATTAAGTGTCTCTGACCAAAAGAAGGTCCATTGCCACAGCCACACTTTACCTCAAGAAACCCACTCCAATCAAACTCTAAACACTTAAAGACTTTTTCTACTACAAGAGGACTATCCTAGCAGGCAAATAAGAAAAGGCAAAAGAGAAAGAGTGAACGGGACCACTGTGGAGCACCTGCACCACATGCCATGATGCTTTGGGACTTTCTGCAGACTTTAAGCAAAGGAGTGCAGACTTTAAGCAGAGGAGCACCCAAAAGCTGAAGAAAGTGCTCAATACTATACCTATGGAATGTTAGGAGGGAATCTGGAGAAAATCTCCGAGTTGGTGAATGCCTCCTCTAACCTGTCCCCCACCTAGAAGGGCTATGGGGAAGGAGTTAACTTAGTAATACTGCCACCATTACAATTGTCAGAAATTGGCACCATCGGGTAAGCCCCCCAAATCAGCCCATACCTGCATCACTGGCAGGATCCCCGTGGGCCCCCTGCAACCCTGCACAAGGCCTCCAGGAAAACAGAGCTGAAGCCAATCCATCGATCTATGCTCTAATGGCCAACTGCTCTGGCTATTGGGCTTTCTGCTGAGACCTGCTCCCTCCCTGCTGTCACCCTGCACAGAACCCAGACTCTCAGCTGCTTCACCACCAACTTTCTGCATGCATCTCTGCCAACACACCTAGCAGCCACAGGCAGAAATCCCCAAGACTGCCCTCCAGTGTCTGCCACCTTCCACTACATCTGCTACAGACCAGCATGGCTACCCCCACAGTCCACATCAGCCTGCCGCACCAACCTCTACCCAGTCCTCCCAGTGCCAGGGCTCCTCACACCACCACATAGGAGAGAGACCCTTCAGCATCAGCAAAGCCATCCCCCACCTGAATCTGCTAACACCCAGACCCTCTGATTGAGAACCATCTTATTCACCATACTACAGGCTCTGTGGTACCGCACAACACCAGCTACAGATCTTGTGAGTAACACAACTGGATCCACGATCTGTGAGTGGTAATTTTCTGAAGGATCCCAAAGCCCCATGACACAAGCCCACTTCCAAAAGGGATGGATCACATCAAAACTGAGCACAGACATAAACTCTGTTCTTAAGGCTCCTGTGGCTACCTGGCAAAGCCTGGGAACCCAACTCTAGGCTTATGATAGCAGTCTACAACCCTGAAACCCTCCAAACTCCCTGCCACCAAGCCTGAGAATGGAAATCTAGATAGCAGGCACCCTCCCCAATCATAAAGATATCTGCTCCCAACTAAGCCACAAGGAAAGTGGACTACAGCAAGGCATATGAGGTTCCATCAGGAATCTGCTCTGAGGACTATGGGGAGATTAAAGCTCCCCCAAAGAACCTGAAAAATCCATTCGTTAGTATTTTCTTCTTGCTTTGGTTTTGCGTTGTTAGTTGTTATGCCTGATCATTTGTTGTTCATTTGTATTTCTATGTGTTACTTATGTGTATTGTGATTTAGGATTTGCTATTCCACTTAAAGTTTCTATTTTTCATTATTATTTGGTTTCTTCTTCTACTTTCCAATTTGCTCATTTGTAAGTTTTTTCCTCTTTCTTTTCTTCTCACTCCCCCTTCACCTCTCTTTCTCTACCTTATACTACTACTCCATCAAGGCTACTCTGTCTAGTTCTATACACAAATAAGACCTCCTTCTATGAGAGTAAACAATAATTACAGGAGTTAACTTAGATTAAGCAACTTTCCAATAATATCTGGATGATCTTTTTCTAATCTCAGCAAGTCTCCCAAATATATATATATATAAATTCTTTTTCTTATCTTCATCTTGATCTCTAAGCTACTTGCTACATAAGCTTTCTTGGAATTATTTAAACCTTTTACACTCAGTAACAAGTATTTATTCTCCGCCTAGTACATATACCCTTCCCAAAGCTGTTCTTACCCCTCTACTATCATTATACCCAAGTTCTCTCCTGAACTTAAATTTGTATCTCTCCAATCCTAATCCTTCACTTCTCCATCTGATCCAGCCCATTGATCCCTAATGATTTATATCTGACCCAACTTACAGTTGGTTCTATATTTGACTACAAAATTGGTTCCATTTGCCAACTTTGAGTACAAAGGGCCCATTTTGTTAACTTTAAGGAGCAAACTACTTATTAGTCAAACCTATATTGTCTCAAAAGTTACAACTATATGCAATCTTGACCCTGAAGCTTAAATATCCCTCTGCAAGCAAGGAAAAAGAGTGCTAAACAGGAAAACACCTAACCTTACCTCTGAAACCCTAAGATCTACAAATCTACAAGACACCAGGTTGGCTCTGGTCCTAAAAGACTGTCCTATTGTATCAGTGTGGTTCTTGTCTCCAAAAGGGTAGAACTAACTGCAGAAACACAAGAAAAATACCCAATAAACAAATCCCACCACCATCTCCACATAAACAAGCTACATAGCAGTCCCAGAATGACTTAGAAGATAATGATCAAAATAGATAAAATGCATGGCTGGTAAACCTGCTGAATAAAAAATTGGACACCCTACATGGGGTTATCAGAGAATGCGAAGAGGCCAACCAGAAGTTAGTAGATGACTTCATGGCCTCCACAAATAAAAAGATAGAGGAACTTCAGCAGAGGGGAAAGAATCTAATTAAAAGATAGGAACTCAGATTAAGGAGTGGAAAAAGAAGTCAGATAATCAACTCCAGGAGGTAAGGCAATCTATTCAAGGCTTGATAGAAAATCTTAATTAGAAGCTGGGCACCATTAAGAAAGACAAGCAAGAAGGAAAGGAGTTAAACACCAAAGTAAAATATCTTCAACCTAGAATGGAAGAGGACAAAGAAAGAATATCAGTAGCTGAAGACAGTTTGGACTCCATAGAGAAAGAGCACACAATTATTCATAACAAAATTAAGAATCATGACAGATCACTGCAGGAAATACAGGATACATTCAGAAAGCCTAATTTGAGAATAATAGGATTACAAGAGGACTTGGAGAGGCCAATGGATAAGGAAATACATTCAGCAGAATCCTAGCAGAAAACTTCCAAAATATAAAAAGGACAGTCCTGTCCACATACAAGAAGCTTTTAGAAAACCAAATAGACCAGAACAGAACAAGTCATCTCACCCCCACATTATAATCCATAACCGTTCAATAGCCACTAAAGAAAGAATTCTTAAAGCTGCCAGGGAGAAGAGAACAATCACATATAAAGGTAACCCAATCAGAATTACCTCAGATTTCACAGAAGATACTATAAAAGCAAGAACGTCCTGGAAAGAGGTCTGCCATGCGTTAAAGTCAAATAACTACCAACCAAGAATAATCTACACAACTAACCTCTCATTCACAGCAGGACAAATAAAAACCTTCCACAGCAAGGAATATCTGACACAATATATCGCTACCAAACCAGCTCTTCAAAAATCCTCAAAGACATTCTAAATATAGAAAACCAACAAGAACAGAATATATGCAATGAAGCAGTCCACAGAGAAATATGAAAACACAACAAGACCAGCCAAGGCACAGCTTCCCCCCCACCAAATAAATAAAATGGTAAGGACAAACACCTCTCAGTCCTAACCCTCAATAATAATGAATGTTCTTAACTCTAATGAAGCAACATATATTGTCCAGTTGGATCAAAAAGCAAGATGTTTCTATCTGCTGTCTTCAAGAGACACACCTGGCTCACAAAAATAAACATATTCTGAAACTGAAAGGCTGGAATAAAATATATCAAGCAAATGGACCCCATAAACAGGCAGGCCTTGCAATCCTAATATCAGATAAATAGACTTCAAATTAAAATCAATGAGAACTGATAAAGAAAGTCACTACATACTAATTAAGGGATCTCTCCTTCAGGAGGATATTATGATCCTAAATATCTACTCACCAAATAACAGAGCACCAAAACTTATCCAAGAAACACTACTTTTATTCCAATCTCACATAGATTCAAAGACATTAATTGTTGGGGACTTTATCTCTCCTCACTAGAGAGATCAACCCAGCAAAAACTCAAGAGAAGAACATCGGATCTTAAAATCTGTATAGATCAACAAGACTTAACAGATATTTAACAAATATGTCACCCAGCAGCATCAGATTACACCTTCTTCTCAACAGCACATGGGACATTCTCCAAAATAGACCACATTCTAGGCCAAAAAGCAAATCTGTCCAAATTTAAAAACATTGAAATTATGCCCTGCATTCTATCAGAGCACAAGGGAATAAAATTAGAATTCAACATCAAAAGCCACCAAAGGAAAAACTGTAACACATGAAGGCTGAATAACACAATCCTGAAACACCAGTGGGTATTGGAAGAGATTTGAAAGGAAACTCAACTGTTCATGATATTCAACAAAAATGAACACACATATTACCAGCTCCTCTGGGACACAGCAAAGGCAGTACTCAGAGGCAAGTTTATAGCTCTGAGTTCCTGCATTAACAAATTGGAAAGATCTGAAACAACAACTTAATGAGGCACCTAAAGCTCCTTGAAAAAAAAAAAAAAACAAAGAAGCTAAACCCAAATCCAGTAGATGGGAACAAATAATTAAAATTAAATCCAAATTAAATAAACTATATTTTAAAAAAACTATAGAAAGAATTGACAGAACAAAGATTTGGTTCTTCGAAAAAATTAAGAGAATTGACAGACCCTTAGCAAATCTTATGAGAAAAAAAGGAGCACACACCCAAATAAACAAACTCAGAGGTGAGAATGGAAATACCACTACAGAAACAACCAAGATTCAGAATATACTGAGGGCATATTTCTCAAAACTTTAGGGTAGTAAGTTTGAGAATGTGAAAGGTATGGACAAATTTCTAGCAAATATTGACATGCCCAAACTAAACCAAGATGATTTAAACCAACATAACAGACCCATATCAAGCATAGAAATAGAAGCAGCAATAAAAGACCCCCAACCTTTGCCAGGCACCAGTGGCTCACACCTATAATCCTAGCTACTCAGGAGGCTGAGATCTGAGGATCACAGTTCAAAGTCAGCCCCTGCATAAAAGTCCGTGAGACTTTTATCTCCAATAAAACACTAGAAAAAAAACAGAAGTGGCACTGTGGCTCAAGCGGTAGAACCCTTGCCTTGAGCTGAAGAGGGCAGGGACAGCGCCCAGGCCCAGAGTTCAAGCCCCATGACCGACAAGAAAAAGACCTCCCAGCAAAGAAAAGTCCAGGACTGGATGGATTTACATTTGGATTCCACAAGGCCTTCAAAGCAGAACTCACACAAATACTCCTCCATCTCTTCAATGACATTAAAAGCAAAACATCCCTATCACACTCTTTTTATGAATTCAGCATAATTCTCATCCCCAAACCAGGCAGAGACTCATCCAAGAAAGAGCACTATAGACCGCTTTCTTTGATGAATTTCAATGCAAAACTTCTCAATAAATCTTGGCCAATCGATTTCAACAACTCATCAAAAAGACATACACCAAGATCAAACAGAATTCATTTCAGTGATGCAAAGCTGGTTCAATATAAACAAAACAATTAATATAATTCATCATATCAACAAGAGCAAGAATAAGAACCACATGATTATCTCAATAGATAAGGAAAATACTTTGACAAGATCCAACACACATTTATGATGAAGGCTCTGGTAAAACTAGGAATTCATGGAACATTCCTCAATACAATAAAGGCTGTATTTGACAAACCTACAGCCAGAATTACACTTAATGGCGAAAAGTTAAAAACATTTCCTCTAAATTCAGGGAACAAGACAAGGATGTCTACTCTCTCCAGTCCTCTTCAACCTAGTATTAGAATGCTTAGCTAGGGCAATAAGAGAAGATGCTGATATGAAGGGGATCCAAATAGGGAAAAAATGAAGTAAAACTCTCTCTCTTTGCAGAAGACATGACCTTCTATTTAAAGAAACTAATAGAAAAAAAATTAATAGATTCAACTCCCAATTACTTGAGCTGATCGGAAATGTTGGCAAAAAAGCAAGGTATAAAATTAACCCTCAGAAATCAATAGCTTTCCTGTATTCCAATAATGAGAATAGCACAGCTGAAATTAGGTAAGCAACCGCTTTTGCAATAGCCCCACAAAAAATAAAACACTTAGGAGTTAAGTTAACAAAAGAGATGAAGGCTATGTATGAGAAAAACTTTAAAAACCTGAAAAAAGAAATTAAATGAGAACTAAGTAAGTGGGAAAATCTCCCATGCTCCTCGATTGGGAGGATTAACATCGTGAAAATGGCAATACTGCCAAAGGCTATCTACAAATTCAATGCGATACCTATCAATATCCCAGCTTTATTCTTCAATGAAATAGAAGAAGCAAACCAAAAATTCATATGGAACAATAAAAGACACTGTTTCCCTTATTTGCAATATCTAGTATATGTATGAGTCAAGAGGAAAAGGTCAGATAATGTGATGTTAGGAAAACATCACATGTATTTTAATGCTTTTTTATTTCATGCATTTGTTTCTAAAGCATTTATAATATTATCTCTTTGTTGCTTTGTATGTCCCTCTCCCACAGTATAACCCCTGCTTTCACTATATTTGATGTCAGTATAACTAGTGGAGGAGATGGGGAAAAACAAGTCGTTTAAGGATACAGGTGGACCTGTTGCAACAATGAGAAGTACAAGTTGTCATGTTGAAAAGAGCTTTACAACGTTGGTGGGGGGGAGGGGAGGGGGGAGGATTGGGTGGAGGGGTAGTGGGGAAGCTGGGAAGGGATGTGAATGGTAAACAAAGGAGGAGGCTGCAGTGCTTGATAAGAAATATACGCATTATCCTGCCCATGTAATTGTAACCCCTCTGTACAGTATGTTCACAAAAAAAAATTAAATTAAATTAAAAAAAAATAAATTCTAAGCTCAAAAAAAAAAAAAAAGACACTGAATAGCAAAAACAATCCTTAGTTGAAAAAGCAGCACTGGAGGAATATCAATTCCAAATTTCAAAACTCTACTACAAAGCCATAGTAATCAAAACAGCTTGGTACTGGCACAAGAACAGACCCGAGGACGAATTGTTTAGGACTAAACTCCCAGAAATGAACCCACATACCTATAGCTACCTAATTTTTGATAAGGTGCTAAAGAAATTGAATGGAAAGAAAAAAGAGCCTTTTCAGTAAATGGTGTTGGCAAAATTGTTTAAAAAACTTGCAGAAAACTAAAGCTAGTACTGTATATAACACCCTCCACCAGAATCAACTCCAAATGGATCAAAGACCTTGAAAGAAAAGCAGATTCCATGAAAACATGACAGGAAGGAATAGGAGAAACTCTAGGGTTCCTTGGTACAGGACAAAAGTTTCTTAATAGAGACCCAGAAGCAAAACAAATCAAAGAAAGGTTGGGCAAATGGTATTGCATGAAACTGCAGAGCTTCTGCAAAGCAAAGGACATAGCTAGAAAGATCAACAGAAAGCCCATGGATTGGGGGAAAATCTTCACTAACCAAACAATAGACAAGGGTCTCATGTCTAAAATATACTTAGAACTAAAAAACTAAATCTCCTAACAACAAATCCTCAAACAATTAACAAATTAGCCCAATTAACAAATGGGCTAAAGACTTACAGAGAGACTTCTCTGAAGAAGAAATAAGAATAGCCAATAGACACATGACGAAATGCTCAGCTTCCCTAGCCATAAAAGAATGGCAAATCAAGACAACGCAGAGAATCCACTTCACCCCAGTTAGAATGGCTATAATCAGGAAATCTAGTAACAGATGCTGGAGGCAATATGGCTAGAAGGGAACCCTACTGTATATTTGGTGGGAGTGTAAACTTGTTGAGCCACCCTGGAAAGCAGTATGGAGCTTCCTCAAATGACTCCACATTGCCACGATCTGGTGGCTCACGCCTGTAATACTAGCTACTCAGGAGGCTGAGATCTGAGGATCGTGGTTCAAAGCCAGACTAGGCAGGAAAGAAAATGAGACTCCTAACTCCAATAAACCATTAGAAAACTGGAAGTGGCACTGTAGCTCAAGTGGTAGAGCGCTCTCCTGGAGCTGAAGAGCTGAGGGACAACGTCCAGGCCCAGAGTTCAAGCCCCACAACTGACAAAAAAAAAAAAAAAAACAACTCCACCTAGAGCTCCATTATCACCCAGCAATACCACTTTTGGGCATTTACCCAAATGATCACAGACAAGGCAATACCAAATCTACCAGCACAATCATGTTTATCACAGCATTATTTACCACAGCTAAAATAGGGAACCAACCCAGATGTCCCTCAGTAGATGAATATTTCAAGAAAATATGGTGGGCTGGGAAGGTGGCTCAGTGGTAGAGTGCTTGCCTTGCATGCATGAGGCCTTGGGTTTGATTCCTCAGCCCCACATAAGCAGAAAGAAAAAAAAGCCAGAAGTGGCGCTGTGGCTCAAGTAGTAGAGCACTAGCCTGGAGCTGAAGAGCTGAGGGACAGCACCCAGGCTCAGAGTTCAGGCCCCACGCCGGACTCAAAAAAGAAAAAAAGAAAAAGAAAATGCCGTATAAATATAAACAATTGAATTCAATTCCTCCCTCAGATAGAATGACATTGTCTCAGTTGTTACGAACTGGAAAAACTTGCAAAAAATTATATTAACTGAAGTAAGCCAGGCCCAATGAAACATAGTTCCCATGCTTTCCCTTGTTTACAATGACTAGTACATGTCCAGAAAAAGCAGAGAAGTTCAAAGGCTATGTACATAAGACCACATGAGATAATGTTAAGCAAAATGTACCCCAAGACAGGAACACAGTGTTTTTTTAAATCTTTCTTGCTAGTGTTTTTTAATGTCCTTAAAATGCACTATGTGAAACTTTTGTCTCTTTTGTATGTTCTTGCCCCATGGTATAACCCCTTTTTTCACTGGATTTGATGCTGGTGTTCTGTACCTTGTATATACATTTTTGTGATTTGGGGACTGGAAGGGATTTTGGGGAATGTGAAAATGAGGATACAGGCTGACCCATTGTGATGACAAGTTGTACAAGACACTATGTTAAAAATGAACTTTACAATGTGTGTTTGGGGTAGGCAAGAGGTGTTGGGGAGGTGGGGAGGGAAGTGATAGTAGAGGGAAAACAAAGGAGGAGGTAACAATGATTGCTAGGGAATGTACACATTACCCTATTTATGTAACTGTAACTCCTCTGTACATTTTTACCATATATATGCATATACATATATATTCATATATATATATATATTAAAGAAAATGAACTTCACAACTTTGATGGGGGAGGGGGTGCAGTTGTGAAGGTGGGAGGGAAGGGGTGGTAGGGGGAAAACAAAGGATGAGGCAACAATGCTCAATAGGAAATGTCACTACCTTGCTCATGTAACTGTACCCCCTATGTACAGCATTTTTGCAATAAAAAACTTACAAAAAATAACTCACGTTTCAAAGCAAGCCCTAACAGGAAAGTCTTTCAGATACTGATGTCCAACTAATCACCAGAAAACAGAAAAGTGGCACTGTGGCTCAAGTGGTTGAGAGCTTGGCTTGAGCTGAAGTTCAAGTCCAACGACCAATAAAAAGAAAAAAAACTGAAAGTATCAAACAACCTGAAGATGTTGTCAAGAATAATGAGCGCATTATTATGCAATTATATGGTTTAGTCACTTGCAGCCTAGTTTACCAGGGGAGATGGTGGGTGGTTTGTGTGTGTATCAAAAGCTGCAAAATTATTTTGTTTTTTCCCAAGGAGGGAGGAAGGTAGGAATGGAGGAGAGGAGAAAGAGTTTGGTGGCCTTTTGGTTCAGTGATTGCATTCTGGAGTCAAATTCACAGAAATTCCACTTGTAATCCTACTTGCACGGGCAACAAAGAAGTCATGCCATGGAAGTGGTCTGTGTCCTGTTTTTGGCCAGGTCCCAACCACCAATGGGTAATCCAAGTCCAACTTTAGGACCAAGATGCCTTGAAGACACCTGAACCACTGGGCAGGTGGACCTAACCACAGCCAGAAAAGACAGAAAGTGCCATGCTGAGGGAAGGATCGGAGATATAGACTGGGCAGAGATGTTTTTGTGATTCTCATTTTGTAATATCACTTTGATTCTATAAAATAAACAATAGATTTTAACTTTCTTCCCTCCCTTTGGATAAAGCTTACAAAAACACTGTCTCTAGCTCCTAAGACACTTAGCTCTCAGGTCTGGCCAATCATTTCCAGGATAGTGAATTACTTAATTGAATTTTGAACGCATAAAACATGCATATAAAACTAGCATATTTCGATCTTATGAGAAAACAGCCTTGTTCCTCTCTGGTGTTATGATTAGTGTGATAATGCTCACTCAGGTTTATATCACTGTGCAATTATTGTTCCATTTGTTCAGTGAACAGTTTTTCAGGACAGGAGAACTGTGAAGGGAGAATATGGAATACAAATTTTATCTGTACTTCTTGTGGCCTGGCAATAGCTTCTCAGACTGTTTGCAAGAGGAAATAGGACTTTATATAGGCCAAATAAAGAAAAAGATACACATCTGCCACAGAAGCAGTGCCACAGAAGGACAAATGAGAAAACTCATCCAGGCTCAGAGCAAAGCAACAGGATGGGTTCTTCAGGTGTGTGAAAATTTATGAACATTGTCTTTCTTACCATGGAGAGATCAGTCAATGCTGGCATTTACAATATGTTCCAGGACTCATATCTGTTTAAGTCTGTTTCCTCTGAAGCATCTTTGATAATGACAGAAAGGAGAATGTTACAATGGCACCTAGTTATGTTTTCTGCACGAGATTTCATCTCTCTCCCGAAATAAGTTAGGGTTTTAACGAATGACTTGGATTTTCTGAGAGAAATTCATGTTTATTTCTTGTTTCTATTAAGGTTATTAAATGAATAGATTAAATTTGTAAGATGTTATTATAACAAATATGAAATAATGATTTTTAGGTTACTAGTAGGCACCCAGTTTCCTTTTAGATAGAAAATATTTGGCTGGCTTCCAACTAAAATCTTTACATCTCAGCCTCCAGAGTACCTAGGATTGTAGGCATCAGTCACCTCTCCTGGCTGAGACAAATATTTTTGGTAAGGAAAATCACTATGATATGGAACATGAGGCATGAAGAATGTAGACTAAAAAGGAATATTTTGAAAACATTAACAAAACTCAACTTACAAACTTGCCGGCTTCAGTGAGGAGAAAAATGAGAAAGAAGTTATAGAGGCAGACAATCGGAGACTAAAGAGAAGTTAGTGAATATTTCTTTGTTAGCAGAGCTACGGAAGATTTCGTTTAAAAAATTCAGCTTGATATAGTGGTACATGCCTACAATTTTAAGTACTTAAGAGCTAGAAGCTGGAAAATATCAGAGGTTTGCTGTGGTGTGGTAAAAATATAATACTGGGACTTCAATATTTAAAACAAACTGGTGCCACAGAAGTAGGGGGATCAAGGTTTGAGGCCAGTCTAGATAGTTAATATGAAACTATCTGAAAAGCAATCTAAAACTCAACGAAGTGTTAGGTCTATGGATCAATAGCAATTATCCAGGAAGTTTGAGGTCCTGAGTTCAATCCCTTCTCCTGAGAAAAAGAGACAAGAAAAAGGAAAAAGATTATGATACAATTTTCAAGATATTTTCTATGCAATTTTCGGCTACAATTTCCTTCTTCAATTGCCTTAAATCTTTTGTGAAGTCATTTACACAAATGAATACCATCATTTGGGGAAATCACAGGAAATTCTTTGCAACGAGTTTTGTAGCAGAACAACTCTGTAAATCCAAGTTCAATGACCTGAAAATGAGAGGTAATGGTTTTATGAAAATGCACTTCATAGCTGTGTCAGAAAGTGAGGAAGGATTTTGTTGATTTTATATTAATTTTAAAAATTAGGGTAAAATACTTTGGTATTTGGGATACACTTTTAAGCAAGGTTTTAAGCAAATAAAATTATGGTTATGATTTTTATAAAAGCTATAAGACAATTGTTTCATAGCTTTTTATAGAAGCTATTCAACAATTGTTGGATAAATCCCAACAATGCCAATGTATGTTCTGTATCATCTGATGGTGTTACATATTTCGTCATGTAGGGTTAGGAGAATATTATCTTCATTTTCAAAATACAGAAATGAAGACAAGAGGAGGCTTGATGTGTTTCTGAAGGCTGATGTGTAGATGACAATTAAGACTAAGCAGAAACCAGAATCCATGGCTCAAATTCAATTCATGACTTGCAAACCCCGTGACTATACTAATACCTAAAACTTTTGTGCTAACTAGGTGACATTGGACATATTTTTTAGAGTTGTCATGTGTTGCTTTTTTTTATGTGAACAGCTAATAATATTGGTGTTTTCTAGAATTAAAGCATATATCTTTTGTAAAGTGTTATTCAATAGAACATGAAACAAGAATTCCATGAATTCTGAAGTTCTTTATGCATTTTTCTTTAAATTATTATTGGAAGCATCAAGATAGTGAAATTATTTACATTCCTTCCATTGCAGAAAGCATTATCTGAACACATTTGAGAAGAATTTCTACAACAGTCTTTCAATGTATGAGTTTTGGATGTGCTTATTTGCCTTCTCTCTGTTTCTTCTTAATTGGGTTATTTATTGGCATATTCATGTGTTAAAGAGTTCTTTTTATATTATGAATAAAAGCTATTTGTCAAGAACTTTATATTTTGGTTCATTATATTAGCAAATATGCCTGCTATGTGTTTGAATACAAATGGATGTCATCTTTGCCTAATTTCAGAGCAACTGGGATAACTTTCATTCTTATGCAGTACTCTTTATCAGGTCAAGAAAGTTCCCATATAATAATTTTGACAAATTTTTACCATTCTGCTATTTTGAAAAGGGTAGATTTATTTTAGGGTCACAGAAGGGAATTGCCCTGTGACCTGTATCCTCTACAGCATCCAACCCCTATTTGCAAACTGCCGATGATACTAGAAGCAAATTTTTGCTTGTTAGGACTATCAAATTTTTGGCCTAGGTACTCATGATGCTTTGCCAGGAAACAAATCCACACATAGAAATTAGATCATCACAACTCTTTGAATTGGCATTAGCAATACATATTTGTATTCTTGATATGCAATATCTTAATATAAAATAGTTTGTCACAAAGCATAGTTTGTGACAGAATAAACATAAATATATCACCTAGAATCTGGGCATGATTAGTAAACTCTAGAGGATTTTCTCATACTTTCAGACTTTTCATAAACATAAATAATAGAATCCAAATGAAGTGGTTTATACCTATAATCCTAGCTACTCTGAAAATGAAAATGTGCATGGTCACAGTTCAAGGTCAAGCTGGAAATCATACAAGAGACCTCCATTTCAATCAATAAAAGCTGGGTGTGCCAATGTGTGGCTGTCATCCTACCTACGTTGGACATAAAACTATGAAGTTCACTATCCAGGTATCCTGGGAATAAACCAATGCAAAATTCTGTCTCAAAAACAATCAAAGCAAAAGTTGCTGGATGTACCATGATTCAAGTGGTAAGGTGCCTCCCTGGCAAATGCCAGGGTCTGAGTTTGAATCCAAGTACTTACCAAAAAAATTAAAAGTAAACAATATGAAATAATTCTCAAAATAACTACTCATTAGTGTATTTATCATATGTATTCTCCAAATAATCTTGTAGTGAAGGCAGAGAATTAAATAAGCCAGATCAATATAAACCTCGAGAATCATAGAATGGCTAAGACGTCAGCTTTCCGATCATTCAATGTCTGGATATTACTGTTCTTAGATCCACAATCTTATGGAAAAAGAAAAAGAATGTATAAGTACAATACATTTATTTACACCCTTCATCCAGTTTCACATATCGAAATTCTATCTCAAATGTAATGTTACAGAGGTTGTGTGTACGTGGATGGTAATTAAGTCATGGAAACAAAACTTCATGAATGGGATTTAAATAAACAAAACCAAATAAATTTCACTCCTGATCTTTAATACAAGGCATTACTCAGAAATAAAAAATCCTGACTATGCTGGCATTGTAATCTTGGACCTACAGGCTCCAGAATGCAGAAATAAATTTGTTGTTTATAAGCAATTCAGTGTCTGGTAATTTGTCAACGTAGTCAAAAGGACTGACAGTAAGCCAGGTGAAAAGGACTGTTGTGGCTTCTTTCTTTTCTTTTCTTTCCTCCCTCCCTCCCTTCCTCCCTCCCTCCCTCCCTCCCTCCCTCCTTTCTTTCTTTCTTTTGTTCTGGGGCCTAAAATCTGGGCCTGGACACTGTCTCCCAGTTCTTCAGCTGTAGACCAACGCTTTACCACTTGAGCCTAAACCCCACTTCTGGCTTTTTCTGCTTATGTGGTGCTGAGGAATCGAACCCAGGGCCTCATGCATGCAGGGCAAGCACTCTACCACTGAGCCACCTTCCCAGCGCCAGTTTTTCTATTTTATTTTTCTATCTTTCCAGAGTTTCTCTGATATTGAAAAACGCTAAAGCTCCATAGAGAAATGTTTTAAAACTTCCCTTTTGTCCAACTCTGCGTTCACAAATTTTGGAGTGTAAGGAATGACATCAAGTACCCGAGAGACCTAAGACAGGATATTTCATCATCTTACACTTTGTTCATGAGCACCTAGTGTAAATTTACACTATATAAACAAATCAACTAATGGTAGTTAAAATAAATTTGAAAATGCGTAGCCAGAAAACACGTTATGAACATTCTTTCACTGTAGTCTCATGGGATGCCATGTCCAAAATAAGAAACTGAGGATAAAAGAGAGATTGCAAAACTGGTATATTGGTTCATTGAAATTCAGACTAATATATATCCATACTTAGGCTAACATACCATGCACATTTATTTTTCTGCAGAAATAAAAGGCTCACAGACCTTTGTTTAAATTTCTAGACTCTTATATGCTACCATGATATCTCTATCCTGAGTACTTTACTGTTGCCTCCAAGTCATATCAGCTGAAGTTGATACATCTGTACCCACTCAAATAAAAACAGCTGACACTTTGGCAAATGTACTTTTAAAATCTCCCATGCAATTATAATGTGTAATTAACATTATGAAATCCTGGGCTAGAAAATGAAACTTCTAGCCAGGCACCAGTGGCTCAAGCCTGTAATCCTAGCTATTCAGGAGGCTGAGATCTGAGGATCATGAATCAAAGCCAGCCAGAGCAGGCAAGTCCATGAGATTCTTATCTCCAATAAACCACTAGAAAACAGAAGTGGCACTGTGGCTCAAGCGGTACATCACTTGCCTTGAGCTGAAGAACACAGGGACAGCGCCCAAGCCCAGAGTTCAACTCCATGACCGACCAAAAAAGAAAAGAGAGAGAGAGAATAAAACTTCTATGATGATGCTAGGCCCACCAAACAAATCTTTCTTGGTCTCTTTCCTTCCTTCATTTTTAGTGCTGGGGATGAACCGAGAGCCCTATGCATATTAAGAAAGTGCCATAATACCAAGCTATATGGCCATTTCCATCTCTTCAATTTCACTCTCCAACTCACTTCTACTTTGTTCCTCATAATTTACATTCCTTAGTCATAGTATTTGGAGATTACTGAATTCCCAAGCTTTTCATCATTTTACAGAATATTTGTTTTCTCCCTTCCTATGTATCAAGACACTGTGCAAGAAGGATTTTTTTCAACCCCCCAGGCAAAGTTCATGGCTCATCAACAGGCTTTATTTTACCATGCATATCATTAAAATATTACATTTATAATAACAATTCACTTAAATAATTGTTTCTCTTCTTCAGACTATTAGTAGACCCATGTTCAATCCTAGCTTTCATATAAACAGGAATAGAATTTTTCTTGTCTTGTTTTACACTTTTTGACTCGGTTCAAATTTTCCTGATTTTGTAGAATTGGTTTTTCTGCATGAATAATTTTCAGGACATTTCTGCATATTTTGTATAATAAAATTAAGAGATTTCCAGCCAAAGAAAACAACTCAGAATTCTAGAGGTTAATGACTGTACTCTGGGTTCCTGTGCACTTGGTACTGCATTTGGAACCTTGGTGCTACAAAAATAGACAATCTATATTGAAAGTTGCTTTCTTTTTGGTCTCCTATTTTCAGCCATATGAAGCATTTAAGGTGTATAGCAAGTTCACTGTGGGAGTATGAGCTTGTTATCATTAAAAAATATTTTTATTGTAAAAATACTGTATAAAGGGGTTACAATTACATGAGGAAGGTAATTAGTACATTTCCTGTTGAGCGTTGTTACTCCATCCTTTGTTTTCCTCCTACATTTCCTTCCCTCCTTACTTCCCCAACTCTTCGTTCTCCATACCCAAAAGTTGTGAAGTTCATTTTCAACATAGTGTATTGTACATTTCATAGTTGGTCAACTACTATCGTTGTTTCAACATTTTGTTAGCCTTCCCCTCCCCAAATTAGAAAAATGTATATAGAAGATGCAGGAACTTGGAATCAAATACAGTAACAAGAGGATATATGAGTTGGTAATCTTTAGTCTTCAAATTCCAAAACAAAAATAATCAATGAAAGAAAAAATTTGTTCATAAGGGTAATCTCAGCCTCCCGATTGATGCTCTGATTCTACCATTAAAATAAAATCCTGTTAGAATCAAGTTCTGATCCAGCCTAAAATGCAAATACCCGTGGAAATGATGACATTAAGTTAGTATTATTTTCATATGCCTTCCTATTAATGAAATACCATGGAAAAGGATTTACAAAAACTGGATGATAGCAAGAGGGATTTCTGACAAAGGCATTATAGTGGGTAAGGTGTGTAAAAGTTTCAAAACTTGAACTGAATGCTGGGGAAAAGAATAACTTTACAGGGAGGAGTAACTTACTGTTTTAGATGAGCCACGTTAAGAAGGATCATTATGTAAGAAGAAAGTTTTATTTAGTTTCTTCTAACTAGCAGATAGTTATCTATTTATAAAAAAAATGAATACCACAATGAAAAATCCAAAAGAACTTTGATGATACATTTAATATTTTGGAGACAACAAATATTTTCAGTGATAGAGATAGTTCAATTAATTATGGAATTTATAAGCATTGGATTCCCATGTAATCATTATAAGTGATGTTCTTAGAACAGTATGAAATTTCAAAGATGTTATTGGGTAGAAAATATATGTATGATAAAATGAGATGAAAAGTCAAAGTATAAAGTAGGCTCACACCTGTAATCATACCTACTCACAAGAGTGAGATTTGAGGATCATGGTTCAAAGTCAGCCCCTGGGGGAAAATCCATTTAACCACCAAAATGCCAGAAATGGAGATGTTGATAGCATTGCAGGACAAAAAGCAGAGAACAATGTGCAAGCCCTGAATTCAAACTCCAATTTTGGCAATAAACAAATCAATAATCATACAAATATATGAACCCAAATTGCAGGCAAATATATATATATATATATATATATATATATATGCATATATGCAAGGCAGAGGGATATAACCGTGGTGTTTCAGTATTCACATTGTGGAACTCTAGGATGGGAACAGCGCAAACATTTACTTAAAGGAAATCAAAAGTGACAATATGTTGGAAATGATCTGTACAACTTGGGCAGTGGGATTAAGAGAGCCAGGGAAAGAAGAAGAAAAATGAGGGAGGGTGTAACAAGTTACACAAGAAATGTTATCACTGCCTTACTTATGTAACTGGAACCCCTCTGTTCATAACCTGGAAAATAATATTAAAATTACAAAAAAACAATGGTTTTATTTATGATGTTATATTTAAAAGTATATTTAAAAAATTATAAGCATGTTTCAAATTTCTAATGCATTGCCCCACTCTACTGGATTATACTGGAATATAGGAAGAATTACTTAGACATGAGTCCATGAGCAAGAACACCAATAAAAATTCCACAAATAAATGTCAACATGAACCAAAAGGTCCTAACCATAATACCTTACTTCTACAGCAAATCACACAATCCCCCAAATCCAAATAACTTAATCATTTAAAGGCAAATGGTGAATCAACTTCTCCATTTATAGAAATACATACTTGCAACAAGGATGGAAAAGGTACCAAGACCCAAAGTTAATGACACACAATTTTAAGGAAGATTCCACACATAAAGGAATGTGTCCCAACCACTTATTTTTTTATTGTGAAAATACTGTACAGAGGGGTTGCAATTACATGGGCAACATAATGAGTACATTTCTTATCAAGCATTGTAGCCTCCTCCTTTGTTTCCCCTCTAAATCTGGTTAAGCCAGTTATCTTTGTCGTACTAATAAAAAAGCACAAAAAAGCTAACTGTGAGATTCAAAAAGATTGCCTGAGAACAGGTGTTCATTGTGACAGCACAGCAACTCCAGTGCGAATTACTTTGTCTCTCTTTCCTTGTCTTATTCCCACCTCATTCTTGAATTCTGAAGGTCAGACTCTGGGGAGCCAGTTCTCTTAGCTCCAGAAATTAATGAAAGGGTACAGGTGATTGGAGATACAATTTCTTCACATAGCTCTTGGATTTTCATTCTTTATTAAACTTAGTGAGTACTAATGTGACTATAAAACATGAGAACGTCATAAGTTTTCCACTAATTTTTAAAATGTCTGCTGTAAGAAGAATCAAAATTAATGAAAGAAACAACTCAGACCAAGGGTATACCCTATTCCGTCTTGTAATGTTTTCAGAATGTCTACTTTGACTCCGAGTTCTTTGATAAATTTGGAGTTGATTGAATGACATTGTCCCATTTGTTAGCAAATGGAAAGACTTGGAAAAAATTATATTAAGTGAAGTAAGCCAGGCCCAAAGAAACATAGGTCCCATGGTTTCCCTTATTTGCAATAACTAGTATAAGTCTCAGACAAGCTGAAACGGTCAAATAAGTTGATGTTAGGTGAAATGAACCCAAAATAAGTATTTAAATGCTTTTGTCTTTCTTGCTATTGTTTCTAACATAATTATAAGATGATTTCTTTGTTGCTTTGTATGTTCCTTCCTCATGGTATAATCCCTATTTTCATGTATTTGATGTTGGTATAATATGTGGAGAGGAAGGGAAAAAATGTTTAATAGGCAACAATGAGATGTACAAGTCGTTATGTTGAAAAACGACCTTTACAATTTTGGCGTGGGGGGGGCAAAGGGGCTGAGAGGGGGGAGATGAGAAGGGATCATAAGGGTAAACAAAGGAGGAGGAAGCGATGCTTGATAAGAAATGCACTCATTACCTTGCTCATATAATTTTAAACCCTCTGTACGGTATTTTCACAATAAAAAAATGTAAAACAAAAACAAAACACTCAGAAACCATATAAAGGTATTTGTGGTGTATTGATACCAGGAAAAATTAAAATGTCATGTGTAAATACCAAATGACATTTACAAAGCATAAACCATAATTCTTCTGTGAGCTAATGTGATGATTACACATTTATACTTTCCAACAAAATCACCATTGAGAATACCACAGCCAGTTCCAATCACAGAAGCAAAGCTGCAAAGAATTGCTAAAATTTTCATCTATTCATTCCTAGAATTGAGAGGGTTGATTTTACTGACATTGACAGTTTGATCCTCTTTCTCCTCACAAATAAATGTGCCATGTAGAACAATTTATAGCTATATCTTAACCTCATGGGTGTCTAGTCTTTCTGGTCTGATCTTCCATCTGAGTACCAACTATGGAGCATATGTAGTTTATGAACATGGACCATTCCTTAACAAGCAGAAACACACTCTAAAACAATTGTAACAGAAACATCTATGATAATGCAAATATTCTATATATGCGTAGTCTAACAGACTAGCCACTGGCTGTATGTGGCTACTGAATTTCAAATGTGAATAGTATCTGAGAAATTAATCCTTCCAATTTCAGTTAAGTGAAATTTGAAATAATGACATTCATCTATTCTGTTAACTAGACAGCGTAGTAGGGTAGTTTTCAAATAAGGAAGTTGAAATTCTCACAATAGTGGTGATAAAACATAATCCAAGTGAAGAAGGTTCAATTGGATACTAACTACATGCCTGTGAATTATCTGAGCTTTTCTGTCTTATAGAATTCAGTCATCACTCACCTAGTTTGACAGCAACGAGCAAAAGGGTAGGAGATATAAACAAGCTACTTGGGATACTCACAATTGCTCCTTGAAGATGAGGGTTGTGCATGAATCTTTTCTATATTTTGTAGGCAACAAAGTGTGTAGAATCCTCTAGGTAGAAAAATAATGTTTGTTTTCCTTATGTCAAAGAGGTGCTCTGTTTATCAAAATGGGAGAGAAGTCCGACAGGTGAATTCTATAAATATACAAACAATATAGAGAAAATTTGCTACATTCTATTCGTTGATAGGCTCTGGAATGAACTTTGGTTCTTTGCACATACTCTGTAAATATTTACACAATAAAAAACAGAAATGTAATTCTTTAATACTGTTAAAATACATAGAATATCTTCTTAAAATATATTCTGAGACCTATTTTTTCCTTAATTTCTTCCACATCTACATTAAGAAATGGCTCTGAGAGAAAAGCTTCCAGATGTGTAAAATTTGAACTCCATCTATTTCTTTTGTTGAGTTGTACTCTAGATAGGATTGCAAACCCTATTTCATCTTAAGGCTTAGGGCTAGAAAAAGAATAAATACTCTCAACAAATTGTCATGCCTCATTTTTAAGGAGAGCTATGTATTTATTAGGAGAAATATGTATCGGTCTTGGTAGCTAGGAACCTTCAATAAACAAAAGAAAAAGAACAATTTTATTGCATTGTCAAGTATTTGCATATCTTCAAGTGAACACCAGCTGCTCTATATTCTGTAGTATATTTGCGAGAATATTTTTACAAGCTATTTCTAAGCTATTGTCATCCTCCAGAGTAAAGTTCATGGATGCATATTTCTCATTATATAGATTGCAGTTGCTCAAATTCAGAACCCATTTTTTGTGTAGGTTTCACATGGCAATCTTTACTTCACTCAGTGGCACTGAGGCCTGGAAGATTCACTTCAAATATATAAATACACACACACACACACACACACACACACACACACACACATACCCACAAATATCTCACTGGCTTTCACTATTACTGTAAAAATTAAGTCTTTTTTGTCTTTAATGCAAGAGCATCATAAATCGTCTAGCATCCATGAAAATGACAAGTTCATTATTAACTTGCAAGTAGGTTATATCTCTAGCTTCATACAATTCTAAATACTCATATGAAGAAAAATATACATCTAGAGTTTGGGTGAGCTTTTATATTATGAAGTTCTCAATTTTCATCTTATTTGCATGGAAGAGGCAGCAATGCTCAATAGGTAATGTACTCATTACCTTGCTCACGTAACTGAATCACCTTTACAGTATTCTTACAATAAAAAACATACAAAAAGGAAAAAAAAAGAAAGTGGATGTCATGTGTTTCCATTAGAACTAACTAAATTTAGTGGCTGTAAGTTTCTACAGGTTTTAAGGACCTAATAAGTTGCAGATATGCTCCAAGACCTTTACTAAAAGCTGAGGGATAGAGATCCAAAAGTGGATGTAGATAGGTGACCAGAGCATAATTATGTAGCTTTAGTTCACTGTTACAATAACAGGAATGCAAATCAATATGATTTGTAGTTACAGGACCAGAAGACATATTGGAAACTGACATCAGAGAAGGGTCATTAATTGTAGGAAAACAAATCAGGATGCATCCAAGGATGCAATCTACAGTGTCCAAAAAACAACACAGAATGGGATAAAGTCATTGCAAGCAAATATTTAACAAGTGGTTCACATAAAGAATATATAAAGAACATCATCCCAACAACAACACACAACCTGATTTTACAATGTGCAAAGAACTCAGATGTTTCTCCAAAGAAGACAAAGTGTTAACAAGCCCACGAAGGTGTTTAACATCACTAATCACCAGGAACGTATAAGTCAAAATAATGAAGAAAATTACCACTGAATATGAATTAGGTAGGATAACTACAAGAAAATAAAGTAACAATGTTGACAAAAGTGTGATAAAATTGAAACTTCTCTATGGGAAACAGTAGAGCATCTTTTCAAACAATTTAAAACAGGATTATTCATACCTGTCATCCTAACCACTCAGGACAGGAGGCTGAAATCCAAGGATCGCGGTTCAAAGCCAATCTGGGCAGAAAACTGGAAGTGGGTCTGTGGTTTAAAGTGGTAAAACACTACCCTTGAGGAAAAGTTCAGGGACAGTGACCCTGCTATGAGTTCAATGCATATGAAAGAAAATCCATAAAGAAAGAAAAGAGAATTGTCATATGATCCAATGACTCCATTTCTGGGCATATACTCTAAAGATCTAGAAACAAGGTTTGGAAGAGATCTTTGTACACTCACATTCATTTTGTACAATACTCAAAGCATGGAGGCAATCCAAGTGGCCATCAACCAATGAATAGCTAAAGCAAATGTGGTTTTTACATACAGTGGTATATCATTTCAACTTTAAAAAGAATTATGTTGTGACAGATGCTATATTATGGATGAATCCCTGGGACACTGTCCTAAGTGAAATAAACCAGTCATAAAAAGATCAAATATTACATGATTCTACTTATGTCAGTTACATAGAACAGTCAAATTGATAGAGAGGAAGCAAAATCGAATTTAATGCATATCTTGAAGCAGAGGAGGGTGGAAAATTGTTTTAATTAATATAGAATTTGAATCGTGAAGGATGAAAAGAGTGTGGACATTGATCTTATACAATATTGTAAATGTACTTACTACGATTATGTTGTATTCTTAAAATGAGTAAGATAATAAAACCTGGGAGAGGAGAAGGAGAATGATGAAGGGTAAGTATAATCAAGGTACATTGTATGCCTATGTGGATAAATATACCAAAATGAAATCCACTTATTTAACTAGGTAATGCTAATACACAGTTTAAAAAAGAAAAAAAAATTGTTGTTTGCATTTGACCACAATTATTGAAAAAGAAAACCAACTACAACAGTCTGCGAAACAATTTAAATTTCCAGCATTCAATAAACCTGGGTTCAAAACTATATCTCACTTACGTGTGTGAGGTTGTTTTATTAAACATGTTCTTCTTCTTATTATCTTTAAGTAGTTGTACAAACAAGTTCGCATTCTATAAAACAGTATATGAATACAAGGTGTCTGACAACATTATCACACATCCCTCCCAACCCAACCCTTCTGCCACTTTTAAAAATTTGAAATAGGTGATTACATAATATTCATATATTTCACAGTATTGTGGAATCATGATTCTTAAAGTCAGAAACATATTTTAACCATCACAAGGAAAATTATCATTATCATAGCCTATAAAGTTTGTTCTATGAGCTTTGGCAATACCAAGTACTTCTTCCATATCAGGTGATGTTTACATTTCTTGCCTTTTGCTTAGTGTAGACGATTCCCTCTTTCCCTCTTGTTCCTCCCTTCCCATCACTGTTTTTGTATTGTGTAGTTCTTTTCCTTCTATGACCAGTGGAGCTCATGAGCCTCTCTGTTGTGTGTTGTTCTGTTTCCCACTCTTGTGCTCCTCCTCCTGGCTTCTCTCCATTGAGTGCAGACTCTTTTTTAATGTAATGAGAGCACATTCAGAGAAATCACCCCTTTTGTAGAAAATAGATCGTCAATTTGCCGTAATTTGATGTTACCATACATATTTTCAATATATAATAGCATATGTAGCATATGAGATATGTTTCTTCTTTTTCATATGCTTGAAAGTAGTTTCTAGTTGCACATAAAATGCATCAACTATTTCCTATAGAAAATAGTAAAACATTACACATGAGGTCTAGAGCCCTTGATGTACATAGAAAAAACATCTCAGGTGCCTACCATAATATGCACCATTCCCTTCCAAATCAATAGATTTAACTGAAGTCCAGGCTAAGTAAAATAGTGATAACATTTCACAACAGTGATAGTATTTAGATAAAACATATAAAAATGTTATCTGATAGCATCTAGGATATTGCTTTAAGGACAGTCCATACATGTTCTGTCTTTCTCTATTTCCTTATTTCTGTTCCTTCGCCTCACTTCTTGGAACTTGGAAGTGATTACTGGCAATTTAGGGGTCACTTTGGGCCAAGACAGTGAGAGCTATATCCTAATGCTGGAGTATGCCTGTATCTTCTTGGAATCTTCATGCCTGTACTGTCTTCCTCTGGAATTTTAACAGATAAGAAACTAAGCCATTACTCGTTAAATTGTTATGATCATTTGAGTTCTCCTGTCCTTAAGATACTTACATTGTGGATTGATATGCACTCACAGAAAATACATAGTATTGCATACACACACAGACACACACACAGACACACACACACACATAATACTTTAAGTAGTTGTACAAAGGGTCATCATTCAACAAGTCATTTAATAAATACAATGCAGCTTGATCGATATCACTTCTTCTATCAGTTTTCTTTCATTTATTCATTAAAATGTCATTACCAGTTATATACTGAACATACTGTTCTGCTACTAAGAACTTGCTTCATCTGCAGTTTAGATTCCTAAGTACATGCTTTCAGATGGACAAATATGATCTTCGCCCTGAATGCAGCTCAGAATGTACCTTCACAAGAAATTACTTCCCACAACAAAATATAGGTCTCTGAAGATAATACGAGCACTCGGGGAAGGGGGGCTCCTACTTCAACTGACTTTAGAAATACAGTACAGTTATTTCTCTGCCCTAGATTTGCTAAAGGTATCTTACCATGTTGGCTCAAAGCAGAACTGAATTTGCCTTCTGTAAGTAGAAATCAAATTGCATTCAAGGTAAGTGTGCAAGTTTAAGTCAATGGGCTTTGCTGCTTTAAACAGCAATTTAGACATCCAATTTCTTTGTCAGCATAGTGTTTCACGGGCACCCATAATGTACAGTGCCCTGTGAGTAACAAATGGAGATGTGCTACTCAGAGGGAGTTAAACTTCTTCAGTTGGGTAGTTATGGATAAAAGGTGATGGTTGGAACTGGCTCCAACATGGCAGGCATGAATGGCACAGCAAAAAATACACAACTTTTTCCCATCAATGTTTAGGTGCTAACACATGCGCTGTTTCTGACTATGGTCTGGGGAGTGGCCCTCTACATCCCATCCAATCAACAGTGTTTTTCCGCACTTTTGCTCTGAGTTGGGGTATCCAATAAGGAAAATTCCATAGTCATGATTTATGCTCTAAGACTGGGAAACCAATTATGAGACTCAACGTAGCACAAGCCCATCCATTGACCAATCAATCCAGGAACATGGCCTCAGGGGCAGAGACAAAGAGTTCTACATATACCTGAGGGATGTGGTCCCCTTCTTACCATCTCTGGGTCCCCCTTTTCGCTAAGGAGTCTGTCTCACTGCTCTGTTTTCATTTTGATAAGGAATCTGTTTCATTGCTCTGTTTTTGCTATGAAGGAAATGTGCTTTAAAAACATTTCTGCTCTTGAATTCGTAAAAGAAAACATACCTGAGACATAGACAATACTGCTGTTCTGAAGATGCTGGGGAGACGGAAGCCTTGGCCTTCAGCTTTGAGACTTGATTTAGAATTCGATAACTTAGGTGCTGTGGTTTCAAATTAATCTGAACCAGGCTAATGACTGTATTTTCTCGTCTTCTTACTAGAATCTCTAAAGGAATTAGAAATGAGATGTATGAGACGTTATGTCAAAAAAACGAACTTTACAAATGTGGCTCAGGAGGAAGAGTGCTGATGGGAGGAGGGAGATGGGAAAGGACGGTAATGGGAAACAAAAGAGGGGCAATAAAAAAAGAAAAAAAGAATTAGGAAAAAACAAAACAAAAACCACAAAAACCCAGTACTAGTCTAGCAAAGGGTGAAGAAATTATCAGCTTTCCTTTTTTTCATGCATGAAGCTAACAATGAAAATTTAATGTAGCCAACTAGCATCATTAAGGTATTAAATTCTGTAGAATGTGGTTTCTTCTCTTTTACTTATTCCGAGAGAAATTGATCTATTCTAAAGGCAAAGGATGTGATTTCTTCACTAACTAGATCATGTTCACTGACTTTTGCTTTCTTAAAAACTGTTTAAGTCTTGTAAAAGGGAATTGAAGACTGCCAGGCAGGAGGGATTTAGTGTAAGATGTGGGAAGTGTTCTCATACTCTGCATCTAGAGGGCTAGAAAACAAGTTGATCTGCTCACTGCCTCAAGCAATTCATAAAGTGTCTTGCATTTTCTAAAACCTAAATCAAAAGTTTCACATTCTCCTTCCCACCAAGAATTCTCCCTCAGGCCTCTTCCGACCATAGTGTCTTGGCAGCTTATAACTGCTTTGCCTCAGAAATGTGGCATCAGAAGTGTGCCCTGTGGTCAGGCAAGCAGCTGGGATCTGAATGATTCATCTATGGCTCTGAAAATGCTGCAGCCTAATCTGTGCCCTGTGCTCAGGGTTCAATATGTGTGATTGAGTCCATAGCTAGGTGCCTCTAGAAAGAGTAGGCTTTCCTCTTTCTATTAGCGGTAGGAGCAAAAGTACCAGACAGGTTCTTTATAATGAAGCAGCCACACACAGCTGTTGGTTTCATTACCACTTGCTGAGGTGAGTTAACGTAAGGGAGCCAAGGCAATATGTGAATAAGGTGTTTTCAACTGGAAGCTCATAAGCCTCTGTTCCAAAGAGGAAGCTGCTGATAATAAATTCTGTCTGGGAATGGACTGTGTAGGAGTTAGAATCTTTTTCTCTGCAAGTGATTGCTTGAGAGAGAGTATTAACTAAGCATAGCCATCATCTTATGAAAAGCTATTTTAACTAAAGTATATCCTGTAACTAAAATCGTTCTAGGTACATAGTTTAACACATAGGCATAGTTTAACTCATAAAACACAAGCCTAGAAAGAATTTTCTAACCCTTTCTGGCCTGGTTGTCTTGGTTTAGTGAATTTCTCTGAAACTGCTATCCCCTTTCAAACTAGCCAGCTGAGCTTCCAAAGAGCCAATTGAGCAAGTTTGTGAACACAATTTCTGATCAATACCAGAAGTAGAAACTCATTAGGGGTAAAACATACTTCCTACTCAGACTTCCTACTCAGAGTGGTTGCTTAATTGGCTTTCTGCCATTAACATGCCCTTTAACAGAGCTAAACTTTGCCGTGCTAAGTTCCTTTCAACTTACTGGTTTTTCTTGGGATATTGGCTTATGCTATGGGAGTATTCCCAACATCTGGAATATTGTCCAGGATCCTTGTTATACGAGGGGGATGGGGGGAGCCCTTCAGGAGGAGACACAACTACCTTGTTGAGGTAGCTCAAGGTTGGGTTAAACAGCACCCGTTGTGGTTAATGATGGAAAGTGTATCAGCAATATCAGGAAAGGGCCCAAGGAACACTCCAATATAAAGTAACTTCATGAATTGGCCATGAGAGGAAAAATTGGACTAGAGCATATTACCTTGTTGGTTGGGGAATTTCATGGCCTGAGTGAGCCTTAGGAACAAGGAGAACTACAGTCTTGATGTTTGTTTTCATTCTCTGGCCCAAGAATAAAAATGTGAGAATTGGAGGAAGTCATCTTTGAGAAATCTCCAGTAAAGGGAGAATTGAATATGAGAGGGGTGCACAAGAAACTTACAATAGGGAGGATTAACTGCACCAAAAACTGAAATCACAAGAGACCCGCTAAAATGGAGAATAAGAATTCTAGCCCTAAGGAGCCAAAGAAAAATGATCCAGGGACCTACTTCTGATAATCCACTGGGAGAATGGTGAAAAAGATCTGAGAACACTATTAAATAATGGATGATTTTTGTTATTGAGCTCCATAATGTGCACTTGTCCAAAAAATTTGGTATGCATATGTGCTTGCAAGTGTGTGTTTTAAATCTTATATCCTGAAAGGGGAACTCAAAAAAGTCCTACTCACTAAACAACTTCAGCTGCCCACTTTGACTCTGAAGCCTGGATTGATTCTCTAGCTGATCCAAGGGTGTATGGTATTGGAACCTGTTTCCGAAGCAGACTCTCTGGGTAAACTTAAAATTCAAATTCAAATCTGGGTGCCAGTGGCATGCACCTACATTCCTAGCTACTCAGGATCTGAGGATTGTGGTTCAAAGCCAGACAGGGCAGGAAAGTCCTTGATAGTCTTATCTCCAATTAACCACCAGGAAGCTAGAATTGGTGCTAGGCTCAAGTAGTAAGGCTTTCTTTGGCCTTGAGCTGAAGAGCTCAGGGACAGCACCCAGTCCCAGATTTCAAGTCCTATGACCAACAAAAAACAATGCTTGGGTGAAATGGATTATATATTCTGCCCACCATTACAGTTAAGATTTTGTGGGACAGAAACCAGAAAAACAAGTGGTCCACTTTCAACTGTGATGAACCTCAGATCCCTAAGGCATGGAATGCATTATCTGTCGGTCAAACACAGCCTGTGGAAACTTGTAAGACTGGGCTGTAGCTGTTCACAAAAGTAAGGATCTGAGACAAAAACCCTATCTTCGCAAGGCCAACAATACCTCTTGCTTTTCTAGGTACGGGGACAACTGGCATTTCTGGGAAACTTATCAAGATGCAGTGGAGGCCGAATCTGTGAAGAGATGAGTAGTAAGCACTAAGCATAGCCAGAGGAAATGTCCAATGGTATTGTGGAAGACCAGTGTTGATGATGTTCCTGGCCAACTAGAGTAATATCTGTGCTTTGGTTCAATTGGCCTTCCCTTTCACCCCCTGTCTATTCTCAAACTTTTTATATTAGTTAGGAGAGACCCCTTCCCTAGAAGGTCATTCATATTTCATATTTAAAAGGTACCATTCAGGATCCTCCCAAAATTTCCAAAAAGTTAAAAGCCCGAACTCAGATAGCAGCTTATGAATCAGTTTTATTCTGATAATTCGTATAAATAAAATATAGGTTGGGGGCTGAGAATATGGCTTGGGTTTTAAATTGTTTGCCTCACATGTATAAAACCCTGGGTTTTATTCCTCAGCACCACATAAACAGAAAAGGGTGGAAGTGGCACTGTGGCTCAACTGGTAGAGTGCTAGCCTTGAGTAAAAGAAGCTCCGGGAGCTCCAGGATTGACAAAAATAAAATGTAAAGTAGAATAAGATCAACAGAGGTTTGTTAATTATACCTAAAGATTTTTTTTTATGATTTTTTATTGTGAAAATACTGTACAGAGGTGTTACAATTACATGGGCAAGATAATGAGTACATTTCTTATCAACCATTGTTGCTTCTTCCTTCGTTTCCCCTTCCAATCCCTTCTCATCTTCCCACACGTCAGCCCCCATAGTCCCCCCTCTCACCCCTCCCCCCACGAAAGTTGTAAAGTTCGTTTTCGACATAACGACTTGTACATCTCATTGTAGCAATGGATCCACCTGTATCCCTATTTAAACGATTTTGTTGCCTTACCCTCCACAAATTATAACAACATCAAATACAGTGAAAGCAGGGGTTATATCATGGGGGAGGGACATACAAAGCAACAAAGAAATCATCTTATAAATATGTTAGAAACAATCACATGAATGAAAAAACATTTGAATCCTTATTTTGGGGTTCATTTCGCCTAACATCACATTATCTGACCCTTTCGCTTGTCTCAGACATATACTAGTTATTGCAAATAAGGGAAAACATGGGGGCTATGGTTCTTTGGGACTGACTTACTTCACTTAAAAGATTTTTTTAAATCCATAAACTAAATGCTCTAGTAGGGTTGGAAAATTAATTCTAGAAACATTATCTGAAAAAAATCAGATGAAGGACTGAGAAGGTGGCTCAGCGTTAGAGTGCTTGCCTTGCATGAATGAGTCCCTGGGTTTGATTCCTCTGCACCACGTATGCAGAAAAAGCCAGAAGTGGTGCTGTGGCTCATGTGGTAGAGTGCTATCCTTGAGTTGAAGAGATGAGGGACACTGTCCAGGCCCAGATTTCAGGCCTCACAACCCCCAAAACAAAGAAAAACGAAAAAGAAAAAAACAAGGGCAAGTGTGGCTCATGCCTCTAATCCTAGCTACTCAGGAGGCTAAGATCTGAGGATGGAAGTTCAAAGCTAGGCCAGGCAGGTAAAGTCCATGAGACTCTTATTGCCAATAAACCAATCAGAAAACCAGAAATGTTGCTGTGGCTCAAGTGATAGAGCACTCTCTTTGAGCTGAAAGCTGTGGGACAGCACTCACGCCTAGAGTTCAGCCCCAAGATGGACCAAAAAAAAAATGCAAGCTATTCCTAGAGGGTTTCCTACCAAGAGGGACAGAGGATTTCCTACCAAGTGGGAGGGAGTTTTGGGGGTTTCCGTCTAGCAGAAATGCAAGTTTCACTTCTAGTGGGGAGGGGGATTGCCTTCTAGTAAGGAGGGTGTTAATGATCAAATTGGTCAAAAACATCATCCAGTTTCATAATGTCCAGATAAGTGTCTAATGTTTGTCAGGTATTGACTTGTGAAAACATCCGGCTTGGGGAACTCCAGTGTTAATGCCCTTAAAGTGAACTTGCTTAGTTCCAGGGCCTCAATGGACCCTCAAGTTAATCCTATGGTATGATTGCAACTTCAGTCATGGAGCAGACACTCTTTGTATGCCTTCCAATTTTGAGTCTACCCAGATTGAAATTGTTACTGGATAAGCGAGGTAAATACCATGATCATTCTGTCCACATACTGAGTACTGCTATGACTATGTGGCAGAGAGGCCACACAAGAGGTCCTCTTTGTGCTGTCATGGAGCTCAGAACCCATGGGCATGAAATTCATGATAGGTCAGCAAAATGTGATCCGAGACAACTTGGAATATGCTGTTGCTCTTCTCAAAAGCAAAAGTCTTTTTCTAAAACCCCTGAAATTGACTGGCTCCATTCTTTCAAGGTCAATCTATACCTCGGGAAAATTTGACATTTCTGTAAAACTTACCTGGATGTAGTGAAGGCCAACCCTTTGAGATGAGCAGTAAGTACTAAGCATAGCCAGGGTAATGTATGGTGGCATTGAAGAAGACCACTATTGGAGATGTTACTGGCCAACTGGAGTGGAATCTGTGCTTTGGTTCAGTTGGCCAACCCACACTTGAGCATTCTCAAACACCTTACATTAAGTAAGGAGAGACTTCATAGTTAGGGGTCATTCAAACTTTATATTTACAACTATGCTATTTAGGGGCCCCTGAAAATCTCCCAAAGAGCTTAAAGCTAGAAACCAGAAACAGCAATTCAAATTAGTTGTATTCTGTTAATCTCCACAATGTATGTTCTCCACAATCGAATTATTCCAATATGTGCTTTTATTCATCTTCAGGGTTTGTTCATTGGAAATGCCAGCAAGGAAAAATAAGTAGGAGCCACTGGTAGGATTAAATGGGAAAAAATTAGTCTAAATATAATACTTGACCAGATAAGATGAAGATAAGTGAAATGAACCCCAAGATAGGGACACAAGTGATTTTTTTCTTTCTTACTCTTGTTTCTAACATATTATAATGTTCTATGTGATTTTTGTTTCTTTGTATCCCCCACCCCACGGTATAAGCCCTGTTTCCACTGTGTTTGAGGTAGGTGCTCTACATCTTGTATATACAGTTCTCTAATTTGGGGAGGGAAAGGGGTAAAAACAAAATGCTTAAATAGGGATAGAGTTTGACCCATTCTAACAATGAGATGCACAAACAATATTGAAAAACAAACTTTACAATTTAGGCAGGGGTGGGGGGGGAATGTATAGTGTAGTTGTGGAGCTGGAAGGTTAAGGATGGTACAGGCAAATCAATGGACGTGGTAACAATGCTTGATAGGAAAAGTACACTTTAACTTGCTCATGTAAAAAACCCCTCTGTACAGTATTTTTACAAAAAAAAACTGTTAAAAATAATAAATATACTTGAAAGGGAATCTGTGTGGTGGTTGGAGGCTATTGCTACAGAACATCTTACAAGTATTGAATTCTGGTAAATAAGTTACCAAAAAAACTGAGATGAAGCTGAGTGTAATCCTAGATGCTCAGGTAGTTGAGTTCTGAGGAGCTGTGTTTGAAGCCAAACAAAGCAGGAAATATGAGAATTTATTTCCAATTACCTTGCAAAAAGATACTACTGGAGTTGTGGCTAAAATGGTAGCCTTGAGAAAATATGCTTTGGGACAATGCCCATAGCATGAGACCAAACCGAAGACCAGCCCACAGTCAGTTAAAAAAAAATATTTGTGTGTCTGTGTGTTGTGGCAGACTTGTTACTAGTTTCATGATGGAACAAACATTTTAAAAATGAGTCATGGTGTCAATATTTACCTCTTCAGTAATTGTTTTCAAAATAATGTGTGGATGTGTGCTTTATCTCTTGTTTAAGTTTTGTTGTGACTGAATAACTGCCTTAAACAAACACTAACCAAACACTTTTTTAACTGAAAATATCATATTGGATACTGCTGAACAGGAAAGTTAGTGCTTTCTAGGTCAGAAGAAAAGAAAGTAAAATCAGATAGTTTAATTGTAGAAGTTAAATCATGAAGTGCTTTACTAATATAAGCACTGCCCTAGTAAAGATAGTCACAACCTTACCAATGCTATTTTAGAGAACTGCTAGAGGCAAGACATGGAGCTATTGGTAGAACACCAGCTTGGTAAAAGTTGGTTATTTTTTTTTTACTATGGACAGGTGTTCTGGATTTGGTTGATTATTAAAGCTTTTGACTAGTTTGAAAGGGGTCAAA
Organism: Dipodomys spectabilis; assembly: GCF_019054845.1. Taxonomy (NCBI): domain Eukaryota; kingdom Metazoa; phylum Chordata; class Mammalia; order Rodentia; family Heteromyidae; genus Dipodomys; species Dipodomys spectabilis. The sequence continues at coordinate 1,410,098 of NW_024870689.1, forward strand.
AGTTTGAGCCATCATGAAAGATGATCCCAAATTTCAAATTCGTGGTAACCAGTGCTGGGCTGTGTATCCAGTGTGCTTATTCAACTTGGGTATGCGAAAGACAGGATGCCTTCTGCAGGAGTAAATTTTGCCTTGCTAAGTTGGTGTTGGTAGGATACATTAATTTCCCCCGGTATTTCCAACACAGATCTTCCATGCCATTCATGAAGGATCCTAGGAGCCCTCCAGAGGAGAGACATCCAGTTGCCCTGTTAAGCCAACCTCCAGGATGGGCTAAACCTGCCACCCTTTGTTGCTGACAATGGACCTAAGATGTAGAGTTAATCCACAACGTCAGGAAGAGGCCCAAACATGTACCCTCAGAAGCAAGCAGTCTAATGCATTGGCCTTAGTAGTAAAAAATGAAACTATAAATATTGCTTTGGTAGTTGTGTGTTTGCAGGGACTGTGTATGAGAGAAGTGTCTTAGATTCAGGATCTTCAATCCTTTGTTTCTAAGAGTCTTGATCTACAACTTCATTTGTCCAGCTGAGAAGAATGAAAAGTTGGAGATGGAGTCAGCTCTGAGAAAATTCTCTAGTAAGGGAGTTGAGAAAAGCAGTGAATAAGAAACTCAGTCTGAAGGGCAAAGCGCACCAAAAATTCTTATTCCCATTACAGCAAGTCTCTGTGAATTAAGAATTCTAAACCTAAAAATTCTAAACCTACGAAGCCCAAGAAAATTGGAGCTAAGAATGCTCCATCAGGCATTCTTAATATTGTCGTCTTTTAGGGAGAATGTGGAGAAAGATATGAAAATATGCGTTAAACCTGATTTTTATTTTTGTGCTCTAATTTTAATGTGCGTTTGGTAAACTAAATCCTCTATATGCCTGTTTCTGTGTAAATATCTTCAGAAGGATCTGTTACAGACATTCGGTAATTAACCGACTTAGTAGCAAAAGGCTCTTGAAATTTGGTTATTTACAATGCTCCAGCTCTAATAAGTTCTTTTTATGACTATTGATAAAAACTTCATATAGGATTACTTTTTCCTGAATATTTTATTTAAAAGGATGTTATTTAAGTTTGAAGGTTTTAAAGACCAGCAAATAGGGGAAACATAGGAATGATGAGTACATGCTTTTGGAATAGTTATGTAATAATAGTTATGTAATAAACAATCTTATATAAACAATATAAGATTGTTTCAAGGGCTGGGAAGGTAGCTCAGTGGTAGTGTTTGCCATGCATACATAAGGTCCTGGGTCCGATTCCTCAACAGCACATAAGCAGAAAAAGCAGAAATGGTGTTGTGGCTCAAGTGGTATAACGCTAATCTTGAGCTGAAGGGCTGTGGGGTAGTGACCAGGCCTAGAATTCAGGCCCCATGACTGAAAAAAAATGTTTCAAACAGCCTTGGGTGAGGAATGTGGGTGCTGGGAGGGATGATTTACCATCTAAGCAATTGTGTAAAGCCAACAAAAATTTTAATGGGAGGGCTGATGTCATATTTTATCAAGCATGACTGTCAAACTTAGAGAGCGAGAAAAGTTCAGCCTGGGCATAAGAGAACCTTCCTTTTTATAAAGATAAACTCTCTGTTTATACCCTGGATCTTCCAGGGTAATTGAAGAGGTGAGAACCACATGACCTCAGTTGAGCCAGTCCCACTACTTAATCAGTGAGCTCAAAACCACCAACTATTATGAGCAATGTTTAGTCATTAAAGGACAAATAGAATCCAAAAGCAACTTTATTATTTAAGTCCTAGAAAGATGCCTAGTATTGCAGAGGACTAGTGTTGAAGACATTACTGGCCAACTGGGTTGGAAACTGCACTTTGGTTCAATGTACAAGCATTGCATTCAAGCTGTTTGGACTGACCAGGTTAATAAAATCCTAACACCAGGTAAGGAGAAAGATCTTATCCCCAGAGGGTTTCCAACCCTCATATTTACGCAGATGCTATTGGGGTCTCCCAAAGAGTTCCTAATCAAAACCTGCTATTTGATTTCTAGCTTTAAATTGGTAATACCTATAAAATGTAGGTTTTGTTACACATAAGTAGATTGGATTCGATTTCTTATCACCAGAGCCTTGATAATTATACACAATCAAGGCAATAACAGAACAACTAAATGCCACTAGTAGGATGGCATGGAAAGGCTAGATCTAGGTATATTAGCTGGAAAGGGAATTGTGTCTGTGGTGATTAGAAACCAATACTGCACATAGGTCTTACAAAGATTGAAGACTGGCAATAGGTAAAACATTTACTAGCTTGTTGATTAATACTTTGAAAGACAAAGGAATGCTGCAGTCCATATTTGCCTCTAGTACTTGTTTTCATAGTAATGCCTGTGTTTGTTTTGTAAACTGCCCTCATTCATACAGCAAACAACACCCATTTCTTAAATATTCCCCTTTGGATACTGCTGAATCGGAATGTCTATTAAAGCTGACCAGGTTTGAAGAAAAGATAAAAGAAGGGAGAACTGTAGGAGTTAGAATCTTTTCTGCCAAAGTTCTTGACATATGCACTGCCTTTTAAGGATAGCTGCTCTCTTACAAGAAGTTAAGATTGCTTTTCTGACAAACGTTGGCCAGATGTACTGGTTTTGTCTAGTTTGAAAGTTTGAGCAAGAAAGATTATGATCCTGAAGTTGTGATGAGTGAGAGCCAATGGTTGACTGCCTACTCAACATGCTTGTTTGGCTTCCAGCCAGTAGCACATTCTTCTGCAGAAGTAAATTATGCCTTGCTGGGTTCCTTTCGAGTTGGGATATGAGATGTCATATAGGAGAAAACACCAAGATATTTCCAACTGCTCTGATGCACTTAACTCCTTATTTGGGATAGCTTTGGAAAAGCACAAGCTAATACTATACAAAGTGTACTTTTAAAACAAAATTTGTTCACTCTTCCCATTCTTTTTGGCCACTCTCACACTTTATATAATGCATTTCAATCATCTTTATCTCCATCACTTTCACTTTTCCTGTTCTCCATCTAGCTGCTTCTTGCTCCAGTCTCAGAGTGTTCTTGTTTGCCTTTTTCTTTTGCATAAATGATCGTAAGCAAAATACTTACACAAAATAGAATACAGACTGTGCTAACAAGGTTCAAAAGTCTTAAAAAGCAAGAAGCACTATGCTAACTCAGTGCCTATCTTCTAACTTTTCTGTTTTAATTCTTTTCCATGATGGGCCTGCTTTTAATTCTCAAGTGTTTTTGTTTTTGTTTTTGTTTTAATTTTCTGTTTAACCATTGAATCATAAGCATCTCCCATTACTTATTCTGAATATGTAGGCACCCATTGGTGTCGAGCCTGCTGGTTAGTGAGCAAGGGCAGGGTTTTTATTGTTTGTTTGTTTGTTTTTGGTTTATTTTGGTCAGTGGTGGGGCTTGAACTCTGGGCCTGGGCGATGTCCTTCAGTTCTTCATCTCAAGGCTAAAACTCTACCACTTGAGTCACAGCACTACATTTGATTTTCTTGTGTTTTTTTTTTTTATTGGAGATAAGGAAGAGTCGGTCTCATGGAGTTTCCTGCCTTGGCTGGCTTTGAACCCGATCCTCAAAATCTCAGCCTCCTGAGTAACTAGGATTACCCATGTGATCCACCAGTACTCAGAGGTAGTTTTTATTTCATTGGAGCTTTCGTTCAGGTTATCAGCTTTTTATCTGATTCTCCCTCTGCAATCTGATTTTCCCTCTGCAATCCTTCCTGGAATACAGCTAAGCAGTGGAAGAGAAAATAGTCAAATGCCATGTTCACTCAGTCTTCTAGTCAGCAATCTGCAAAGTGGGTGTGTCCTCAAGGTCCTCAAGGAACCTATTATGTAAGTTATAAATATATACACACCAGAGAGTAATCAGTCTTTAATAGAGATGTCATGAATGCAAGATTTTGAAAATATTTTGGGCATTTCTTTTTTTTGGGGGGGGGTCCAGTCGTGGGGCCTGAACTCTGGGCCTGGGCTGTCCCTCAGCTCTTCAGCTCAAGGCTAGCGCTTTACCACTTGAGACACAGTGTCACTTCCGGCTCTTTTTTTTTTTTTTTTGCTTATGTGGTGCTGAGGAATCGAACCCAGGGCTTCATGCATGCAAGGCAAGCGCTCTACCACTGAGCCACCTTCCCAGCCCCTATTTTGGGCATTTCTCTACAATTAGGCTTTAGTTAATTTTGTGTTGCTATTACAAATACTTGAGATAGACACGTTAAAAAGAAAGGCTCATTTTCGCTCAAAAAATTTGAGGTTCCAATGCATAATCAGGCAGACCTATTTTGTTAAGGCCTCCTATGTGGAGGTTGGGAATGACTTGATGGGTGTATGGTGTAGGAAAACTATTCATGATCAAGAAAAACCTGGGTGTCCTATTTCTCACTTCAAGGATACCCCCTAGATAACCAGAAGATCTCCCAGGACACACCCTAAATAACCAGAAGACCTCCTACTAGGCATTACATTCTCATTTGCACCATCTCTGAGAAGCTATGGTCTGAGTCTTTAAAACACAGGTGTTAGGTGGCCACTTAAGATCCAGACTATAGCATTGCTTTATGAACAGTAACATGCATATAAATTATTTGGGAATTCTGTTAAATGTACCTTCAGATTCAATGGGTCTGGGGATGCTGAGAATTTTTTGAGTTTCTAATAGGTCCTAAGTTAACACATGTTTGGGTTTGGGATTACTTTTTGAATAACACTGCTCTTTGTAGCACATATGGTTCCATAAACTGCAAGTCTTCAGCTAGCATCTTACCACTGGAGGAATGAGAACAAGCAAAAGAAGATAGCTATTAGGCCCCTAAAAGCCACAGAACATAGGCAAATAGGTAGCTGAAATACTAGCACAGGTTTATTTGGAAGAAAAGTCTTCAGAAAGGGACTTAGATGGTGTAAGGAAAATTAACAGAAAATTCAGAGAAGCTATTTTTGAGAGGTAGAATCTTGGAGTTTTTGTGAGAATGCACTGCCTACAGACTGCTAACTGTATAATGAAGATTTACAATACACAAATATACAACACAGCCGGGGAACAGGGTAGAGAGGAAAGAACAAAAACAAATCAGCTTTCTAATGGAGAGCTGAATTGGGACACTATGATGACTGGAGACAAGCCAAGAGTCCAGAGAGATGACAGGAACATGTAGATACACATGGCAAGTTGTCCCCCACCAGGGAAATGGGTCACAGGACACTCCCAGTCCCAGGCACGGAACTGACAGGTTCAGTAACCTATCAGCCAAGTGCCCATCCCTGTCTCCAGGGATCCAGGTATGACTATCACCAGAGGGGGAGAGGGGCATCACCCTCCCCCAACATGAAGATGCCAAACTTTAAATGGACTTACTCAGTACCAGCAGAACTTCACAATCTAGGGAAGATAGGCCTTAACCTTCCATATAGGGTATGCTTAGAGGCTACTCAAAGGCTGGTGATTCAAGCCATTTAGAGAGTTAATCAATGCAGTGTGATAACCTCCCCCCCCTTAAAAAAATTAAGAATGTAAAATGTGAAGTTATCAACAGAACAAAATTATTTATTTTTAAGAATAGGGCCAAACTTTGTAAGGCAGGATTGAATTGGATTGAGGAAAGGACAGGGCCTATTTACCCCATCTGCCCTTTGTAGTGTAACTAGAACATTTGCCCCTGGCTGCCCCTTCTATTGTAATTACTAGTTTTGAAAAAGCAAAACACCTGGCGCCAAAACCAGGAACTACCAGTTGCTTTAGGTCAAGAAATTGCTGCAGGGATATTTATGGTTGTAATTGTTTCAGGAATGTTTGCGATTTACGTGTTTGAAAAATAACTGCTAAGGTCTGCTTCTGTACACCAGCTTGCTTGCCTCTGGTCTAAAAGAATGCATGTTTTGCCTTTATAAACACTGAGCTAATTGAGTTTGAGGCTGCTCATTCCAGAGAAGAGCAGTGGGTCAATTGAATAAATTCCACATGTTAAGATACTGATCAGCATATGTGACTTTGTCCAGGGGGTCAGTCCACTTCAGCTGGAGGCCCCAGCAACATTCTACTCTCGCCCAGACAAGAGGACCTTGTCATGACTTGATTCCTGTATCAGGGAACAGGCTGCATTGATGCACCCGGGGGAAGGTCTCTGAGATTCGTTCCACAGCCCCAGGTGCCTTTGCTCTGTGGAATCCCTAAAATGCACTCGAGATTGTTCTACAGGTAAGTTTCTGCCTATCATCATGGTTTAAAAAAATGAATAAGTTTTAATCTCCCCAAGAAAAGTCATTCCTCTTTAAAATAATGCAATAATCCTTACACTTCTAATAAGTCAGATAACTTGATTACAATGTGAATAGCTTAATGTATTGAAACACTAGATCTTTGTTTTTCTGTAATATCTGAGTTACTATTCACTGGCAGAAATTTCTTGCTATTGTCTGGCCTCAGTCCTTCCTGCAATTGGAAATGTACTCTCTCCCCTGTATCCCCTTTTAACTGGGAAAATAATAGCCATGGGTACAAAAATGTGAAATCAGAAAACAAAACAAAATTATTGATTAAAGAAAAAAAAAAACCTCTTGGTAAAGAAATACCACAGACAAAGGCTGACCAGTATTCAGCTTTTGTCACTTCCCCATTCTTGCTAAAAAGCAAAGGAACATCGCTCCCTCACTCAAGTTTACCAAGCTGGCAGTTTTGCAGAAGGCTATTGACAGCCTTGAGGCTTATCACCAGCTGCACTAAATTGCAGTGTTAGTCAGGAGTTTATAATTAAAAAAATTCTGTAATAGTGTCAATAGCTTTGATAGTATTGATCATGCTGACCAAGTCAAGATTATGGTTTGCCTATGCTCCTGTGACTCAAGGCTATGTTTTTGCTGTGTTTTGCTTCTGTAACCTTGCTTGCTTGCCTCAGTAACAGTGCCTTAAGCCCACGAATTGAAGACCACCATCTAGTGCTCACACAATGAGTGGCCTATTGCAAATTATTACATATGATATTTACCATAAGTAACAAATTAATTTAAAGGTCATATAAATGTAATCAATGAAAAATATGCCAAACATGCCTTGCATGGCCCGTCGATGTAAGTCTATGTAACCTACCCGTATAAAAATGCACCCTACCCTTACCTCAAGGCTGTTCTACTTTCCTGGTGGTTGGAAGTGGTCCTATGTGGTGGTAATAAATATTTTAGCTCCTGTAACTGGGTGTGTAGAGTCTCTTTTGGATCTAAGATATAATAGATGGAGGCCCTAGACAGATCCAGGATCCCAGGCCTTGAGCTCAGGGAATTTGGATTGGCATGCAGAAGGGCCCTTCCCTAGAGGATGGCCAGAGAGAGAAGTTCCTAGCAGGAACTTTAGGCCTCAAAAACCTCTAGCAGCAAGTTGAAAAGCCTGGCCAAGTGTAGTGGAAGAGGCAAAAAGGAGGTGGGACACGGCAGAACTCTCAGTCCTGGAGGAGATTGCGACTCCTCGCACCTCCAGTGGAGGCTGGTTCTGGTTCTTAATTTCACTTGAGTTGTCTTAATTGTCTGACTGTTGGAGGTGCTTTCTGGTGCTATTTGCTTACGTCTGTCTGACCATTTGGTTTGTTTGTGTGGTCACCTGTCTGTGTCTGTTTTGCTTGTCATTTCTGTCTAAATGTCTGAGAACCACAAGCGTGGGAGAAATGTCAGGATGAGGTGGAAAATTTTCTGTCAAACCTATATCTCCAACCCCAACCACAGATGTTGGAGAAATCTCGGGATGAGGGGGAGGATCTCCTCTCAAACTTAGTGCTGACAAAATTCCAAGGGGAAAGCTTATTTGGCTCAAGCAGGAAAAGTAGGAGACAACTTCTGTTTAAGCTTATTCTGAAATCACCTGATTGCTTTCTTTTTACAGAAATGGATCAAACTTCTGTTTCCATCCATTTTGGAAATGCTTTTAGATAACTTTTCTTATTTTCAGGAAAAAGCCAGAGCATATGAGTACTGTTTCCCAAGTTAATTTCTGCACTCTCTGCCAAGTAGATTGGCCCTCCCTTAAGGGAACTGACTGCAGGACAACTCCTTTAAGCTAACCCTTCTCTTCTAGGTTCAGAGAGTAATTTTGGGACTCCCGGTCACCAAAATCATCTCCCTAAACACTAAAACTCACCATTCTCTCAAAAAAATACCAGGCCATATTCTGTGTTATTTTTGGTGTCTATTTGGACATCTCTGGGGGAATAAAAGTTCCAGCTAGGTCTGGGGTCTGCTAACAGACATGCTACGTTTTGTCCCTGTGTTGGAACAGTCAAGAGTTGGGACATGCAAGGTTGCAGGTCTTGTGTGGTCCCCAACAAGCTTTAGGCTGTATTGCCCTGCAGAGGAGGTGAGGGCATAGACAGCTGTGAGCCTAGATTGGACATTTGGCTGGTCCTAACAGTAAAAAAGATTGTAAAGTGCTCTTGTCTAAAAAAATTGGAGAAAAGACAGAGTCAGGCCAGTTTCAGGTGACTCTCACCCAGCCTTCCTCGAACTGAAGTTATTCACAAGGCTAATTGGTAAAATGCCTTGCTAACACCTAACCCCCCCCCCTGGGAAAATGAAGCTCAGCAATGCAATGGTACTTTGTTAACTAAGATTTAAGATATTTTTATCTAAAAATTCTGGAAAATGTAAGACTGATTTTCATTTTTCTGTGCTTTATGGTGTGTATGAGTATGTGAACATGTTCAAGATACAAATCATCTGCATGCTGTAAAATTTTTTTTGATGAAGTTAAATTCTAAGGAAGGTCACCAGATTTGAATGCCAAATGTCTTAACGTATTATTGTATTGTTTTAAAGAGGAACTTTAGTTAAAAAACTTTCTAAGAATTCTTGAATTTGAAAATCAAAAAATCTGTGTTTTTAAATTTGGTATTTTTAAAATGCAAAGGTTTTTTACACTGTAATCAAATTATCTGGCTTAACAAAAAGGAATTGGCTACTTGGGATTTAGACCCCTTTGCTAAAATTTAGGAATAAATAGTAGAAATTTAAATATAAAGGTTTAACACTGTCAAATATTTTACCTGTTCTGTCTAAACCTGTATTTCATTCAATAACCAAGAGAAAAGATAAAGTCTCTGTTGGCATCTAAGTTTTTCCCTATCTTTAGAAGTGAGGGGTGAACAGGCAGAAGTGCAGCTCAGCCGGTCATACATGGTGGGACAGACCCTGGACGGGGTCCACATATGGTGGAAGAGGCCAAGCTGGCACAAAGGCAGTTCATCTAACCCTAGAGAGCTGGATTGGGTGCATGACTATTCCTTAAGAGGGTCTGAGTGGCCTATCTTTGTCCTGTCCCTTTTCCTTGTAGATAGACCCTGGAAACATGATGGTAAAGATGAGTGATGTGATTATCTGATTGGTATTGCTAAAACTGCCCCTTGGATGCATTAAAATAGGAAAAACCTTACAAAGATGGTTAAAAGTTTATCTGTATAAAGTGAGTTGCTTTCAGTGATATTCTGCAATTGGATATGTTTTTTAAAGCATAAAGATGTTAAGTCTAGCTTCTTGATACAGTGCTGGTGATTGTAATTCTTGTATTAAGAAAAACTGTAATTTGAGTTCAAACTATTTAATGTATATCTGTTTTAAAACAAGCAGCCAATAGGGCAATGAGTGGTACCTAGCCTCAAGATTTCAAGGGATTTTTCAAAATGCAACTGAAAACTAATGTATAAAATGTAAAATCATAGATGAATAAATGGCTTAAAAAACTAGGAATGGATGGACTGGGAAGGTGGCTTAGTCATAGAATGCTTGCCTAGCATGCATGAAAACCTGAGTTTGATTTCTCAGTACCACATATACAGAAAAAGCCAGAAGCGATGCTGGGGCTCAAGTAGTAGAGTACTAGCATTGATCAAAAGAAGCTCAAGGACAATGGCCACGCCCTGTGTTCAAGAACCAGGACTAGCAAAAAACAAAAACAAAAATAGAAATGAGTTCCTGGACATAAATTTGAAAGTAAAATTGTTCTTAACATTTGCCTCAAAGTGCAAAAAGGAAAAATTAGGATTACTAAAATAATTGCTTAATTGCTATTTCAGTTTGCTCTAATAGGTTTTTTGTAACAGTTTCCAACAGGCCCACAACAAGGAGTGAGGATTTTTAAAAGTCGGTCAGATATAACTTTTGGCCCATAATAAGTTCCAGGTAATACCATGTTTTAGAAAACTATTTCTAATGAACATCTTTGTTGCTTTTAATTGGAGTAAGTTGCCTTTTATAAGACTCATTTATCTGCAAGCTGTAGTCCAAAGCCAGCCCGGGCAGAGAAAGGTCCTGGTGAGACTGTTAGCTCTAATCAGACAGCAGAGTTCTGGAAAACCAAGCAGAGTTGCTAAGGGGTTCAAAGTGGTAGAGTGCTAGCCTTGAGCTGCAGAGCTGAGGGACAGTATTCAGGACCTAGGGCTTCTATTCCTGTAATGTTTTCAGGGTATCTGCTTTGACTCTGTGGTCTTTGATCCATTTGGAGTTAATTGTTGTGCAGGATGATATATAAGAATTTAGCTTTAGTTTTCTAAAGGTGATTAACCAATTTTTGCCAGCACCTTTTACTGGAGGCTGTCTTCCTTCCATTCTAATTTTTTAGCAACCCTTCTCTTCTAATCTAGAGATTCCTGTTTGGATAAAGTTCAAAGACAGCATGACATCACCTGAAGAAGACTACATCATCATCATGACCACCTTAGCTAGGGGGAAATTGGATTGGACTCTTGCCTGACTCTATTACCAGAACTGCTTTCCAGTAAAAGGCTGGTTTGGATCTGCCAAAAGTAAGACTTTTGTTGTGGGACATTCTTTCTGTGGGAAATAAATTTGAACTTTCATTCCCAGGTTAGGCAGGGTAAGGTTACAAAGTCCAAGCCCCCTGTCTATATGGATGCCATCAATATGGAGCCAACTTTAACTGTTGGGGAGTCCTTAAATTTCAAAGGAAACAGCCCAGGCAAAAGTTTGGATCTCTTACAGAAAAATCAATGATTAGGTTTCATGTATATAAGAATAAAAAGGGAATGAATGAAGTAAGAAGGTCAAGTCTGGCAGGAGCCATATTGGCCACATGGACTGGCATCTTGTCTTCATCATGGGGTAAGGAAAGGCCTCTACCCTTCATCTGCCTCCCAGGTGGTGGGTATGTCCTGAAGGCAGAGTCAGGCACTTAGCTGAAATGTTTAAAGACAGACATGTTCAGAGAGACACATGTGGCATGGTGTAATGTCGGCTGGTCTGGTCTGGCCCTAAATAGGGTCTAAGCAGGGGACAATTCCACAAGTTACTGAATCTGTCAGTCCAGCCTGGGATTGGTATTTCTCCTGACTCTTAACTCATCTCCATTCATCATGGCTTCCCAATTCTGCTATCCATTGGAGCTGAATTGGCTTGTTGGTTGCTATTGTTTTTTTTTTTGTGTGTGTGAAAATATTGTACAGAGGGGTTACAATGATATGGGCAAGATAATGAGTACATTTCTTATCAAGCATTGTAGCCTCCTCCTTTGTTTCCCCTTCCCATCCCTTCCCATCCTCTTGTGTTTGTCCTATTTTTCCCTGTTATATTTTCTGGGTATCTGCTTTTACCTTGAGGCTTTGATCCATTTGGAGTTGATTCTGCTTGCAGGGCTGCATACAAGGATCTAATTTCAGTTTAGAAAGAATTTTTAACAACAATGCAGATTTTGGGGTTAGGAGGGTGGCATAATGGTAGAGTGCTTGCCTTGCATGAGGCCCTAGATTTGATTCCTCAGTGCCACATAAGCAGACAAAGCCGAACGTGGCACTGTGGCTCATGTGGTAGAGCAGTACTAGTCTTGAGCTGAAGAGCTGAGGGAGAGCACCCAGGCCCAGAGTTCAGGCCCCATGACTGAAAAATGCAACAAAACAAAACACAGATTTCCTTTTCTAAAATCAACTGTTGGTTCAATTCTTGGTTTACATTCTTTTTTCTGTAAAGTACAAGTTCTGAATGATCATAGTTTCTTTTGTTCTTGTGCTTTATCTCCTTTGGAATTTCCTTCATTTGATGGAAACCATGGTAACCATACGTACAAACTATCTTTACATTTTATTTCTTTTCCCTTCTTCTTCTTCTTCCTCTTCTTCCTCTTCTTCCTCTTCTTCCTCTTCTTCCTCTTCTTCTTCTTCTTCTTCTTCTTCTTCTTCTTCTTCTTCTTCTTCTTCTTCTTCTTCTTTTTCTTCTTCTTCTTCCTCTTCCTCTTCCTCCTCCTCCTCCTCCTCCTCCTCCTCCTCCTCCTCCTCCTCCTCCTCCTCCTTTTCCTCTTCTTCCTCTTCTTCTTCTTCTTCTTCTTCTTCTTCTTCTTCTTCTTCTTCTTCTTCTTCTTCTTCTTCCTTCTTCTTCTTCTTCTTCTTCTTCTTCTTCTTCTTCTTCTTCTTCTTCTTCTTCTTCTTCTTCTTCTTCTTCTTCTTCTTCTTCTTCTTCTTCTTCTTCTTCTTCTTCTTCTTCTTCATTGATCATGGGGCCTGAACTCTGGGCCTAGGCACTGTCCCTCAGCACTTCAGCTCAAAGCAAGAGCTCTACCACTGGAGCAACAGTCCCATTTCCAGCCTTTTCTGCTTATGTGGGTAGTGAGGAATCAAACCCAGGGCCTCATGAATTTGAGGCAAGCACTCTACTACTGAGCCACCTTCCAACCCCACAGTTTTATTTCTTAAAACTAGGTCCAAATAAAGATTCTATAGAAGGGCTACAGTTGCACGAATAAGGCAATGAGTAGATTTCTGGTCAAGCATTTTTACCCCTTCCCTGTTTTTTTTTCTACTATCCTTTACCTCGCCCTCCTCCAATCCCCAGCCGAAGTTGTTAAGTTAATTTCCAACATACTGTCTTAGGGGTATCATTGTTGCAACGGGTCGTCCTGTGTCCTTGTTTCACCGTTTTGTTATTTCCCTTCCCCTCCCCAAATTAGAAAAATGTATATAAAAGAGGCAGAGTGTCAAAGTCAAGTACAGTGACAAAAGGGGGAAGAATATACAAAGAATATACTAAGGAAACCAAAAACTTATATATTTTAAATAACAACAAATGAACCCCAAAATATAGCAACTTGTTTTTATAGAACATTAATCTAAAACTCTCTAGACATCTTAAGTTTGGACTATTTCCTTTTTTTTTCTGCCAGTCCTGTGATTTGAACACTGGGCACTCTACCACTTGAGCCTCATAGCACCACTTTGAGCTTTTTCTGAGCAGTATATCTTACATAGAATATAATAACTTTCCAGCCTAGGCAGGTTTGAAGTAATGATCCTTAGATCTCAGCCTCCTGAGTTTCTAGGAGTACAAGCATGAGACACCATTACCTGGCTTGAATAACCCCATAGTTTTAACTTAATTTTATTTTATTTGTGAACATACTGTACAGAGGGGTTACAATTACATGGGCAGGATAATGCATACATTTCTTTTTTTTTTTAATTTAATTTTATTTTATTTGAGAACATACTGTACAGAGGGGTTACAATTACATGGGCAGGAAAATGCATACTTTTCTTACCAAGCATTGCAGCCTCCTCCTTTGTTTACCCTTCACCTCCCTTCCCAGCCTCCCCCCTCCCCCAACCCAATCATACCCCCCCTACCCCCCCCCAACGACATTGTAAAGCTGGTTTTGACATAACATTTTGTACTTCTCATTGTTGCAACAAGTCCACCTGAATCCTTAAACGACTTGTTTGTCCCCGTCTCCTCCACATGTTATACTGACATCAAATATAGTGAAAGCGGGGGTTACACTGTCGGGGAGGGACATACAAAGCAACAAAGAAATAATATTATAAATGCGTTAGAAACACACGCATGAAAGAAACAAAAACATTAAAATACATATTTGAGGGTTCGTTTTCCTAACATCACATTATCTGATTTTTCCGCTTGACTCATACCTATACTAGATATTGCAAATAAGGGAAACCATGGGACCTATGTTTCTTTGGGCCTGGCTTACTTCACGTAATATAATTTTTTCCAAGCCTTTCCATTTCCTATCAAATGGGGCAATGTCATTCTTTCTGATGGAGGCATAGAATTCCATTGTGTATATATACCACATCTTCTGGATCCATTCATCTACTGAGGGGCATCTGGGTTGGTTCCATATCTTAGCTATGGTAAATAATGCAGCAATAAACATAGTTGTGCTGGTAGCTTTAGTGTGGCCTTGTTTGTGATCATTTGGGTAAATGCCCAAAAGTGGGATTGCTGGGTCATTGGGGAGCTCTATGTGGAGTCTTTTGAGGAACCTCCATACTGCTTTCCAAAGTGGTTGAACAAGTTTACATTCCCAACAACAATGAAGTAAGGTTCCTTTCTGTCCACATCCCCTCCAGCATCTGTTGTTGTTAGAGTTCTTGATTTTTGCTGTTCTAACTGGAGTGAGGTGATATCTCAATGTTGTTTTGATTTGCATTTCTTTTATGGCTAGGGATGTTGAACATTTCTTCATGTGTCTATTGGCCATCCTTCTTTCTTCTTCAGAGAAGCTTCTCTTTAAGTCTTTCGCCCACTTACTTATTGGGCAGTTGTTTCTTTGAGGATTTGTTGTTGGGTGGTTTAATTTTTTGAGTTCCAAGTATATTTTAGATATGAGACCCTTGTCCGTTGTATGGCTAAGTAAAGATCTTCTCCCAATCCGTGGACTTTCTATTGATCTTGCTAGCTATGTCATTTGCCCTGGAGAAGCTCTGCAACCTTATACAATCCCATTTGTCCAACCTTTCTTTGATTTGTTGTGTTTCCGGGTCTCTATTCAGAAAATTTCGGCCTGAGCCGAGGAGACCCAGGGTTTCTCCTATTCCATCCTGTAATGTTTTCAGAGTGTCTGCTTTGAGTTCAAGGTCTTTGATCCATTTGGAGTTGATTCTGGTGCAGGGTGATATATAAGGATCTAGCTTTAGTTTTCTACATGTAGTTAACCAGTTTTGCCAGCACCATTTACTGAAGAGGCTGTCTGTCTTCCATTCTATTGTTTTAGCTCCCTTATCGAAGATTAGATGGCTATAGGTCTGTAGGTTCATTTCTGGGTTTTCAATTCTATTCCATTGGTCCTGAGGTCTGATCTTATGACAATACCAAGCTGTTTTGATTACTATGGCTTTATAGTAGAGTTTGAAATTTGGTACTGATATTCCTCCAGCAGTGTTCTTTCCATTGAGGAGCGTTTTTGCTATTCGGGGTCTTTTATTGTTCCATATGAATTTTTGGATTGCCTCTTCTATTTCCTTGAAGAATGAGGGTGGAATTTTGATAGGTATTGCGTTGAATTTGTAGATAGCCTTGGGAAGTATTGCCATTTTCGCAATGTTAATCTTTCCAATCCAGGAGCATGGGAGGTTTTGCCATTTTTTAAGTTCTGTGTTGATTTCCTTTTTCAAGATTTTAAAGTTTTCATCATAGAGGTCCTTCACTTCTTTAGTTAAGTTAATTCCTAGGTATTTTATTTTTTGTGGGACTATTACAAATGGAGTTGCTTTCCTAATTTCAGCCACACTTTTCTCATTGTTGGCATACAGAAAAGCCATGGATTTTGGGGGGTTAATTTTATACCCTGCTACTTTGCCAAAGTTTTGAATCAGCTTGAGTAATTTGGGAGTGCAGTCTATGGGATTCTTTAAATACAAGATCATGTCATCTGCAAAGAGGGAGAGTTTTATTTCTTCTTTCCCTATTTGGATCCCCTTTATGTCTGCATCTTGTCTTATTGCTGTAGCTAGGCATTCTAATATTAGATTGAAGAGAAGTGGAGAGAGTGGGCATCCTTGTCTTGTTCCTGAGTTAAGAGGAAATGGCTTTAGTTTTTCACCATTGAGTATAATGCTGGCTGTAGGTTTGTCATATACAGCCTTTATTGTATTGAGGAATGTTCCATGGATTCCTAATTTTTCCAAAACCTTCATCAGGAAGGGGTGTTGGATCTTGTCGAATGCTTTTTCTGCGTCTATTGAGATAACCATTTGGTTCTTATTCTTGCTCCTGTTGATGTGATGAATAATATTAATTGATTTGCGTATATTGAACCAGCTTTGCATCCCTGAAATGAATTCTGTTTGATCGTGGTGTATGATTTTTTGGATGAATTGTTGAAGTCGGTTGGCCAAAATTTTGTTGAGAAGTTTTGCATCAATGTTCATCAAAGAAATGGGTCTATAGTTCTCTTTCTTTGATGAGTCCCTGCCTGGTTTTGGGATGAGGGTTATGATGGCTTCATAGAATGTGTTCGGTAGTGAGCTTTCTCTTTCAATTTCATTGAAGAGTTGGAGGAGAATTGGTGTGAGCTCTGCTTTGAAGGGCTTGTAAAATTCCGCTGTAAAACCATCTGGTCCTGGACTTTTCTTAGCTGGGAGGTCTCTTATTGCTGTTTCTATTTCAATGCTTGATATGGGCCTGTTAAGATAGTTTAACTCATCTTGGTTTAGTTTTGGCATGTCAATATTTGCTAGGAAGAGGTCCATTTCTGTCAAGTTCTCAAACTTATTAGCATACAGTTTTGAGAAGTACTCCCTTATAATGTTCTGAATCTTGATTGTTTCCGTGGTGATGTTTCCATTCTCATCTCTGAGTTTATTAATTTGGGTGTGTTCTCTTCTTTTTCTGATAAGATTTGCTAAGGGTCTGTCAATTTTGTTAATTTTTTCGAAGAACCAACTCTTTGTTTTGTTGATTCTTTCTATAGTTTTTTTGGATTCTAATTCATTTAATTCTGATTTAATTTTGATTATTTCTTTCCGTCTACTGGATTGGGGTTTATCTTGTTGCTCTTTTTCAAGGAGGTTTAGATGCGTCATTAAATTGCTAGTTTCAGATCTCTCCAATTTGTTGATGTAGGAGCTCAGAGCTATTAACTTGCCTCTGAGTACTGCCTTTGCTGTGTCCCAGAGGAGCTGGTATTTTGTCTGTTCATTTTTGTTGAATAGCATGAACATTTGAATTTCCTTTCTAATCTCTTCCATGACCCACTCATGATTCAGCAGTGTGTTGTTCAGCCTCCATGTGATACCGGACTTTCTTTGGTGGCTTTTGGAGTTGAGTTCTAATTTTATTCCCTTGTGGTCAGAGAGAATGCAAGGTATAACTTCAATGTTTCTGAATTTAGACAAGTTTGCTTTGTGGCCTAAAATGTGGTCTATTTTAGAAAACGTTCCATGTGCTGCTGAGAAAAACGTGTATTCTGATGCTGCTGGGTGAAATGTTCGGTAAATATCTGTTAAGTCTAGTTGATCTATGCAGCTGTTTAGATCTGTGGTTTCTCTGTTGAGTTTTTGCCGAGTTGATCTATCTAGTGGGGAGAGTGGTGTGTTAAAATCCCCAACTATTAATGTCTTTGGATCTATATGGGATTTGAGAGAAAGTAGTGTTTCTTTGATAAATTTGGGTGCTCCATTGTTTGGTGAATAGATATTTAGAATTGTAATATCCTCCTGAAGGAGAGATCCTTTAATTAGTATGTAGTGACCTTCTTTATCTCTTTTCACGAATTTTAATTTGAAGTCTATTTTATCTGATATTAGGATTGCAACTCCCGCCTGTTTATGGGGTCCGTTTGCTTGGTAGATTTTGTTCCAGCCTTTAACATTGAAAATGTGTTTGTTTTTACGGGCAAGATGTGACTCCTGCAGGCAGCAGATAGAAGGGTCTTGTTTTTTAATCCAACTAGACAGTCTATGTCGCTTAATTGGAGAGTTCAGTCCGTTAACATTAAGAGATAGGACTGAGAGGTATTTGTGAGTTCCTGCCATGTTATCTACCTTCTTGGGGGCTGCGAAAACTGGGTTCTTCCTATGGTTCTTGGATTCTCAGTTTGGGTGCAGTTTCTTGGCCTTTATTGCGGTCTTGTTGGTTTTCTATGTGTAGGACATCTTTAAGAATCTTTTGTAGGGCTGGTTTGGTGGAGATGTATTGTTTCAATTTTTCTTTGCTATGGAAGGTTTTTATTTGGCCTTCAGTTATGAAGGAGAGTTTAGCTGGGTACAGTATTCTTGGTTGATAGTTGTTTGTTTTTAGGGCATGGCATACATCATTCCATGCTCTTCTTGCTTTGATTGTCTCTGCTTAGAAATCTGAGGTGATTCTAATTGGTTTCCCTTTATAAGTGATTACCCTTTTCTCTCTGACAGCTTTAAGGATCTTTTCCTTGTTCTGAGTTGATCCTGTGTGGATTATAATGTGGCGGTGGGATGTCCTATTCTGGTCTGGTCTATTTGGGATTCTAAAGGCTTCTTGTATCTGGACAGGCCTATCTTTTTGCATGTTTGGGAAGTTCTCTGCTAGGATCCTGTTAAACAAATTTCCTAGACCATTAACTTCTGTTTCTAGGTGCTCCTCTACACCCATTATCCTTAGATTAGGCCTTCTGATGGTGTCTTCCAGGTGTTGGATAGATCAATCATATTTCTTGGACTTGTCTTGGATGGTTGTATGTTCTTTCTCTATAATATCTAGGCTGTCTTCAATCTCTGAGATTCGATCTTCTGCATGGTCTAACCTGCTGTCAAGACTCTCTACTTTGTTTTTTAACTCTTTTCCTTCTATTTGGTCAGCTTTGATGGCTTCAAGTTCTTTGTTGAAGCTCTGTTTTAGGTCTTGTATGAATTTCTTTACTTCCTTAATTTGGTGTTCAGTGTTTGTCCTCAAATCACTTAGTTGATTGGTTATGGTTTCTTTTTGCTCCCATTCCTTCTGTTGGGTTCCATTCAGCATTCCCTTTGTGGTCTCCCTGACTTCCTTCAGCTCTTTGTTAATGGATTCCATGAATGCCTTTAGTGATCTTTGTGTGTTCTCTACCTGGTCTCTCAATTCCTGTATTACTCTTTGATTAGCTTCCTCCCGTTCATGGGATTCCTGCAGATCTCTTTGAGTGTTCTCAGCCTGCTCACGCCATTCCTCCCTTTCTCTTTGAGTATTCTCAAGTTGTTCACGCAAATCCTGTATCAGTTTTTGAGTATTTGAGTAGCTTCCTCACGCTTATGATATTCCTGTATAAACATCTGGGATGCCTCCTCTCTCTCCCTGTCATGCTCATACAGAGTCCTTTGTACATTGTCAAACTTTTCATTTATCATGTTTGCCAGCAGTGTTTGTAGAGCTATTTGGGAACGCTCCTCTGGATTATTCATTATCTGTTCTAACCCCTGATTATCAAGATTGGGAATTGAGATACCCGAATTTGCCATTTTTCTTGTGTTTCTCCGGCTTACTCTGCCCATTTGAGATGAAGATAGCACCAGTTTTGTGCTAGAACACTATCTTAAGGCAACCATCAACCAAAGTTTGCATTTGTACAGCCAATAGTCTACAGATACAATCTAGTTCAACAGATACATCTATTCGACATCGAACAACTATATGTTAAAAGGCTTCGAACCGCAGAGAAGAATTTGGAAAACCAGAAATTATTAGGGTTAGGGAGAGATGTGGGTAAAAAATAGGAATAGATTGGTGTGGGGAGGCACAGGGAGAGTTAACTATGTCCTTAACACAATGCAGGAAATAGGTTGGGTAGGATGCAAGTAGAGAGAGAGAGAAAAAGAAGAAAGGGAAAGGGGAATGAAAAGAGACCAGAAAAAAAATAGAAACATAAAAATTAATGTTATTTTAGAGATTAAAAGACCATCTATTTATAGAGGAATATGAATATGTTGAGAGAAAGGGAGGGACATAGAGGAGATGTGAAAAACTTTAAAAAAATGCTTAAAATATTATATAGGTATAAAGAGGTAGTACTGCTATTAATGAATTTAAGTCTCAGAGGTTTTGAATTGAGTAATAAGTTTGTGACTTAAGTGTGTACACAATGGGGGATAGGGTCTACTGGTTAACTACGGGTTTATCTGAGGATGTGCAGGACAAGAGTTAAGTCACATAAAGAAGAACAAAGAGGAAAAGATGGAAAGGATAGGAAAGTGAGAAGAAAAGATCAGAAGTTCAGTAGAGCTAGACAAAAAACAAAAAGATAATTAAGAATGAAAGAAAAAGAGAAAGAAGACAAGAAAAGAAAGGAAAACACACATTAACGTATTCCTAAAATAAAAATTATAAGAGGAGAAAAGAAAAAAAAAAGTTAATGGAAAACAATTATTTTTTCAGAAGAGGCAAAAATTAAAGATTAAAAAAAGTTTTAGAAAAGCAAAAAAATTTTTTTATATATATAAGGTAACAAAAAACGAAAAGAAAAAAAAAACAAAACAAAAAAAAAGAAAAGAAGAAGAAGAAGAAGAAAAAAAGGTCTTTGATTTTTTTTTTGGGGGGGGGAGGGGTGGGAAGAGTCCTGTATCTCCCTTTTGTCTGTAACCAGAGTGTGGTTGGAGTCTCTGGTCAGCTTGAGGTCCTGTGGCTTGATTGGTTTCTTAAGTCAGTTTGTTGGAACAGGCAGAAAAATGCTCTACTTTACCCAAGATTTTGAGATCCCCCTCCCAGGTTAGTTTACTGGGAGGGTGATCTGCTTTGAGAATCACAAAAGAGGGGGATGCAGTGATGAGGCTAGGTTCTGGGTAGAGTTGAGCCCTTTCAACAAACAGTAGCTTTTCCCTGGGGCTATTTTGTGAAAAAAACTCACAGCACCCAGCCTGGAGCCATTCTCAGGGTTTCTGTTTTTCAATTGATTGTGGTGGCTGCTAGAGGGAGGGGCAGCCTTTGGCTCTGGTTACTTGGTGATGAGAGCCACTCCAATGGCTGGCGCCTGAGCTGGGTGACTTTTCCCTGGATGGAACTGAGTCTGTGAGGTCACTTCGCCGTTAAGTTCTTGTGACCTGCTAAATGACTCGTTTTATTCCAAGGCCTGAGCTGGAGCTAGCCGCTCCTCCGAGCTTTGTCGGTATCCAAGATGGAGATCATCGGTGCTGGGGGGGGGAGGGGTGGCCTTCCCTCCTCTGCTCCCTGGGAAGGAGTGAGGAAGTGGGGCTTCTACTCACGCCGAGTCTTGGATCCTGGGTCGTCTCTGGTCTGCAAAGTGCAGGATGAAGTTGTCCGCTCCTTGTCGGTTCTTGCTGGTGTTGAGTAGAATCCGCTCGCCCGCTGCGTCTGGCTCCTTCGTCCCGGACTCTCTGTGAGCGCTCAGGTATGGCCGCGGCTGCGGTCGCAGCTGCGACCCTGCCGCCGCAGCAGCAGCTGCTGGCAGGCACTCAGATGTGTCTGCTAGGCTTCCCCTCTCTTGACTAACTCTCTGTCCTGTGATGGCACACTTGGTGTGATTCTCTGGCTTGGGACTGTTCACTGGAACTCTGAAACTGTTTTCTATGCAAGAGCTTGTTCAGATTCCAGCTTCTCCTCCGCCATCTTCCCGGAACTCCAATGCATACATTTCTTACCAAGCATTGCAGCCTCCTCCTTTGTTTACCCTTCACATCCCTTCCCAGCCTCCCCCTCCCCCGCCAATCCCAATCCTTCTCCTTCCCCCTTCTTCCCACCCCCCGCCCCCCACACCGACATTGTAAAGCTCGTTTTGGACATGACAACTTGTACTTCTCATTGTTGCAACAGGTCCACCTGTATCCTTAAACAACTGGTTTTTCCCCATCTCCTCCACGTATGTCCCTCCCCCACAGTATAACCCCTGCTTTCACTATATTTGATGTCAGTATAACTTGTGGAGGAGATGGGGAATAATCCCATAGTTTTAAATACAGCTGTTTTCATAGCCCCTACCAACCATGTTTTCTGATACCCTTTTTGAAGTTATCTTCAAATAGCTTATGAAGGAGTTTGAGCATGGCTTAATCATTTTTTCACTTTTATTAGTATATAATAGTTGCACACAGTGAGAGGTTTGATGGAGTTTCTTCCATAAACGCATATGATATACTTGCTCACATTCACCCTGCCTTGCCAGTGTGAAGCCCCTGAATTCAAGGCCCAGAACCACTGTACACATGCAAATATTCACTCTCACACACACACACACACACACACACACACACATACACACACACACACACAGCAGAGCAATTAGCAAACGTTATAGAGTGGATCAGGAACTACAAGGAAACATGGGAAAATAGATTGTCTTTTCACAGTTCCTCTGTCTTCTTCCATTCTCTACTTTTCCTTAGACCTAGATTGTCTTTTCACAGTTCCTCTGTCTTCTTCCATTCTCTGCTTTTCGTTAGACCAACTCAAGCCCCACACACCTCACTTCTTTCTACTGTGAACACCCTGTGCCTGGATTCTATTTTGCCATTCATAGGGAGCTGCCATTGTTTGGATAACTAGTCCTCAAAGTAAGCAGACGGTCTCAGGTCATGTTTTATTTTTCCATTTGGAGTGTGAATGCAGTCCCTGAGACAATAAGTAGCATCTTGAAGTGTATGGACAGCTGTGTTGAGCTACAAGACTCACCTCAGAAAAGGAGCAGAGGAAGTGGGATACAATGTACAAAACCTGAACCAATGGACCTATAGGTGACTGAGTGTCAATTTCCACATTACTGGAAGGGCACATCCATTTGAAGAGAGGTCTCCAACCATTTCAAGGACCAAATGGACAAGTCTGGCAGGAAGCCACTTACGCGTGTGTGTGAGTGTGTGTGTGTGTGTGTGTGTGTGTGTGTGTGTGTGTGTGCCTGTAGGCTGGTCTGGGGCCCAGGCTCAGGCTGGGTGCTCCCTGACCTTATGCCTTTTTTGCTCCAGGCTAGTGCTGTACCACCTCAGCCACAGCTCCACTTCTGGTTTTTTTGGTAGTTGATTGGAAATGAGAGTTTGATGGACTTTCATACCCAGGAGGTTTCAACTGTGATCTTCAGATTCCACCCTTCTGAGTAGCTGGTACTAAAGGAGTGAGGCACTGGCACCTGTCAGGAAGCCTCTTAAATAACAGATCAATTCACAGGAGACAGGAAATGCCTCAGTCCAAGAGATGGTGTTGAGTTTTCATGTTTTACAAGAAAAATTGCAGGGGCTGGGAAGGTGGCTCAGTGGTAGAGCACTTACCTTGCATGCCTGAGGCCCTGGGTTCGATTCCTCAGCACCACATAAGCAAAAAGAAAAAAGCTGGAAGTGGTGCTGTGTCTCAAGAGGTAGAGCGCTAGCCTTGAGCTGAAGAGCTCAGGGACAGTGCCCAGGCCCAGAGTTCAGTCCCTACGACCGGACCCCCCCCCCCAAAAAAAAGAAAGAAAGAAGAATTGCACTCAATAGAAAAGTATGAAGTAATATTGAAGGAAAGAAGACAATAAACTTTCATAAATCTGGGTATCTGAAAGCCCATCAGACATGAGACTTTCACATAAGAATCAGAATAATATCTATGTGGCAACAATGAGACTCACCCATGTAGTCACGTGTACTGGTTGAAGACCTGTTCTCACACTGACAAGCCTCCAGAAGTCTGAAATTCTGCTCTGTGGAAGATGTTTCCCAGTCACACTGGTAAGTCTCTTAGTTCTGGTTTTCACACTTCTCATCCTTCATTCTTAGTATTAACCAAGTATCTTTTCCAATGCTGCTCCAGAAGATGCTTTCAATGTCACTGTAAGGATTCATCTAATAAGAGAAATATGTTTGAAGAACTTTAATACTTATATTAATAATATCATTACTAAAAAAGAGTAAAATTCAAGAACGACTTTAGGATCAACAAAACATGATTTGGAGCTGCTATGTGGCTTAGATATTAAAGCTGATAAAGGACATATATTCCTAGGCCATTATGAATCTGTAGTTATTGCAAACTCACAATACAAATATTCTTAAGAAAAAAAATGTTGGTAATATAAGCAACCCAAAAGTTGTTGAATAAGACAAATACAATGAGGACCTCCGTTGTACTAGTACACAGTGGTTCTTGCTCTGAAAGCATCACCTATCGGTTCAGAGTACAGTGAGGTTTAAAAAGGGACACATGCTTCCAGATGAATGACCTGCCTGGCATTCACTGCCTAACTCCATTCATGCCAAAAGCCCTATAGCCAATATAGAACATCCTTCAAAACAGTCATCCTGTCTTTCAGGCTCAAGCCTGTAATCCTAGCTCATCAGCAGACTGATGTCGGAAGATCGTGGTTCAAAGTCACCCTGGACAGAAAATTCTGGGAGACTCTGATTTCCAGTTAACCACAAAAAAGTAGTTAGTGGGAGGGATAAACTGAGAGCAAGGGAAGGGGTGTAATTGTCCCCCAAAAATGTATTCTTTACCTGATGACAATTTAATTCAACTTACTTAACTGTTACCCCTCTGAACATCATCTTCCTAATAATAATTTTTAAGAAAAGGAAAGATGAGGCTGGGAAGGTGGCTCAGTGGTAGAGTGCTTGCCTTACATACATGAGGCCCTGGATTCAATTCCTCAGTACAACATAAGCAGAAAGAAACCTGAAAGTCACGCTGTGGCTCAAGTGATAGAGCACTAGCTTTGAGCTGAATAGATGAGGGACAGTGCCAGCCCAGAATTCAGGCCCATAACTGACAACGAAAATATAGAAAAGGAAATAAAAAAGGAAGAGAGTTGCTGCCAGGCTCAGTGGCCACGCTGAAATCCCAGCTATTCATGGAGCTGAGGATCAGTGATTGAAGCCAACTTGGGCAGGAAAGCCTGTATGACTTTTACCTCCAATTATGTACAAAAAAATCTAGAAGTAGAATTGTGGCTCCAGTGGTAGAACAGTAGCCTTGAAGGAAAAAAATAAACTTCAGGGGTAGTGTCCATTTCCTGAGTGCAAGACCCAGAATGGCACCGAATAAAAGAAGAAAAGACATTATCAACTTGGTTTATCTGAAATTGTGATGCCTCTGTTACAGAAGATTATTGACTGAAACTCTGAACAGGGCATACTAGGTCTGGAATTTTTTGTGCACAAACTGTGCACAACCATCTTAACTCCGTCCCTATTCTATAGTTGCAGGCTGCATTATCTTCTCACCATGGAAGAGGCCCCAGTTTTTACTTTGTCTATGCTACCTGCTTCCTTGTCCTCTGCTCTTTACACACTGACAGCAGTATTTTACCTGAGAACACAAGGAGGAGAATTGGCAAGACCTTGAAAGAAGGGAAGTTGCTAGAAGTGGGTGAGATGCTGGAGATAATGCCCAGGAACAGCTCAGCATTTTGATGGTGACTGGTCATGGTGTACCACTCTTTATCAATATGCTGAGGGGCTTGGACAAGAAGATGATGCCTCAATGCCTACTGGGGTCATTCAGACTACACAGATTATAAGCCAGCTAATCGTCTTCTCACTATCCCAGCATGGAGTTGTGGGCCCTGCCTGGCAAGGGGACTCATGCCTAAGCATGGACAGCTATCCACACAACATCCAGTTATGATCTCTACATTGTTAAAGCATTGAGAGCAGTTCAGCACAAGGAACATGGAGCATGTCAAAATCATTGAAGGGATAGGAAAGTGGTTCTATGTTGTATGGACCAAGCCAGACAAAGATCACCATACAAGTTTCCTTTCAGAGACCCCACTTCTGTTCAATGGTCAAGAGAACACACGTGAAAACTTCCAGAAAGAGGAGGTACTTATACCCCTATATTTCTAAACTGGACCTTTCACTGCATGATTTCCCAAAGCTTATGGACACAATGAAAATAAATCTCTCCAATATCTGGCACTGAAGACTCTCAGAGACCATTGCCCACATCTGTGAGGACAGCATAGGAAGTAAAATGGCCTGTCAGGGAGGGGAATAGCCACAGAGGCTTTCCATGACATCTCTGGCATCCAAGATTCAGATAATTTGGGAAAGGTTATGAAAGCCTCTTTGGCGTGGATGGTGAATCATTGAAGCAGGTGGCACAGAATATGGGAAAGCCAATTGAAGAGTACATGGGTCCCATCAAAGTCCCAAGATGTGCAGATCTACCATCAAGAGAGTTGTACATTGTTTTGGATATTTTACATAACAGCCATTACTAATGGACAGGACTTGGACACATGTTATACTACAGTGACTCTGCTGTCTATTACCACAAATGCATGGAAGAGAGATAGAATCTTGATATAGTTACTGACATCACCAAGATCATCCTAAGGAAGATCCTGATACACATTATCATCTGATTGTTTGTGGGAGTGGCGGGTGGGGGTGTGTGTATGTGTGGACACTAGGGCTTGAACTTTGGGCCTGGACACTGCCCCTGAGCTTCTTTTGCTCAAGGATTGCACTATAGCTCTTAAGCCACAGCACAACTTCCAGGTTTTTTTGATATTTTTTGAGCCTCACAACTATTTACTTACAAGACAAACTTTAATTATGAGGTTATATGCTTTTAAAGATGATATACTATACTACTATGCAAATGCAACAAATATAAATGGGAAGCAAAAAGACACTCTAAGGACTATATAGGAGGTTCTTTGAAAGCCGTGAAATTATATCTAAAAAGGTGCTATTAGTGAATTAAATAGCAGTGCCAAATTTCTTGTACTGGTAAAAGAATGCAGTCAGTTATTTCTGTTTAAATGTCTAATGTTATTTTTCTAATTTTACTGTGTTTGTAATCCATGTTATTAATATTAATAGGAGTACAGGACTCAAGCTGAGCTGTTGAACCTGGAAAAGGTTTGAAAGGTTGAACACCACCTCAATAGTACATAGAAAGCTGAGATCTGTCCGTGGAAGAGTTAAAACACAGCTCTGGGGAGGGTTAATCTATTGCCCCCTTACATAGTGCTTTAAAGTTCTTGAAGCCTGGGAGGTAAAAGAGCTGACAACTTAACCTAGGAGGCTAGATAAAGTAGAACACATGTCTGGACTTTCCCTGGGTTGCAGTCTTCTTTCTCAAAACAATAAGGGAGCCAGTGTTTCTCACTCACCGTGGTGGCTCTGATTTTAATATCGATGCTTCATTTTTTCATGTATCCATGGTAACCTTCTCAGTGTGAATTCAAATAAATATGATTGCTTGTGTGACCTGGGGCCCAGGTGCCAGTGAGCCTTGGGATACAGGGTCCTCACTGATTTTGTTCTTTTTCTCTACACTTGTCTGTGTATTTTCTAATTTTCTTCAGCTTGGTATCCATTTGCACTGCTTTAGGTTGTGATTAGCAACAAATAAGACCAATCTTGAACTGTAAAACATTAAAGGCTTACAAATTTTCTTATCCCAGATGGCTTCAAACCACAATCCTCAGATCTAAGCCTTCTGAGTAGCTAGGATTACAAGCATGAGCCCCTAGCAACCAGCATGCATCTGAAGACTTGATGTCAGTGAGATCTTTCTTGGGAATGTCTGCACAACTCAGTCCTCTTCAGCTCTGTTCCTTCCTGTTGCTCAAGCAGAGCCAAACACTTTCACTCCTTTGTGTTCAAAATCCTGGAGGTTAGTGAACTGATTTGCCTACCATGTACCTCCGTTCCATAAATACAATAGTGGGTTTTACTACTTACCATCGATTAATTTTATTAACTAAATTAACTGGGATCCACACAGAGGTGACATTTACTTTTCTGGATTGCACACTGTACACCTAGATTTTACTTTATCTATAAAGTTAACATTACTAATCTTGTTTGAGGTTTCTTAGTTTCGCCATATTTATACCTTCTCATCACTCTTCCCCTTGCACAGAGGGAAGAACCATTTGCAATGGTGAAGAGTAAGTTTTCAGTCATTCTCGGAAAAGCTTAGTCAATGGATCCTGATTTCCAAGTACTGTGTAACTGGCCCTCAAAGTGTGGTCTTTAATCTCTTCTCAGCTTACACAAACGGCCATGTATATCTAAAAATGGCTATAGGAGATGAGTTCAAGAATTAGTTCCTAGTTATCAGTCAGGAATCCTTATTATCTGGTCACTGTGCATAAGTTTTTTTTGTTTTTTTGTTTGTTTTGTTTGAATAGATCAAGCAGTGCATACAATTAGTACCAGAATTAGACTTCTACATTTTTTTAACTCAAGGCTTGCATGCTCTCTTATTTGAACCACAGATCAACTTCTGCCCCACCTTCTTTTCATTTGGTGGTAAATAGGACAGAAAAGTACCACAGGAATCAAGGACACTACACAGTATCCTCAAATCTGAGGACTGTGGTTCACAGCCAGCCTGGGCAAGAAAATCTATGAGCCTCTTATCTCCAACTAATCAGCAAAAAGGCAGAAGTGGAGCTGTGGCTGAATTCGTACAGCAGCAACCTTGAGCATAAAAGAGTTAAGAAAAAGCTAAGAAAAAAAGGCTTAAAAAAAACTAAGTGTAAAACAGATCTAGTACTAAGACAACCACAAAATATATTTTTTAAAAAGTGGAAGTCAGCACAGTCTATTAAAAATGATAAAATGACCAAGAAACTGGTGTCTTACACTTGTAATTCTAGGTAATCAAAACACTGAAATTGAGGATCACCATTCCAAGCCAGGCAGGACAGGAAAACCATTGTGTGTGTGTGTGTGTGTGTGTGTGTGTGTGTGTGTGTATCTGTGTGTGTGTGTGTGTGTGTGTGTGTGTGTGTGTGTGTGTGTGCCTTTCTGGGATAGCAACTACAAGTTTTTGCTTGATCATTTCTGGTTTTTTGGAGGTTAATTTGAGATGAGTCTGATTATCTTGCCCATGTAAATGTAACTCCTGTATACGGTATTTTCATAATAAAAAATATGTGAAAAAAAGAGTCTCATGGACTTTCCTTGCCCCCTGACGTTGAATCACAATTAGCACAATTCAGGACCCTGTGGGAATCCCTATACTTACCTCCTACTAACCACTAAAACCAAAAAGTGAACCAAAGTGAAACTATGGCTAAAGTTTTAGAGCATGCTATCCTTAAGCAAGATTGGCGAGGTCCTCAAAACAAGCCAGAGAACCAACAAATAAACAAATAAATGTATGTGAAGAAGAAAAGAGCAAATTAGTTTTTAAAATATAGAGTCATACCTTTAATCCATTCTGAAATCTAAAGATCACAGTTCAAAGCCAGCCTTTGCAGGAAAGCCCAACTAAATTCTTTTTGAGTGTGATAGACATGGGTTTGAACTTGAGGGATTTGCTCAAGTTTAAAACTATTACTTCCTGTCTCATGTAGTTAATTGGAGATGAGATTGATGGACTTTCCAGCTCAGGCTGACTTCAAACTGTCCAGAACCTTCATCATAAAAGAGTGTTGAATCTTGTCAAATGTTTTTTCTGCATCTATTGAGATAACCATGTGGTTACTATCCTTGCTCCTGTTATGTGATGAATTATATTAATTGATATGCATATATTGAAACAGCTTTGCATCCCTGAAATGAATCCTGTTTGATCGTGATGTAAGATTTTTTGAAGTCGATTGGGCAAAATATCATTGAGGAGTTCTGCATCAATGTTCATTAAAGAAATGGGTCTATAGTTCTCTTTCTTTGATGAGTCCCTGCCTGGTTTTGGGATGAGGGTGATGATGGCTTCATAGAATGAGTTCGGTAGTGAACTTTCTCTTTCAAATTTATTGACGATTTGGAGGAGTATTGTTGTGAGCTCTGCTTTGAAGGCCTTGTAGAATTCTGCTGTAAAGCCATCTGGTCCTCAACTTTTCTTAGATGGGAGGTCTCTTAGTGCTGTTTCTATTTCAATGCTTGATATAGGTCTGTTAAGATGGTATAATTCATCTTGATTTAGTTTTGGAATGGCAATATTTGCGAGGAAAAGGTCCCTTTCTGCCAAGTTCACAAACTTATTAGCATAAAGTTTTGAGAAGTATTCCCTTATTATGTTTTGAATCTTGGGTTTTTATGTGGTGAAGTTTCCATTCTCATCCCTGAGTTTATTCATTTGGGTGTGTTCTCTTCTTTTTTCTGATAAGATTTGCTAATGGTCTCTCTATGTTGTTATTTTTTTCAAAGAACCAACTCTTCGTTTTGTTGATTTTTTTCTATGTTTTTTTTTTTTTGGAGTCTAATTCATTTAATTCTGCTTTAATTTTAATTATTTCTTTCTGTCTACTGGATTGGGTTTATCTTGCTGATCTTTTTCAAGGAGGTTCAGATGTCACATTAAACTGTTAGTTTCAGAGCTCTCCAATTTGTTGATATAGGAACTCAGAGCTATAAACTTGCCCCTGATTACTGCCTTTGCTGTGTCCCAGCAGAGCTGGTAATTTATGTCTTCATTTTTGTCGAATATCATGAACATTTGAATTTCCTTTCTAATCTCTTCCATGACCCACTGGTGATTCAGCAGTGTATTGTGCAGCCTACATGTGTTACAGAACTTTCTTTGGTGGCTTTTGGTGTTGAGTTCTAATTTTCTTCCCTTGTGGTCTGAGAGAATGCAAGATAAAACTTCAATGTTTCTGAATTTGGACAAGTTTGCTTTGTAGCCTTAAATGTGGTCTATTTTGGAAAATGTTCCAAGTGCTGCTGAGAAAAACGTGTATTCTGATGCTGCTGGGTGAAATATTCAGTAAATGTCTGTGCAGTTGTTTAGGTCTGTGGTTTCTCTGTTGAGTTTTTGCCGAGTTGATCTATCTAGTGTGGAAAGTGGTGTGTTAAAGTGCTCAGCAATTAATGTCTTTGGATCTATGTGGGATTTGGGGGAAAGTAGTGTTTCTTGGATAAATTTGGGTGTTCTGTTGCTTGGCAAATAGATATTTAGAATTGTAATATCCTCCCGAAGGAGAGATTCCTTAATTTGTATGTAGCAATCTTCTTTGTCACTTCTCACTAATTTTAATTTGAAGTCTATTTTATCCGATATTAGGATTGCAACTCCCGCCTCTTCATGAGGGCCCTTTGCTTGGTAGATTTTGTTCCAGCCTTTCACATTGAAAATGTGTTTGCTTTTATGGGCAAGATGTGGTTCCTGAAGACAGCAGATAGTAAGATCTTGCCTTTTAATCCAACTAGACAGTCTATGTCGCTTAATTGGAGAGTTAAGTCCCTTAATGTTGAGAGATAGTACTGAGAGGTTTTGGGAGTTCCTGCCATTTTGTCTACCTTCTTTGGTGTTACAACAACTGGTTTCTTCCTATGGTTCTTGGATTCTCAGTTTGGATGACGTTTCTTGGCCTTTATTGTAGTCTTATTGGTTTTCTATGTGTAGGACATCTTTAAGAATCTTTTGGAAGGCTGGTTTGGTGGAGATATATTGTTTCAATTTTTCTTTGCTATAAAAACTTCTGTTTTTATTGACCAACTGGTGAAAGTGCCATCTTGGCATCTTGAGAGCTCAGCTGCTATTTCCCACCAACTTGATTTTGCACCACCTAAACTTGATTATTTGTGTATATGCCTATATATGTATGTCTGTGTCTGTGTCAACTTTTTATCTGGCATTGTAATAAGGTTATTTGGCTTAAATTGTCTGAGATCCCTGAAGTTTGTTTAGTTTGGATTCATAGTTCAGCGATAGCCAGTCTACATGCAGTCCAGATCCAGTCCATCTCCTCCAACCTCTAAGACAGGCCTCACTCCTTCCTAGACCATCCTGACTACCTCTACCATGGTAAAACTAGACTGGAGTCTTGGGAGTCCCCATCACATGCAGCTGATTTCCTGGTGAAAAACTGCTTTGGATTTGTAGAAGCTAAGGCTCTTTCTGTAATGTTGATTAACTTAATAATTGTTAGGGTTATCAGAAAGAAAGCAATACTATATCTGTGCTAAAATTCTCATCACATCCAACGAGTTTTGTCATTTCAGAATATGTGTTGATCAATTCTTGATAAGAACCAGGTAAACTACTTATTCTACTTGATCTCCTTGTTGCTTTAATTGGAAATAATAAAAAGCCCTCATGGCAAAAATTGCAGTTCAAAGCCAGCCCGGGCTGAAAAATCCCTAAGACTCCATCTCCCAACAAACCTGCATAGATTCAGGCTGGAAGCATAGCTCAAGACTCTCATCTCTAACCAGCAAACACTGCAAGTGGTACTGTAACTCAATGTGGTTCAGTGCTGACCTTGAGCAGTAGTGCTCAGGGACAGTGCCCAGGCCTTGAGATAAAACCTCTTTGAATACCAACTGGGGCAAGCCATCCCAGCAACGAGCACCTAGCCTCAGCCAGAGGGGAACAAAGATCATGGAGAGGAGTAAGAAACGATGTCACATCAGCAACTTTGTGCCTGCCCTTTCAAAATTAACTAGAGCTGGGAGGTCAGTAGAAGTAAAAGCTTGCCCATCCAATGTCTATACCTGTCTACCTATTGACTAAACAGGAATTTATACTCTTGTCTTTGTCACCGGACTTCTCTACCTTGTCACCAGATGTCAGAAGTAGCTGTGGACATTTCTACCAACATTTTCAGTCCCCAGTCCTTCCTCTTGCCATTTATTTGCTCTCTAGTATTATTTTTCCAGCCCTTTAATGCTCATGAGACTTTTCCAGACTTCAACTAAGGACTCATGCCACCAAGGGACACCTGCTGCTCACTGCCTTCTCTGGGAGGGGGCCAAATTCCAGCCTTTTACCACTATTGTCAATGCCCATTGTCAGCAGGAAATAGCGAGAGAGAATCCGTGCCCTATTTCATGATTATTAAAAGGCTGGAATGTAAGGTCCGCTCCAGGATAGCTAGCAGACTCTACCCTCCTCGCAGCAAAGTCTCCACCCAGTACCTGCATTACCTAGGCAACTGGGACACCTTGAAGAGGTCACATCTGCATCCGCTGAGGTCACATCTAAATTTGATGTGGCCACACATTTCTCGCCCATACCCTAGATAAGGCTTAGCCCAGGCCCAGATGCCCTCTCGCTGATCATTGCTAGCTATTTTCTAGCTCTTTCCTCTCTCTTTCCCAGCTCTCTCCCTTTCCCAGGCGTTTCCCAGCCACGTGAAGTGCCACCCTTGCCTGATCCCAGCAGGTCTACTGAATAAACCTAGCCCTTACCTGAAAAAAAAAAAAGCCTTCGTTTTTATTTGACCTTCAGTTTTGAAGGTAAGTTTAGCTGGGTAAAGTATTCGTGGTTCATAATTGTTTGTCTTTAGGGCATGGCATACATCATTCCAGGCTCTTCTTGCTTTGATTGTCTCCACTGTGAAATCTGAGTTGATTCTATGTGGTTTCCCTTTATAGGTGATTGCTCTTTTCGCCTTGACAGCTTTAAGGATCTTTACCTTGGTCTGAATTGATCCTGTGTGGATTATAATGTGATGGTGGGATGTCTTATCCTGGTCTGGTCTATTTGGAGTTCCAAAAGCTTCTTGTATCTGAATAGGCCTATCTCTTTTCATGTTTGGGAAGTTCTCTGCTAAGATCCTGTTAAACAAATTTCCTAGACCATTAACTTCTGTCTCTAGATGCTCATCTACACCCATTATCCTCAGATTAGGACTTCTGATGGTGTCTTCCAAATGTTGAATAAATCTATCATATTTCTTGGATTTGTCTTGGATGTTGTATGTTCTTTATAATATCTAGGCTGTCTTCAATCCCCGAGATTTGATGTTCTGCATGGTCTAACCTACTATCAAGACTTTCTTCTTTGTTTTTTTATTTCTTTTCCATCTAGTTGGTCTGCTTCATTTTTGGTGCTTTGATTTAGATCTTGTATGAACTTCTTTACTTCCTTAATTTGGTGTTCAGTGTTTATTCTCAAATCATTTAGTTGATGGGTTGTGGTTTGCTTGGACTCCCATTCCTTCAGTTGGGTTCCATTCAGCATTCCTTTTGTGTTCTCCCTGACTTCTTTCAGCTCTCTGTTTATGGATTCCATGAATGCCTTTAGTGATCTTTCTGTATTCTCATCCTGCTCTCTCAATTCCTGTATTACTCTTTGATTAGTTCCTCACGTTCACACAATTCCTGTAGTTTTCTTTAAGTATTCTCAGCCTGCTCACACCATTCCTGACTTTCTCTTTGACTGATCTCAGCCTGCTCATGCCATTCTTTATTTCTCTTTGAGTGTTCTCAAGTTGCTCACATGCAATTCATGTATCAATCTTTGAGTAGCTTCCTCTGGGTCAAGATATTCCTGTATTGACCTTTGATTTGCCTCCTCTCTCTCCCTATCACGCTCAAACAGAGTCCTTTACAGGTTTTCAATCTTTTCATTTGCCATGATTACCAGTAGTGCTTGTAGAGCTTTTTGGGAAGTCTTCTCTGGATTATTCATTATCTGTTCTGTCCCTGGATTATCATGAGTGGGAGATCAGATACCTGGACCTGCCATTTTTCTTGTGCTTTTCCTAATTGCTCTGCCCATATGGGATGAAAGTAAGACCAGTTTTGTGCTAGAACACTAACTTAAGAAAAGCATCAACCAAAGTCTATAGTTGCACAGTCAAAATCGGCAGATAAAATCTAGTTCAACAAATATACCTATTCAACATCAAAGAACTATGTATTAATGGGCCTCGAACTGCAAGTAAGAATTTGGCAAACCAGAAATTATTAGGTTTAGGAAGAGATGTTGGTTAAAATAGGAATAGAGGGATGTGGAAAGCAGAGGGAGAGTTAAATAAGTCCTAATCTCAAAGCAGGAAATTGGTTGGATAGAATGATAATAGAGAGAGAGAGAGAGAAAAAGAAGAAAGACAAAGAAAAAGAGAGTCAAGAAAAAATAGAAAAGCAAACATTAAAAATTAAAAAGTGGAACACGTAAATATGTGCAAATTTAAAATCGTAATATTCAGAGAAGAATGTGGATAGAATAAGAGAAGGGGAAAGATATAAAGGAGATGTGAAAAAAAACTTAAATATAAAAATGCTTAAAATATTATATAGGTATAAAAAGGTAGTACTGCTATTAAGGAATTTAAGTCTAAGGAGTTTTGAATTGACTAATAAATTTTTGGATTAAGTATGTACACAATGGGGGATAAGGTCTAATAATCGACTCCAGGTATATCTGAGGATGAGCAAAACAGCAATTAAGTTACGCAAAGAAGAACAAAAGAAAGTAAGGTGAAAAGAATGAGGAATGACATAAAAGAATCAAAATGTCAGTGCAGATAAACAAAAAAAAAAATTTAAAGAAAATAAGCTCACACACATATACCCCTAAAATAAAAATTATAAGAGGAAGAAAAAAAAGTTAATAGAAATCAATGTTTTTGAAAAGTTAGAAATTAAAAATTAAAAAAGTTTTAGAAGCCGGGCTCACGCCTGTAATCCTAGCTAGTCAGGAGGCTGAGATCTGAGGATCGTGGTTCAAAGCCAGCCCGGGCAGGAGAGACCTTGAGACTCCTATCTCCAATAAAACCACCAGAAAACCGGAAGTGGCACTGTAGCTCAAGTGGTAGAGCGCTCGCCTTGAGCTGAAGAGCTGAGGGTCAGCGCCCAGGCCCAGAGTTCAAGACCCATGACCGACAAAAAAAAAAAAAAAAAAAGTTTTAGAAAAAAATATTTATAACAGGTACAAAAAATTAAGGTAGGTGAAAGTGAAATTGCATTATTCAATGGTTTCCTAAGGTTTCTGGGTATTTTATGATGAATTGGAAGAGAATACACCAGTGAAAAAAGAAAAAAATAAACTGAAGGGATTAATACTTTTAAGGAACCAAAATGCATATGCTTGTGTCTCTCACACCTACCAAACACCCTCAGGCCACCTTTTCCTTACTTTTCCCTTCTCAGCATTTAAGACTACCAGCACGTATCCTGGGACTTACCTTGCTCTTGCCGACCACAACTTGGAGAGTACTATGCACCCAGCCAGCACCACAGCCGCTGCTAACACCTCCAAATCATGCTCCCAATGCCTGGGGAATACTTCCCCCTGCGAGGTGGGTCTGGCCATGTATACTTCTTGGTCCTGCTTCTTCTTCGATCTGATGCAGCTGGGGTCTGGTTTGTTGAGTTTGGGCACCAACCGGTGGTTTAAAAGTTGGCTGACCATAGTCACTGGAGTGATGTTGGCTTGGAAAAGGAGACTGCCTTTGTGTTTTTGAAGATCTGACCATCTGAGAGGTACTGAGTGCCAAGTACCCTCCCACACTATCCCGAGGTCAGGGGTCATTCAAGCCACTGACTTGGCAAGGCCCAAATGGGCAGAACAGGGCTGTCCAGGCCAGTAGCATAGTGTTTGTGAGGATGCTTTGTTATATGAATGGGACAGGAAAAGGTGAGGGAGGACTAACTAGCAAATGCAAAGGCCTTAACAAATTTTAGTAATCCAAGAAAAGAAAAAGAAAAAAGCTGCAAAAAAAGGGAGGCCAAGTTAATTGGAATGTGGCTTAGTGGTAGAGTGCTTGCCTAGCATGCATGAAGCCCTGGGTTCGATTCCTCAGTGCCACATACACAGAAAAAGCCAGACGTGATGCTGTGGCTCAAGTGGTAGAGTACATTCCTTAAGTAAATGAAGCACAGGGACAGTGCCCAGACATTGAGTTTAAGCCCTAGGACTTGCACAAAAAAATGGGGGGGGGGCCTGCAAAAAGATAAGATGAGGTCTGGGATTTGGACACCATGTCTTGTCAGGCTTATGAGATGGGATAAAATTTTCTTTTTATTTTCTCTCTGTGTGTGTGTGTGTGTGTATGCGTATGCGTATGCGTGGTTAAATGGCGATGAATCTCAGATTTTCTTACCCAAGCTTGTCTTGAACTATGATCCCTAAACCTTAGGCTCCTGAGTAGCTAGGATTATAGGCATTAGCAACCTGCACCCAGCTCAGGATAGTTTTAACTCTTAATATGGAACTTAATGGGAAATGGCAGTATTGTTTCTAAGCAGAAGAGTAAGATGCTTTGATTTGTGGTTTTTAAGATGACCCCCCCGACTCTTCCCTCATCAAAATATGCATCTCATTATTTATCCTTCAGCAATGTAAATGTGTGAAGTCTGGACTTGGGGAGCTAGAAAGGCATAAGGTTATAAATATAAGGAAAATGGAACATTTCAAAGGTAAAGAGAATTGTATTTTTTTTTTTTTGTCAGTCATGGGGCTTGAAGTCTGGGCCTGGGTGCTGTTCCTCAGCTCTTCAGCTCAAGGCGAGCACTCTACCATTTGAGATACATAACCAGTTCCAGTTTTCTGATGGTTTACTGGAGATAAGAGTTTCATGGACTTTCCTGCCTGGGCTGGCTTTGAACCGTGATCCTGAGATCTCAGCCTCCTGAGTAGCTAGGATCATAGGCGTGAGCCACTGGCACCCGGTGAGAATTGGATTATCGAAGAATCCAAACATGTGGCTGGGTATGAAACTCGGTGGTTACATATCTTGCCTAGCATGTGCTAGACAGAAAGAGAGCACAGAGAAAAAAAGAAAAAAAAAAAAAAAACAAGAAAAATGGAGACAGAAGAGTAGAAAAAGAGAATACATGTTTTCTACTGATTCAGTGTTTTCAGAAGAGCCATCATAAGAAATAAACCTTCCCCAGAAATTTTGTTTACTTTTATGTTTTTGTTTCTGTCAGGTGAGGAAATTGAACCCAGCCTGGTTATTTAGGGATAAATCTCTGATTTGTCTGCCGGGCTGGCTTCAAGTCTGGATCCTCAGATCTCAACTTCCTTAGGTAGTTAGGTTCATAGGCTTGACCACTCTAGCTCTGGCCTCTTAACCTTCTGTTTTATCTAGTAGCTACTACCTTCCTCTTACCTCATTTCTGGGGCTTGAACCCAGGGCCTGGGTATTGCTCTTGGGCTTTTTTGTTCTAGCCTAGGGCCCAGCCACTTGAACGACAGCTCCACTTCCACTTATGTGTGTGTGTGGTGTGTGTGTGTGTGTGTGTGTGTGTGTGTGTGTAATTCAAGATAAGAGTCTCACAGGTGAAAAGCTATTTAAAGAGAACAGTAAAACAAATGTAGTTAAACCATTGTGTCAGAACAGGAGCTCAAAAGATCACACAATTTAAGCAAGGAAAGGGATTATAATGATAATCAGCAACCAAATCAGAAAACTAACACTACTGGAGCACATCAGCCCTAATTAGTGACTTAGGTGCAGGTGCCACCAAAGACTCCACCAGACTTCTAAATCCATGTCAACAAGTAGGTTTGTGCACTCTTGCAATACTCTGGTTCCTTATCATTATGTCATCTAAATCTCCTGAAGAATCATTGGGGCTAAACTGGAACTTTTAAAATTTCATATGTGTATGTATATTGCACATACACCTATAATGAGACTTAAACTAAGGGCCTCCCACTCTAGCTTGGATTTTGGTACTTAACCACTTGTTCCATACCTCAACTTTTACCTTTTCACTGGTTAATTGAAGCTAAAAGTCTAACGGAATTTCCTGACCAAGGTAGCTCAGAACCATGATCCTCAGATCTCAGCCTCCTGAGTAGCTAGGATTACAGGTGTGAGCACTACTGCCAGGCTTCTAAACTAGAATATTAAGCTCATCTCATAGATAGTGAAAATCACCCATAAACTTTTTTTTTTATGCTGGGTTTGAACTTTGTGCCTGGAATCTGTCTCTGATCTGCTTTGCTCAGGATAGTGCTCTCCCTACAGGGTAATTTTTTTTAAAGTTTTTTCATAAGGTCTTGATAACAAAGTCCTCCCCTTGAAGAAAATGTGCTGGATTCGTGGACAGAGACTATGACTTTCACCTTCCTTAGATTTAACATAGTAGCAGATAAACAGAGACACTAAATAAATGCTTCTTGATACCAGTTCCATTTTGTGTTGATTTTGTTAAACCTAAGTCATTTTATGAATCTCAGTTTGGAAGGAAACCATCTTGCACGGTACTTCAAGTGCAGAAAACCTTATAGGCAAATCAACAATATCAGGCTAGGTTCTCAAACAGAAGTTGAGGTTGAAGCACAGACACTTCACCAGCTGGGCCATTTAGAGATGAGGCAGAAGATCTTGCTGGGATACCAACCTGGCCGATGTCTTTCTCAACCATAGTGTCTGGTTCCCATCTGTTTCCTAAGCTAAACCTGCACAGACATACCCTTTGAAGAAAATCTCTTTGCAATGAACTATATACTTGGGTTAATTTGCCAATAACCATGTAAGAAACAGTGGCCTCATCTTGAAAAAAACTGGCAAGGATCACCTTAAGTAGGTGACCAAAGATACACCCAGGCAATGAGACATCAGAAACTGATATGAGGTACTGAGTTTTCTCATTCAGTCATAAAATTAGGCATAAACAAACAAACAAACAAACTAATATCAGCCTAGCTGGGTCTCAGTGGCTCACCCATGGAACCCTAGCCACTCAGGAGGCTCAGATCTGAGGATATTGCTCCAAATCCAGCCCAGAGAGGAAAGTCTGTGACATTCTTATCTCCAGTGAACACCAGAAAATTGGAAGTGGTGTTTTAGCTCCAAGTGGTAGAGTGATAGCCTAGAACTAGCTCAAGGATAGCAACCAGGCCCTAAGTTCAAGCCCCAGGACAATCCAAAATAAAAAAACACTCACCTAAGTCATACTGGGAGGCTTCCCAAAAGATAAGTAGCTGCCCTTTCCAAAAGTGTCAAGCTCATTCTAAAGAAAAGACAGTGGAAATGTCACATACTGGAGGAGGCAGAGGAGGTCTGACAAATCAAGGATGGAGCCTGAGTGGGGGTGCCACTTCTGAGGCTTCAACTCAAGTCCTGGGCGCTGTCCCTTAGCTTTTTCGCTCAAGGCTGGCACTCTACCACTTGAGCCACAGCTTTACTTCATGCTTTTTGATGGTTTGATGGAGAGAAGAGACTCACAGACTTTTCTGCCCAGGCTAGCTTTGAAACTCAGTCCTAAGATCTCAGCTTGCTGAACAGTTAGGATTACAAGCATGACCCAACAGCGACAGCTGTACTTTCTGTTTTATCTTACAATAAGAATAAAAAGATTGTGTCTAAAATACATACTTGGGAGGGAGCAAGGGAGAGCTCTGCTTGTACTATTGACTCTAGCCGTTTTTGTCTTGTGCTACAGCTGCAGGGCAGGGCACATGGTCAGGGTGTGGTTCAGGCACAGGCTCAGCCTGCCTAAAACACGGAGGTAAAAATGAGGTGTACCTAGTACTGGCAATAGCTAGTGGTCTTGTTTGGCCTTCTAGTGTAGAGAACAGAAGGAAGTAAAATGAGGAAATAATATTTGAGGGCACAGTATGTATATCACATTATGTCATGACAACATATTTGTTCTTAACCTGTAGGCAAAAGAGAAAAGGTACATGCTTCTTATCAAGGATTAATATCACCTCAGCAGTCACTTCTCATTCCTCTTTACAAACAAATCCTGATTTTGTCCCATCATTCATACTGTTGGTTTCTGTGTTTACATAGGATGTCTGGTGCTGCAATAGCCAACTTGTGACGATGAACTTTAGCTGGGGAGAATATACCCAATATGGTCAATTCAAAAGATGGTAGGAATATAAATATAAGAAGACAAGCTGGGTGCCAGTGGCTCATGCCTGTAATCCTAGCTACTCAGGAGGCTAAGATTTGAGGATCACGGTTCAAAGCCAGCCCGGGCAGCCAGGCCCAGAGTTCAAGCCCCATGACCGACAAAAAAGAAAAAAGAAAAAAAAAAAGAAGACAGTACTGAGCCACTGAATTAATGAATTCTACAGTTACCCTTGTGTCATGGTTATTATTATGTGAAATAATAAATCTTCCTATGACTGAAATGAGTTGGGCCTTCTATTAATTATACCTAAAAGCAGCCAAAATTATGCATGAGTCCTAAAGGAAAATAAAAGGCACCTAGAAGTAATATGAGAAGAAAAAGATAGGTGAAAAATAAAATAAAGACTAAAATGCATTAGGTGCATAGGGCCCTAAAAAATTCTGCCAGGTCGGCAGAAACTCGCCTGGAGTATCAGAAGCTAGCTCCAATTTACATGTAATCATCTAAGTCTATCTGCTATCAAGTTCTTAGAGGCAGTGATCTCTGGGAAGAGGAAGAAAAATGAAAAGGAAATAAAATTGAACAACTGTCTGTGGAGAAACCAGCTGTACATGATCAATTTCCTTCCATGGAATCTCTATTTATCTGAAGGGAATTTCTTCATCAGAAGAAGGTATATGAGGAGGAGACAGGGCAGGGAAGCTTAGCGACGGACAGTGACTCATCTGGGATGGAAGCAAGAGCTAGCATGTGGCAGACACTGAGCCCAAAGCTGAGTCTGACTCTGGATCCAGAACCTTCCCAATGCACTGTCATTCCAGAACTGAAAGCCAAGCTGCAAAGCCACCAAGAGCTGCTTCTAAGCCATTCTGAACACAACCTGGTATTTCTGCTATCAGTAATAAGGGATAGTGAAACCAGGGTGGGCCACTGTCCTCTGTTCCTCCCCAAATGGCCATCACCTGAGAGAAAGTACCCACATTCACACATGAGTCTTACCAGAAACTCCAGGTATAGTCGAGCAGAGCACTTGAAAGCAGGAGCCCAAGAAGGAAAGCAGATGGCCTGCATCTAAATCCAAGAAATGTAACTCACTGAATTGTCACTGTGGCCAGGCCTGAGCTTTTCTAGCCAGTCCCTTAGACTCTAGCCTGATGACAGTATCTATTAGGATGAGATCATATAAAACATGGATGAAGGCCCCATCTGACTGTCACTGCCATTAAGAACAGTATTGTAGAATGGGTGCCAGTGGCTCATGCCTATAATCGTAATCAGGAGGCAGAGATCTGAGGACCTCGTTTTGAAGCTAGCCTAAGCAGGAAAGTCAATGAGGCTCCTTATCTCCAATAAAGCAACAAAAAAAGCCAGAAGTAGAGCTGTGACTCAAGTAGCAGAGTGATAACCTAGAGCAAAAAGCTGAGGGACAACTTCTGGGGTGGGAGTGGGAGGAAGACTTACAACAAGGTCCTCTAGGACAGGTACTCTCGCTTTTGCCCATTTCCTTCAGAGCACTGTAGAGCTCCACCTTACTGACTTGCCTCTTCCTATTTTAACACAAGATATTCACTTGGCCAGTTTTCCAGGGCTACCTGGATATCTTGTAGCCTCCACAGCGAAGAAGCTTTTTCTCTGGGATTTAACCAAGGTGCCAATACTGTCTGTGATTGGTTAACTGTGCACATTCCAGAATCAAGGATACCTGGGTCCATCTGGCTTGGCAATCTATTGTTGTGGTTTTCAGCATATTGTTCAACACCTCTGTTTTCTTGCAATAGTTCTTACTCATGGGTCATAACGGTCACAATTAAACAACTAATAGGGTTACTTGTGTACACACACACACCATGCACACTGCAACAGTACTACAAAGGAAACAAGGCAACTCAACAGGGAGTTTCAGGACTCAACATCTACCACAGTCTAAGTATTTCCTGCTTCTTAAGTAACTATTAATATTATTCCTATTTTGGCGCCAGTACTGGAGAGTGAACTCAGAGCTGGGGCACCGAGTCCCACTCAGCTGGGGATTGACCTATCCCTTAGCTTTATCTGCTCGAGGCTAATGCTCTACCGTTTGAGCCACACCTCCTATTCTGGCTTTTTGAGGTTAATTGGAGATAAAGACCATCCCAGACTTTTCTTTCCAGGCTGCTTCAAACCAGGACGCTCAGATCTCAGACTCCTGAATTGCTAAGATTACAGTTCTGAGGCACCCGCACCTGGCTGCAATCTTTTTTTTTTTTTTTACCTTGAATGTTTTTTATATCTCTTAGATATGGAGATCAGTAACCTCTGCTGCCCTCATTTTTCTTAGCTGTATTTTCTTTTTCTGAGCTCCTTCCTTAAATGATTACTTTTATTTATTTATTTTTTATTTATTGTTTATATTTTGTCAGTCATGGGGCTTGAATTCTGGGCTTGGGTGCTATCCCTCAGCTCTTCAGCTCAAGGCGAGTGATCTACCTCACCACTTCCGGTTTTCTAGTGGTTTGTTGCAGATAAGAGTCTCACAAACTTTCCTGCCCAGGCTGGCTTTCAACCAGATCTCAGCCTCCTGAGTAGCTAGAATTACAGGTGTGAGCCACCAGTACCTGGCCCTAAAACGATTTTTGTAGGAACTTCATTCCTTATCTGGTAAGAGGAACAATAATTTCACCTACTAATAAGTAGATTGTCACAGATAGCAGTCTGAGTATGAAACCTGGCATATAATAACTGCTTACTAAAACAAGGGCAGAAAGAGAGGGGGCCAATGAATGGGGCCCCAGGAGTACAAGGCATCTCTTCCCTGATCACACTAAGAGCTCCCTGAAGACAGGGATAGAATCCTCAGATTTATTACCCCACATGGACAATAGGCTGATTCTATACATGACTGATGTCACAGAGACCTTAGTACCTAGGGTAGCTCCTCTGTGCCAGGACAGGAAGGAAGGAAGAGGACAGGGTGCCTCATAGAAAGGCATCTCTTGAAGCAGCTCACCAGGTGACAAAATGAAGACAAGAGTGTAATGAGGAGACCATCACATCATCTGGAAGCTTCTCCCACCAGACGTTAAGACTCCAAATATCAGCTCTGACTTTTACCAATCTTGAGATTGCTCCTCATGGGCCTCAGTTTCCTCATCTGTACAAGGTGGAAAATTATTGTCTTGATCAAATACGAGGACAGGGGGCCCTTGTTCCATAGAAAGGGCCAGCTACTAGTGTTTCATACCTGAAATCCTAGCTACTCAGGAGGCTGAGATCTGAGGATTATGGTTTTCAACAAGCTCAGAAAGAAAGGTAAGACCTTGAGTCACATAACTCCAAATAACCACCAAAAAAGCAGATGTGGAGCTGGGACTCATGTGGTAGAACACTAGCCTTGAGGGAAAACAAACAAACGAAATCAAACAAAAAATCTCCTGGCATTGAATGTAAGACCTAGGCCTGCATTCAAGCCATACGACCAGCAAGAAGAATAAAAAGAGGGAAAAAAAAAACTCTCCTCAAACAAGAACACAACCTAAGAGGCTTTCAGCTGAATGCAACTAAAATAAAAATGGAAGAGCCAATTGTTTCCTGAGGATGACTATTTCTGAGGCCAATTTCATTTTCAAGTGATAAAAAAAAATGAGTCCCCAAAGCAGCCTACGTACAGCCTAGAGTCCAGAAGAGAGGGAACGCACCCAACTTGAACTTTGTGGAAGCTCCACAGACACTTGTGGCACTTAATCAGAGCAATAATCAGAGCGATAATCCAAATAATGATCAAGATAAAGTGTGGCAGAGGGGAGGAGGG
Organism: Dipodomys spectabilis; assembly: GCF_019054845.1. NCBI lineage: Eukaryota > Metazoa > Chordata > Mammalia > Rodentia > Heteromyidae > Dipodomys > Dipodomys spectabilis. The sequence continues at coordinate 1,453,970 of NW_024870689.1, forward strand.
AGATGTAGGTGGAAAGGAATAGCTCTTGTTTTTTTGTTTTTTTTGTTTTTATTCCTCAAGGAAAACTTCTGCATAGAATAGATTAATTCCATCTACATATTAATGTGGATTACTAATTAATGACTTGAAAATGCTTTCAACACAAAATGCTAGGCAAATGCTTAAAAATAACGAGTCTCTGGATATGTCTCCAAAAGAAATATGCTAGCTTCCTTAATTTTATCTCCCTTTTGTAACATTTAAAATGTTATGGTTTGAAGGAAATGGAAGGGAACTATGGAAATTCACTTAAAGCACAAAATCAGGAAATTGGAAAGCCTTCTCAGGTAACTAACTTTCTTGGAGCCCCTATGAACACTCTCACTGCACATTCCCCAGTGCACTAAGAGCGCTGTTGCACATATCTGAGCTGCAGTTCATTCTTAGGATGCTTAAGCACAGATCATGTCTTGTGTGTCTTCATAGCCCTGACACACAACACTGTACCAGGTGCACAGCAAACAGCCAATAATGTATTACATCACCAGGCCTTCTCAAAAGAGATGGGCATGCCTAGATACTCAGGAAGCTGAGATCTGATGATAGAAGTTCAAATCCAGGGCTGGGAAGGTGGTTCAGTGGTAGAGTTCTTGCCTTGCATGCCTGAGGCCCTGGGTTCGATTCCTCCGCACCACATAAGCAAAAAGAAAAAAGCCGGAAGTGGCACTGTGGCTCAAGTGGTAGAGTGCTAGCCTTGAACTGAAGAGCTAAGGGACAGCGCCCAGGCCCAGAGTTCAGGCCCCACGACCGGACCCCAAAAAAAACACAAAACAAAACAAAAAAGAAGGTCAAATCCAGCACAAACAGAAACATCAATGAGGCCCTTATCTCTAATGAATCAGCAAAACCTCAAATTGGAGGTATAGCTTAAGTGGTACAGCACAAGCCTTGAATGAAAAAAGCTAAGGGACAGCACCGAGGCACTGAGTTCAAGCTCTAGTACTGGCACAGAAAGAGACAAATGGGGGATAGGGGAGGAGTAAAGTTTAAAAAAGGATGAAAAAAAGAGATTCTTGACATTGGAGAACTATGAAGGCCCATGGACTAGGTGATCAAGGTCAAAATGACCATAAAATTACATCAACTTTGTGCTAAGAATGACATATACTTCTCTAGTTTTCTTCTCCCAAACCCATGAACTTCCATCTAAAATTGAAAACACACGAGATGAATACCAATAGATTCTAAGGCATGTCTGACTAGGGCTCCTCAAACCATCCAAGCTGCCCCCAAACAAGGGCAGTGTCAGAAGCTGTCACAGCCAAGAGGAGCCCAAGGTGCCATAGCAACTCAGTGTGAAGAGGTTTCCTGGGAGGATTTCACAGAAGTAGAAACAAGCCTGAGAAGACCAGAGCCCAGCTAAAATCTCAGACAGAGCAGGAACCCCAACCTTCCCTCAAATCCTCTTGATGAAGACATTCTCACTGACAAGGCCTATGTAAATTTGTCATTGAAATGCAAATCCTCCTTCTCTTGAACACAAGTCCTGTATAATTTGGCACTGAAGCACCTCATGGACCACAGAGCACCAGGTAGCAAGAGTCAAAATTGAGGCCCAAAGTGGGAACCAATGTGTTTCCAATTTCTAGTTTAGGATCTGGTGCTCTAGTGAGGTTGATGCTTCCACACTGGCCAGATCTAAACTTCTCCTTGCTATCCTGGACACACCAAGAACCAGTTTAGGACTCTTGAATAAATTTCTGTCAAATCCCAGCTTCTGGTCTTTGCTAGCATTGTGGCTGGTGTGGTGCAAGGACATATGTGTAGAAAGTGGTTTGGTATTTAGCTACATGTCCTTTTGCCATGGGTCACTATGCCAGGGCTACACAGAAAGTCCATCCTGGCAGGGTAAAGATCCAGACATAAACAAACAGCTTCCAAGGGGCTGGGAAGGTGGCTCAGTGGTAGAGTGCTTGCCTCACATGTATGAGGCCCTGGGTTCAATTCCTCAGCACCACATAAACAGAAAAAGCTAGAAGCGGCACAAATAGTAGAGTGCTGGCCTCAGCTGATGAGCTAAGGGACAGCGCCCAGGCCCAGAGTTCAAGCACAAAGACCAGAAAAAAATAAAAACCAGCAACAACAACAAAAACAGCTAACTAGGGTGTGTGGAAAAGGCAAAGTTCTGCCAGGCTGGCGAGATGGCTACACTTCCCCTGTGCGGGCCCCATCCATCAGCTTCCCTGAGGGATCTCATTTTCCAGCTCCTTGTAGGGCACATTTTCTAAATATGAACCTGTTTCTGATATGAGAATCAAAGTGCTCCAACTGCAGGATCATAAATACTCAAAAGTGACTGATAATAGCAGTGGCAGTTTGCAAAATGCCAATTGGATCAAGAAGTGGATGTCATAAAGACATTCCTTGCTCTCCCATAATCACAGAGGTATTGTGCAGGGTTTGGGGTTTTTTTTTTATTTTTTGTTTTCTGGTGGTTTTCTTTTTCTTTCTTTTTAATTGATGAGATCTTCTTTTAAGTAGGCTCACAGGGGCTCCCTGAGATTTCAGGTAGAACCTTGAAAATTACTTAAAAGAAGCCTATAATTCAAGCATACAAGCAAGTCAAAAATATGCTTAATTAGCCAGGCGCCAGTAGCTCATACCTGTAATCCTAGCTACTTAGGAGGCTGAGATCTGAGAATCATGGTTCAAAGCCAGCCCAGGCAGGAAAGACCTTGAGACACTTATCTCCAATAAACCACTAGAAAACCGGAAGTGGTGCTGTGGCTCAAGCCTTAGAGTGCTCGTCTTCAATGGAAGATTTGAGGGATAGTGCCCAGGCCCAGAGCCCCACGACCACCACCACCATCACCACTACCAAATATATATATGCTTAATGGCCAGATGCTAGCAGTTCATACCTGTAATCCTAGCTACTCAGGAGACTAAGATCTGAGAATTACAGTTCATAACCAACCCAGGCAGGAAAATCTATGAGACTCTTATGTCTAACTAGAAAGAAATGTAGAAAGTGGAGGTGCAGCTTTAGTGGTAGAGCACCAGCCCTCCATGAAAAAAGGTAAGTTTACCATTCTTGTACACATGAAAACATTCAGGTCCCAGGCCACTCAGCTATAGAAGGACAAACTGGGAGATGTGAATACAAGCTAACTTTAGAACTCAGGGCTTGGTTCTCACCCTGCTACACTCCCAGTCAAAGTGGACTAAAGAAAGATGGAGTACCTTAATAAAACCATCCCTATGGCCATGTATTGTGGCACTCAGGAAGCAGAGTCAAGAAGAATACTAAGAGTTTGAAGCCAACATGGGTTAGATAGACGAATCCTGTCTTAGAAAAACAATCCTTGTGCACAGGAGAAGCCTAAGGACTGTGGGAACCTGTCATTATTAGCTCAATGAACAAAAGGATAAACTTTTAGAAAATAGTCAAGATCCCTATATGAAACTGTGGACACAGAGGCCTAGCTTTGCCATAAACCATCTTTCTGGCCTTCATTCCCTTATCATTTAAATGGCCCAAATACCACCTTCTGGTTGTTAAGACAAGTTTCGTGAGATCACTTCTGTGAAAAGTTCTTTGAAAACCTCAAAATGCTGTATAAATTGTGTTATTAATGAGAATCCCTAAAAATTGTTTGAGTCTATTTGCTAAAATTCATTCTCTCAAGTCCCCATTACAGGGGCAGAAAAGAGGTGAAAAGAGATGAAAATAACTTGCCTAAAGTTCCAACACTGAGAAGGAATGTTATATACATGGCAGGAAGTCTGGAGTGTCATTTGCTCTTCCTGCATTCCAGTCCATCCTGTTCACCACTGTATTCACATGCAAATACACATACATCTCTTCAGCAAACAAAGGTGCTGGGCAAGTAATTGCTAGGTCTCAGAAGGAGGACACTAGCACTTCTAGTCTCAATACAACACTACTGTGACCTTTGACCCAGAGGAGAACTTCCAGCACTAGGAACACAACTCCTCCCTTACAGATAACATTGGGGAAAGCAGAGGGTCAGCAGCCCAGTACTGCCAACAATCTAAGGAAATAACTCCAAGTTCCTCGTACTTGCAGAATCCTACACACTAGACCATTTCCCACAGTCCACATCCCTCTATTTTCTGACATTCAGTAACATTGTGGAAGGATAAGTTACAGAATCCTAGAATCAGGGCTCATAGCAACTCATATCCTAAAGACTGCCTACTCTAACTCCTCCCATCTGGCATTCCAACTTCCTCCAGTTTCAATTCTGAATTCTTCGAAGGATGGGGAGCTCACTACTTCCAGGACCAGCTGACACTCCCCCAAACATACCCAGATGGCATGATACAGCAAGTACATAATGTAGCTGGGATGAGGCACATGGACCTTCCTCAGGACTAGCTACAGAGTAGAGGGGCCCAGTGCAAAGTGACAACACAGCACCTTTTTTTCAAATATTAATATTTTCCAGATAGCAAAAGGAGAAGTTTAAACTAAGAATAAGCCTTTTCATGTGTCATCCCTAGAAATTGAACTCAGGGCCTGGGCACTGCCCTGGAGCTTATTTTGCTCTAGGCTAGCACCCTAGCATTGAACCATAGCACCACTTCCAGCGTTTTGTTATTGTTGTTGTTGCTGTTGTTGGTTGTGAGGCTTGAACTCTGGGCCCGGGCACTGTCCCTCAGCTCTTCAGCTCAAGGCAAGCACTCTACCATTTGAGCAACAGCACCACTACTGGTTTTCCAGTGGCTTACTGGAGATAGGAGTCTCACGGCCTCTCCTGTCCGGGCTGGCTTTAAACTGCCATCCTCAGATCTCAGTCTCCTGAGTAGCTAGGATTACAGGCATGAGCGACTAGCACCCAGCCTAATTATAAGCTTTGCTTCTGATGTTCAAGTCAGTGGGCCTGAATTCATCTATTGGCTAATACTACTAGTCATTTCCTTAGTTGAGGTAATAATATCTGTTTCTGGGGCATAAATGAGTTAACTCTGTAGGAATCTTACAATTCTGAGTAAACACCATTTTTGTGCCTCAAAATAAGTACTACAAGTGGCATTTTAAGATGTACTCTGAGGGGATGGGAAGGTGGCTCAGTGGTAGAATGCTTGCTGGGCTTGATTCCTCAGCACCACATAAGAGAAAAAGCAGGAAGTGTAGGCACTGTGGCTCAAACGGTGGATCACTAGCCTTGAGATGAAGAGCTGAGGGATATGGTTATGGGAAGGCAGGGATTAAAGGGGAAAAACAAAGGAGGAGGCAACAATGCTGGATAAGAAATGTACTTATTACCTTGCTCATGTAATTGTAACTCCTCTGTATAGAATTTTCACAATTAAAAAAATACATAAAAAAGAAGCAGAGGGATAGAGCCCAGGCCCAGAGTTCAGGACCCATGACCAAAAAACAAAATTGTGCACTGAAATGCATGCTAAAAGTTACACACCTAGGTACAGAAAAAGTTTAAGGAGTAATCTGAATATCACCTCATTTCAAAGATGCAGACTGCTCTTCAGCTGCTGGCTCCTGACACCTCTGTAGATCACGAAGGCACCAGGCAAGAAGAATCACAGCCATCACTGAGGCTGGAGCCAGTTTTGTGGGATCCAATGTTGAGGTGCTGGAGGGCAGGGAGAGGCTCCTTAAAAAATATGAAATTAAGGCACACTTAGAATGCATCAGTAAGTTATGACATGTCACCCCGTCTGGACTCTCCCATTGCAAGATCATAAAAATGCCTGTGGCCCCTGCACCACCAAAGAGGAGGATCCACCAGTGTATCAGATGGCCAACTGTTAAGAGATTCTCAAAGTTGAAGGGAAGGGACCCAGACCTATGGTGAATCTGACACTGGCCACCACCCAAGCTCAGAATGTCAAAAGTCATGGATTAGACTGAACTGGTAAAGAAAGTAATGCTAGACCAGTACTGGTGGCTCACACCTGTCATCCAAGCTACTTAGGATGCTGAAGGCTGACAATCATGGTTTAAAGGCAGTCTGTTCAGAAAAGTCCATGAGCCTCTTATCTCCAATGAACCAGAAAAAAAAAACTGGAAGTAGAGGTGTGGCTCAAGTGGGAGGAAATCAGCCTTGAGAAAAAAGCTGTGTTGACAAGAGATGCCTGGAGTTCCAGGCTCAACGTTAGAAGGGGAAAAAAAAGGAAGGAAAGAAAGGGGAATGGGAAAGGGGGAAAGGGAATGAAGGAAGGAAGGAAGGAAGGAAGGAAGGAAGGAAGGAAGGAAGGAAGGAAGGAAGGAAGGAAGGAAGGAAGGAAGGAAGGAAGGAAGGAAGGAAGAAGGGAGGGAGGAGGGAAGGGAAGGAGGGAGAGAGGGAGGGAGGGAGGAGGAATCCAGGACACAGGAACTGTCCTGGATATGGAAGGGGCTAGTGTGGGTATGAGGCATGAGTTTGAGTTCCAGCATCTCTTGAACAAGCATCTCGTTCTTCCTCATAGAGACTTCCTGCTTCACAGCTGGCTGCCTACCTGGCACCCTGCCCCCTCTGGGCTTGTTTCCACAGAGCAGCTGCAGCTGCCACCCTGGCAGAACACAGAATCGTCTCACCTCCTGCTTCACTAACTCTACAGGGAAAATCCAAAGTCTTCACCTTCTGTTTGAAGGCCCTGCACCTTATCAAGTGCTACCTTCACTGCTCAAACCCTAGGAGGTGGCCAGCAGGGCCAGATAGGCCAAGCCTGGGTGGGAGGAGCTACTCTGCCTGCAACCTCTTTCTCACCAATGCCCCAAGCACTACTGCTCTTCCAGATATTTGCTTATACTTGCTTTCTCCAGCTCTGAAGACAGAAATCAAACCTAAATCAGCTTAGCTCCTGCTAGCCAGGAGCTTCCATTGTATTCTCCCCAACGTGTCCTGGGGGTATTTCCATCAGGTCTTGCCATTCTGCTCCACTGAAACAGCCCAGCCTTGCTGCCTAGCCCTGAGGGCAGAGATGGGGGAACACTCTGACATCTTGATTGTCCTTTTCAGAAACACGGCAGGCACTTGACCAGTCACAAATTGATGAATGACTGCTACAAAATGCCAGAGAGAAACAATGGCTGGGGTACAAAGACTGACTGGGGTGGCATTCTGAAAAAGCCAAATCTCTGGGAAGTAGAAGTGTGGCTCCAGTAGGAGAGCACCAGTAATGTGCAAAAAGCTAAGTGGGAAGCCCTGAGTTCAAGCCCCAGTACCAGTATACCAACCAATCAATGAGAAAAGAACTATAATGTGCTCTCAGTGCCACTGGTGACCTGCAGGATAACCCAGCACCAGGGCTTTGGTGCCACACACTGTCTCTAAGAAGCCAGCAGACATAGAGATAGCAGACACCATCTCCTTTTTGCTGAGATTCTTGTAACACAGACTCTTGCAGGAGCAGCCTAAATTCATTTCTTTTTCATTTCCTTGGAACACCACTGCTGCTAAACTAGGACAAATCCTAGAACAGGCCGCCCACCTGCCCACCCACCTGAAAGGCAAAATGGATTTAACCTAACACCAGGAGATATCATCTGAGAGCATCAAATTATCAAAGATGAAAACAGTTAAAAAAAAAAAAAGCCCAGTACAGAAAGGATAAATCTGGAGTCAAGATATGCTCCTTCTCACCAGGCCCAAAGAAACATAGGTCCCATGGTTTCCCTTACTTGCAATAACTAGTGTATGTCAGGGACAAGCAGAAAAGGTCAAAAGCTATGTACTATGACCAGATAAGATGATGTTAAGGGAAATGAACCAAAAGATAGGGACACAAGTGGTTTTTTCTTTCTTGCTAATGTATTTACATTGTACCATGTGATTTTTTTTGTTTCTTTGTATGCTCCTCCCCCAAGGTATAACCTCGGTTTTCATTGTATTTGATGTCGATGCCCTGCATCTTGTATATACAGGTTTCTAATTTGGGGAGGGAAAGGGAAAAAACAAAATGCTTAAAGAGGGATATAGGTTGACCCATTGTAACAATGAGATGTACAAAGACACTATGTTGAAAAATGAATTTTACAATTTAGGCTGGGGTGGGGGTGTGGAGGGTGTGGAGTGTAGTTGTGGAGGTGGGAAGGAAGGGATGGTAGAGGACAAACAAAGGAGGAAGCAGCAATGCTTGATGAGAAATGTACTCATTACCTTACTCATGTAACTCTAACCCTGCTGTACAGTATTTTTACAATAAAAATTTATTTAAAAAAAAAAGATGTGCTTCTTCTCATCAATAATGCTCCTTTCATTTAGGGTTTTCATATCTATTATTTCAACTATTCTTATAAAATTTTCCTGAAAATACTCCAAATGATAGAACTCAGAGTTAATTGTCCTCATTTTACAGATAAGGGCAGTGAGGCTCAGAAAGGCTAGATAAGTGGACTGGGACATGGTTCAAGTAATAGAGCAACTGAATAGTAAGCAGCGGGCTCTGATTTCAAATGCTAGTACCACTAAAGAAGAAGACAGAGAGGAAGGAACGTATGAAGGGAAAGGAAGGGAAAGAGGGAAGGAGGGAAGGAGGAAATAAGGGAAGGAGGGAAGGTGTCAGGGCTGACATGAAAGGAGGGTAATGAATGATTCCCCCACACTAACCACTCTACAATTATTCTCCATTCTGCATGCTAAAGAAGTTTGAAAGAATGGTTGGATAGTACCTACTAGGGTTTCAACTGTGAAGGGCCTGTGCTTGCTAGGCTGGTACTCTACCAAAGATTGATACTCTACCACTTGAACCATACTTCCAATACTGCTTTTTCCTGTTTTTTTTTTCAAGATAGGAGTCTATTCACATCTTTTTAAAAAATTAACACTGTTACTGGGGCTTGGACTTAGGGCCTTGTATTCTCACTTGACATTTTTCCTCAAGTCTGCTGTTCTACCAATTGCACCACACCTCCCCTTCTGGCTTTTTAATAGTTAGAGAGAAAAGCCTCACAGATTTTTCTGCCTGAGCTGCTTTCACACTGTGATCCTCAGATCTCAGCCTCCACATTAGCTGAGATTATAGGCATGAGCTACCACTGTCCAACTTTTATCAATTCTTCTACAGCAGCTCCAAGGTCTCCTTGAGATTTATCTACCAGGTAAGAAAGCTAGGAAAATTCTGTATTCATCTTCTCAGAGCCTGTCACCACCTCCCCCACAGCCCAGGGGAACCTTGTCCCAGACTCCCTATGTTAGTGAAATGAGCTCCCTTCTCATAGTTTATTACACTCCTTCCCCTCTCCACAGCTTAGCATGCTCCCTTCCTAGGCAAAACTAGGCCCATTTAAAAAGACAGTAAATAATCAGCCTTCACCCCACTTTACAAACTTGTGATGGCACTTCTCTGGGGCAGCTACCACCGTATAAGGCAACAAGAGCCCCTTAGTGTGATCTTCAGGGCTGGGCAGATGCAGGCAGGGCCTCTTACCTTCTATTTGGACAGCAGCCTAGTCTGCCATGATGAAGCACCTGGCCCTCATGTCTACACCAGGTCTCCACCTCCTAGCCACTTGTATCACCTCTTAAACCTCCGAGGTTATACAGGTCACCTCAGACATTACCGAGTGATTCTTCTCACTTCTCCCCTGTGAGAAGGGGTCTTGCCATCCCCTCTCCCAGCAATAAACCTTCCTTTGTTCTCTGTACATGGCTGTCTGTGTGGTTCTCTGGCAAAGGGCAAATACCGTTCTTTTTACCTAAAAATCATTTACCATCCCTCTAAATTACCTATACTCCCCCACTCCATGTTGCAGAGCATAGGTTAAGTGTTTTTTTTTTTTTTTTAAATCTCACTGGATTGTGGATTGATCATCTCCAATAACAAAATAAGATGAGTGTATCTTTGTCTCCAGTTGGTTGATCTCAGCAGACTTAAACCTTTGGAAGGACAAAAGGTTTCTCTGCATCCTATCTGCTTTTCAGAGACCACCTTACTCTGAAGTACGTCTGGTTAGTTTCTTAACAGTATTCTTAATATTTGGGTGCCAGTGGTTCATACCTGGAATCCTAGCTACTCAGGAGGCTGAGATCTGAGGAGGCTGAGCGCTAGCCTTGAGCTGAAGAGCAGAGGGACAGCGCTCAGGCCCAGAGTTCAACGTCCATGACCTACCAAAGAAAAAAAAAAGAAGAAACAACCTGAGAAGTCTGTGAGACCTTACCCACAATTAACCACCAAAAGCAAGAAATGAGATGGGGCTCAAATGGTAGAGCATCAACCTTTTTTTTTTTTTTTTTGTCGGTCGTGGGGCTTGAACTCTGGGCTGGGCGCTGTCCTTCAGCTCTTCAGCTCAAGGCAAGCGCTCTACCACTTGAGCTACAGCGTCACTTCCGGTTTTCTGGTGGTTTATTGGAGATAGGAGTCTCACGGTCTCTCCTGCCCGGGCTGGCTTTGAACCGCGATCCTCAGATCTCAGCCTCCTGAGTAGCTAGGATTACAGGCGTGAGCCACCAGTGCCAGGCTAGAGCGTCAACCTTAAATACAACAACTAAGGGAAAATGTTCTGTCTCTGTGGTCACACCCCAGTACTGGCACACAACAACAACAAAAAAAACCATAGTTCTAATACCCACTGTCATATTTATTAATTTGCTTGTTTACCACCTAGATGTCTCTTCTACAAGAATGTAAGGCACATATCTTGATGGTTACATAGCTAGTACAACAATAAATGTACTGAATGAATGGATGAATGACTAGATTCATCAAACAACCAATGAATCAATCTTATTTGCATTTGACCACTGTCTAAAGCCCACAATACTCATTTGCAATAACCAAATTAGGTACAATAGTCAAATAACCTCATGAAGTAGGATAGATAGTAGCTTTCTATTTTTCTTCAGCATAAAAATAAAACAAATGCACAGAAATGGAGGGACAAAGGATGAACAAAAAGCAGTGGTAAGCCTGGAGCCAGTGGTTCACACTTGTAATTCTAGCTAGTCAGAAGGCTGAAATCTGAGGATCATGGTTCAAAGCCAGCTGTGCCAGGAAAGTCCATGAAGCCCTTATCTCCCATAAACCACTAGAAAATGGGAAGTGGTGCTGTGGCTCAAGTGGGAGAGTGTTTGCCTTGAGCTGAAGAGCATAGGGACAGCACCCAGGTCCGGAGTTCAAGCCCCACAACCGACAAAAAGTAAGTAAAAGAGGGGAAAGCTGCAAATATATGAAGGCAGGAACCAGCTCCTCCCTAGAGCCTCCCTCTTCTACCATCCATTCTGATTTTCACTTTCTCAGAACTCTTTAAGAAGTCTGTCTCCCTTCTCATCATCAGTTATAGAGCAGAGCATAACTTTTCTGGCAGATGTAAACTTCTAGTGTGTAGATCAGGGGCTGCACCTTGGATCCCTTGTACCATTCATGATGTCAAGTACACAACAGGCTTTCAAATGGCCTCCAATTCTGTCACACTCCTCCCCTGAAGAGCTGGAGTCTGGTATTCTTTCTGCACAGAGGCAGCATTTCAGGTATATTTCTAACTAAGAGAAGAGAGTGTCAAGTATCATGGACATGTTCAGACAACATTTAGGTCAAAGAAGGAATGGAGCTGTCAGCTTGATCTCTTCCTCCTTCTGAATAACTTGCTATAGGGAAATCAAGCTACAACACAATATTGTAAGCAGACCACCCAGCTCCAGTTGAGACCCCAGAAGGATGAAGAGCTAGACATCATGACTATAATTTCACATGACCCAGACCACTTCATACAGCACAGTGCAAATCCCAGAACCATAGAAACTATGAGGTATCTGTACTATAATCACCAGATTCTAGAATTTGTTAGGAAAGGTGAGGAGAGCAGTGGAAGGGAAAGAAGAGCAGGACATTTTGGAGGATCCCTCCACCTGGACACCTCTATACTCCGGGAGGGTGAAAGGTGGCAAGTTCCTCAAGAACCAGAAATTCACCTTTCACCCCATCCAAGGGACTGGAAGCTCCAAGAGGATCTTTGCACTCACTCCCCAAGGAATTCACAGGACCTGAGACAAAAACAGGACAGCGAAAGAATAGGGAAAAGGGGCAGGGAGTTCCAGAGGTCCCTGTGCAAATGGCAAAACATGAAAGGGACTGACCTGAGTAAATACAGCAGGATCAGCATGTGGGGGTGAGGGAGGGGAGCAGAAGTGAGTGGCGAACCAGTCCTACAGAAAGCCTCACACCCTGGGGATACCCACATGTGCAAAGAGGGTACTACCCAGAAAAAGAACTCTGGACCAGGTGAGACAACAGGAGAGGGCATCGGAAAGGCGGACAAACTGTAAAGTATGGAAAATAGAAGTAAGAGTCCCATAATGGGCACTAAGGGCCCTGGGTTCTAATTCTGACTCTGCCGAGTGGGCAAATCCCTGGCCTCGGAGCCTCAATGTACCCCATATGGGGGAGGGGATGGAAAGAAGGGCAAACTCTTCAGGGGCTGCCTCTGAGGACACCAACAGGAGGAGGAGGAGAGAGAAGGAGCCAAAGGTCTGAAGTAAAACCAGAGAAGGGGGGAGGGGTCGGGAGCATCCCTAGCCCCACCACACCCAAGGCACTCACCTGTCCCACCGAGGGGACTGCCGCTGCCCCGACCTCCCAGGGATGCCGTCGTCCAGCAGCAGTTCAAGGTATAGAGCCCACACAGCCCCATGCTGGGCAGGAAGACCAGGGCCGCCAGTACCAGAGCCACTGCCTGAGGAAGCCACTTCTCCTTGCCTCACCAGGGACAGTCAGTCCCACGGCGCCTGCCGGACCCTTCGCGCAGCCCGCTCTAGGCTCTGCGCCCATGCCTGCGTCCACCTGGCAGGGCAGCAGCAGCTCCATGAGCACAAGCAGCCGAGATGCCAGCCCAGCTCCAACTTTGCTGCACTTCCACCATTCGCTGGCCAGTGAGCCAGATGCTACCACTAAGTCACCGCCATGGGGGGGGGGGGAGTCTCCGCCTCCAACACCAATATCGGGTACAGTGGAGCCATCAGGCCTGCAACACCCTCTTACAGACTTCCTAGCACACACCTGTGGATGTCGACCTCCATCTTTTCGGAAGGGTTTCAGTCTACCCGGGGCGACCCTGACATCCAAAGTTAGGTCTCCCCCTTCCTGAGCCACAATGGTGCATCCTGCTCTGCCCCTGCTCCCCTACTGGGAAGAGCAGTGAAAAAGTGTAGGAGTTGGGTTGTTGGGCGCTGACTGGTGCATGCTGAGCCGGGTGCCTATCATCATGGGACCTCAAGCTAATGAGGCCAAAGCCTTGAGCCAAGGGTTGTGAAAGAAGAATGGATCCACCAGGCTAGAGGCATTTGTATATGGATCAACATGTTTTTAACATATTTTATTGATTAATGATTGATTGGTTGATTGAGTGTGTGTATGTGTGTGATGGTACTAGGGCTTGCTCTCTTATTTTTCTGCTCAGTCACTTTAGCCACACCTCCATGTCTGGCTTTTCATTGCTGTTGTTATTTAACTGGTTAATCGAAGATAAGGTTTTTTTGCGCAGACTGACTTTGAACCACAATCCTCAGATCTCAGCCTCCTGAGTCGCTTTGATGACAGGCATGAGTCACCAGTGCATGGCTTGTTTTTAATATTGTTTAACAAACTGCTTATTCACAGACTGTGTCTCCAGTTTCCCAGCTAATCATCAGAAATCTTTAGCCCCCATTTCCTTATCTACTAAGTAAGGAGGAATGTAATGGTGTGATTTCCAGGCTGGAAACAGAGAGATCTGCTTAGCCAAAAACAAGCCTGAAAATCATGTGTCTTCTGGCTCTCCAGTGAGTCCTCCTCCTCTCTTGGGGCTTACCAAGCTCAACTGACACATTTCCAGAGAAACCTGATCTACTCGAACAAAAGAAAATCTCCCCTCCCCCACTTCTTATGTTTTGTGTGTGTGTGTGTGTCTGTGTCTGTGTCTGTGTGTGTATGTGCATGCACGCACTTACAGCTAGCACTCTATTACTTGAGCCACAGTGCCATTGCTGGCGTGCGTGAACGTGTGTGTGTGTGTGTGTGTGTGTGTGTGTGTGTGTGCGTGTGTATGTATGCTTATTTGGAGATAAGAGTCTCTTGGTCTTTCTTGTCTAGACAAGGGTCAAACCAAGATCTTCCAACCAGAGGCTCCTGAGTAGTTAGGATTACAGACATGAGCCACCACACCCTGTTGTGTGTACTTTTAACATTGGCTTGCTTACTCAAGGGCACACCATTAATGGCTGCTGTGTAACACTTGACATTGGGCTTTCCCATTGGGCTGTAAGCCTCACAAGGAGGACCATGTGCACATTTTGCTATTTCTTGTTTGGTTTTAGTAGCCATTATTTTTTAGAGCAATTTTAAGTTCCCAACCAAATGGAGAAGGTACTTAAATGTTTTGTATTCCTCTACTCCTCCTCCCACACACACTCATGAAAGCATGCCTGCAACATTGATGAAAGCCACTTCTGGTCTTTTCTGTGATCAATTGAAGAGACTCACTGACTTTCCTGCTCTGGCAGGCTTTGAACTCTGATCCTCAGATCTCAGCCTCCTGAGTAGCTAAGATTACAGGCTTGAGCCACTAACACTGGGTGTCTGTGAGATTCTTATCTCACTACATTATTAACTATACTACTTAACATGTTATTATCCAGAGCTTTATAGTGAATATTTGGGTTCACACTTAGTGTTGTGCATTCATTGGCTTTGGACAATTGTGTAATGATATGTTCACCATTGCAGAATTATATAGAGTTTCACTGCCCTAAAAGAAAAATTCTTTGCAGCCAGGTGGTTGTGGCTCTCACATATAATTCCCAGTGGGACTGGCTTAAACCTGTAATCCCAGCTACTAGTCCAAAGCCAGCACAGTCAGGAAAGTTTGTAAGACAGATATCTCCAATTAAACACCAAAAAACCAGACAGGGCTCTAAGTTCAAGCCCCATGATCAACAACAACAACAACAAAAAATCCTTTCTATTCTTCCCTCTTTATTCCTCTTCCTCCTTCCCCAACCCTACCTGTGGCAACCACTGATCTTTTTATGGGGTACATAACTTTTTTTGCTGGCTATATAATTTTCCTTTTATACCATGTCATACTTTTAAGCAAGCCAATGTGAAAAGTACACACACACTTTTAAGAATTAGTATCATTTATTTACAAATTGCATTTAGAGTTCTGCTTGTGTGTGTGTGTGTGTGTGTGTGTGTGTGTGTGTGTGTGTGTGTGTGTGCAGGCATGCACGTGCATGTCCACCAGTCCTGGATCTTGAAATCAGGTTCAAGCTCAGGTCTTTGACCTTTTTTTGCTCAAGGCTATCACTCACTTCTACCACTTCAGCCATAGCTCCATTTCTGGGGTTTTTGGTGGTTAATTAGTTATAAGCATCTCCCATTCTTTTTGTTTAAGCTGGCCTCAAACCATGATCCTCAGATCTCAGCCTTTTGGGTAGCTAGTTATAGGCATAAGCTGCCAGGTCCCAGCTCTTTCAAGTTTTTTTTTCTTTTTTGGCCAGTCCTGGGGCTTAAAATTGGGGCCTGGCCACTGTCCCTGAGCCTCTCTGTGATCAAGGCTAGTGCTCTACAACTTGAGCTATATAGCACCACTTCTGGCCTTTTCTATATGTATGGTACTGAAGAATTGAACCCAGGGCTTCATGCATGCTAGGCAGGCACTCTACCACTGAGCCACATTAGTAGCCCTCGTTCAAGTCTTTTTATTTAAACTTCTGGGGCACAGTCTCGGAAAGCAGGATGGGAGTAAAAGTGTGAGACAGAGAATACCACTCTAGAGTCTGTGTTTAGTGGCATTTTAGCTCCTGCTTTGAATAAAAATAACAGACATTCAGGGTATGCATTTGAAATGACCTTCAGGGAATTGCCTCTCTGTCTCCTGGAATCTACTTTATTTCCACAACACAATGCCAATTAAATCAACCAAACCTGCCAACTATAAAGGGAAATTATTCAATCAAGACACTGCAAGAGGGGCTGGGAAGGTGGCTCATAGTAGAGTGCTTGCTTTGCATGTATGAGGCCCTGGGCTCTATTCCTCAATACCAAATAAGCAGAAAAAGCTAGAAGTGGCACTGCTCAAATGGTAGAGCGCTAGCCTTGGGCTGAAGAACTGAGGGACAGTGCCCAGGCCCAGAGTTCAGGCCCCATGACTGACCAAGAAAAAAAGATACTGTAAGATGCCTCAAGGAGGCTAGTCCCTGAAAAAGCAAACAGAGAAGGCTACAAATCTCAAATAAATAGACTGTGTCTTTTGGGTAGGTACATCAATCAGTAGAGTCAGCTGCAGATATTAGGTACATAAAGAGAACCAGCCTCTTGGCCCTATCACAGAATTGTCAGAACTTAGAAAACAGAGTGCTGTCTGTTAAATTACTTTTCATTTCAGTATGAGGAAAAACAAAGTACAAATTAAAGATAGATGTGGAGTGCCAGTCGAAAGGATCTTCCTAGCAATCTGAATTTCTTTAAGGGTGTCTCCCTTCCATGGGCACCTCTATAAATGAGGGAGTTGGATACTATGCAGGACCCAGTCCTGCATGTTAGAATCTCGTAAGGATTTAAAAAACCCTGGATATAGGACTGGGAATGTTGAACCACCTTAGAGTGCTTGTCTAGCATGAATGAAGTCCTGGTTTTGATTGCTTAGTATTATGTAAATATAAAGCCAAAATTGGCACTGTGGTTCAAGTGGTAGAACACTAGCCTTGAGCAAAAAGAAGCTTGACAGTGCCCAGTCCCTGAGTTCAAGCCCCAGGATTGGCAAAAAAAAAAAAAAGAAAAGCCAAAAACCTTGGGTGTTAAGCCGGGCACTGGTGGCTTAACTCATACCTGTAATCCTAGCTACTCAGGGGACAGGGAACTGAGGATGGTCTATCAAAGCTAGCCAGGACAGAGAAATCTCTGAGACTCTTACCTTCATTTACCCAGAGGATAACCAGAGGTGGAGGTGTGGCTCAAATGGGAGAGTGCTAACCTTGAGCACAAAAGCTAAGGGACAGTGCCTAAGCCCTGAGTTCAAGCCCTAGTACCAGCACACACAAAACAAAACAAATCCTAGTTGTTCACCCTCTATACCAGGCCGATAAATCAATAAGGCTGGAACTTGACCCAGCCATCACCTAGTGATTTCTCTCGATAGTTATTTTGAGAGGTCACTGTCCCACCAATGGTTTTCTTTTTTTTTATTTTAATTTTTATTTTTTGTGAACATACTGTACAGAGGGGTTACAATTACAGTGGCAAGATAATGAGTACATTTCTTATCAAGCATTGCAGCCTCCTCCTTTGTTTACCCTTCACATTTCTGAGCTTTAAAACACCACTAGGCCTTCTCATTTAAGCAGTAAGTCAGCTCACATTCCACTAGGTAGAACCTTCCAGCAAACTTCTGTGGGACCAGAGAGATCTTGCTCTGGCTCTAACGTCAAAGGATATATAGAAAGCAGGGCATGGTGGTCTTTGCTGGTAATAAGGTGTCTGCCGTGGATGAAAAGATTGAATTTGTTGGATAGCAACTGGCTGGTGAGTGTAGATGCCACAGAAAGATAAGACTGTTCCTTGTTCAAAACTGGCCAGGAAAGGAGACAGCTCCAATCTAATCAGAACTGACTCCACTCACTCCTTTTGTCATAGCCAATCAGAACACTTTATTCTCTGGCTACAGGGGAGTCCAGAGAGGAGCATCTGGACTCCAGAAGGCAAATATGAAACAAGAGGTGCAATTCTGCAGGTGTTATGTAGACAAAGTCAAGGAAATAGTGGCCTCTCCAGTCAGATGAGACAGCATTGGATGTAAGTCCCCTTGTGAGGCTTATCCAGGATACCTTGCTTAGGCTCAGACAGACCATACAGAATTCCTCCATGAGCTTCTTTGTTTTGTTTTCCTATTGGGTTCAGCCTTTGAGGCAGGGGGAATGAGTGGGGGGGGGGAGCTGTCAGGGCCAGGATTTCCTGTGGTGCCCAGGAGCCCCGTGGGAACTAAGACTGTTGCAGAAAGCATGATGGAATGGTGTGTTCAGGGAAAACCTGATGCCAGCAGAAACCTGCTGGTTTGTGTGTTTGCCCTGTTGTGTTTACACAGGATTGTGATAGATAACAGGACATCAGGAAGTTCATGACATTACCCCAGTGATTAGTGTGAAGACCTATTCTTGTTTTTTTGTCATTGGGCTTGAACTCAGTACCTGGGTGCTGTTCCTGAGCCTCTTTGTGCTCAAGGCTAGTGCTTACCACTTGAGCCACAGCACTACTTCTGGTTTTTGAGTGGTTAATTGGAAAGAAGTGTCTCACTGGGACTTTTTCCTGGGCTGGCTTTGAACCATGATCCTCAGATCTCAGCATCCTGAGTAGCTAGGATTACAGGCATGAGCCACTGATGCCTGGCTGAAGACCTGTCCCTGAGTATCCCTAATCCATACTGCTTCCTGATATCCTGTTATTTACCTCTTGAATCTGCCCTTTGATCATAAACTAAGACTACTTCAAGCTAACACATCCTCTCTGACCCATTAAAAGCAGAGGACAGAAGCTCAAGTGTTCTATCCCAGATTCCCCTCATCTCTCCCTTGACAAATGCATGCACAGAAGTCTTTTCTACTGTCATTGGACACAATGGGCTCAGAGCCACAGTAAAGTGATGTTCTGTTGGTGGTGGTTTGTTTTTTCTCCAGATCTCTATCTAGAATTGTGCCACAGGTTGGCTTTGTCCACAAGCAATGCCCCAGATCCTCTCACACAACCTTCTTGAAACTACCTTGTCTCTGGGTTTCCATCACTGCCCTTCCCAGCACCTGACAGTTCTAGGACTGAGCAGCCCATACTGTTTCTAACCTAATGTGACTACATTATCCCTTGTGATCACCCCTACCTCATCCTGTTGTTCTACTCAGTTCTCCTCAAACTTTCCAGAGTGAGAATACCAAGCCCCTAATTTTTTCTGAGAAAGAGTCAGAGCAAAGTGGAGCTGAGAGTTGATCCAGTTCAACCCCAGACATTATCTGTGTCTTTACTCCAACTGAGCTCCCACACAAAAATTACCTAATAATACTGATTGTTTATTGCCTAATAAATGGAAAATTATAATTCCCCTTTAGGCCTTCTCTAGGAGACATATTTCAGATGTCTGCAGGAAGAATTCCTGGTTGGCACCCTGTTCTAAAATGGCTATTTATCTTTGTGGCTAGTATGCTTTGTGGGCTGGCCTCCAACTCCTCTATGGGCTAGACGTTTACCTATGATCTGCCTGACTGGGATCAGAAGGTGGAGGATGAGCTGAGCCATTTAGACTTTCTCAGACTCTGAGGTCAAGGAACACACAGGAAAGATGGAAGCACTTACAGATATAACCTCACTAATTCCCACCAAATCCTATGTAAATTCTATTCTTATTTACATTTTCCAGATGAGAAAACTTAATCAGCCATCCCCTTTCACACTTATTTACTCATCTATTCAACACATATTTAATAATTTACCATGCCTGGCATTCGTGTACAAGCCTGTAATCCTAAACTATTTGGGAGGCTGAGATCTGAGAATCGAGGTTCAGAGCCAGCCTGGGCAGAATAGTCCATTGAACTCATCTCCAATCACTGCCAAAATATCAGAAATGGAACTGTGGCTCAAGTGGTAGAGAGCCAGTATTGAGGAGAAAAAGCCAAGTGAAAGAAACAAGGCACTAGCACAAAAACAAACAAAGAAGGTTATTTTTCCACAAACCAACCTATCACACACCAGGCTCTTTAGCAGGTGCTAGAATTCAATGATGAGCAGGCAAATGGATCCCAGTCTCACATAAATCAATCCATGTATAACACTTGTGTTAGGTAGCAGCAAGGGAAAAAGTCATTATGCCTGTTAGGAGCAGATCTAGTATTAGAACTCAGTACTGCTGGAATCTAAGTTCAATATTCAGGAAAAGTTCCATTATGGTAACTCACTTGGGATGTTCACCAAGGGAGACACTGGTTTAGCCAATGACCCTCTTGTCTCTTGTTACTGAATATTCTCTCTCTCTCTCTCTCTCTCTCTCTCTCTCTCTCTCTCTCTCTCTCTCTCTGTCTCTCTGTCTCTCTCTCTCTCTCTCTCTCTTACCCCCTAAGCAAAAGGCAGACAGTGCAGTATGCTTCGAACATGCATTCTGGCTTCAGCTTCAAGTTTGAATAGCAATTTTCAGTGCATTGGGCTACACCTTGCTTTTCTTATATAAATCATCCTGGAGATCACACCATATACATACAGATTTTCCTATTCTTTTCTTCCAACTGTGAAATTTTCCATGATGTGCATGAATTTCAGATAATGGATAGATTATTTGGAATCGTTTTCAGCCGGGCTAGTTAAAATTATGCCAGAATCAGTAGCTTTGTTTTCATCCTGTTCTGTAACATGGAAGTAAATCTTTTTCATCTTTTTGATTGTGCTGGTCTTGAGGCTTGAACTGAGGGCCATGAGCTTTAATGTTCATGGTTAACAATCTACCACTTGAACCATACCTCCACTTTCTGGGGGTTTTGCTAGTTAAATGGAAATAAGAGTCTCATAGATTTTCCTACCCTAAGCTGGCTTCCAACCACAATCCTCACATCTCAGCCTCTTGAGTAGCTAGGATTTCAGGCATGAGCCATTTTAAAACATGTATTTAATATAAACATTTACACTTCCTAACCCAACACCAATGGTTCATATCTGTATTCTTAACGTCTCAGGAGCTTGAGATCTGGAGGGTTGGTGTTCAAGTCCAGCTCAGGCAGATAAGTCCACAAGAAGCCCATCTCCAATTAGAGGCAAAAATGCTGGACTAGAAACACGACTCAAGTGATAGAGTACCAGCCATAAGCAAGTGAGCTAAGCAAGAACAAGAGCCCCTAAGTTCATAACCCCATCATCTACAAGTTTTCTTTTGTCAGTCCTGGGCCTCAGGACCTGGGTACTGTCCTTGAGCCTCTTTGTGCTCAAGGCTGATGCTCTACCACTTGAGCTATATCATGACTTATGGCTTTTTGTGAGAAGTTTATTAGAGATAAGAGTCTTAGAGACTTTTCCAGCCTGAGCTAGCTTTGAATTTTTATCCTCAGATTCTCAGCTTCCTGAGTAGCTAGGATTATAGGTGTGAGCCACCGGTGCCCGGCAACAATTCTAACTTCTTTTAAAATTTCCAAGATCTCCTGGATGCCAGTGGCCCACACCATAATCCTAGCTACTCAGGAGGCTGAGATATAGGACAGAGGTTTGAAGCCAGCCAGGGCAAGACAGTCTATGAGACTCTTATCTCTAGTTAACCACAAATAAGCAAGCGGTAAATCTGTAGTTCAAGTGGTAGAGTGTTACCTTTGAGTAAAAAAGCTTAGGGATAGAGTCCAGGACTTGAGTTCAAGCCTGAGGACCAGCACATAAATATGCAAGATCTGGGCAATGCTAGGCCCACTGTCCTTCATGGTAATTACAAGCTGAGGCAGGAGTCATCAGAGTCTTGACTTTAGAAGTTTAAGCTGGTGAAATTCCATAATGAATATATGAAGGCTTCATAAATTTACAGAGGCTAAGGGAAGATTGGAACCCAGAAAAGTGGCTCTGAGTCCACAGGCCCTTGTAGCCTCAAGTAGAAAAGGAAGAGAAAGCAAGAGATGATGACTTTTAAACAGTCTCGGATTGGGGAAGGACAGGGGTTATTTGAAAGTTGGCTCTGTGCACCAACAGCCAGTTCCAGACTCTGACCACACCACCAATTTATGCCGAAGGAAGAGGCTAGATACTGCAGTCCAACAGACTTGATAGCATCCCAGTACTATTTCTGTATGACCATGGCCTTGTCTCGTCACCTCTCTGAGCCTCCTGTCTGGTCTACAGAACAGGGAAGAATAAAAACATTAGGAGAAAATGGAGCAATGCTTAATTCTGTTTTCTCCACCTCTCCCTACCCTCCATCTCATCTGCCAGGCCACATATTTTGAGATTTGAGCTCAGACATCCTTGAGCATGCTGACTTGTAGTGGCTTCCCAGAATTTGCACACAGGCCCACATCATGCTCCATGCTTATCTTCACAGCACAGGCCCATCACTGGCCTGCATGGGAGAATGGCACATCTCTGTTCCCTACAGTGGTCACAAAGCTCTTATCTTCAGAGCCCTAGCACATGGTGGCTCTGTCTCTCCATGATGGATCCCACAGTGGACATGGAGACAAAAGGGACCCACCACCACAGTCAGTGGTCACGGAGGCCTGGCTGTCTTAGGCTACTGTGTCAGCCTAAGACAAAGTAAATTTAAACACCATTCCTAGGCCCATGACTTCAAGGCACAAAAATAAATAAATAATGAATTTTTAAAAAGCAACCTTAAAATGTTTGTTGGGACCTCCTTGCTGTTCTTTTTCTTTTTCTATTTCCTTTTCTTTTGCCATTCCTGGGATTTGAACTTAGGTCTGGGTTTCCTGTTTCAGTTGTGTGTCAAGTGGTAGAGCATCAGTCTTGAGCAAAAAAAAAAAAAGTCAGGCACACCCGCCAGGACCAAGCTGCAGCAGTTTTCTCTCCTGGCCCCTGTGACTGCCGGTTCTGATGCCACTTTACCATGCAGAGGAAATCTGGGAAGAAGAAGCCAGAAAAGGGGGAGAAACTGATTGATCCTGTGTCCTTCTGGAAGGATCTGCTGGCCAGCGGTGTGGCAGCGGCCATGTCGAAGACGGCGGTGGCGCCCATTGAGCGGGTGAAGCTGCTGCTGCAGGTGTAGGCGTCCTCCAAGCAGATCAGCCCCGAGGCCCGGTACAAGGACATGGTGGACTGCCTGGTACGGATTCCCCGCGAGCAGGGTTTCTTCAGTTATTGGCATAGCAATTTGCGAATGTTATCAGGTATTTTCTAACATAAGCTCTAAATTTTGCTTTCAAGGACAAATACAAACAGCTTTTCATGTCAGGAGTTAATAAAGAAAAACATTTCTGGAGGTGGTTTATGGCAAATCTGGCTTCTGGTGGAGCTGCTGGAGCAACATCCTTATGTGTAGTATTTCCACTGGATTTTGCCCAAACCCGTTTAGGTGTTGATATTGGAAAAGGTCCTGAAGAGAGACAGTTCAAGGGTTTAGGTGACTGTATTATGAAAACAGCAAAATCAGAAGGAATTATTGGCTTATACTAAGGATTTGGTGTTTCAGGTCAGGGCATTATTGTGTACCGAGCCTCTTACTTTGGAGCTTATGACACAGTTAAGGGCTTGTTACCCAAACCAAAGGAAACCCCATTTCTTGTTTCCTTTTTCATTGCTCAAATTGTGACTACATGTTCTGGAATACTCTCTTATTCCTTTGACATAGTTAGAAGACGTATGATGATGCAGAGTGGTGAGTCTCAGCGGCAAAATAAAGGAACATTAGACTGCTTTATGAAAATATACCAACATGAGGGAATTGGTGCATTTTTTCGTGGTGCCTTCTCCAACATGCTTTGAGGTACAGGGGTGTTTTGGTGTTAGTGTTATATGACAAATTTAAAGAATTCCTTTTTTTTTTTGGGGTCTGGTCACGGGGCCTGAACTCGGCCTGGGCGCTGTCCCTCAGCTCTTCAGCTCAAGGCGAGGGCTCTACCACTTGAGCCACAGCGCCACTTCCGGCTTTGTTCTTTTTGCTTATGTGGTGCTAAGGAATCGAACGCAGGGCCTCAGGCATGCAAGGCAATTGCTTTACCACTGAGCCAACTTCGTAGCCCTAAAGAATTCCTTAATATTGATATTGTAGGTAGTTCATCAGGAGTTTGAAAAATGCATGCATTTAAGTTATTAGGCATAGAAACCACAGCTATGTGATATTGTACTTTGATGGTGTATTTTGATAGTGTTAATTGTTTAATAAAGCATAAGCTTTTCAATAATTTAAATATTAAAAATCAGATAAATGTGAATTTCCCTTCTACTTGCACTCAGACACTTCAGTGAGAAATTTTACTTTTATGTATTATATGGTTGCCATTAATTTAAAATTCTTTTCTTACATATATGATAAAAATTAAATTATATAATGCTGAAATCTAAAAAGAAAGGCAGGTACAGTCCCCAGGCCCTCACTTTATGACTCATGACTGGCAAAGGGGGGAAAAACATAAAGCAAACATAGAAAGTTTGTTGAGACCTCCTGGCCATTGTGTTCTACCAGTCCTAGTGCTTGAATTCAGGGCCTCAGTTGCCCAGTTCATCTTTGGGACAAGTGGTAGTGCGCCAGCCTAGGGCTAAGAAAACTCAGGCAGTTCCCAGGTCAAGACCCAAGACTGGGAAAGAGAAAATGCTTCAGGACTTGGAAGGGGGCGAAATATGTAAAGCTTTTATTGTGACCTCCACACCGTTCATTTTACATTCCTGGGATTTGAACCTAGGGCCTGGGTTGCCCAGTTCAGCTGTAGTTGAAATGGTAAAATGCCAGCATAGGGCAAACAAAACTCAGGCACATTTCCCAGGCCCTAATTTCAAACCGAAGGCCTGGCCAAACAAAAATAAACAAACAAAAAAACACAAAAAATCTTATTGGACGTCCCTCTATCCTCTTTCTTTTCATTTTTCTTTTTCTTCTTTTTTATTGTAATTCCTGAGATTTGAACTCAGGGCCTGAGTTGAATTTGTTGGGGTGTTGGTGACGTGGAAGAGAGAGTGCTGGACTTGAGCAAAAGAAGCTCTGAGTTCAAGCTCTGGGACTGGCCAAAACAAAACAAAACAAAACAAAAAAAACCCACAAAAACTTTGTTATGATCTGCCCTACACTCTCTTTCTCTTTTTTCTTTTCTTTTTTCTTTCTTTTTTTTTTTGCTACTCCTGGGATTTGAGCACAGGGTCTGAGTTGCGCTGTTCAGGGTCTGAGTTGCATTGTTCCCTCAGTTTTTTCACTCCATGGTAGTGCTCTAAAAGTTGAGCCACAGCTCTACTTCTGGCTTGGGCGAGCTGTTTGGAGACATGCTTTTAATGACCTTTCCTCCTTCCAAGGCTGGACTCCCACTGAGATCTTCCTGATCTCAGCTTCCTGAGGGAGCTAGAAGGAGCACCACTGCCCCATAAATGATAAAACAAAACAAAACAAAAACACAAAAAGTTTGTTGGGACTTCCCCTCCATGTTCCTCTTTTTTTCATTTTCTCTTTATTTTTGTGCCAATCCTGAGACATGAGCACCAGTGCTCCACATACAAAGACATACAAAAAAATATGAATGAGACTCGAGGAGAAAACAAATGAACACCCCTCTGTCCAGCAGACACCTTCCATCTTCAGTTCATACACACATGTCCAGAAATATGCTCTAGTTTGTAAAGTAGAAGATGATTGCCAGGCAGAGTGAGGTATTTGGATGTTAAATAGATTTTAATTTAATATGGAAGAGATTGTGCACTTTCTACAGCTAAAAGGAATTGTAAATGTCAGTCTAGAGCCAGGTTACTATGAAAAACTTTTCCTGAGGTTTGGAAGGTACTGTCAAGCAGGGAGGGCACTGATATATAATCTTAATAATATATAGTTATCAAATTAATATGTTATATATTATATAAAATATAATAATTATAAAATAATACTAAATATATGTTTATGTATAGCACAATACAAAAATATATTTAATAAAACTAAGTACATTATAATATAATATAAATGTATACAATATAATTATATCAATTATATTAAACTATGTCATATATTAATACACATTAATATGCTTAATGTAATATTAATATATGTCATATATTTAAAGTCTGATTTTGTTGCCAGAGCAATATTAAAAACCTAGACAGTTGCAACGCACAAGCAAATTATATTAGACATCTGATACTTTCATTTTGTGTGTATTCCTCTTCATTATTTTATTGGATTAACTTTTGGCATTGAATGTCTCTTATATGACTAAAAGGTATGTTTCATAAAATCTCATTTTCTGGCATTTTGAATGGTGCCTGTAAGCTTTTACTAATTTCTCAGACTAATTGAGCTATATATACTATATTCTTCATGTTAATAAAACCATGGAATGTGACAAACACTAGAAAGTTTATTTTTAGCACCTTTAGAACAGTATAATCATATTAAGCTGAATATGATTTGTACTAATATTCCTAAAGATGATACTTTTTCATATCTAATTCAGTATATATTATATAATATACATATATTATGCAGAATAATTCTCAATTTAGTGACTATTGCCAGGAGCCTATGTAAATTTAATAACTTTTTAAATAACCATCAGTTACATCAAAACATTTTATCTTACTTTACAAGCTCACTCAATCCCTTGTACATAGCACAGTGTTTTTGTACACAATCACACATTCATTTAGGTTCTGGATTTATGGGAAATGTATTAGACCAATATAAAATCCTCATGAATTAATAAACTTATTTTTATCAATAGTAGGGTTGGAACTCAAGGTCTCAGATTTGCTTGGCTTTTTTGAATGGCACTCTAATACTTGAGCCATGCTTCTAGTCTGGCATTTTACTGGTTACTTACACATGGAGTCTCATCTTTTCCTTCCCTGGATGTCCGTGAGCTGATGATTTAATTGAACAAATTAATAGTGGCCAATGAACATTCTGAAACTGCAGAGTAGTACCAGATTTGAACAGGCCCCTCTGGCTTGGGGTTATCTGTTCCCCTACTTTGTGTCACATCCTCCAGGAGTGGCAGAAACACAGAGTCCAGGGACTATAGACTGCTGTTTTCATGCAGAATTATGGGTGAATACCCAACTGAAGCAGACATAAGGAGTGACAGAAGCTAATGGCTAGATGTAAGGTGAAGGAATGTGAGAAGAGGACAGGTTACAGAGATAAATATAAGAAACCCATTACCCTCCTCTATCGATAGAGCCCTCAGGACTCTCTCCCTTCCGGGCCTTCAGGTCTTCATGCCCTCAGTGTTTCCCAGTCACCCAGTCTAATCTGGATCCTGTGTCAATGAATGATGACTGGAAACTTCAACTGAATGAAAAGAAATTCCAGTGGATTCTTTTTTATTTTAATGCCAATAACAAAGAACGTAAGTATTACAAAGCTTTCCCATGTCCATTAAAATATACAATATATTATACATGTACATGGAATAGATACGTAATATATGGAGTAGATATGCAATATCTATGTAATAGGCATGTGATAGATAGGCAATATGTATTTGTAAATTTAAATGTAATATATGTTTATTATATATTAATTTATATATGTCCTTATTGTACCATATGAAGTCTCTGATATTCAATAACATGTTAAATTCAAATAAAGGCATTACCCCATATGGTTATGGTTTTTATCCATTATGATTCATATGAAATTGAGTTTGAGCAACAGCTCTAGGCTGGGCCCCTACATGGGTAGGACATTTCTCCAGTAGAAACTCTGTGGGTTTTTGAGTAAGGTTCCTACAGAGATAAAAAGCTCTGACACTGTAAATATTTATAGGGAAATTCCAAGATGAATGTTTCTCATATTTCCATACTTAGGGCGAGATATAGCACTCTGCATAGCTGGCAGTACCTTCATGAGCCACCAGAGCCTTTGGAATCCTTGAGGAAGCATCATTGGCTCATCATTGCCCATAATGAAATTTTTTATTGGGTTCAGTTCCCTAGTTGTGTTAGACTCTTGAGTTAAATTTAGAAGTTCATTTGAACTTTGGAATATAGTCTCACACAGGCAGGATAAGTGCATGGAACTTTGCCTGCCACAGGATGAGGCAGAATTGAGGGATTCTTCTCAAAACAGAGGACTGGGTAAACTATAGCTTGGAGTACAAAGAAGCATGCATCTCCTGACCTTCAGTGGCCACCTACACTCATCCATAGCCATTGGCCCAGATGGAGACGTTTGTTGCATAGTTGTACCCAAGTGGCCTTTTTGTCTGCTGTTCAAACAATGAGTCAGACTTCCTTCCACAGCCTGGGGTACAGAGAAACTCTCAGGCTAAATGGGGAACAGTTAGGGGAGCCCTGGAACATTAACTGTCTTGAAAGCATTCTTTGTCATATAAAATAATTATATTGCAAGTACATTTCCTACCTTTCATCATAGCTACTACTCAGGAGCTTCACCAATAAAAATACATCCATTTATACACAAAAACATGGAGTTATTGACATTTTTGGCAGGTTATGGGGTTTAAACACTTGGCCTTGGCAATATTCCTCAGGTCCTTTGGCTCAAGGATTACACTCTACCACTTGAGCCACCGCCCCACTCTTGTTTTTTTCTGGGATTCATTGGAAATGAGTGTCACAGACTTTGCTGCCCCAGCTGGATTTGAACCTGGATTCTCTACATCTCAGCCTCTTGAGAAGCTAGGATTACAGGTGGGAGCCACTGGCACCTGGCTTTCCTTTCTTCTTTTTTAATTTTGAAAATCTGAATGCTTTAACAGTGTCATTCCAATGTTTTGAATTTGTAAATTTTTGAATTTGTAAATTTTTTATAGCTACTTTCTCTGAGAAGGATTTTTCTCACCTCATCTTTCACTTTGGTAATAGTTTTCAAACAAAATGGGAGAAATGACTGTCACAGGAATTGGGAGAAAATGTCAGTACAACTTACCAATTCTGTCTCATAGTATCAATTTGCAGCCCATTTACTGTCTCAGGACAAGAGGACTGAAAGCTGGAGTGGTCTTCATTCTATTGTATCATTCCTTTTGCCTGTAAAATGATCTAATAGTTGTCATTTGTGTCTCCAGCCTTAAGTATCTAGAATATGATAGAGGTATCTTCATGTTTCTATTTTTCTCTAATCTTTGTCAAGATTTAGACAAAGATTTGTACAGAGCAGCTCTTCAGTGAATCCCTTGGAAAAAGCTACTTTAAGAGTCCTCAGAAAGAGCACAGCCTAGAGGCTGTCTTCCCTATGCTTTGTGAGGTCATGGGCCAGTCTCTGTTGTTGGCCATTATTGAAGATAGTCACAGAGCTGTCCTTGGTCATACAGTCAGGTTACAGAGCTCAGCAGACTTAGCTGACATCAGAAAACTGTGGCCCAGATTCTAGTGATCTTTTCTTTACACTGCCTTACTTAAACTACTTATATTGTCTTAACAAATTGCTCTCCCCATTGGCCACAGACATGACAGGTGTCCACTTGCTGTTTTGTGTTGTTGTTATTTTTTTTGTTTTTTGGTCAGTAGTGGGACTTGAACTCTGGGCTTGGGCACTGTCCCTGTGGTCTTCAGTTCAAGGCCAGTGCTCTACTGCTTGAGCTACAGCACCACTTCCGGTTTTCTAGTAGTTTATTGGAGATAAGAGTCTCACAGACTTTCCTGTCCGGACTGGCTTTGAACTGTGATCCTCAGATCTCAGCCTGCTGAGTAGCTAGGATTACAGGCGTGAGCCACCCCGCCCGGCTCCATTTGCTGTTTTGAATATCCTATGCTGTCATTCTGGTTTGTCTTTTAGATCTTTTGTGTCAGCATGGAAGATGTCAGAGGATAATAACGGATATTTCAAACAAATAGAGAAACTGCTGTAGCTCAGGTGGTATAGCACCAGTTTTTTTTAAATTAATTAATTAATTTATTTGTTCATTTATTTTTTTTTTTGAAAACAATGTACAGACTGGTTACAATTACATGTGCAAGATAATGAGTACATTTTTTATAAAGTATTGTAACGTCCTCTTTGTTTCCCATTCCCATCTTTTCCCATCCTCCTCCTGCCCTCCCCCACAGTCCTCCCCTCTCCCATACCCCCCACCACTCACAAACCATAGTTGTAAAGTTCGTTTTGGACATAACGACTTGTACATCGCATTTTTGCTATGGGTCCACCTGTATCCCTATTTAAACGAATTGTTTTTCCCCTTCCCCTCCACAAATTATACCGACATGAAATACAGTGAAAGCAGTTGTTATACAATGGGGGAGGGACTTACAAAGTAAAAAAGAAATTATCTTATGAATGTGTCATAAACAATCGCTTGAAAGAAAATAAAAAGCATTCGAATACATATCTTAGGGTTCATTTCATTAACATCACCTTATCTGACTTTCTCTGCTTTACTCAAACTTTCCTTTGCATGCTGAACTTGCTAACACTGGTCAGCTCTCCCAGAATTGAAAGACAAAATTGGACTGGTTCCTGTGGATGGACACTATAAGTGGCTTTCAGCCAAGCTAGGAGGCAGACCGGAGAAACCTGGGTTAGAAAGATGCGGTCTACTTGTATTTAGAGGCTTGTCTCTCCTTTGGGGGAGATGTAGATCATTGACAATTTGAGCCCTGAAAAACAATTTTGTTTTAAAGCGTCGAATTTCTGTGTTGCTCTATCTTGTCGTTTGCATCCTGTGCTTCCAAACACTTTTCAGCTCTCCCAGAATTGCAAGGAATATAATTGGACCTGTTATTGTTGACAGTATATGGAACAGGATGTAGATTAGGGCTTAGTGAGAAAGGTCGGTGCTGTCCATATATCTTTGGAGGCTTGTCTCTCCATTGGGGAAGGAGTAGAGCATCCTCACTTTGGTACCTTAAAACTGTTTTAAGGTCACCAATTTCGGAGGAGCACCAGTTTTGTGTGAGAAAGCTGAGCAAGAGTTTTAGGCCTGAAGTTCAAGACTCAGTATGGGGAAAAAAGAATATAAATGCATTATTGGAAACAAAACCTTCCCTGTTTTTAGGTCAGCAGAAAACTAGGTGTAAGGCAGGGAATCTTTTAAATACTAAACCATATACCGTTTTTAACATTATTATTTTTTTTGTGGGGGGTACGTTCATGGGGCCTGAATTCTGGGCCTAGGCGCTGTCCCTCAGCTCTTCAGCTCATGGCTAGCACTCTACCACTTGAGCCACAGCGCCACTTCCGGCTTTTTTATGCTTATGTGGTGCTAAGGAATCGAACCCAGGGCCTCAAGCATGCAAGGCAAACTCTGAGCCACCTTCCCAGCCCACATCTTTATTTTTTAAAGAAATATTTCTTCAGTTAATAGGTCAGTCTTGGCAGATGTGATATAATCTAAATAGCACATGTAATCTAAGATACATTGCAAGAAAGGCACATAATTGACTTATTTTTTTTGGTTGGTGGTGGGGCTTTGTGCTGTCCCTCAGTTCTTCAGCTCAAGGCTAGCGTTCTGCCACTTGAGCCACAGTGCAACTTCCTGTTTCTGAGTGGTTTATTGGAGATATGAGTCTACTGCCCAGGCTAGATTTGAACTGTGATCCTCAGCTCTTACCCTCCTGACTAGCTAGGATTATAGGCATTAGCCAGGGGCACCAGGCCTATAACACTTTTTTTTTTTAAGTTAATGGTGCAAGGGTTTGGACTCAGCCTTGTGTTTGCTCAACTTATTTGCTTGGCTAGTACTCTACCCCTTGAGCCATGTCTCCAGTCAGTTTTTTTGTTGCTTATTTTAGAGATGGAATCTTGTGGACTTTACTGCATGCACTGAACCACAATCCTGTAATTCTCATCTTACTGAATAGCTAGGATTATAGGCATGCTGTGATTTTTTTTCTTTCTTTTTATATCCCAGACTTTGGCAGTAATCCTTAAAAGCAAAATAATCAAACAGCCAGCCGAGAGGATGTGGCTTATGCTTATAATCCTAGTATTCAGGAGGTTGAGATCTGAGGATCGAAGTTTGAAGCCAGCTGGGGTTATAACAGTCCCTGTGAGACTCTTATCTCCAATGAACCACTCAAAATCTGGAAGTGGTGCTATAGTTTAAAGTGGTATAGTTCTACCCTTGAGCAAAAGAGCTCAGGGACAGCACCCAGCAAATTAGCTAAATAGGAAGAAATTATTTATTATTTTACTTTGATATATGCTCCAAATTTATATATGATAAATATGCTGTGTATATGTAAAATATTAAATGTAATATGTTTAATTATATTCATTTATATATGTGCTTATTGTACTGTATGCAGTCTCTGATGTTGAATAATGTTAAATTCAAATAAAGGCATTACCCCATCAGTTACATGGTTATGAGTTTTCTCCCTTATGATTCATATGAAATTGAGTTTGAGCAACAGTTATAGAACTGTTCCTACAACTTGGCCTAGAACTTGGCCTAGAACTCTGAGTCAATATTCACCTCCTTGTTAAGTTAGTAGCTAATTGGGTTTTGATCTCTTCTTCATTTTTTGATAGCTGTTCTTGGAATAGAGCCCTTCTTCTCATTTAATATTATTTTGAACCTTACAGATCTGTATCAGTAGCATAGGTAATGACCAGAGATAATGGATATAATCTCAATGTGTTCTGAAATGTGTTTTATGAAGTAAGTTATATCATGTGCATTTGATTTTTTCTTTTTTCTTTTTTTTTTTTTGGTGGTCCTGGGGCTTGATCTCAGGTTCTGTACCGGTCCCTGAGCTTCTTTTGCTCAAGGTGAACACTCTAACAGTTAAGTCATAAATGCCATTTCCATTTTCTCTAAGAGTCTCATGGAGTTTCCTGCCTGGGCTGGCTTTGAACCACGATTCTCAAATCTGGCTGGCAGGTGAGAATCACTGGCACTTGGCTGGATATTTTGTGTCCTTTTTATTCTTTGGTAGTGGTAAGGTTTGATCTCAGGGCTCTCGCTTGCTAGACAAGTGCTCTACCACTTCTCCCATGCTTTTAGCCCTTATTTTTTTATTAATAGACCATTTGATTTCTCCATTCCCATATCCTTTCCAGATATGGTATTGTGCTTTTTTTTGTGGGGGTTAAAATCTGGGCCTGGGCGATATCCCTCAGCACTTCAGCTCAAGGCTAGCTTCCTACCAGTTCAGCCTCAGCACCACTTCTGGCTTTTTCTGTTTATGTGGTGCTGAGGAATTGAACCCAGGGCCTCATGCATGCAAGGCAAGCACTCTAACACTTAGCCACCTTCCTAACCCAGTATTGTGCTTTTTACCTCTGCTGGTTTTTGTCCATGATCCTACCTACTTCTCCCATGTAGCCTTTAAGAGACTTGTGCCACTGTGCACAACTTGCTCTTTAATATAAGTGTCTCATTAACTGTTTTCTGCTTGCAGAAAACAAGTGTATCACGCCACAATATTCCTATCATCAGCTCTGTATATTTGTTAATTGAGAATGAATTATAAAATGTTGCCTGATTAATTACGTCCTGGCAGAAAATGGTTTTAGTGATAATTTGTAAACATTTCCTATCAGAGAATACTCTCTCTCCAACTCCACTTTTTAGGGTTTAGGGGAAATCATGCTATAGTGCTAGAATTTGAAGATATAATCCTTTGATACACCTGCAAGAATATTGTTGTATTCAAAATAGAACTTGACCAGTCAGGAAAACATTATTACTTAAGTAAAATTCAAGCCTTGTGAAAGCTTCAAAAAAGATTAATTAGACTTTTCCAGAGAACCACGCAGGCATCTAGGTACAGAGAACAAAGAATGGTTTACTGCCAGGAAGAAAGAGATTAAGAAATGTATCCAGAGCTGGGCACCTGGTGGCTCACACCTATAAACCTAGCTATTCAGAAGGCTGAGATCTGAGGATCACGGTTCAAAGCCAGTCCGGGCAGAAAAAGTCCGTGAGACTCTTCCTTCAATAAACCACTCAGAAAACTAGAAGTGGAGCTGTGGCTCAAGTGGTAGAGTGCCAGCCTTGAGCTGAAGAGCTGAGAGACAGCACCCAGGCCCCCACCCCCCAACAACAACAACCGAAAGAAAGAAAGAAATAAAGAAAGAAAGAAAGAAAGAAAGAAAGAAAGAAAGAAAGAAAGAAAGAAAGAAAGAAAGAAAGAAAGAAAGAAAGAGAAAGAAAGAAAGAAAGAAAGAAAGAAAGAAAGAAAGAAAGAAAGAAAGAAAGAAAGAAAGAAAGAAAGAAAGAAAGAAAGAAAGAAAGAAAGAAAGAAAGAAAATATATCCAGGCTGGGCACTGATAGCTCACATCTGTTAATCTTAGCTATTCAGGAGGCTGAGATCTAAGGATCATACTTCAAAGCCAGCTTGGACAGGAAAGTCCATGTTAGATTATTAGACTTTCCTGGAAAAACAATGCAGACATCCAGGTACAGAGAATAAAGAAAGGTTTATTGCCAGGAAAGGGGCCAGCAAGAACCCTTCTCACAGGGGAGAAGTGAGAAGCAGCACCAGCTATTCTCTGTGGTGACCTATATAACCTAGGAGGTTTAGGAGGGTCTAGAAGGGGCTAAGAGGCAGAGACCTTGGTGTGGAAGTGGGGGCCAGGGACTTCATCATGGCAGACTAGGATTTATGGCTGCTGTCCAAATAGTAGATGAGGGGTCCTGCACTGCCCAGACTTGAGGTCACTCTAAGGGGCTCATGTTGCCTTATATGGTGGCAGCTACCCCAGAGAAGTGCCATCCCAAGGTTAAAAGGGTTGGAAGTTGATGATTTACTGCCTTTACTACAAGGGCCTGGTGTTACCTATGAAAGGAGCATGCTAAGCTGTGGAGAAGGGAAGGAGTGGACTAAGCTATGGAAAGGGAGCTCATTTCACTAACACATTGGGTTAGGAAAAGTTAAATATTCCATTAAAAATTAATTGAAGCTGGAAAGAGTGACACACACCTGTAATACCTGAGGATCGAGGCCTGCCTGGGAGGAAAATCCTTGCGACTTTTCTTTTTTGATCAGTTGTGGGGCTTGAACTTTCTGCCTGGGAATTGCCTTGAGCTCTTCAGCACAATGTGAGTGCTCTACCACTTGAGCCACAGCACCGCATCTGGTGTGGGTTAATGGAAAATAAGAGTCTCATAGACTTTCTTGCCTGTACTGACTTTGAACCATGATCCTCAGATATCAGCTTCCTGAGTAACTAGGATTACAGGCATGAGTCACCAGCTCCTGGCTTTGAGACTTATCTCCAATGAAGCACCCTCAAGTAAGCCAGAAATGTGGCAGTCTCAGGTGATAGAACACAAGCTCTGAGCAAAAAGTCTCAGAGACAGGGCCTAGACCCTGAGTATAAATCCCAGGACCACCCCCCTCACACACACACACACAAGAAAATATTTGAATATTGTCCATTATAAGCCTAAACCTTTAAGTATCCAAATATTCACTTGACATTCTGGTTTCTCTGCAGATCATAGCAAACTTTTTGCCTTTTATCTAGAATTCAGTGAATGAAGGACCTCCCCTTACATCCAATACAGAGACTATTTCTAAATGTGGGTATGTTCTGGCCAGAAGTTAAGGCAGATGTCACGCCATTCTCTAGGGAATTTGATGACTGAATTAGTTTTTAATTGATGCTGTTCTGAATTTCCAGAGACTTAATAGGCTCAAAACAATGCAAACATTTATCTCATAGTCTATGTTGGTCAGAAATCCTACATGAGTTTCCTGGGCAAAAATCTAATCTGGGCTATAGCACCACTCTGTAGCTAATATGTTATTCATTAATCCCAGTGATAATGTTCAAATAGCATAGTTTGAGCCTGGGGGCAGAATCCAAGCTCATTCAATTTGCTTTCTGAATCTAATTCCCTGAGGGGTGGGGGAGAGAGTTTCCCACAAAGTTCTTGTTTCTTTGCTGCCTTGAAGCTTGGTGTCACCCTTAGCTCTAGAAGCCTCTCATGTCCTTGCACATAAGTTCCTATATCAGGAACTTATGTCAGCAACTACCTTGCCAAAACATGGCAAGCAGTTCTCAGGGCTGCACTTCTCTTCTTCCTCTTCTGCCACATTTGACTGACTGCTGTTGTCCTCTGCTTTGCAGGTTTCATGTGAATGCATCAGGCCACACTGACCATCTTTTTTGTTCTGGTGATGTCCTGGTGTAAATCAGCATTTGTTTTCCAGAGAATGATTTCAAAGTCAACAAATGCAGAACATACTTCATCCACCCTCACATTTTTATCCATCAATTTTCTATCCTCAAGAAAAGGTTTATCACCATAAACCATTTTAAAAAACCCTATAGAAAGATGTCAAATGATAGACAACAGAAAGCGTATATTGGTGAGAAACTCTAAACCTGTTAAGACTGAGGCAAAGCTTTTAAGCACCTTTCAGACCTTCCTATACAACATCAAATTCATACTAGTGAGAAAGCCTGCAACTGTAAGATGGACAAAGCCTTTTCTAACTAAGGAAGCATTAGAGAAGAGAAGCCATTGATCTTGGAGCTGTCCTCTAAATACATAACCTTAAAGCCTCTTTATCTTACTACAAACATTCCTCACCCCTAAGAGTTCCTGTGGGATAGAATTCCTACACATGTAAAGAGCAAAGCCCTGAATAGTTACTCAGCCTCCTTTCAATAGAATTCATAGTGGATAAAAACCATAGCAAAGTGAATAATGTGCTAGTCTTTATTCAACTTCCATGTTTTATACAACCACAGAGAATTCATACTGTACAATAAACGCATGCAAGGTATTAATGTGGAAAATCTTTGCTCAAAAGACAGGCCTCTTGTGGGAAGGGATGACTGGAAAAACTGGGAGAGTGAAAGGGTAGTGATAACATTGTCCAAAAAGAAATAGATTCATGCCAGGTACTGGTAGCTAACAGCTGTCATACTAGCTACTCAGGAGGCTGATATTGATGATCATGGTTCAAAGCTACCTTGGCACAGAAGTCTGTGAGTCTGTGAGACTTTCATCTCCAATTGACCACTAGAAAACCAGAAGTGGTGCTGTGGCTCAAGTGGTGGAGCACTCGCCTTGAGCTGAAGAGCTGGGGGACAAGATCCAGGCCCAGAGCTCAGGCCCACAACTGTCAAAAATAAATCAATTAATATATATATATATATATATATATATATTATAGAAGAATTATTAGTAGAGAAAAATCCTATAAAAATGTAGCACATTATTCAACTGTTACCTAAAAAGTACCAGACAGTGTTAGTTATCATATTATAACTAAGGCTATCTTTCCATGTACTAGAGTGAATACTGATAAATTATTTCTGAAATATATATATATATATATATATATATATATTAATTCTAGAAGTAGAGTTAAAATTGTCATTCATCTTAAAAACTTGGGGAAGGACACATAAAATGGTTCAAGGACCTCAGGAGGAAAGAAAGGATCACTTCTCAGTGCTGAGGCCTTAGGCAGTGTGCCTGACTGCCAGCATCAACTTCACACAACCACAGATCAGCCAGACTGTCTCTAAGCCTAAGGTACCAGAGCCAAGTGGGCAGAGCCAGGATTCTAATTTAAGTACATGTAGACAGTAGAGAAAGGGCCCTGCTCATCTAATTTGAATGGGGAATTACATTGAGAATGTTCACCTGCCTCCCTCCCACCAATTCCAATGGTTTACAGGATCAAGGAAGGAAAATGTACTAGAACAGTTAGAGGACAGGCTTTCAAATCTGACTCACAGTAAAACACCAATTCCCAAAGGCCAGAGAGCAGGGCCCTTGTAGGCTTCTGCTCTAGTGAACTACCTCACTATTGTTAACCTAATGATAGCCTGAGGCTTTCCCAGAACCTGAGGGAGGCATTTTTAATTAAAGTCATCACTTGAACAGGCTGAGAAAAAGGCTGCCTTCTTGTGTAACTCTGTAACAAATTTTTCAGTTGCCTGCCAATGCTGTCCTTGTAACCAATTAAGTTGCTTTTACAGCCTGCTTCTGTTTTGAACCTGAAATTCTGCCCCCTAATCTTGCAGACCTAGATCTCTGCACCCATTCTGCCTTTGTGAAGCTTCTCTATTCTTTTTTTTGGGGGGGGGAGTCTGGTTGTGGGGCCTGAACTCTGGGCCTGGGCGCTGTCCCTCAACTCTTCAGCTCAAGGCTAGCGTTCTACCACTTGAGCCACAGCACCACTTCTGGCTTTTTTCTTTTTGCTTATGTGGTGCTGAGGAATCGAACCCAGGGCCTCATGCATGCAAGGCAAACACTCTACCACTTAGCCACCTTCCTAGCCCAACTTCTCTATTCTTGAAATAAACTGTTACATTGAAGAGTTCTTCCTGATAACACAACTATGGGATGGATCCTGAAAATTTCATTTGAACCCAGGGTTGGTTAATGATGTCTCTTTTATGCTTCTAGATGCTTAAGAAGTCTAATAACATTTAAAGTACAAGTAACTTCTTATCACATATGGCTTAGGAAGCAAATTTCTGAAAGTTTGACCTTTCAGAACCCTGAAGGACAAAAGGTTATCATCCTAGAGGCTGAGAGGCTGGGCAGATGGATTTGCTGCACTTAACCCCTTTCCTGCACTTAATTCTGGCTCAAATCCTAGTCTATTTCCTGGCTTGGTGTGCTTAATCCTAGCTACTCAGGAGCTGGACCTCTGCTTCTGGACCTCTGCTTCTGGACCTCTGCCTTTAGTTCAAGGAACCATGCACTGGCCATGGTCAGCCCTGCCAGTGTATTGGCATAGGTGACTTCACCAAGATTTGTTGTAGGCCTTTCCAGTCCTTATGTCAGAGGTCTACATAAGCATGCATTTCCCACTATTTCCTTTTTTTTTACTTTGGTCTCTGTTTTGCTTTGCTTTGTGCCACTGCAGGAGCTTGAACTCAGAGCACAGTCCTTTCCCTTTCTCCTAAAAGCCAGTACTTTACTATTGAACCACAGTTTCACTTCAGGCCTTTTGGTAGTTCATGGAGGTAAGTGTCTCATGAACTATCCTAATGGTGATCCTAAGCTCTCCTACCCCACCCCTGAAGAGCTAAAATGACAGGTAAAAGCCCCTGGGACAAGGCGCTGGTGGTTCACACCTGTAATCCTAGCTACTCAGGAGGCTGAGTTCTGAGGATCGCGGTTCAAAGCCAGCCCGGACAAGAAAGTCTGAAGAGCTGAGGGACAGCACCCAGGCCCAGAGTTCAAGCCTCATGACCGACAAAAAGAAAAAAAAGTCCCTGGGGGCTGGCTATCTTTTCTATGTTCATCAATATGTCTGTCTCTTCACATAACCATTAACCCAGGTAACTTTCCAATTCATCTTTACAAATTTCATTTCATAAATATTTGGTAGAATTCATCAAGAAGTCAAATGTGTGCCACAGTTCTTCTGTTTTTAAAAGGATATCATGCATTAGTAATTAAAGCCACCCAGATGTTCTGAAATTTCTGAAGTCAGTTTTTGTAACCTCTAGACATTTTTCCATGGTGTTTAATATTTGGAGCTATTGGCGTTGTTTGTAGGATACCCAATGATGGTATGCCGTTCTTCATTCCCGTTCTTTGTACTAGTTTTTCTTAATCTCTTTATCGTTTTTGATAATGAGCTTATCTTAGGCCTTGCTAACTATTTACACCACCTTTCGATCCCTACAACCTGCCTAACTAGGGCTTGAACTTATGACCTGAGTGCTGTCCCTCAGCTTCTTCATTCAAGGATAGCACTCTACCACTTGGTCCACAGCTCCACTTCAAGCTTTCTGTGGTTAATTAGATATGAGTCTCATTGATTTTCCTGCTCAGTCTGGTGTCAAACATCTCATATCTTAGCCTCCTGAGTATCTAGGATTGCAGGCACGAGCCACTGCCACCCAGCTACAAAGTCCTATTCATGACAGTGCCCATATAGAGATGTTGTTTAAACAACCGCAGATGGGAGCCTTTAAGTCTGAAACTTCAGGTGTTCATTGGGAATCATCCCTCATGCAGTGGGCATAGGGGTCTAGCCCTACTCATTGCCTCAAATCCCAGACCCAATGGGCAGCAAGAGGCTTGGGAAGTTACCACTGAAGTCACAAGTGTCTGTGTAAGAGGCCCTATGTATTCCTGGTCTGTGCAGTTCCTGAGGTGTGAAGGAGAAGTAGACCCAGAATGTGGAAAGTAGTTGACCGTGCTGTGACCAGGTATGTGTTCCTAGGATGGACAAAGGATCAGTAGGTCCAGCGGACACTACCTGAATGTCCTTAGCATGGCTAATGTGCATGGTCTGTGGTACCAAACTGACAGCTGACAGCACTGTCCCCTCAGAAGGGTGGCCCAAGGAAGACAACACAGGAAGAGTGGGGATGGAATGGAGCTATTTCCAGGAAGCCAGGTGGTATCTTGGAGGCTGAGGTGTGTCAATGAATCATGGGTGGCCACTCAGCTGCAAACAGGCATGCCTTAGAAAAGCAATTGCCACTATCCCTCCCACCACTATCACTTCCTCTTTCCCTTTCCCACTTGAAGGTGTTATACGCAAGTCCCAGAGACCCTCCGACGACTACCGAGAGACCAGGCAACCCGAACTGCAAAATGCAAGGTTTATTCAACAAGCCAAGGCTCAGGCCTCGTCCTGTACCCCCAGACGCAGCAGAGGAAGGGAGGGGGCCCCGAGCAACAGTACAGCTGGGCCTATAAAGGCAAAAACCACAAAATTACAGCAATGCTATGGTTTAGGGACAAATTTGATTCTGATTGGTCAGGACTAGGTGTCTGCTTGAGCCATCAAGGCAGACAACTCTTGTGGTTAATCTTCTGCTGACTAGGTCGCGAAACCATCCTGTTCTCAGGTGTTCTGTAATCTTTAAATAACAGTTCTCAAAAATTTTGCACAAACATGTTATTGTTCATCTCATTTTTGCAACCTTTGCAACATTACCTTGGAACAGGAATTAAAGACTGACACAAGTCAACTTTAGAAGCTATCACAATATGCCTTTAGTTTGGTTCTTACAGTCCCCCCTTGAGTTTTGGCACAGTTATCAATCTTGATGACATTACATCTCAGTTTCAACATCAGATGTGTTTAAAGGAGTATAGGTGTGTTGTACCATTAATTGTATAGTCTCCAACCTTTCCCTTATATATTGTAACAATCTGTTTAGCAAGCAAGGACCAACAGTATGCAATAGCAGTAATATAAGCAAGGATCCAATTAACGTAGAAATTAAGGTAGTTACCCAAGGAAAAAAATTAAACCATGATTCAAACTATCTCTGTCCAGACTCTCATTTTTTCTTTCGTTCTTCTAATCCTTCCTTAACATTTGTCATGTTATTTTTCACTACCCCTGAGTGATTTACATAAAACAGCATTCTTCTCCTAATGCAGCTCATAGTCCACCTTGTTGTAAAAATAGTAAGTCTAGTCCTCTTCTATTCTGTAAGGCCACCTCTGTTAAAGAAATTAAGGAATCTTGCAAGTGGGAAATCGAGTTTTCTATTCTTTTAATATCTTCATCGATTGATTCCCTCAAGGCTGAATAATGCTGTTCCTGTCTTGTTAAAGCCGCTATTCCTGTTCCTAACCCTCCAATGCTTGCATCTAACAGCAGGCTAATTGTAATAGCTGTGAAAGGCTCTCTTTTTTATCTATCTTACTTAAATTTTGAAGCTTCATATAAATCTTAAAATTCCTCATTACATCATAACTTTTATATGCACACAAGTAATTAGTCCAGATTGATTACACACCCACCATGTGTTGCTAGGAGGGATCAAATATTTCATCTGTTCATTCTCCTTCTCAGGCAGTTTTATGGTTTTGTTGCAAATCCAATTCATATCCTGAGGTACTTCACCTATGCAGATCCCTTGACCTGTAACTCGGCCCATTGTTAATCCAACTTGACTAGTCCATCTGCACTCCTTTTGGTTCACAGTCCTGGTTACATTACCTACCACTGCTATCCCCTCATAATAAGGTGGTACAGTGTCATAGCATAGCCAACAAGAGTTAGTTAATTCTGAGTTAGAGGCATTTAATACTGCAAAGGAACCTATAACCAATTCTATTAGTGGATTTTTAGGCAATGCTAGTACTAGGTTCACTGGTTCTACTTTTCTGGGGGTTGCTGCCCTACTAATGTAGGGTGTTACTCTGTAACTATAGGGCTAGTTAGTTTTCAGCTTGGGGTGGTACAGGTGGGGCTTTCTTGGGCAGAATTGGCTGAATAACCTGGTTAGGGCCCATCAGGGCTATTCTAATGACTTCTTGTCTAAGGTTTATTCTGAAAATTAATCCATGGTCATAATCATCCTTATGTAGCCTCAGTCCCCATGTCCTCCCTTGGGCCAAACCAGAAAATTGTTTCTTTTTCTCAGTAAACATAATAGTTAGAGGATTACACCGGAATTGTTTGCACGGTCCATCTAGAATTGCTCCACAAATTTTTTCACCCTGATAGGTCCATTTTCTAGCCATAGTAATTAGGTCCCAGTTAGAGGATGACTTCCAATGTCCCTCTCCTGTGCTTTCACAACCCCATTCTTTGCAAAAATAGCCTTGTTCATAACCGCACCTTTTGCAAGATCTGGGCTCCTCCCATCCCTAGGACACACATAGATAGGCCACCTCCCTAAGTAATATCTTCTGGCTGGGGTTGCACATCCTCCTGGCCTATTGTCTAGCCCATGTGAGTTACAATGTCTTTTTGTTGCTGTACAAGTTGTTTGGCCATTGTATTCAGGCAGTTTGCTAGGGACATAATGGTGGGAATATCCCAACTCCCAATTGCTAAATCACATAAGTCTATTGTTAAGTCTGGCCACCAGGTATTAAGTGGGGATTCTGTTGTTGCCACAGGGATAGGTTTGCCCCATTTAGGAGTCACCAGCCAAGTTAGTTGGTAAGGGGCATGAGGGTTAATTCCCTTTACCACAGTACTTATCAATAGTAGAAACAGTCCTTGGACAATCTTCTGATCTTGTTGTTGGGTGATCTGATCTTGTTGTTGTTGGTTGTTTGGGTGAGGCACACCCTCCCATGCTGACACTGAAGATGCTGCTGGCTCCTCCTCCTCAGGATTGAAGAGATCAGCTGGCTTGGCTTGGGTGTGGTGGATCCACGCAGTTACTCTGTCCACCTTTAAAGCTGTGGGAGTGGTCAGAATCACCATATATGGCCCTTTCCACCTAGGCTCCAGTGCGTTGGGTGATGCCTTCTGACCAGACCCAGTCCCCTGGCCTGAAAGCGTGAGGATTGGGTATAGAAGCAGATTTGTAAATGGCTTTATCTTAGGCCAGATTTCTCCATGCATCTTCTGCAAGGATGGAACAGTTGTTATTAAGTCTCCATCACACAGCTCCGCCAATAATTCCGATTGGAGGCTAAGGACCATTGAGGGTGGATTGCCATACATGATCTCAAAGGGAGTCAATCCTAACTGGTAAGGAGAGTTCCTAACTCCTAACAGGGCCAATGGAAGAAGGGTCACCCAGTTTGTGCCAGTCTCCAAGGGTAATTTAGTCAAGGTGTCTTTTAGTGTCCAATTCATTCTTTCAACCTGTCCTGAACTCTGGGGTCTATAAGCACAGTGCAATTCCAATCTGTCCCCAGTGCAGTGGCTATTCCCTGACTTACCTTGGATACAAAGGCTGGTCCATTGTCCAACCCTATTACTGCAGGAAACCCATACCTTGGGAGAATTTCCTGTACAATCTTCTTGGCCACTATTCCCGCAGTCTCTTGCTTGGTTGGGAAAGCCTCAGTCCATCCTGAAAAGATGTCTACAAATACTAGTAAATACTTGTAACCAAACTTTCCTTTCTTAAGTTCAGTGAAAGCCACCTCCCAGTACGTTCCTGGCCTAGTCACCCTTACTCGGCTTCCATTAACTTCCTTTCCCCTTCTGGCATTAGTTAGCTGACATGCTCTACATTTTTTAACAATGTCTTCTATTAGTTCATTTCCTTCTCTTATCTTGATCTTCGAGCCTCTTAGCAAGTCCTGCATGCTCCTGGTTCCCATGTGTGAGGCACGGTGAATTCTTTTTAACATCTGTAGTCCTAGAACTCGGGGAATTAAAATTTTTGAGTTAGCTAGGCGCCACCATCCATCTAGTTTTTGGGCCATAGGAAGTTTTGATGCCCATTCCTCTTCTTCTTTAGTGTAGTCTGCCTGTACTGGCAACATTCTAGGTCCAGGATGTATGTGTCTGTCTGCCAAGGTGATTAATTTTCCTGCTGCTGCTTGTCTAACAGTCTGATCGGCCAATCTGTTGCCTTTCACTGTCTTGGTGTCCCCTTTTTGATGCCCTGGACAGTGCATGATGGCCAACCGTGCCCGGTCCCACACAACTCTAAGCAGTCCCAAAAATCTGTTCCTTATTTTTAATAGTTTTTCCCTCTGCTTTTAGCAGGACTCTTTCTTCATATATAGCTTCATGTATATGGGCTGTTGCAAAAGCGTACCTACTGTCTGTATAGACATTCAGTATTTTCCCTCCAGCCATGTTTAAGACTTTTGTTAATGCCACTAGCTCCGCTTGCTGGGCTGAGGTCCCTCTGGGCAATGCTTCTGCCCAAACTGCCTGATCTTCCTGGTCACTGCAGCTCCCACATACCTGTGTCCATCCCTGATGAAACTGCTTCCATCGGTGTACAGTGTCAGGTCAGGATTCTGCAGTGGTTGGTCTTGCAGGTCTGCTCTGGTCCCATGGACATGAGCTAGTATTTCCTCACATTGATGTAGCAGCTTCTCATAGTCAGGATCTGGCAGTAGAGTAGCTGGTTTGAGGGAAGTTGGCATGCAAAAGGTTACGTGTCCTGGGTTGAGCTGGAGAGCCTGATAATGGGTCATCCTGGCATTGCTCATCCATCTATCAGGTGGTTGCTTAAGAACTCCTTCCA
The DNA here is from genome assembly GCF_019054845.1 of Dipodomys spectabilis. Lineage (NCBI taxonomy): Eukaryota > Metazoa > Chordata > Mammalia > Rodentia > Heteromyidae > Dipodomys > Dipodomys spectabilis. The sequence continues at coordinate 1,498,303 of NW_024870689.1, forward strand.
GAGCATGGGGAGTGGCCACAGTCAGGGGCTGTCTCAGCGTTATCTCAGTGGCATCTTTAACCAGGAGAGCCACTGCTGTTATTATTCATAAGCACAGTGGCCATCTGGTTGACACAGAGTCCAGCCTTTTTGATAAATAGGTTACAAGCCTTTTCCATGGTCCTAGCTTCTGGGTTAGCACCCCCTTAGCCACTCCCTCCTTTTCATCCACAAAAAAGCGTAAAAGGTTTAGATACACCTGGCAAGGCCAATGCTGGAGCCTGCAAGAGGAGTCACTACAGAAGTTCAAAGGCCTGCTGTTGTGTTAGTTTTGTGGCCTCATACAGGGGACGGGCTATTTCTGCAAAGCCTGGTATCCACACTCTGCAGAATCCTGCAGTCCCCAGAAACTCCTTCACTTGCTTTGGAGTTTTTGGACTTGGTATCTTTAACACAGTCTCTTTTCTTGCCTCAGTCAGCCACCTCTGCCCATCTCTGAGGATATATCCCAAATACTGTACTTCTGGTTTACAAAGCTGGGCTTTCTTGGCCGATGCCCGGTACCCAAGCTCGCCCAGAGTTTGTAACAGATTGGCAGTTCCTTCTCTGCATTCTAATTAGGTCTTAGTGGCTATCAGTAGATCATCAACAGACTGTAACAGACTCACCCCTGGGTTCCTTTCCCGATACTCATGTAGGTCTTCATGAAGTGCTTCATCAAACAGAGTAGGGAAATTTTTGAATGTCTGAAGAAGTCTGGTCCACGTTAGCTGTCCGCTGACGCCTCCCTCAGGATCATACCACTCAAATGCAAACAATACCTGACTTTTAAGGGCCAGGGGAAGGCTTAAAAAAGCATCTTTTAAGTCCAAGACAGAATACCATTTCCTGTCCAGAGGTAAGGAACTCAGCAAAGTATAAAGGTTTGGCACGGTTGAATGAATGTCCATTACTCTTTTATTTACTTCTCTCAGATCCTGAACTGGCCTATAATCGAAGCTGTTGGGCTTCTGAATGCGCAGTAAAGGTGTGTTCCAGGCTGATTGAGTCTGTATGAGGACTCCTTTTATCAACCTCCGTATATGTGGAATTATGCCTTTTCAGGCATCAATGGACATAGGATATTGCTTTATTTATACTGCATCTGCTCCTGATTTCAGCTCCACAAAGATAGGAGGCATATGCTGTGCCCACCCCATTCCTCCTGTTTCTGTCCTGGCTTTCAGGTATTCTCTCAACCATAATTCAACCTCAGACTCAATTTTCTTGGGGGATTCAGTCTGATGAATTCTATATTCCTCTGTTTGGGCACAAGTCACTAACACTTTCATTGGTTCTCCTGCTTCATTTAGAACCTTCATTCCTCCTCCAGTAAATTGGATTTGGGCTGTCATTTTTGACAAGAGGTCTTTTCCTAGAAGAGGATATGGGCAGTCTGGAATGACTAGGAAGGAATGTGTCACTCGGCCATTTCCTAAGTCCACTGTCCTATTTGTATTCCAATCATAAGTTTTGATACCAGTGGCACCTTATATTATAGCTTTCTTATTTTTTATTTTTCCCTTGTCGGCCCTTAATACTGAGTTTTAAGCCCCTGTATCAACCAGGAAGGTCACAAGTTTCCCTTCCACTCTTAAGGTTATCCTAGGCTCAGGGAAGGGTTCCAAGCCCTGTCCCCCTCAGTCACTGTCTTCGTCTAATTCTCTGGCTGCTAGGACTTGGGGACTTTTGGGTGGAAAGGACTTTCCGTTCCTGGTTTTCCTGTCTTCCTGTTTCTTAAAGGGACACTCATGGGCCCAATGCCCTTATTCCTTACAATATGCACACTGGTTTCGCCCCAGTCTCAGCCTGGGTTTTTGGAAATCATTTCCATTCCTTCTAGGTCTCCAGGGTCCCCTAGCCCCGACATGAATCACAGCCAGAATCTTTCAATTCCTTCCTATGTACTGCCTGTTGTTGTTGCAGGACCCAGGTCAGATTCTTTTCTTGTTCTTTTTCTCTCTCTTTTCTTTCCACTTCTCTTTGCCTTTCCTTCCTTTCCTCTTTCTGTTCTGGAGTTTCTCTCTTATTGTACACCTTCTCTGCCACGGCAACTAATTCCCTCACATTTCTTTCTCCTAATCTCTGTAATGACTGTAATTTTCTCTTTATGACCAGGGCAGCCTGATTTATGTATGAGAACATAAGCATTTGAGCAGATTCGGGAGTGTTCCAATCATAAGGGTTATATTGTGAAAAAGCTTCCTGTAATCTCTCTGGGTATGCCGCCGGACTTTCTTCTAGTCCTTGTCTTAACATCATAGACTTTAGCCATATTAGTAGGTTGGTGTGCAGCCGCCTTGAGACCCGCCAACAGAACCTGGTGATAGACTAGGAGACGCTCCCTACATTTGGCCACATTAAAAAAAAACAAAAAACTAACAGAAGTATAACCTCAGGGAATAAAATAGCTCAATATCCAGTTCAAAAATACATACTATGTTGTCCTCCACCAGCTATTGAAATAACCAAACTTCTGCTATTACTAACCACTAGCACTTGTACAGTTTATAAAGTCATAGAATGAGATGCTTTCAGAGATGGAAGGGATTTTTTTGTTTGATTTTGTTTTGGATATGTATTCATGAGATAACTTACTAGAGGCAACAATAAACACATATCCTCAGAAGAAAAATGATTATAGCTATTAGTCTCTGAATCTACCCCATGCATCTACCTTCACCTCTTCCTCCTCCTCCCTGAAATATCTGAGTACTGTTCTAGACACTGGCCATACAAGTGATGAAAGTAGGCAAAGTCTTGACATTTTGGTGGAAAGTTAGGCAAATATAAAGAAGAAATTTGCTGTTTGGGGTGTACACTTCCTGTCATGTGCACTCAATCTGAGCCCAAGCTACTAGTTCCCTTTTCAGAGAAACCACAACAAAAGCTCCCCTAATTGATCTGGATTTACTGTTTCCATCCAGACTATGAGTTTCTAGAGGGCAGAAACATTGCTAAGTTTTCTACAATGCTTATCAGTCTATATAACTGCAGGAGAAAGCACAAAATCTCTAAGGCTCATGGCTACTTGTTTGGTCCTGAAACTCCTATTGTCATCAAAAGCCATTCTGCACGTATGTTTGATGATATAAACATTAGTTAATTGATATGCAGGAAAAACTTGTTGCAGGGTGGGTATGAAATAGTAAATGTCTATAATCCCAATTAGTAAAAAGTCATGAGTTCAAGGCCACTCTGGACTGCTTAGAAGTCAACCTTGGCTTATACAGGGAGACCTTATGCTCAAGAACACAAAGGAAAGAAAAAATAGAATAAAACAAGAGCTATTGCAGATGGGCTTTCTTGGGGAAAGGGCAGTCACACAAATAGAATTTGGAGCCAGACATTTGAGATCAATGCGAGGATAAAGAAGATTGATAATAACAGAGTACAAGAGGGTAGAGTCAATGCCTGACTTCATTGTTAAAAATGTTTTGACCTCAGGTATGACACAGACTAAAAGGCCCTTTCAACTTGGCAACTTAATGATTAAAAGATTGACCATTTGATTAATAAGACTTGAGTCATTTATGGCAATCCTTCAACAAATAACTGAAGACCCTACTAAATATCGGGCACTCTGAGGGACTCTGTATGACATCTGGATGAGGACTAAATCTAGAACTCATTTGAGCAAACCTGTTCTGATTCTGAAGGTGTCCAGAGGTCAGACAACAGATGAATGCCCGCCATTATGAATATCATCCGTGTTAACCCCATTATCATTGGACTGCAAATATAATATCCAGTGCCTCAGGCAAATAGAAATCTCTTGCAGGAGTGGTCAGTTGGAGCCTCCTATTTTCCCCCCAAAACTCATCAGTTTGGTCATCCGAACATGTGAGAATACAAGTGCTCATTTATTGTACAATTGGATCTGAAATAGCTATTACCTGCCAGGATCCAGAAGTAGAAAACTGGGACTCCATTCCTGGTCCCTCCTCCTTGAGTTCATGACATGAATCTCTTCTTGTGTAAAACTGCCTCTCTATGCCTGTATGGAAATTGGAGATTGCAAGGGTTTATGTATAAAACATAAGAGGGTGAAAGGATCCAAGAGTTGGCATATAAAACATAATTGTTAGGCATCGGTGGCTAACATCTGTAATCCTAGCTATGCAGGAGGCAGAGATATTGAGGGTCATGGTTCAAAGCCAGTCTAAGCCAAAAATTAGAGAGAATCTTATCTCCAATGCACCAACACAAAGATAGAAGTAGAGGTCTGGCTTAAGTGGTAGAACACCAGCTTTGAGCAAAAGAGCTAAAGGACAGCAAGCAGACCCTGAGTTCAAGCTCCAGGATCAGCAAAAAAAAAAAAAGAAAGAAAGAAAAACAAAGGTTGAAAATTTTCATAATAAAAAAAACTTGGGGAAAAAAAAAGAAGAAAAACCATTCCACACGTCCTCCGTAACTTAGGGGAGTTGTGCCCCAAACCATGCTGACAATTGATTCTGAAGCATGAATAAAACCAAGATCTCAGTGTAGATAAGGAAGCCTGAGGTTGCTGAGACTCTAGCATTTCTTTCCTTCTGTCTTTTTTTTTTTTGTCAGTCATGTGGGGTTTCAACTCTGAACCTAGGCGCTGTCCCTCAGCTTTTCAGCTCAAGGCAAGCACTCTACCACTTGAGCCACAGCACCACTTCTGGTTTTCTGAGTAGTTTATTGGAGATAAAAGCCTCAAGGACTTTCCTGCCTGGGCTGGCTTTGAACTTAGATCCTCAGATCTCAACCACCTGAGTGGCTAGGATTATAGGCATGAGCCACCAGCGCTGGGCTTAGTATTTATTTCCAATTGGAATACCAAAGCAGAGATAGCCACATTTTCTCAGCAAGATATGAGAAATTGTTTTCTGCAGAACCCAAACATCTCACGGAGAAAAGACCTCAAGAAGAAAATACCCCTCAGAATTCTCCTAAGTTAGCACAACAAATCTTCTTAAAATGCAAACATACATGCACACAAAAAGCTCTGGATGAACCCTATCAGTGGTATCCATGCTTAAATATACGGAGATAACCAAAGAAGATTGATGTAAGAGAAAAGACTTGAACAACAACAGAAAAAGACAAGACAGGAAACATATACTTTGGAGGGGTCAGAAGTGAGAGGAGAGAGGAACATACACTATTCAGGAAGATTAAAAACTGAAAGAGAAAAACAAAATTTGTCCTCAGTAGCCTGTGAGAGAGAGCAGCCAGAGACCCTGAATCTATAAAGTTAAAATATGATTCTATTAAAGGAGTCATAACAAAGCTGAAAGAACTCTTGGAAAATAAGGATGTGATTGGAAAAATAAAAACCTAAGGATCATAAGACAGAGTAGAAGATAATCTAGCAAATATAAATACATAAAAGACTAAACAATGGATAACAAGGAAGAAAATACTAGAAAGACAGATAATCCATCCAGAAATTCCAGCACCTGTGTAATAGGAAGTCTGATACAGAAATGGGTGAAGAATAGAAAGGCAGTAATCACAGAATATTTTCTAATTCTTTCCTCTATGGAAATAACCTGAGTTTCCACAGTGAGAGACTCAGCAAAGCTGAGTTGTAATTACAAGCTCACGCCTGTAATCCTAGGTACTCAGGAGGCTGAGATGTGAGGATCAGTGTTCAAAGCCAACCTGGTCAGCAAAGTCCCTGTAAGCCTCTTATCTCTAAAACTCAAAAACACAGAAGTGGTGCTGTGGCCCAAGTGGTAGAGCAGTAGCTGTGAGCACAAAAACGTTCTGGGACAGTGTCCAGGCCCTGAACTCAAGCCCCACAACAGACAACAACAAAAAGATCAGTACAGGATAAAACAGACTTAAGTCAAGGCTAGTGCTCAACAATCAATGATCAAAGAAATTACCGATTTCTCCAGATGAAGAGCAAAATATACAAATGTTGTTTTTGGTGGTGATGGTATTTTTGATTTTTTCTTCTTCTGTGAGGTGAGTAAAGAAAGGGCCCAGAAAGGGAGGAAGGGAGAATAAACAAATGAACTCATGTTATTCAGTAGACACTATGTGGAAAATGACTTACATAACTTGTGGGCAGGGATGGGAGGGGGAAACAGAGAAAGTAAAGGAAGAGGTGACAGTTTCCAAAAGAAGAAATGTACTCATTACTTGACTTATGAAATGGTAGGCCCTCTGTACAACACATTAAAATCATATTAAAATATATCAACAATAAATTACATTAAAATAATATTTAAATTTTTGTATTAAAATTTAAATTATATTAAAATTAAAATAATATTTAAAAAGCTAAAAATTCCCCTATAGAAAAAAAAAACCACGTGAATACATACCAATGCTCACTCAATAGAACTTCATGAAACTTTAAAGAAAATGAAACCAGGCCTTTTAAATGAGAAGAGAAAATAATTTCTAACTTAGAGTCCTCTTCCCAAGTCAAAGGTCAGTGAAGTGCAGAGATTAAACCAGTAATATTTCAGAAAACAGTTTTCCTTTCAATGTTTGTTCCTGTGTGTCTATTCTGAGAAAACTCCCCAAAGAAGCTCTTCACTATGGTCAATAGACACATGAAGAAATGCTCAATTTCTCTAGCCATAAAAGAAGAGCTAATCAAAACAACATTGAGATTCCACCTCACCCCACTTAGAATGGCTAGAATCAAGAAAGCTAATAACAACAGATGCTGGAGGGGGTGTGGGCAGAAGGGAAGTCTACTGCATTATTGGTGATAGTGGAAACTTGTTCAACCACTTTTGGAAAGTAGTATGGAGGTTCCTCAAAAGACTCCACATAGAGCTCCCCTATGACCCAGCAATCCCACTTTTGGGGCCCAAATGATCACAAACAAGACTACACTAAAGCTACCAGCACAATTATGTTTATCTCAGCTAAGGTATGGAACCAACTCAGATGCCCTCGGTAGATGAATGGATCAAGAAAACGTGGTATATATACACAATGGAATTCTATGCCTCCATCAGAAAGAATGACATTGCCCCATTTGTTAGGAAATGGAAAGACTTGGAAAAAATTATTAAGTGAAGTAAGCCAGGCCCAAAGAAACATAGGTCCCATGGTTTCTCTTATTTGCAATAACTGGTATGTGTCTAGGACACACAGCAAAGGTCAAAAGCTCTGTACATATGACCATAAGATGATGTTAAGCAAAATGAACCCCAAGATAGACAGTGGTTTTTTTTTTTCTCTCTAGCTATTGTTTTTAACATATTTATAATGTAGTATGTGGGTTTTTTTGTTTCTTTTGTATGTTCCTTTCCGATGGCATAACCCCTGTTTTCACTGTATTTGATTCTAGTGTCCTGATTCTTGTATATACATTTTTCTAATTTGGGGAGGGGAAGGGAAAAAACAAGATGCTTAAATAGAGATAGAGGTTGGCTCATTGTAACAATGAGATGTACAAGACACTATGTTGAAAACAAACTTTACAACTTCAGTCACAGAGGAGGGGAGTGGGGAGAGGAGCTGGGGAGGTGGGGAGGAAAGGAACCATAGGGGAAAAACAAAGGGGGGATAACAATGCTCAATAAGAAATGTACTCATTGCCTTACTCAAGCAACTGTAACCTCTGTACAATAACCCCTCTGTACAGTATCTTTACAATAAAAATATATATTAAAAAAACAAGCTCTTCACCAAGATGACAAGAGCAAAAAAGCAAGGTGATGGACATGAGGTTCAGTTGGGGAAAAGAAGAGAAGGAATTCACAAAGATGACAACAGGAGAGACCCCAATAGGAGAGCAGACAGAAAACACAGAGAGAAACAGGAACATATACAGGTTCTAAAAAGTCAGAAATTCAACAGGTCATAGCTCCAAAAATATGTTCTAGAACATTTCCAGAAAGTATGTTCTTGAATGGGTTCTAGAATAGGCACTGGAATAGTCTCAAGGATTGGGTCTGTAACATATTCTAGAATCTATTGTACAATGTTATCTACAATCGGTTGTACACTCAATATGTCTGAAAATAGTGAAGAGAATACATAAGGCCAGTATGGCTGATGGAGGCATATTTTAATCTTTAATTTAAATTTTTTAATTATATTTAATTTTAAATTACATATGTATATAATTTATACATAAATTTTATGTATACATTTACTTATATATTTATATACTTTTATATAATTTATGTTTGCATATACATTTGCATATATTATATTATACATATATTGCATTATAATTACATTAAATTATATCGTATATATGTATTTATACACAAATTATATACATATATGTAGAGGCAAGTCCACAGAAAATAAAGTTAGAACCATGTCTTTGTGGCTTAGCAAAGAATGACATTCACCTAAAGTAAGCTTCCAATATTCATGCAATCACCTATGTAGTACTCACAGGAAGGATTCAAATGATGAAGATGGGATTTGTGCATTAAAGGGGTATTGGGGATGACCAATAACTACTATTTCTCTTTAGTGGAGCATGTGTGCCAGAACTTGGACTTGAACTCGGGGCCTGTACCCTGACCCTGAGCTTTTGTGCTCAAGGCTAGCACTCTACGACTTGAGCCACAGCTCCACTTCTAGCTTTTTTGTGTTTAACAGGAGATAAGAGTTTCACGGACTTCTTTTCTGCCTGAGTTGGCATTGAACCATGATCCTCAGATCTCCAGCCTCCTGAGTAGCAAGGACTTACAGGTGTGAGTCACCAGTGCCTAGCTGACACACCTTTTTAAAGGTACAAAATTGAAATTGTTGGTTATTATATATACTCAATTATCCTTGAAAGAAGTATTTGATTCTGTAAATTTTATTCAAAATGAAAAACTATCCAGGCACCGGTGCCTCATGTATTTAATCCTAGAGACTCAGAAGGTGAGATCTGAGGATCTTAATCTGAAGCAAAAAGATCCTGGAAGCGGAGCTGTGTCTCAAGTGGTCAAACTAGCCTTGAGCAAAAGAAGCTCAAGGACAGCACCCAGGCCCTAAATTCAAGCTCCAGGACAGGCACAAAAATATTTGAAACCATATTTAGATGCATGGAACTGAATGCCCTAAATTTAAGCCCAAGGACAGGCACAAAATATATTTAAAAATACATTTAGATGCATGGAACTGAATATGGAGCTTATATATAAACCCCACCATCTAGAGCCAAGTGATTTTTGACCATGCCCAGAAAAGACAGGCAGGTACTGGAAAAGGGACAATCTTTTCAATACATGAGACTGGAGAAATTATATATCTTGCCTGAAGATGAATAAAATCAGATCCCTACCTCTAGCAGTTTTAAAAGAAGAAATCACCTCAAATGGATCCATGATTTAAATAAAGATTTGAAACTGTGTGATTATGACGTTTATATGTAATATTTCAATCAGGTAATACTTTATTTTCCTCACACATTTTCTTTTGAGACTGGGACTCAAATTGGGTATCTGATGTTTTTGCTCATTGGCTGGTGCTCTATCACCTGAGTCATGCCTCCAACCCCAAACACCATTGCTCTATGACAATTGCAAATTAGGGACAAGTACTGGGAAAAGCAGACTAGCACATTACTTACAGGAACTCACAAAGGATCAAGGCCATCACAGGCCAAGTCCCTATAGAATAATGAGATGGGATTGTTTTTACAATCAAATGACTCTCACACTCTTACCTTTCCTTCTGGCCTCCTCAATTAGAGCCAAGCAGCTTTTAGTTACATTCATATAGGTGGACTTTCTTCTCTAAAACCTTTTTCTTATTAGACAACTTAAAAAATAAAAAATCATCCAGGTGCTGGTAGCTCACACCTGTAATCCTAGCTATTCAGGAGGCTGAGATATGAGGATTGAGGTCCAAAGCTAGCCCAGGAAGGAATGTTTCCGAGACTCTTATCTCCAGTAAACCATCAGAAAACTGGAAGTGGTACTGTGGCTCAAAGTGATAGATAGCTAACCTTGAGCTGAATAGCTCAGGGACAGTGCCCAGGCCCTGAGTTCAAGCCCCACGACTCACCAAAAAAAAAGCAAAAATACCTTTATGAATACACAGATGAACAATAACACTTTCACTAAGCTCCCTTCCAAAAAAGGACAGAATACAAACATATATAATAGCACAAAAGAATTTTTTAAATGAAGTTGTAAGTCATTTTTAGAGATAACAGGATATTCCTTCCACATACTAGAAAATGGATTTTGCAATATTGGCCAAAAGAAGGAAAATTGTAAGGAAAAAATAGTCTTATACAGTAAGATGCTTCAGAAGACAATATGGAAACAGCTATAACAAATTAAATCACATTTCTGAATCAGCAGTTTCTTCACTAAGCATTTAGCCTAAAGTATGCCAAGGAAATTGTAGAGCTGTATATAAAGCAACCAGAAAAGAAAAAAAACCCACAAGCATCTGTCAATATCAAACGGGGCTAGACACCTGTGGCTCACACCTGTGATTCCAGCTACTCTGGAAGCTGAGATCAGAAGATCAAAATTTGTAGCCAACCCAGTCAGGAAAGTCTGTGAGATCTTATCTCCAATTAACCAACAAAAAGTTGAAGTGGAGCTATGGCTCAAGTGGTAGTGCTAGACCCCAGTACTGACACACACACACACACACACAGAGCCATTGGGTTGCATCATTAAGTATTGCACATCCCTACAATATAATCCTGCACAATCTTTAAAAAGAATAAATTCAACATATCACACTGGCACAGAAAGGCTTCTAAGATAAATGGTTTAGCTAAGAAAATCAAGGTTCTACACCGAACACCCTCATATTTTTTTTACGTGTCCCCAAACTGCTTCCCAAACTGCAAAAGCTGTCACTTTGGAGAGAGCTAGAGCTCAGGAGGAAGAACTTTGGTTGGCTGCTATTTGGTTTTGTGCTGTTGGATGAACTCCAGGCCTCATATACGTTAGACAAATGCTTTAACATCAAGCTATACTTCCAGCCTTTGCTTGGTTTCTAAGCCTTTTGAAATGTATCTTTTTTTGCGGGGGAGGGGGGGGTCCGATCTGGGTCCTGAACTCTGGGCCTGGGCGCTGTCCCTCAGCTCTTCAGCTCAAGGCTAGCTCTCTACCACTTGAGCCACAGCGCCACTTCCGACTTTTTTCTTTTTGCTTATGTGGTGCTGAGGAATCGAACCCAGGGCCTCAGGCATGCAACACAAGTGCTCTACCACTGAGCCACCTTCCCAGCCCTCATTTATTTATTTTTAAATCACCAATTGTAAAGAGAGAGATCATGCATGAAAAGCAATAGATTAGTTCTGACTCCAAGGATGAAAATGGCTTTCTGAACTTTTATTCAAAAATTAGCAACAAGCTGTGTGCCGACAGTCATGCCTATAATCCTAGCTACTCAGGAGGCTGAGATCTGAGAATCCTGGGCAGACAAATCTGGGAGGCTGTTATTTCCAATTAGCCAGCACAAGAAAGTACAGGTATGGATAAAGTGGTAGAACACCAGCCATGAGCAACAAAGTTGAACAAGAGCAAGCAGAAGTTTCTAAGTTCAAGCTTCAGTACTGGCATGCGAGTGCACCCACGCACACACACACACACACACACACACACACACACACACACAGTTAGCAGCAGTCTCGGAACTAAACTTTCAGACTCTTGCTGACTACCCTGGAGGAATGGTAGCACTTGTTTCTTCTCATCTTTTAGAAGAGGTCAGGGACTATTGGCTGCTACCAGTAGCTAGGCATCAGCAACTTGCTCAATACATGCATTAACAAATGGGAGTTGAATGAGGAAATGCCTGCCAAACGTGCCAGAAGGAGGTGACCGCCCTTCTCCGAGGGAGCTAAGGCCCTCTGTCCCCCAGAGACGTGACAGCTCACCCCTGAATCTTCATCTGGGACTAAGGTGACTGTTGCACTGACTCCATTGTCTGGCATGATGGGTGAGGAGGATCGGAGCATAAACAGAAGGCTTCTGCAGTGGTGGCTTCTATTGGCTTTCTGAACACATAGTGCATCTGGCTGGCTGTCAGGTGCAGGGCCCAGCAATTTGTGATAATCCCTAAGCAGAAGCAGCCTCTACAAGGCTGGTTTGGCAGTAGCCCAGGGACCAGAGCCAAATTCCCACTCTCCTTGAAGCTGTAGCTCCTCCTGCACCAAAGCAGAAGAAGGAAGAGGACTTGGTGTCTCTCTCTCTCATGGGACCTGAATATATCACTGTTGTTGAGACAATGTCCACCTGGGCGACCCAGATAGCTTCACCAGGCTCAGCCCTGCCAAGTGATACACAGGGATTTGCCACCCATCTCAAGATGCCATAATTCATGTTGCCAACAACCAGGCAGAGCTCTGCAGCTGATATGGCAGTCCAGGAAGAACAAGTATGACTGATGGAGCCCATGAGGCATGAGTCTATTCCCTAGCTTTGCTGTTTGTCAGTGAGTTAATCTTAAGCTGCTTAACTTGTGTCTCCATTTCTTAACTATAAAATGACAAGTGTGTGTGTGTGTGTGTGTGTGTGTGTATGTGCATGTGTGTGTATGTGTGTGTGCATCTGAAAGTCTTAGAGCTTGAACTCAGGGCCTAGGCACTGCTCCTGAGCTTTTTTGCAGCTCAAGGTTGGTGCTGTACATAAAGCTCTTTATTTTTGGTGGTTAATTGGAGATAAGAGGCTCTCAGATTTGTCTGCCCAAGCTGGCTTCAAACCATGATCCTCGGATCTCAGCTAGAATTGTAAGTATAAGCCACTGTCCCACAGTTTGGCAATTTTTATAAAAGACAACTGCTTTGATCATAGGCTTGTTGTGAGAACAAAAGGAGATAGGCCATTTGTTGAGGCCACTGTGTAGCAGGCAGTTCAGGAAGTAAAATGGGATCCTATTCATGATCAAAGAGATTGCATCTGGTGATCATATCACACATGGCTTCTTGAAAGGGTAAGGGATTGGGAAGAAGATGGCTAAAACATTCTTCACCAAATGGAGGTGGCCAGGAATTTACAAAAGGAACCACAGAAACAGGAGAAAAGGAAGAAGAGGTAACCATAGTCGGCACCAGTGGCACATGTCTGTAATCCTAGCTACATGGGAGGCTGAGATCTGAGGAGAGATCTGGGATGTGAGATCTCATCATTCAAGCTCAGCCTGGCAGGAAAATGTATGAAACTCTTTTTGTCAATTAAGCACCAAACACATACACACACACACACACACACACACACACACACACACACACACACACACACACACACACACATACACACACACACACACACATACACACACACAACAGAGGTAGAGCTGTGGCTCAAGTCATAGACAGCACTCTGAGACAACACTCAGGCCCTGAGTTCAAGCCCCAAAACCAGCACCAAGAAGAAAAAAGAGAGAGAGAGAGAACCATGCCCAGAGATGATGTGTGGTTTATGGGTCAGCAGGAAAACTATTGAATAGAGGACTGAAGAAGATGCTTGTCTTAGAGTCTCAGAGTACCAGCAGAGCAATCCAACACTGCACTTCTGAAAAAGTCACTTGACAATACCTTGCTTAGCACAGGGGACAGAAGATGCTAACAGAGTTTAAAACAAGAAACCAACATCCCTGGCTCTTTCTCCCTCCTTTCTTCTCCAACCCTGCACTTCTTAGCTAAACCACCAGCTGCCCACAGAGGCTGATTCTCTACAGAGATGTATGCATTCTATGGTTGTATCTTAAAAAACTGTCCCCGGGTGTATTCATTTCTCCTGTCTCTGCATGGTTAGTGGGGAGCCAGACAGTTCTTTGCTTCCCAAAGTAACATGCGCTGCTACACTGGATTTGGCCACCAGGGGCGCTGTTCGCTGAGAGCCCTGCCCACAGAAATTCCACAGGCCACCCAAGTCCCTTCCCTGGGCCTTTGGCTTCGCTACCCCAAAAAGTCAGCATGAAGGAATGATTGTCAGTTCACATTCTCTACAACCACATGCTTTCACCATTATTCACCATATTCCACCCACCTCATCTATTAGGATCCTGTCCACCTTTCTACCATTTCTCTCACATTTCTTTTTTCTTTTTTGGCCCGGTCGTGGGTCCTGAACTCTGAGCCTGGGCGCTGTCCCTCAGCTCTTCAGCTCAAGGCTAGCACTCTACCACTTGAGCCACAGTGCCACTTCCGGCTTTTTCTTTTTGCTTATGTGGTGCTGAGGAATCGAACCCAGGGCCTCAGGCATGCAAGGCAAGCACTCTACCACTGAGTCACCTTCCCAGCCCCTCACATTTCTATGACCTTTTTAATTACAAAGAAATCAATAGAAGAAAAATAAAGCCAAAACAAAGCATTACGAAACTCTGAATCCTTTCCATCTCTTTTCCACTTGGAGGAGAAACTGGTGGTGTTCAGGAGAAAGGAATTGAGGTTCTCATGAAACTACAAGAAGGAAAGAGGGCTGACAAGAGACAGAAAACCATTCTCAAACATGAATGCAGGGCTTGAAATGCAGGGCTTAATGGTAGAGTGCTTGCCTAGCATTCATGAAGCACTGAGTTTGATTCCTCAGGACCACATACACAGAAAAGCTGGATATGGGGCTTTGGCTCAAGTGGTAGAGTGCTAGCCTTTATCAAAAGGATCTCAGGGACAGCGCCCAGGTCCTGAGTTCAACCACCAGGTCTGACAAAAAAAAAAAAGAATCCAGCAAGGTGTCAGTGATACACACCTTGTAATCCTAGCTACTCAGGAGGCTGAGATCTGAGAATCGCTGTGCAAAGTTTGATTCCTTTTGCCCAGAAACACTGACACCCATTTATCTCAAGGAAAAGCAACAAAGACCTTTCAGTGATGCTGTAGGTCTCTAAGTTTGAAGCCTCCCCAGCCCTACTTCTGAGGGACATGAAGGAGACACAAAGCTACTGTGCAGATGGCATTATCTCTGAAGAATATCCGGCTATTGTGGGAAGGAGAGGCACAGGAGATCAGGGATGGAGATGCTCTACAAAGCGCGTTCTGTTGGAGATCAAAGAAGGATCGTTTCAGAGAAACTTCACATGTGGAGAATCCAAAAAGGAACTTATGTCAAGAAGGAGGAAACCCAGATTTTCCCTTTGTGGCCATCAAAGAGATGCCAGGGTCTCTGCTGTGTGCTTTCCTATTTAATCACATACTGCCTGGGTCCTATAATAGCCCACACTATGTAATCCTCACCACTAAATGCCCATGAGAATTCACCTCATGTGAAGGTAAACTCTACTTTGTACTGTGTAGGCTATGGCCCTAAGCAAGATATAAATCCATCCAAGACATGCTTACAATCTGGATCAGAAGCAAAAACAAAAACAAAAAAAAACATGGCATGAATCTGGATGCTGGTGGCTCGTGCCTATAATCCTAGCTCTTCAGAAGGCTGAGATCTAAGTACCTCGGTTTGAAGCCAGCCTAGGCAGGAAAGTCTGTAAGAGCCTGATCTCCAATCAACCAGCAAAGAATTGGGAACAGGGGCTGGGAAGGTGGCTTAGTGGTAGAGTGTTTGCCTAGCATGGCTAAAGCCCTGGGTTCAATCCCTCAGTGCCACATACACAGAAAAACCAGAAGTAACACTGTAGCTCAAGTGGTAGAACGCTAGCCTTGAACAAAAGAAGCTTAGGAACAGTGCCCAGGCCCTGAGATCAAGCCCCACAACTGGCAAAAATGGGTTGGAAATGGAGCTGTTGTCGATATGGTAAAGTACAGTCTTAAGCAATAAAAGCCAAATGAGAGCTCCAGGCCCTGAATCCAAGCCCTAGTACTAGCACAATTATAAATGTGAGTGCGCGCACGCGCGCACACACACACACACACACACACACACACACTCACACAAAAAGTTTAGAGGGAGGAAGAAATGAATTAGAAAAGGTTGAGAGACGGTTGAGATGATATGAATTCCTGCTGATCTTGTCACCCCAGTGAGTCAGGCAAAAGTTCTATTTCCTTTCCATCTAGGCTGACTCACTCCTCTAGAGGTAGAGATAGGAGAACCATAGTTGAAGGCTAGCTAAGACAAAATTTAGTGAGAACCTACCTAAAAAGGACGAGGACGAGGACGAGGACGAAGAGGATGAGGAGGAGGAGGAGGAAGAGGAGGAAGAGGAGGGGAGGAGGAAGAGGAGAAGAAGAAAAAGAGAAGGAGGAGGAGGAGGAGGAGGAGCAAGAGGAGGAGGAGGAGGAGCAGGAGGAGGAAGGAAGGAAGGAAGGAAGGAAGGAAGGAAGGAAGGAAGGAAGGAAGGAAGGAAGGAAAAGACACTGGTGGCTCACATCTGCACTCCTAGCTATTCAGGAGGCTGATATCTGAAGATCAAATTCTCAGCCAGCCCAAAAAAAAATCCTCTGGGTCTTATATCCAACCACCCAGTAAAAGGCAAGAAGTAGAGGTGTGGCTCAAGGGGTAGAATGGCAGCCTTGAGCCTCAAAGCCCTGAACTCAAACTTTAATACAAATACTTAAAAAAATCCAGACATGATAATGCATGACTATAATCCCAGCTACTCTGGAGGCAAAGGTAGAATGACTGTGGTCCAAGGTCAGTAGGAGTAAAAATATGAGACCCCTATCTGAGGGAAACAAAGAAAGAAACAAAAAAACCCTAAAAGTAAACAGGACTGAGGGTATAGCTAACGTAGTAGAGTACTTGCCTGGTAAATGTGAGACTTTAAATTCAATCCCAAGGGCCACAAAATAATCAAGTTCTGTTTCTGGTTTCTTAGGTATCTTTGGGAAGGTATGTGGAAAAGAGATTTCCCGAATAGAAAAGAGAACCCTCTGGACACTGGTGGCTCATGCCTGTAATCCTAGCTACTCAGAAGGCTGAGAAATGAGGATCACAGTTCAAAGCCAGCCAATGCAGGAATATCTGTGAGACTCATCTCCAATTAACCACCAGAAAACCAGAAGTGTGCTGTGACTCAAGTGGTAGGGCACTGAAGAGCTCAAAATCAGTACCCAGGCCCAGAGCTCAAGTCCCATGACTGACAAAAAAAAAGAAAGAAAAAGAAAGAAAAGGGAACCCTACCAGATTTTCCATGCCCCACTGTGACCCCTGAGGAACTCAGATTAACAATACAAGCTTGAAGTCATCCACAAAACCTCACACAAGTTAGCTGACAGTATCTTGCCAGTTGCCAGGAGTGGGAAAATTTGACGGCTTCTGACAAACAGAGAATTAATGCCTTCGTAGGTGACCTTCATGTCTCTATGTGGGTTGGAGCCCCTTATTCACAAACTGGTCACCTGGATGAAGGGTTGCCTAACAACTTCTCAATTATCCTTTGGTTGTTTTTCTTCATTTTGCTACTATTATGCAAGACTGGCACAGTGGATCTGGATTGGCAAAGGGGTTTTGTGACCAGTGGGAATAGAACTTTCAACGTACAACGTGAATGGTTGACACCCGCAGAGAAAGGAGAGGTTCCCCTCTGCTCCACTGAGCAGCATCAAGCACAGTTCTCGTCATTTGAATGAAGGTCAAGCACATCTCTACCAAATCTGTAGAAGAGTGTGCTGTAGCATACTGCTTCATTTTGTTGTTGTCTTCTCTGGAGGCTGGCACTGGGACATCAACTCAGGGTCTGGGAGTTGTCCCTGAATCTTTTTTGCTTTTTTTTGTTTTGTTTTGCTCAGGGCTACCACTTTCCCACTTGGGCCACAGCTCCATTTCTAGGTTTCTGGGGAGATTAATTGGAGATAAAAATCTCATGATGGGGCTGGGAAGGTGGCTCAATGGTAGAGGGCTTGTCTTGCATACCTGAGGCCCTGGGTTCAATTCCTCAGAACCACATAAGCAAAAAGAAAAGAGCTGGAAGTGGCACTGTGGCTCAAGTGGTAGAGTGCTAGCCTTGAGCTGAAGAGTTGAGGGACAGCGCCCAGGCCCAGAGTTCAGGCCTCACAACCGCTCCCTCCCCCCAAAAAAATCTCATGATGGACTTTCCTCCTAGGCTAGCTTCGAACCATGATCTCAGATCTCAGTTTCTTAAATACTAGAATGACAGGTTTGAGCCACCAATGCCCAGCTACCGGTGGAGGTTTTTGTAGGGTTAATTAAAGTTAACGGTGTCATGGACCTTCTTTTGGAGGTTGGCTTTGAACTTCGATCCTCAGATCACAGTCTTCTGATTAGCCAGGATTACAGGTGTGAGCCACCAGCACCAGGCTATGCTGAGTTTCTCAGCCCACTGCTGAGCTTTTATAAGAAAATCTCCCCTATAGCTATGGGTTCAGATGACCTTTATAACATCTCCTAGTTTTGTAACTGTGCAATGTTTGCACAGGCCCAGCTGGTCTAATCTCACCAGAGATTGCTGAGCCAAATGTTGCCCAGAGCACCAGCCTCAGGTCTCTGCCAGTGTCACAGAGCTGAGCTCTTTTCTCTCCTCTCCCTGACTTTGGAAGCAATGTTTTACTTCCTGGCTACATTCAGCCTGACAGCTAGTATCTCATCACAATGCCAACTTTGACCTCTCTGGAGGACACTGTCTCCTCCCAAGCCCGCAGATGGTATATTCAGAGGGCTGAGGATTCCTTCCTATGACATGTGAAATGAGAAATCTATCCCAGATGGAAACTTCCTGCTTTGAAAACTCGCCTTATTGGTGTTATTTAATTGGATGAGCAGTTGGCCCTATCTCTGCTGTTGGATGATTCAAGTGGTTCCATGGCAGGGGGTTGTGTTTTGTCAGTCAATCGGCATCGAAGGTTGGCCCGGTAAATTCCTTTGCTTCTTTGAACCTCTGTTTCCTCTTCTACCAAGTGGGAGATGTTAATGCCTACAACTCAAAAGAATCCATTGAGAGAAGGTGTTGAAATCATCCTAAATTCTACTAAATAATGGCTGTTATAATCAATAAAGTTAATGATACACATTCTTTCTGGGAGAGGGGGTGAAATGTCAGACAGACAGGAAAATATCAATCTGCTTTTAATTCCCCTTTTGGCTGAAAGTATGGAGCAAGCCTTGCTGTAGTTAGAACCCTCAGGAGAATCTGGATCATGCTAAGCAGATGATCTGCTCAGGGATGCAGGCAGCAAACTCCACTGAGCAATCTGGGTGAGTGGAGATGAAGTTCCAGGAAATGTAGCACCCCCTTTCCCCTGCCCCCCACAAATCACCTTTTTGGCCTTTCAAATGTTGCGAAGTTGGAGGCATAGAAATGGTGGGAAAAAGGGTGAACCAATGCTGTAACAGTACTCAATGGACACTTTTAAATGAACTATCCAACTTACTGGTGGAGATGGGAGGGTAGGGAACACTGCAAAAGAGCATGGGAAGGTGTGACCACTGGCCAAGAAGAACTGTCCTCATGACTTGACTTATGGAACTGTAACCCCTCTGTGCATCATCTTTATAATAACAAGGAATTTTTTTTCTTTTTTTGTCAGTCATGGGACTTGAACTCTGGGCCTGGGCGCTGTCCCTCAACTCTTCAGCTCAAATCTAGCGCTCTACCAATTGAGCTACAGCGCCACTTCTGGTTTTCTGGTGGTTTATTGGAGATAGGAGTCTCACAGACTTTCCTGCCCGGGCTTTCTTTGAACCGAGATCCTCATATCTCAGCCCCCTGAGTAGCTAGGATTACAGGCGTGAGCCACCAGCCCCCGGATACAATGACATTTTTTAATGGTAGCAATCTTCAACTCCACCTATCTGTTCCTCCAGATGCAGAATGAAACCATCTATTCTTTAAATGATGACAACTAATTTGTGTGTGGTAGTGGGCACTGAAACTTGAACTCATGGTTTCATGCTCTGATTTAGCTTTTTCTTAAAAAATCAAGATTGGTGCTCTACCAACTTGAGCCACACCTCTTCCTCTGGCTTTTTTGCTGATTAATTGGAGATAAGAGCCTCTCCAATTGGTCTGCTCAGGCTGGCTTTGAAACTTGATCCTCAGATCTCAGCCTCTTGAGTAGCTGGGATGACATGTGTGAGCCAGAGGACAGACCTGACAAACTAATTTGAAAGTCTAAAATCTTCTGTGGGTCAAGCAAAACCATCTGTGGGTAACAATCTGGGGGATCTATAGCACAATATAATATCATCACAATATTGTCTCTTTTAAACATACACACACACACACACACACACACACAAACACACAAGCGAAGGCAGAGAGACCCATGTACCCAAACTTCCACAACCAGTTCGTATTTCTGTGGATGAACTTTGCTACTCTACATTTGGCCATGGTCAAGGCTCCTACTCTAGTTGCCTATGTTCTGCATTTGTGTATTTTCTGTCCCGCTGAACTCTTCAAGAATCATTTCCAATGCAGTCTTCTGTCCAGTGTTTACTGGCAGTAATCATAGTTCAAAGTGATACATGCAGCTCAATTCAAATATGTTGAGGGAGCAACAGGCATGGGGTGACCAAACAACTCCAGCTCCCAGGCAGGACAGAGACCCAGTCTGAACAACAATCTTTTGCTGATGACCTCCTTCTAAACAGCAACAGCATATGATCATGCTTCTCTGCTTATGAAAATAGTACTGTTTGGGACTAAAATACACTTTCAGGTAGGTAAAAGAATACACTGTATTGAGCACTGTTAGAGGCAGGGCCTAGACCAGAGACTTCCCATGAGTTATCTTTGCAATCATCCAGTGAGGTAAACATTATCTTTGTTCCTATTAGGTAGACCAGAAAACTGAAGAACAGGAGTAGAGACAGAAGGAATAAGTCAGCTTGACGCAGAAACCAATGTGGTTGCCCATCCCACGTGTCTGCCATCTTTGGAGCAGCGAAAGAGACGTGTGGTCACACGATCACATGATCTTCTGGTCATGTAATCATGTGGTCTCCTTCCTGAAGATGTGGAGGAGAGATCAACAGAAAGCATCAGCTGACCTGTGCCATCTTTGTCTGTGAAACAAGATTAGGCAGGTGACCTATTCCAGGATTCAGGCAGCATGGATCCTGGAGCAAAATTCCATGGAAAGAATTTGGGGACTATATTTCTCAGTACTTGCCTCAGTCCTTGGTATTTCTTTACTTGACTCTCCTGGGAGTCTGGCCTCAAAGGGCATACCCAAATCCCCCTTATGGCAAGAAAGAAGGGCCAGCATTGGACTTGTGGTTATGATATTACAGGATTATGAAAGAATGAATGCATTAGGGAATGAATGAAATGATATAAACACTTGGTAAATTGGTTCCAACTCTCGAGTGACATTTGATATACAAAAGCAAAGATTTCAAAGAGAATCTTTTCCATTTTAAGCTTAAAATAAAATCAGCAGAGCCAGGTGCCTGTGGCTCACCCCTGTCATCCTAACTACTCAGGAGGCTGAGATCTGAGGATCGCAGTTCAAAGACAGCTTGGGTAGGGAAGCCTGTGAGACCCTTGTTTTTAATTAATTACCAAAAGAAACCACCAGGGCTGGGAAGGTGGCTCAGTAGTAGAGTGCTTGCCTTGCATGCCTGAGGCCCTGGGTTCAATTCCTAAGCACAACATAAGCAAAAAGAAAAAAGCCGGAAAGTGGCGCTGTGGCTCAAGTGGTAGAGCGCTAGCCTTGAGCTGAAGAGCTGAGGGACATCACCCAGGCCCAGAGTTCAGGCCCCACGACCAGACCCTCCAAAAAAAATTAAACAAAAGAAACCACCAGAAGTGGAGATGTGACTCAAGTGGTAGAGTACAGGCTTGAGCAAAAAATAATTCAGGGACAATGTCCAGGACTGGTACAAAAAGAAAAAGCAAGAAAACAAACAAAAACAACCAATAATAAGTAGAAAGCCCACAAGGGTGAAAACAAAGATGGGGTGAATAAATCTTTTCAATGCTAACAAAGCAAATGTTCCCAGAGAAGGATAAATGAGTAGATAAAACTATTGGGAGCTTCTATTCTGGATGCTTGGGTCTCTGCAGAGAACAGAAATTTTAGAAAAAGAAAAAGCAAAGAAAGATGGAAAAGGAAGTAGGAGGCGTGCTTCACTCTGAAGCTTCACCTCTTCCTCTTCCTCCCTGTCACTCTAATGCCTTCCTCCAAGTCCATTCATCCCCAGGACCTAGGTTTGCTCAGAGAAGGGATTTGCAGAGAAAGAACTCTCCCTATCTCTCCCCTGAAGAAGAAAAGTTCTTCCCACCTTCCTCTCTGCCAGTGTCCCATGTGTGATCTGCTTGACAAACAAAAATACACTGAATTTTTAAAAAGGGCAGTGGCAGCCCAAACAGCTATCTGTTCAACCCCACAGAATTTTTCTCAGCCAGGGCTGGTTTTCTAAAATCCTCTTATCAATGATTGGCTCAGCAATTGGCCAGGTGACCCAGTTCTGGCCAATGAGGGAATGCATGTCAAGGGTATAAGGGAGGAGGGGAGAAGTTTTCCCTCTCTGTGAAGCAGCGCCAGGCAATGTCTCCTAGAGCAAGGCTACCCGTCTTATTCCCAAAGATGGACTTAATATGTTGAATAGATATGCCAAAATAAACCATGATGCATCCCCACCCAGCTACTCTCTGCGTCTTACCTTGACACATCCCTCCTTCTGTACCTGCACATGGTATATACCTGATGTGGTATATGTTGTTTATTTAAATTCATTTGTGCCAGGGGGTTCTGTTCATGGTAGCCAGAAGCCTCCAAAGTGATGAAACAACTCCTTTCCCCTCCTGACCACATGGATTCACTCACTGGCCCTAAAAGTGTGGGAAGCAGGTCTATCACCAAAGACTGTGAACAACAGAAGTGGGACCAAAAAAAAAGGAGGAAATAGATAAAGCAGCTTTGGGGGAGGGGTGCGGCTATGCTCTGAGCCTCCCTCTCAAATTGAGAAAAAGGTGAGTCTTTCCCATTCTGTATTCCAAGACAAGTTCCACGTAAACCTCTAGCAGGGGACGAATCTTCAGCACAATGGACAGAGCTCTCTGAAGGAATGACTGAAGAGCTTCCAGCAGCTCTGCTGTACCCACTGAATAGCCCAGAGTCTGTGAATCACTGTATCCACATGATTTCTTCTCTTACTCAGAGATGCAAAGTTTGAGGCAAGACTGGTCACGATTTTGCTTGAAATGTGGCCCCAAAGTGTCTGGTAGATACATTTTGTTTTTTCTACCTTAGGCCTGAGTAAATGAGCTGTGATTCGAGACCAGAGGTAGTAGCCACTTCAGACTCTTGGTGTGAGCTAGTGATAATCCTTGCATTGTTAAAGCAGTGTTCAAAAGAAGAGGAAGGAAGAAGAGTGGGTACAGAGATCCTAGGATCCACAAAGTCTAAGATGTTTCTTGTCTGTGCTTTTTGGTGGATTAACTTTGTTGGTCCGGAGTAATAGCCTAAAGTTCTAAATAAAGCCAGGAGCCAGTGCCTCACACCTGTAATCCTAGCTACTCAGGAAGCTGAGATCTGAGGGTCGCAGAGCCAGCCTAGCCAGGAAAGTCCATGAGATTCTTATATTCCATAAACCACCAGAAAACCAGAAGTGGCGCTGTGGCTCAAGTGGTAGAGCACATGCCTTGAACTGAAATGCTGAGGGACAATGTTCAGTCCCAGAGTTCAAGCCCCACAACCGGCCAAAAAAAGAGATAAATAAAGAGTCCTGTGTGCTGAAATGAAAGCAAAAATGTTAAGCAAAAATGGAGGAGGTCTGCACACACCATGAGTGGCCTAATTACTGTTGTGTTAAAATACTGGAGGAGAAAGAATTTATTAGATTCATCCAAATAAAATGTTGAAGTAAGCACTCAGGAATCTTAACAACGATCATCTCTGAGGTAAATGAGACGCCATGACATAGAGATGCAGAGAAAGCCTTGTCTTTTGTGCCAGTACTAGGATTTGAACTCAGGACCTTGCACTTGCTCTTGGCTTTTTTGTTTCCTTCGCTCAAAGTTGGCACTCTACCACTTGAGCCACAGGGCAACTTCATATTATGTAAACAATGCCTACTCTGTCTGTGGTGGAGGCTGTGTGACTCTGATAAAGTCACACACCTTATCTGGGACACATGTATTTACTTCTAAGGTAAAATGATTGCCTGAATCAGGTGTGCTGTCCCTCAGCTCTTCAGCTCAAGGCTAGTGCTCTACCACTTGAGCCACAGTGCCACTTCTGGGTTTTTTCTTTTTGCTTATGTGGTGCTGAGGAATCAAACCCAGGGCCTCAGGCATGCAAGGCAAGCGTGCTACCACTGAGCCACCTTCCCAGCCCGAGGATGTTCATTCTATGTCAGTCTGCCATTGTATTTAAAACTATACGTTAGGTTCTGCTGGCATACAGCCTCAGAAGGAAGCGTGATTTAAAGCTGGTCTGTATGTGACTTAGGTCATACTGGGATTTTAGACAAAGTTGATGCTGGAATAAGTGGCAAAGTTTACATTTTTGTGGGTGCAGGGATGGGGAATACTAGGATGAAGTTAATGTGTCTATTTTGTTTCTTGGGAGGTTTTTTGGTCATGGGGCTTGAACTCTAGGTCCAGACACTGTCCCTCAGCTCTTCAGCTCAAGGCCAGCGCTTTATCACAGAGCTACTATAGAGAGCAGGCTGTGACAATGGAGTCTTATCAAGATCTCTGCTAGGACAATATTGAGAGGACTGATTGAAGACCAGGCTACAAACACACACACACACACACACACACACACACACACACACACACACACACACACACACAAGCACAAAGATACAATGTACAGCCTCAACCTAAAGAAATCATAGGCATGAAATTTCAGCATGAGCAGAAACTTGAGCATCACCTAGGAAAGTCTTCCTGAGGCCTTAAATGTCCACAAAACGGAATTTCATTAAAATGACCCATCTCATCCTTGAGATTTAATGTTGCTTAATCTGTTGGATTTTGGAGACTTAATGGCTATTCCTTTCTTCTGTTCTATGTAGCCCTCTAGAAATGTGGATGTCCATTCTATGCCAATCCACCATTGTGTTTTAGAACTATACATTGGGTTCCACTGGCGTACAAACTCAGAAGGAAGCGTGATTTAAAGCTGGTCTGTATGTGACTTAGGTAATACTGGGATTTTAGACTTTAAAGTTAATGCTGGAATAAATGACGAAGTTTACTTTTTTGTGGATGGAGGGATGGGGAATACTAGGATGAAGTTAATGTTTTCTTGGGTTTTGTTTGGTCATGGGACATGAACTCTAGGTCCAGACACTGTCCCTCAGCTCTTCAGCTCAAGGCAAGCACTTTATCACTTAAGCCACAGCACCACTTCTGGTTTTCTGGTGGTTAACTGGAGATAAGGGTCTCATGGACTTTCCTGCCTGGGCTGGCTTTGAACATGAACCTCAGATCTCATTCTGAGCAGCTAGGATTACAAGTGTGAGCCACTGGTGCCTGGTGAGTTAATGTGTTTTGCAAGTAGAAAAGACATGAGTTTAGGGGCATGAATGAGTGCCAGTCTGAATGTCTGTCTTACATGATATGTGTCTCCCTCAAATCCCTCCCTGGTGTGGGGGGAGGGTGCTCTCACCTGTTAGGAACCATTTGGCCATAAGGGCTGCCATTATTAAGGGACTTGACAGAGTAGAAAGTTATATGCTTGACAAAGGGACAGTCTAAGATGGAGGATTCGTTATAGCACTTTATTGTCCAACATTGAAATTAATATTTTATGCATGTTTCACTTCATTTAGAGATATAATTGATTGCTGGGCACTAATATCTCATATATGTTATCCTAGCTACTCAAGAGGCTGAGACTTGAGGCTTGCTATCCAAAGCCAGTCTGGACAGAAAAGACTGTGCAATTCTTATCTCCAATTAATGAGTAAATTAAGGCCAGAAGTGAGGCTGTGGCTCAAGTGGTAGAGCACCAGCTTTGTGAGTAAAAGATAAACGACAGTGCCCAGGTCCTGAGTTCAAGTCCCATAACTGGCACCAGGAATAAACAAATTTTAAAAATGTCTTAAATGTATAGGAGAGAAGAAGGAGCCTGGGAAAAGCAAGAGGACAAGGCCAACGGGACTGGAGAAGAACATAGAGATTGCTAAGCATCAACTCCACTGTTTGAATGGGCAAATGAACAGCCAGGAGATAGAGACAAGGTCACAGAGCGGATAGAGATTCTAGTCTAGCCCATGCTGTGTCCTGTCTCAGTACAAGTGCATTATGGTCAGTTATAGAGCAACTCTGCTGTGCTCAGGACAGGCAGCAAGCCCTACCTCTTCTGTGTACATGCAGACTTCCAGGTTGTGTAGGTTAAGGATCTGGACAGTAAAGTGGATTTTCAGTTCCTGGGTATCTCAAAAGGAACTCACCAAGGATAAGTTTATTTCTACAGAAGAATGCACCTTCAGTCAAAAAGTTGGAAAGCAACCACACAGAGCAGACAGGCTTGCTGTTTCCTTTCTATCCCTGATCCAGCAGGCACCACCCCTCTGCTGCCATTGGCTGAGCTCAGGCTCACAATGTGGAAAGGGATGTAGACGTAATTAAAATTCAAAGAGCTTCTCAGGTGCTCAGGAAAAGGAAGTTTGTAAGTAAAGTGTACTTAACAAGGGCCAAGCCACCTGGCCAAAGCAGGAACCCTTCAGAGAAACAATTCTCACCAGGCACCGGTGGCTCACACCTGTAATCCTAGCTACTCAGGAGGCTGAGATCTGAGGATCACAGTTCAAAGCCAGCCTGGGCAGGAAAGTCCATGAGACTCTTTATCTCCAATAAACCACCAGAAAACCAGAAATGGCACTGTGGCTCAAGTGGTAGAGCTCTCACCTTGAGCTGAAGAGCTCAGAGACAGTGCCCAGGCTCAGAGTTAAAGACCCATAGTGGACAAAATGGAAAAAGAAAAGAAAATCTCTCAATATTAACAGAAATGAAGAGAACTCCTTTGATAGAAAAGACTTTTTCTCACATTAGTGCTAATAGCTCATGTCTCTAATCCTAGCCACTGAAGAGGTTGAGACCTGAGGATCAAGTTTGAAAACCAGCCAGGGCAGACAAATCCATGGAAAATTTCTCTCCAATTAACCAGAAAAAGGTCAAAATTGGAGGGGTCAGTCGAATGGCGGGTAAAGCACTAGTCTGGAGCAAAACAAGCTAAGCAAGTGAATGAGATCCAGAGTTCAAGCCTCATTGCCAGCATAAGCATATTTCTGTGTCTGCACATTTAATAGATCTTTGGAGGAGAGAAGGGTGAAGGGCAAAGTCTGAGTTGCAAGTTGCCTGCTTCATGCTTTAACAAAGCCTGATCCTTGGTCCTATGTGTGTGGATATCCTTGAGCTGCAGGATGACGTGGGCCACAGTGATGACTTGTGTGTACAGACATGTGGTGCATGCCATAGGAACTGCATTGTTTCTGCCCTTCTATGTGATGCCTCTGCATTTCCAAAGATCAGAAACAAAGGGAAGATGACTAGGAGCAGAGAGAGAGAGAGACAGAGAGACAGAGAGAGGAGGGGAGTAGGAAAGGGAGAGGGAGAGGTAGAAAGGGAAAGAGCGAGCACTGCAGAAACAATGCCTGAGATGCAGAACATTAAAAGTCAAGCCATATAAACCAGCAAACCTGCACCACCACAGCCATAAAACACCCACGCCTGCTATCATCCACAGCCATGCACCCTGCCTGGCCGCATTGCTCCAAATTCTGCACCAGGCTGTTCTAGAGCCCATGTTATAGTTTCCTGGAGAGTGTGAACCCATCCTTAGCCAGAACCTGATTGCCTTCCTCCTCCTCCTACTCCTCCCCTCTCTCCCCAGGCCACCCAGAGTGGGCCCCACCTGCTGAGATGAGAAGGAAAGAGGAAAGCAGCCTTGGTCTGTCACCTATATGGGTTTTCCAGACAGCAGAACAACAGCACTTGGAATTCCCTACCATCCATCTATCCTCTCTACCAACCCCCACCTCCCACCAGGGCCACATCCCTTCTCACATGGCCCAGGAGCTGCTCCTCCCAGGTGCACTGCTATTTTTTCGGTCCTGACACTCCTTTCCCCAGCAGCTGCCACAACCAAGAAGCACCCAGAAGACCTGGTTTTACTTAGCACTTAGGGATTCTTGTGAGCATCTTGCTGAGAGCTACATCTGCACTGCCTTCAGTAAGGTATGATACTATGGCTCCAGTGCCGTACCATTGACAATCAGGAAACCAAGACAGCTAGAAGGAGATCTGGTCAGACTCTGTGCCCTTTTGTGCAGGTTTGCATTTTAACCAGAATCACAATGATCTTCTTTGGGGAAAAATAAATAAATCAGTAAATAAATCTTACGGTGGACTTTTTATTTTATACTAGTGAACTGACAAGGATCTATTGACCAAAGGGCGTTCTCTGGGCTCCATGAAAGCAATGCTAGAACCATCTGAGCCACAGAAATTATCTACTTCATGCTGAATGGAGCTCCTGAACATCATCCTACAAATTAAATTGCCCAAGATCCACTTGCTCTTACAGAAACCATTCTGGCTCCATTCATGGGGGTTGCAAGATCAGCCATCCATTGTGGATCTAGAAGGGTCTAGAAGGTCTCTATCACAGGAATGTTATGAAGTGAGGAGTGGACATGAGGTAGTGGAATGGAGGAGTGTGGAACAGGTGACATGAAAGGAAGGCAGGCTCAGCCACTGGCTGGTTGTGTGTGTCACATTAAGCGAATGGCCTCACTCAATGAAACTTGTTTGCTTTCTCTGAAAAGTTGGGATTCATAATGGTCTCCTCCATCTGGAGGAGTCATGAGCATTGAACGAACTAGTGACTGAGAGTATGAGAACACCCTTTTGAAATTGTAAGTGATATGTATATGTATGTGTTTTTGAAGAGTATAGAATTATTAATTTTTTTGTCGGTCATGGGGCTTGAACTCTAGGCCTGGGTGCTGTCCCTCAGCTCTTCAGTTCAAGGCTAGCACTCTACCACCTGAGCCACAGTGCCACTCCGGTTTTTCTGGTGGTTAATTGGAGACAAGAGTCACAGACATTCTTGCTTTGGCTGGCTTCAAACTGGGATCCTCAGATCTCAGCCTCCTGAGTAGCTAGGATTATAGTGGTGCCTGGAAGAAAATAAGTTTGTTTGTTTGTTTAAGAAAAGCATTTGCTCCTTTAGCCTAGAAATTCTACCACTAAGAAATCACCCTATAGAAAGAATCGCATGTACTTTCATTACTGAGTTACAACTGTGTTATTTCAGATCCTTTTTAAAAGGCAAAAAAATAAAACAACAAAACTAACCTGGAAACATCATAAACTGTCCAACTAGATAAATATATCATGGAGCTAGCTGGGTGCCTGTGGCTCATGCCTGTTTTCTGAGCTACTCAGGAGGGTAAGAAGTAAGACTCATAGCTCCAAGCTAGCCAGGGCAGAAAAGTCCTTGAGACTTTTATCTCCAATTAATCACCAAAAAGCCAGAAGTAGAGCTGTGGCTTGAGTTGTGCTATGCCAGCCTTGAGCAGAAAAGTCAAAGCAAAAACTCATTCTCTTAGTTCAAGTCCTATTACCAGCACACACACACATGCACACACATACACAAAAGAAAGACCCATGACCAGCAAAAAAAAAAAAAAAAAAAAAAAAAGAAGAAGAATCTCAAATTTGTCTGCCAGGGCTGGTTTTGAACCTTGATCCTCAGACCTCAGCTTCCTAAGTAGCTGGGATTACAGGTGTGAGCCAGCAGCACCTGGCCTAAACATCCATCTTTCTTTTTCTTTCTTTTTTGTCAGCCATAGCTCCACTTCCAGTTTTCTAGTGGTTAATTGGAGATAAGAGTCTCATAGATTTTCCTGCCTAGGCTGGTTTACAAGCACAATCCTCAGATCCTTAGTCTTCTGAGTTACTAGGATTATAGGTGGGAGCCACCATTGCCTAGCCTAAACGTGTTTTTGTTGTTGGTTGTGGTCATGGGGCTTGAACTCTGGGCCTGGACTCTGTCCCTGAGCTCTTCAGCTCAAGGCAAATTCTCTACCCCTTGGGCCACAGCGCCACTTCTGGCTTTTTCCTGATTAATTAGAGATAAGAGTCTCTTGGACTTTCCTTGCTTGGGGTGGCTTTGAATCATGATCCTCAGATCTCAGCCTCCTGAGCAGCTAAGATTACAGGTGTGTGCCCGGCCTAACCATTTCTTAATATGGATCCTGGTAAAAAATATTCAAAGCCAAGTATGGTGGTATGTATGGCAATCAGGAGAATCAGAAGTTCCAGGCCAGTCTGGGTTATGTAGTGAGAGACTGTTTCAAAATCAAAACAAACTAAGGAAAAGTATGTAGGTGAAACTATTCTTGTAGCCATCTTTGGAAAATACACCCAGCCACATAGCAATGTGGGTTTCAGAGAAAGCACTAGTGATGGCAGCTTCATTTTGCTGTCTGAAGTGTCTGCCTGGCGAGGGGCTTGGATGGTGGTGGTCATGGTGGTGGTGGAGGTGGTGTGTGTGTGTGTGTGTGTGTGTGTGTGTGTGTGTGTGCGAGGTGGTGTGTGTGTGTGTGTGTGTGTGTGTGTGCGTGCATGCGTACATGCGCACACTCATGCCTGTCCTGGGGCTTGAACAGAGTCTGGGTGTTGTCCCTGAGTTTTTTCACTCAAGGCTGTTACTCTACCACTTGAGCTCCATTTTGGCTTTTTAGTTAATTGGAAATGAGTGTCACAGACTTTTCTTCCTTGGCTGGCTTTGAACTGTGATCCTCAGATCTCAGTCTCCTGAGTTGCAAGGATTATAGATGGGAGCTACCAGGACTTGGCTTCCTCTCCTGTTCTTTGAAACAGAGTTTTGCTATGGAGTTCCAGGTGGCCTGGAACTTATAATTCTCTTGCCTCTGCCTTCTGATTGCTGGGATTACAGACACACACCACCTTGCCTGGCTCTCTGTTCAGGAAGACATTTGATAAGCCTTCCTTCCTTCCTTCCTTCCTTCCTTCCTTCCTTCCTTCCTTCCTTCCTTCCTTCCTTCCTTCCTTCCTTCCTTCCTTCCTTCCTTCATTCCTTCCATCCTTCCTTCCTTCCTACCTTTCTTCCTTCCCTCCATCTCCTTTAACTTGGGGCCTTGTGCTCTTACTGAGCCTTTTTGCTCAAGGCTGGTGCTCTACCACTTGATCCACAGCTCTGCTTCCAGTAGTTTGCTGATTAATTGTGGATGTCTTTCAGGGTTTTTCTGCCTAAGCTGGCTTTGAACTGTGATCCTCAGATCTCAACCTCTTGAGTAGTTAGGATTACAGGTGTGAGCCACCAGCATCTGGCCAAGATTTTTCAATAATTCTTCATGGACCTGGTTTGGAGGGCATTTCTTGATAAATATCCTATTTCCGTCCCATGACCACAATAGCATAATGGTTGAAATACGTGGATTTTAAAAATTATTATTCTTTTTTATTCTTTTGCTTTTTTTGTCTGCCCTCAGGCTTGGAGACAAGGACTGGATGCTGTCTCCTCCAGGTGTCTTTTGTTCAAGGTGAGCATTCTACCACTTGAGCCACAGTGCCACTTCTGGCATTTTTTTGTTGTTGTTCAGTTTTAGGGCCCGAACTTTGGGTCTGGGCACTGTCCTTTGAGCTCTTCAGCTCAAGACTGGCACTCTACCACTTGAGCCATAGCACTACTACCAGATTTTTCTGCTTATGTGGTGCTGAAGAATTGAACCCAGGGCCTCAAGCATGCAAGGCAAAGCACTCTATCACTGAGCCACCGTCTCAGCCCCATAAGGAGTCTAGAAGTGGATTTTTTGTTGTTGGTGGTGGTGGTTGTGGGGCTTGAACTCTGGGCCTGGGCACTATTGCTCAGCTCAAGCTCAAGGCTAGTGCTTTTCCACTTCCAGCTTTTTTTGAGTAGTTTATCAGAGATAAGGGTCTCACAGATTTTCCTGCCCAGGCTGCTTCGAACTGCAATCCTGAGATCTTAGCCTCCTGAATAGCTAGGATTACAGGTATGAGCCATGGTCCCTATAAATTGTTTTATTATTATAAAGGTGATGTACAGAGGGGTCACAGTTATGTAAGTCAGGTAATGACTATATTTCTTTTTGGACACTGGCACCCAAGGAGTATTTGTTTAAAAAATTCTACAATTTTCTGAGTCTAAATTCTCCTTCCTTTCTTCTTAGCAGGCAAATCTTTATCCTGCTCTTCATGCATTAGAAGTTAGTAAATTAGAAATAAATGCACAGCTGTGTGGCTGTAGGGACAGAGGAAGTTCAGAAGAGAAGATAAACACGTCATCGAAACATCTGCTTAATCATCATCAACAACAACAGTAACCAAGCCTACACAATTGGATTAGTGATCTTAAAATGGATCACAGAATTAAAGGCAAACTAAAAATAAAATATAACCGAGTGCTGGTAGCTCACTCCTGTAATCCTAGCCACTGAAGAAGCTGAGAGCTGAGGATTGCAGTTCAAAGCCAGCCTGGGCTTTGGAGATAAGACTCTTATCTCCAATTTATCACAATAAATGCTGGAGGTGGCACTGTGGCTCAAGTGTAGAGTGTTAGCCTTGCACAAAAGGAGCTCAGGGACAGCATTCAGGTCCAGTTCAAGCCCTAGGATCAAATACATATATCCAGAGAGAAACATAAGGGAAAATCCTTGTAACTCTAGGAAAAACTTTTTTTATGATGCTTTTATTAATCTTATGTGGTACCAAAGAATCGAACCTAGGGCCTCATGCATGCTAGGCAAGCACTTTACCACTGAGCCACATTCCCTGCCTCTAGGAAAAACTTTTTGTTTGGGGGGAGTGGTCTTCATGGGGCTTGAACTCTGGGCCTGGGTGCTGTCCCTCAGATCTTCAGCTCAAGGCAAGTGCTCTACCACTTGAGCCACAGTGCCACTTTGGGTTTCTGGTGGTTAATTGGAGATAGGAGCATCACAGACTTTCCTGCCCAGGCTGGCTTTGAACCATGATCATCAGATCTCAGCCTCCTGAGTAGCTAGGATTACAGGCATGAGGCACCAGTGCCCAGCTTGTGGTTATTTTTTTCAGTTATTAAGGTGTTATACAAAGGGGTTACTATTTCATAAGTCAGGCAATGAATACATTTCACTCATTTCTTTGCTTTTCCTCAGTTTCTCCCTCCCAGCCTGCCTGCAAGTTACACAGTTCATTTTCCACAGTGTATACTGACTTTTGCTATAGTTATTTTTGAGATAGGATCATGATTTTCGCTAGCCTAGACCACTTTTTTTTATATATACTGGTACTTGAACTCACGGCCTGTAACTCTGTTTTTTCTGCTTAAGGATGGAGCTCTATTGTTAAAATAATGGGACATAAGAAACTCTTGCGTTTCCTGCCTCAGCTGGCTTCCAACCTCTATCCTTAGATTTCAGTCTCCAGAGTAGCTGGAATTACAGATGAAACCCACAACCCTGGAGCCTGAGATATCTTTAAGAAGGGCTCAGTGATGGGGGAGACAGATGGAGATATTGATCAAGATGCGCTGTAGACCTGTGGAAATGTCACAACAAAACTTGCAGTGATGTAGGTGCTAATTTGAAAAGTCATTGGTTAAGAGGAGCAGGGGCGGGGCTTAAACCTGGGGGTAGGGCTTGATTCCCAGGGCCCTGCACCTTTGTGCTCCAGGGGGCTAGAAGACTGGATCAAGACCCTAGGAAAACATCTGCCACTTGATAGACTAGTGCCTCCCAGGAATGGCAGGCAGCTCAAGTCCCCTTCAGCCCACCCCAGCACTTGTGGCTAAGCCCAGACTATGGCCCAGCCTGCTGGCACAGCTGGTGGCCCCCAAAACGCTGAAGAGGGACTGCCAGAGCCCTCCATATGTAAAGAAGATGCGAGCTGGTGTTGGACTGTGATCTGCCTTTGCTTTGCACTCCCCTAGCTCTGGGTTCCTGCTCATGTGGCTTCCTGGTGCTAAATGCTGAGGAAGGAGCCAGGCAGGTGCTGGTGGCTCATGCCTGCCCATAATCCTAGCTACTCAGGAGGCTGAGATCTGAGGGTTTCCAAGAGATTCTTATCTCCAAGTAACCCCCAGAGAGTCAAAGTGGAGCTGGGGCTGGGAATACATGGAACAGCACATCTCCTGTAAAATTGAATTGGCTCAAAGTGGTAGAGTGCTAGCCTTGCGCAAAAAGACCTCAGGGACAGTGGCCTGGCCCTGGGTTCAAGACCCAGGACTGACAAAAACAAACAACCCCTCCCCCCCAAAAAAAAACTGATGAGTGACAATGTCAAGCAGACTTGCAATCCCTGACCATGGCTGTGTTTGGCACATAGGAGCCTTTGCCCCTCCACCCCAGGCACAGGGAGGGCCTGTCCCAAAGTGGCAGCCCTGGAGGGCAGCCTGGCCTTGTCTGCCTCCCACTCCAGGGTCTGCTGCTCTTGAGGGCCCAGGTCACCTTTGGAACTCTTGTGACAGATTCTTTCATTCTCTTTTCTTGGGGGGGCAAGTCTTGGGGCTTGAACTCAGGGCCTGAGTGCTGTCCTTGAGCTTGTTTGCTCAAAGCTCGTGTTCTACCACTTGAGCCACAGCTCTACTGGCTTTTTGCTGGTTGATTGAAGATAAGAAGAGCCCATAGCTCTGTTTCCCCCCTCACTGTGAGATCCTTCTGGGTCATGTTACCCTCTGCCTGCCCTCCCCCGCAATGGATTCTGGGAGAAGCACTACCCCATGTGATGGGGTCTCTTAGCTGGGGCTCCTGTCACAAGGTCAGAGGTTGGCTCAGCACTGAACACATTAGCTTCTCATGGCTCCTCACTCTTCGGAGTCCAGGGTCAGCACAGCTGCCAGTGGAACATCCTTGAACCAAGCCCTCTTCCCCTCAGCCATGGCCTTAACAAGGTTTTGTTTGTTTGTTTGTTTGTTTGTTTGTTTCTTTCTTTCTTTCTTTCTTCCTTCCTTCCTTCCTTCCTTCCTTCCTTCTTTCCTTTCTTACTTTCTTTCCGATAGGGTTTCACCCTTCTGCTTGATTGAGATCTTCCAAACCTACACTTCTCACACAGCTGTGATTACAGATACTAGCCACCATGCCTGAACTGTGTCTCTTCTTCTAAGGTTACTGACCCCACCATTGCAGCCCCACCCTCTCCTTCCTCCTATCAGCTCCCTTCATGCAACTCAGTCCTTCTGTTCTACCTTCTTTTCTTCTCTCCCTTTTGCTCCCCATTTACACTCTTCCCTTCTTTTCCTCCCTTCTCCTCTCCTATAACCCTTCTTTCTCCCCTTCCCTTTTCTTCCTTCTTCCCCTTCTTTCCTCCCCTTCTCTCTTTTCCTTTCTTCTCCCCTCTCCTCCCCTCCCTTTTTCCCCTCCTCTCCTTTCTCCCTCCCTTCCCCTCCCTCCCCTCCCCTCTCCTTCCATCCTGGGACAGGCTTCACAGAGTTCTCTGGCTGCCTCTGGCCTCCAAGGCCTGCCCTTTGTGGTCAGCATGATGCATTTGCCCCTGTCCCGCAGAGCTGCAGCTTCCCTTCCCTTCCTTTCTCTTCCCTCCCCCCTCCTTCCCTTCCCCCTCCCCTCCACTCCCCTCCCCTCCACTTCCTTCTCCCTCTTCCTTTTACACCTTCTTGTCAGTCCTAGAGCTTGAACTAAGGACCTGGGCACTGTCTCTTAGCTTTTTCACTGGTATTCTATTGGTATTCTACCACTTGAGTCACATCCCTTACTTCCATTTTTTTTGTTGGTTCATTGGAGATAAGAGTCTCATGGACTTTCCTGCCTTGGCTGGCTTCAGACTTTGATCCTCAGATCTTAGCCTCCTGAGTTGCAGCTAGTATGACAGGCATGAGCCACTAGTGCCTGGCTCTTTTTTATTCTCTTTGTGTTTAACTGGTTCTCTCTCTCTCTCTCTCTCTCTCTCTCTCTCTCTCTCTCTCTCTCTCTCTCTCTCTCTCTGAGTCACATGATCCCATGATCCATAATGATATAAAAGGTTCTAGAATTTTCCAGAGGCAAACTCCTGCCTTGCTTGTAACCCTGAGAAGGTCAAGTTGAAATTTTAATTACTGAGGGAACTCAAAGAGAGCATCATTGCTCCCATAGATTAGCCCCAAACTTGAGCGGTGGAACCCCAATGTACTTGTGTGGGCCAGTATCCCAGAGGTGCTTATTCACGTAGTTCTGCCACCTGCTTCAGGCCCCAAGGGGCTGGAACTGTTTGGGGGTGGAGGTGGAGGCATGTGGAACCGCTGGAGCCATCTGCCATGCTGTGCTGGCTCAGGTCATATGCAGGGTGTGTGTGTGTGTGTGTGTGTGTGTGTGTGTGTGTGTGTATGGGTGTGTGTGTGTGTGTGTGTGTGCATTTCTTTCCAGCACGTGGTCTTCAAGGCAGCATAGGACTACAGTATGCATGTTCTGAGGAGAATTGGAGTTAGCAGTGCATCGCAGCATGGCTTTGCCCTGCACAGACCTGGTGCTGCAGCTAGCCTAGGATCAAAAGGATGGGACATAGCTGGGTATGGGTGGCTCACACCTGTAATCCTCAGAAGTCTGAGATCTGAAGATCACAGTTCAAAGCCAAACTGGACAAAAAAGTCCCTTTGTATCTTATCTTCAATAAACCACCAGAAAAGTGTAAGTGGAGCTGGTGGCTCAAAATGGCCGAGTGCTAGCCTTGAGCAAGAGGTCAGGGACAGTGCCCAGGCCCTGAGTTCAAGCCACATGACCAACGAGAGAGAGAGAGAGAGAGAGAGACAGAGACAGAGACAGAGACAGAGACAGAGACAGAGAAGAGGAGGGGCCTTGTTTCACTACATGTTGATGGGAGAGGAACATCAAAGGATTTATAGCCCTCACAGGCCATTTTGTGTTCCTCAAGTCTTAGGTGCCTGGTGCAGGAAACAGAGTAGACATTCCTTGTCTTGGGGTGAAGGAGTACACGGGGCCTCTGCCTCTTGCGCAGGCCCATCTCTGCAGTGGAAAAGGATCCATCTATGTGTGCCCTGGTGGGTTGCCTGTGGGCCTGGGGTGGTCCAAGTGCTACAATGCCAGCTTTGAGCAAGAAAGCCAAGCAGCTGAGTGGGTCCCTGAGTTCAAGCTTCTGGAACCAGTGTGTGTGCATGTACCAATCACACACACACACACACACACACACACACACACACACACACACACACACACACCAATAATAAAAGCACAGGTCTTTGGCTATAAGCTGTCCCTCAAATACAAACAGCAAGTAGCTCTAGGACACCTCCATCCAGCCCTGCCTTCCTGGTGTCTGCAGATCCACCTTGACCTCAGTGTTCAGAGC
This sequence comes from Dipodomys spectabilis, assembly GCF_019054845.1. Lineage (NCBI taxonomy): Eukaryota > Metazoa > Chordata > Mammalia > Rodentia > Heteromyidae > Dipodomys > Dipodomys spectabilis. The sequence goes on from NW_024870689.1 coordinate 1,535,320, forward strand.
CACCAGCTAGAGTGACAGGCACAAGCAGGGGCTCCACATGCTGTTTCCCCCAATTTATCTGTTGACATTGAATCCAAAATGGTGATATTAGGGAGTGAGCCACTGGGAGGAGCCTTAAGGAATGGCATGGGCCACAAGCTCTCATTTGCCTCTGCCCGTAGGACCTGGCTCAGCCACAGCCATCCTCCTAGGGAGCAGAGAAGGCCCTCTCCCTGCTGGAGCAGTTGTGTTTGTTGTTTAGATGAGATCTATGTCATCTTCCTTGGTGATGCAAGGGATGGATCTGTAGGTGAGTGGACAGTCCTTAATTTATGATGGCTGAACTCTCAATGGCACTATCCCACCATGGGACAAAGACAAGAGCAGTTCACATTCACCAGGTCTTGCTTGGTCCCCTGGTTAGTGATGTCCAGGACATTGCGTGGTGACAGTGAGCTTACACATCCCCGGGGAAATCAGTGGACCCTCTGTGGTGTGCTGTGTTGCTAAGCAACAATGCTTGGGAGGAGGTGGATGAAAGGCATCTTTGACTTACAGTCTGTCAAAATGTTTGACAGGAGACTTGGGATGTAACCCTATGGGAAGTCGGGGTGTAGGCTGTGAATGGAGCATCTGTATATAGTAAGAGTTATCGTCAGCAATTTGTTCCGGAGTTATGGAAATCTAGTCTGCTATCTGTCAGTTGGACACCTGGGAAAGGCAGAGGGTGAATTCCAGCCTGAGTTTAGATTCTCTGAGACTTGGAAGAGCCAGAGGTGCCAGTCCCAGTCCAAGGGGAGAAGAGCAAGGTGTCAGCTCCAGCTGGCAGGCTGAGAGAATCAAGCTTCTTCCACCTTTGTGCTCTATTCTTGGGTTGGATGACGTCCACCTGCATAGCCCAACCTGGCTGGACTCTGCCCCCAAGTTAAATGCCCGTGCCATCCAGAAACTCGCAGGGAGGCCAGAAACCACATATCTGGGCACCTTGTGGCCCAGTCAAGGTGACACAGAGAATCAACCAAGGCATGACACCCGAGGAGAGGGAGACGGTAGGAGATGGTAATATTTTCTAACCTGCCACAGCCAATTCTCATGGGCTTGGTGACTTTAAATAACAGAGATTTATTCTTTGTTCAAACCAGGTGTCAGCAGGCCTTGCTTGCTCTGAAGGCTTACCTCTTTCTAGAGGCAGGATCTTACTAGGTTACCCAATACTTCCTTAGTCTCCTGAGTGCTGGGATTACAGGTGTACAACAACAAACCAGCTCTGTGGCTTCTTAATTTGATGCAATCCCAATTGTTAGTCCTTGCTTTTTTAGGGGGAGGGTGTGTGTGTAGGTGGTGGGGCTTGAACACTGGGCCTGAGCACAGTCCCTGAGCTCTTCAGCTTATGGCAAGCGTTCTACCACTTGAGCCACAGCACCACTTCTGGTTTTCTGGTGATTAGTTGGAGGTAAGAGTCTCATGGACTTTCCTGCCTGGGCTGGCTTTGAACCGTTATCCTCAGATCTCAGCCTCCTGAGTAGCTAGGATTACAGGTGTGAGCCACCGGGTACCCAGCTAGTTCTTGCTTTTATTTCCTGAGCTATTAGAGTCCTTAGGAAATTATTGCCTGTGCCTACATCTGCCCCCTCCTCTGTGCTTGTGTTTGAGCTCAGAGCTCCATACTTACTAAGCTGGCATAATAGTGCTGAGCTACACCTCCATCCTTACTTTTTGCTTATTGTTTATAGGGCAGGCTTTCCATTCCCCATGTCCTGGCTGCTTTAGGTGCTCTGTTGCTGTTGGAACCACAGGAACAGGCTGCCCCATTCCACTTCCCTCTGTACAGATGGAGTTTTGAGGGCATGCATTTAATTATTTATTTATGCCTTGGCTGGCCTGGAACCATGATCCTCCCAATCTCAGCCTCTCATGTAGCTTTAAATGACAGGCATATGCCACTGTACCCTGCTATCGGTTAAGGTAGGATATCTTGAACTTTTCTGTCTAGTCCTCCTGTTCTTAGCCTCCAAGTAGCCGGGATTCCAGGCAGAAGCCACCACACCTACCTTGTGGTCTTGAAGTGTTTCCTCTAATATTTTCAAAGCTTCAGGTCAGACCAATTTTTGAGGAAGAGACGGGAAGAGACTGAATTCCCAGCCTGGGAATTGGGTCCTGGTCAAGGTAAATAAAAAGCAGTGCCAGGTGCCAGCAAGTCCTGAAGGGAAAGCAGTGGTCTGTGTCTTAAGTGTGGAATGGGTATGTTCAGCTGCAGACAGTTCTGAGCGGAGAGCAACCCCACAGCCACTTTTGGAGAGGAACGATCATCTTTCCAAAGTGTGGATTTGGATGAGCACCTGGGAGCTGGCCTTGAACACAGCCAGTGTCTTTGTGTCTGCTCTGGGTGCTGAAGCAGTGTTCTTGAACTGCAGGACTATATGGGTGCATCAGGGAAGGGTTGGCAGGGTAAGAAGAGGGTGGAACCAGGAGAGCATGTGTGACAGACTTTTTTTTTGCTTTGCTGGTTTGAACTCAGGATGTCTTGCTTGTTAGGCAGGTGCTCTGCCATTTGCGCCATGCTTCCAGCCCTTTTTTATTTGAGATTCTTTCTCAGATAGGGTCTCATGCTTTTTCCTGGGGAGCATTAGTACCCTTTTCCTCAATGGTAACTGGGATTAAAGGCATGTGCTACCAAGTTTGGCCCAGGAATTCCAACCCCCCCCCCCCACACACACATCTAATAGAAGATAACCACCTAGTTGTCTGGGACTGGGGGAAGTGTCTCATACTGAGCTCCCACCCTTCCTTCCAACGTGCCCTTGGCTTGATGGGAAGAGGTGGTCAAGAGGGGCTATGACGTGGACCTTCTTTCTCCACTGCCCCTTTTCCGGTGGTCATGGTTCTGCTTGTCACTGCCTCACTTGCTTCTCCCAGGTCGAGGGCGTGGTGGGTGTCCAGGCCCCGGATTCTGCCTCTGGAACCCCAGCAAAGTCCCCCTCTCCTTCCTCTCCCCTGCCTGGCCTCCCTGGACGAGCCTCCCCGCTGGGCCTCACAAACAGCCTCACTCCAACCTGGGCCCAGCGAGACAGGAGGCGCGTCCCTCCCCCCACATCCAGACCCTTGCTCCACCAAAAGGAGGCAGCCAGGAGGAGGTGCTGAATCCTGCCAAATTGGCGGGATTCTTGGTGATTGCATCCAGGACTCTGGGGCAGGGCTGGGACTCCCAGCTTCATTGTCAGTCACCCTTACAAGCCCCGCCCTAGGGGAGGGGCGGGCGGTGGGCAGACTGAAAGGGCTGGGGCCAATCAGAGACCTTTGCTAGGAAACCGGAGACCTATGCAAATTACAGCAAGAGGGGCAAGGTTCCCAGCTGGCCTGCCTCAGAGCTCAGCTTTCCAGGGACTCAAGTCCTCTTCCTCTCTCTTCCTCCCTCTCTCCTCTCCATCTCCCTCTCTCCCTCTCTCCCTCTCTCTTCCTCTTCTCCCTCCCTCTTTCCGTCCCTCCCTCCCTTGCTCCCTCTCTCTTCCTCTCTTCTCTCCCTTTGTCCCTCCCCCTCCTCCTCTCCCTCCATCTCCCTTTCTCTCCCTCCCTCCCTCCCTCTCTCTCTCCCTCCCTATCTCCCTCCTTCCCTCTTTTCCCCTCTCCCCCTCTTCTTTCTTCCTCTCTCCCTCTCTTTTTCCCCTTCTCTCTTCTTTCTCCCTCCCTCCCTCTTTCCCTCTCTCTTCTTTACCTCTCCTCTATCTCCCTCTCCCTCTCTCTGTTTCTCTTTTATCTCCCTCCCTCTTGTCTTTCTCACTCCCTCTTTTTCCCTCTCCCTCCTCTGCCTCTCTCCTGTGTCTCCCTCTCCCTCTTTTCTCCTCTTCCTCTCCCTCTTTTCCTCTCTTCCTCTCCTCTCCCTTCCTTTCCTCCTTCTATCTCCTCCTTCCTTCCACTTCTCTAACTTTCTCCCCCCTCCTCTCTCTCCCTCTCCCTCCCCTTCCCTGTAGATATATCTGACATGAAGTTGCATGTGCATGGGGGGAAGGGATGTGTGCCAGCACGAGTTTATGCCAGAAAGGCAACAAGGCAGACTTTTATGACTCAAACCCCACGGTGGGTGAACTCGCCTTCACCCATCTTACATGGGGAGCTGGCTAAGTCCAGCTTGTCCAGAACTTTTGCCAGGGCTGCGTGCCAGCCTTCTAAGGGCCAGATGCCAGCAGCCCATTAGCCACGAGCCACCACCCTGTGTGTACCTGTTCAGCCTGTCCCCTGGGCTCGGCGGCCCTGCCTCCTGAACCAAGGATGCCTGTTCTGTTCTTGCAATTGCAACATCTTCCATTAATAAAACCAGGATGGAGGTTAATTGCCTACATCGTTCATGAACAACTCCACAAAATATTTATGAGGCGCATACAGGGGGAAGAAAGGGGGTTGTTTGCTTGATTTGGGGCTACAGCTAACATCTGTCGAGGGAGTCCCACAGGAGAAGAAGTGTCTTAAGAATTGCTGATGCTCAGTCTGGAGCTGGAGGCTCACTCCTGGAATTCCAGCTACTTTGGAGGCTGAGATCTGAGGATCATGGCCTGAAGCCAGCTGGAGCACCAAAGTGAGACTCTTCTCTTCAATCAACCACCAAAAAGCCAGAAGTGGTAGAGCACCAGCAAAAAAAAAAAAAAAAAAAAGTTCAGAGACAGCATTCAGGCCCTGAGTTCAAGCCCCAAGATTGGCACAAAAAAGGACTTTCTGATGTTGAGCATTTGGAACTCCTCTTTGGGTGCTGTCCTAAAGTATTTAGGAGTCTGAGTTGGTCCCTTGCTGCTAGACATGTTTCTAGTGACGTCAGGAGCATTTGAGTTTAGCTACTGCATTCCAGGATGAAATGAAGGGGAAGGGGCACTGAGTCTAGAAGAGCGGACATACACCATCCATACAGCTCACCAGCCTGGCTCATTCCACACCCAGTGTCAGACATGGGTACACCCTGCACAAGCTCTTTCTTTTGAGAAGGGGTCTTCCTATGATATCTAGGCTAGGCCGTAGAATTCTTGAGTTTAAATATTACTATACCTTGGTCTCCTGAGTTGCTGATACTACAGGCATGTACTACCACTCTTGATATTATGCAATCTCATTGAACAAAACAAAAAATCTTTGAAGCCAAGTGCCAGTTGCTCACGCCTGTAATCAAAGCTACTCTAGGAGGTTGAGATCTGAGGATCATGTTTAGAAGCCAGCGTGAGCAGCAAAGTCCTTGAGAGTTTTATCTCTAATAAGCCACTCAGAAAAAGCCAGAAGTGGTGCTGTGGCTCAAGTGGTAGAGTGCTAGCCTTGAGCACAGAGAGGCTCATGGACAGAACCCAGGTCTAGAGTTCCAACCCCAGGACTGGTAAAGACAAACAAACAAAGAATACAAACAAAAAAACAACAAACCTTTTGGTCCCAACTGGGGTATAGAAACTAGATTGAAATGTTCAGTTACTCCAAGCTGGCTTGATTTGTTTTTATTTATTTTTTATTTATTTTTTAGTCAGTTGTGGGGCTTGAACTTGGGGTCTGGTGCTGTCCCTGAGCTTTTGTGCTCAAGGCTATGACTTTACAACTTTAAGACACATTCTACTTGCAAACACTTAGATCTCTTTTTATCTTTTTTTTTGTGGTGCTGGAAATTGAACCCAGAACTCCAGACGTGCTAGGCATGTGCCCTCCTACTGAGCTACATTATCAACCCCCAGGCTGGCTTTAAATTCCTCCTGCCACCTCTGGGTTCCTGGGATTATAGGCATGCACCACCATGCCTGGCTTCACATTTTGTGAAACCACCAAACAAACCCAAATCAAGAGACCTCCTTCTAAACAACTGGCTTGTCCTGCCTAGGAATATCTGGGGAGCTGGATGTGGGCACGTCTGAAATTCTAACACTTGGGAGGTTGAGGCAGGAGGATCATGAGTTTGAGGTCTGCCTGGGCTACATAACAAAACATCCTCTCAAAATACAAAATGAAAATAATAACAAGGTATGCATTTTAAAAAGACTTTTTCTTGGGTCTATAAAGAAATGTAACAGATTAGAACTTACAGGTACAGCAGAAAATTCCTGGATAAAGTCCCAAGGGCACAACAGAGAGGAGAGAGACTTGATAAATGGGACTACAGTTTCACCTAGAAAGACAGCTAGCAGACTGAGAGAAGATCTTTACCAGAAATACATCAGACAAAGGCTTAATAGCCAAAAAAATACAAGGAGCTCAAGAAACCAACCTCTGTTAAACCTAATATACCAATCACTAAATGGGCAAGGAAGCAAAAGAGGGAATTTCAGAAGAGGTAAGAATAGCAAAGAAATACAGGAAGAAATGCTCATCATCCCTGTCCATAGATAAAATGCTCATCATCTCCCGCCATAAAAGAAATGCAAATCAAAACTACCCTAAGGGCTGTTAAGGTGGATCAGTAGCAGAGTACTTGCCTTGCATCCATGAGGCCCTGGGTTCGATTCCTCAGCACCACATAAGCAGAAAAAGCCAGAAGGGGTGCTGTGGCTTGAACTGAAGAGCTGAGGTACAGTGCTCAGGCCCAGAGTTCAAGCCCATGACTGGCCAAAAAACACAAAAATAACCCCAAGATACCATCTCAGCCCTGGTTATACTGGCCAGTATTCTGAATTTGGACAACAAATAATGCTGGGGCAGGGGTGGGGGGAATATGGGAAAAAAGGAATCTTACAGTACTTCTGGTGGGAATGTAAATTAATACAACCACTCTGGAAAGCAATCTGGAGGTTCCTCAAAAAACTAAATGTAGACCTTCCCTATGACCCAGCCATACCCAGCATCTACCCTGAACATCATGATTAAGACACCTGCACATCCATGTTTATTGCCACACTATTCACAATAGCTAAGATATGGGAACAGCCCAGATGCTCCACAATAGATGAATGGATCAAAAAAAAAAAAAATGTGCTGCTGGGTGCCGGTGGCTCATGCCTGTAATCTTAGCTATGCAGGAGGCTGAAATCTGAGGATCACAGTTCAAAGCCAGCCCAGGCAGTAAAGTCCATGAGACTCTTATCTCAAATAAACCACCAGAAAGCTGGAAGTAGTTCAAGTGGTAAGAGTGCTAGCCTTGAGCTGAAGAGCATCTAGGCCCAGAGTTCAAGCCCCATCCATGACCACCACCACCACCAACAACAACAACAACAAGGAAAGTGGTACTTGTGTACAATGGAATTTTACATAACCATCAGAAAGAAGAAAATAATATCATTTGCAGGGTAATGGATGGAACTAGAACAAATTATGTTAAGTGAGGTAAGCCAAGATTACAGAGACAAATAGCGCATATTCTCCCTGATAGGTAGATTAGATCTGAAACACACTGGTATATGACAAATTATACAGAATTCTAGATACTCACATACAGTGAGACCAAAAGAGGATCACCTTAGGAGAGAATCACCAAGGTGTATTACCCAAGCACCTCTTTTTATTTATATAATACACATACTGAAATGAACTCCAAAGATATGGAAATAACTATCTTTTTTCTTAGTTTTTTTTATTTATATGATGACTCTATGTTCTTTACCTTATAGATAGTGTATTCACATGAACATCTGTGGAAGGGGAGGGGAGGGCATAGAATCTGAAGGAAAAGGGTGAAAAAGTGCAGCAGTGGAGTGTACTAAACATGGATGAAAGCAAACTATGCAACTAGTGGGTACAGATAGAAGGGAGGGAATGGGAGAGGATGAGGGAAACAGATGATACTCTGTGAAAGGAAATGCACTTATTACCTGGCATATGTAAATGTAACCCCACTGTATATCACCTCTAAATTAACAAAGTAAATAAAAAATGTAACCAGTTGCAAATATTAAAAAGTGGCAAAAGCAAGGCACGGATGGTTCATTCCTGTCTCCTTTGCTACTCAGGATGCCGAGATCTGAGGATCACGGTTCAGAGCCAGCCTGGGCAGGAACGTCTGTGAGAGTCTTCTCCAATTAGCCACTCACAGAAGCTGAAAGTGGAGCTGTGGCCTGTGTAGTAGAGCACTAGTCTTGAACACAAAAGCTCAGGAAGAGCACCCATGCCCTGAGTTCAAGGCTCAGAACATACACACACACACACACACACACACACCAAAAACATGGCAAGAAGTGTTTCATTGGATTTTTTTGGCAACTACCCTGCTTTGACCATTTCATGGTCTCTTCAGGCTCCTGCTGTTCACCTCTGTGGACACAAGGTGACAGTGCTCCCCCATAATAACCCAATGGCACCAAAGTTTAGGGGATTTTCTGAAGTCTCTCCAGGTCGCTCGCTCATCCTTACATCACCTAGATTGAGCAAGAATCCTGTCAAGATGGCTTAGCAAGAATCTCATCCTCAAAACATGATTCACTTTAATATCTTCTTGAAGAAGATTTTTGAAGCTCTGTGCTAGGAGGAGCAAAGACCAAATATATTTCCATCTACCTCCCGTCAATTCATTCATTATCCATATATCTACCCATCCATCCCTCATCCATCTCTCCACCATCTGTCCATCCGCCCATCCATTCATCATTAATCCAATCCCATTTACTCATCAGTCATCCATAATCCATTCACCCATCCACTATCTACACATCATCCATCCACCCACCCATAATCTATCCATCTATCATCCATGCTCATCCTCTACAATCCACCCATCCATCTATTCACCCACTCATCAATTCATCTACCATCCATCTTTCTACCCTCCATCCCTTATCCCCCTCTTTACCATCTGTTCATCCATCCATTCATTCTCCATCTGTCCACAATCCATCCATCCATCCATCCATCGATCCAAACTTGGAGCATTTCTTTTTCTCAGAAAAGTGCTATATGAATTTGTTTTTTAGGTATAATATGTTAAAGATTCATGTCATTGAGGAGAGAGCATGTTGAACACTTCACATCCTCCCCAGGAGATAATTGGTATCTCTCTAGGAACTGGTGAGGTGAAGTCTGGGGATGGTGGCGGGAAGCACTGACACACCAGCAACAGTTTTCATTAAGTTTTTTTTTTGTCAGTTGTGGGGCTTAAACTCTGGGCCTGGGGACTGTCCCTCAGCTATTCAGCTCAAGATGAGCACTCTACCACTTGAGCCACAGCACCACTTCTGGTTTCCTGGTGGTTCATTGGAGTTAAGAGCTCATGGACTTTCCTGCCCGGGCTGGCTTTGAAACATGATCCTCAGATCTCAGCTTCCTGATTAGCTAGAATGAAAAGCTTGAACCACCAGTGCCCAGCTGCTATAGATACTTTTTCAGAAAGTCCTTGCAATTTTGCCCAGTGTCAGCCTCCGACTAAGATCCTTCTACCTATGTCTTCTCTGTAAACAGGATGACAGGTGTGCCCTGATGTGCTCAGCCCCTTTCCCGTTTTGCAGATGGGTTTCAGGAAGGAATCTAGACTCCCTGCAGTCATGTCCTTGGCATGACCTTAACTAAGCTCTGCTTATCTTGCACCTCTGAAATTAGGTTCACCATCCAGCCTTCTCTTCCCAGAGAGGTCGTTCTGTGAGGCTAGGTGAACCCTTAGGGGTTTGTTCATCCATGAGGACTGCTGAGCTCCAGGTCACAGCACTAATATCTAGGTGCATAGGTCCTTGCTGGAGTTGGAGTAACGCCATCTTGTAGCAATCCATTACTTAGCTGTTGGACCAGGTGAACTGCAGCACACAAGACCTCCTTCTCTTGGCTGGATCCTGGGTGACAGCAAGCAGGGTGCAAGCAGGCCATCCCGTATTTCACCTGCAGCTACTCTGCGGGATTGACACTAGGTGGTGCTCTGACCTAGATTTCTGTTAAAGACAGAGTCACAGGAGAATTTCGGGGTGGTGGTATATGGGTGTCTGTCTTCCAGAGTCCTAGTAATGACTCTGGATGGCACAGGCCAGGGGTTCATAGCTGTGTCCTGCTCTGTAAGTAACCCCTACTAAGACGTCCAGTCTGCTCCTTTCAACCCAGCTCACAGGACCCCAGGTCTGTGCAGAGCTTCCCAGGAAGTTCACACCACAGTCTGCCCTTCCACTGGCAATGCAGGCAGGGCCTTGGGCTTAACTGTATGGCCTTCCACATTGCTCTGTCCTGGGGCATCCTGGGGATCTGCTGAAGGTCACAGACCCCTGCCCAAGCTCAGGGCTACTCTGGCTCACCATTCTCCCTGCGAGAGAGGCTGGCTGCCTCAGACCAGGCAGGCCCCATGTTGTGGCCATGGCAGGGGGAATGAACCTGCCACAGGGCAGAGGCCTGTGCTTCCTTCTTCACTGATACCCCGAGCACCTGAGTTCGCCGTTGCCTCAGGACCAGCCCCATTTCCTCTGAGTGTTGTCCTGTCCCCTTTCTTCACCTTTGTGGTGGCACAAAACCATTCTTCCCATCACTAGCATCACCAGTGAGGGGCACGTGACCAAAGCCCAGCCAATCACAGCACTCCAGCCCCTCTCAAGAGTGATTGGGGTGATGAACATTGATGCAAAACTTCTCAACAAAATTTTGGCCAATCGACTTCAACAATTCATCCAAAAAATCATAAACCACGATCAAACAGGATTCATTTCAGGGATGCAAAGCTGGTTCAATATACGAAAACCAATTAATATTATTCATCACATCAACAGGAGCAAGAATAAGAAACACATGGTTATCTCAATAGATGGAGAAAAAGCATTCGACAAGATCCAACACCCCTTTATGATGAAGGTTTTGGAAAAATTAGGAATCCATGGAACATTCCTCGATACAATAAAGGCTGTATATGACAAACCTACAGCCAGCATTATACTTAATGGTGAAAAATTAAAACCATTTCCTCTTAACTCAGGAACAAGACAAGGATGTCCACTCTCTCCACCTCTCTTCAATCTAGTATTAGAATGCCTAGCTACAGCAATAAGACAAGATGCAGACATGAAGGGGATCCAAATATGGAAAGAAGAAATAAAACTCTCCCTCTTTGCAGATGACATGATCTTGTATTTAAAGAATCCCATAGACTGCACTCCCAAATTACTCAAGCTGATTCAAAACTTTGGCAAAGTAGCAGGGTAAAAAATTAACTGCCCCCCAAATCAATGGCTTTTCTGTTTGCCAACAATGAAAAAAGTGTGGCTGAAATTAGGAAAGCAACTCCATTTGTAATAGACCCACAAAAAATAAAATACCTAGGAATTAACTTAACCAAATAAGTGAAGGACCTCTATGATGACAACTTTAAAATCTTGAAAAAGGAATTTAAACAGAACTTAGAAAATGGCAAAACCTCCCATGCTCCTGGATTGTAAAGATTAACATCGTGAAAATGGCAATACTTCCCAAAGGCTATCCACAAATAATTTAATGTGATACCTATCAAAATTCCAACCTCATTCTTCAAGGAAATAGAAGAGGCAAAACAAAAATTCATATGGAACAATAAAAGACCCTGAATAGTAAAAAAGCTCCTCAACGGAAAGATCACTGCTAGAGGAATATCAATACCAAATTTCAAACTCTACTATAAAGCCATAGTAATCAAAACAGCTTGTTATTGACATAAGAACATACCTCAGGAACAATGGAATAGAATTGAAAACCCAGAAATGAACCTACAGACCTATAGCCATCTAATCTTCGATAAGGGAGCTAAAATAATAGAATGGACGAAAGACAGCCTCTCCAGTAAATGGTGCTGGCAAAATTGGTTAACTACTTGTAGAACACTAAATCTAGATCCTTATATATCACCTTGCACCAGAATCAACTCCAAATGGATCAAAGACCTCGAAGTCAAAGCAGACACTCTGAAAACATTACAGGATGGAATTGGAGAAACCCTAGGTCTCCTTGGCTCAGGCCGAAATTTTCTGAACAGAGACCCGGAAACACAACAAATCAAAGAAAGGTTGGACAAATGGGATTGCATGAAGTTGCAGAGCTTCTGCATGGCAAAGGACATAGCTAGCAAGATCAATAGAAAGCCCACGGATTGGGAGAAGTTCTTCACTAGTGATACAACAGACAAGTGTCTCATATCTGAAATATACTTGGAACTCAAAAAATTAAATCCTCCAGCAACAAATCCTCAAAGAAACAACTGCCCAATAAGTAAGTGGGCTAAAGACTTAAAGAGAAACTTCTCTGAAGAAGAAAGGATGGCCAATAGACACATGAAGAAATGCTCAACTTCCCTAGCCTTAAAAGAAATGCAAATCAAAACAACATTCAGATACCACCTCACTCCAGTTAGAATGGCAAAAATCAAGAACTCTAACAACAAAAGATGCTGGAGGGGATGTAGACAGAAGGGAACCTTACTTCATTGTTGGTGGGAATGTAAACTTGTTCAACCACTTTGGAAAGCAGTATGGAGGTTGCTCAAAAGACTTCACATAGAGCTCCCAGCAATCCCACTTTTGGGCATTTACCCAAATGTTTACAAACAAGACCACACTAAAGCTACCAGCACAACTATGTTTATTGCAGCATTATTTACCATAGCTAAAATATGGAACCAACCCAGATGCCCCTCAGTAGATGAATGGATCAAGAAAATGTGGTATATATACACAATGGAATTCTATGCCTCCATCAGAAAGTATTACATTGCCCCATTTGTTAGGAAATGGAAAGGCTTGGAAAAAATTATATTAAGTGAAGTAAGCCAGGCCCACAGAAACATAGGTCTCATGGTTTCCCTTATTTGCAATATCTAGTATATGTATAAGTAAAGCGGAAAAGGTCAGATAATGTGATGTTAGGAAAATGAACCCTTAGATATGTATTTTAATGTTTTTTTCTTTCATGCATTTGTTTCTAAGGCATTTATAAGATTATCTCTTTTTTGCTTTGTAATTCCATCCTCCACAGTATAACCCCTGCTTTCACTATATTTGATGTCAGTATATCTTGTAGAAGAGATGGGGAAAAACAAGTCGTTTAAGGATACAGGTGGACTTGTTGCAACAATGAGAAGTACAAGTTGTCAAGTCGAAAACGAGCTTTACAACGTTGGTGTGGGGTGGGAGGCGGGGAGGATTGGGTGGGGGGTGGGGAGAGAGGCTGGAAAGGGATGTGAAGGGTAAACAAAAGAGGAGGCTGCAATGCTTGATAAGAAATGTACACATTATCCAGCCCATGTAATTGTAACCCCCCTGTACAGTGTGTTCACAAAAAAAAATTAAAAAAATTAAAAATAAAAAAGAAGAAGTTACAGCAAAGGAAAAAAAAAAGAAATAGGGAAACAGGTGGACCTATTGCAACAATGAGATGTACAAGACGTTATGTCGAAAACGAATTTTGCAACTTTCATGGGGGGTTGTGAGGGGCGGGGAGGATTGCATGGGGAGGCGGGGGGAGGATGGGAAAGGATGAGAAGAGGAAACAAAGGAGGAGGCTACAATGCTTGATAAGAAATGTACTCATTATCTTGCCCATGTAATTTTAACTCCTCTGTACATTATTTTCACAATAAAAAAGTATTTTTTTAATGAAAACAAAAAAGAGTGATTGGGGGCTGGGAAGTTGGCTCAGTTGTAGAGTACTTGCCTAGCCTGCATAAGGCCCTGGGTTCCATTCCTCAGCACCACATAAATAAACAACAAAAAAGAGTGATTGGTGCAGGAGGTGGGTGTGTGCCCAAGAGGAGCCAATAAAAATGCCACTGCAGACCCAAGGTGGGCCAATGGGAATACCTCTTGCTCACCCATGGAGGGCCAATGGGCATTTCTCCTGCAGACCCAAGGAGGACCAATGGGAATGTCTCCTACAGACCCAAGGAGGGCCAGTGGAAATGCCTCTGCAGACTCTGAAGCTCTTGCAAATACAGTCTGGGATTCCAAACTGGTTGGTCCAGCTTGCCATGAGTATGACCAGAGGCAGTTTGTGTCATGGCTGAGGTTTGAAGGTGGGAACTGAATCCCAAGTGAGGAGAGTGGGTCTGTGGTGTGGATAAATGCTGCTACCCTGGAGCAGAGTGGGTCAGGTATGGCAGGAGGGCTCCTGAGGCTGAGGTTCACCTCCATCCTGCTCTCTGATCTGGCATCTTCTGCCATGGCCTGGTGCAGCGTTTGCCCTTGATCTTGAATGCTGGAGAAAGAAACTTCCATGTCTTGTAAACCAGCCCACTTCAAGTACCCTATCATCATGGTAGCTCGAAACACAGGAGACAGTCCCCAGACATCTGTAAGGGCAGTGTAGATAATGTGAACTTAGAGCTGTAAAAAACCCTGGGAGAATCTCTGTCCAGGAGAGACTGGAGGAGAGGGAGCAAGACTGCTTTGTTCTCTGCAAAGCTCAGGCTGGACTTTGAGGGGCCAGCACTCCTCTGCAAGGGTGGTCTGTGGAGCCATGGAACCTTCCAGCAGGGCTGGTGACAGTGGCCTTTAGATCCCTCCTCAGCTGAGGTCCTCAGGTTCCTCGGGATGGGCCCCAACCACTCGGCTTCCTAGGAAATCTCAACCTGTACTGTTGTCATTCAGGCCTCAAATCCTAATTTATATCGCTGGGAAGGTAATTTATACACTCATGTAAATTCCTTTTTACTGCTGAGTTTTGAGTAACAGGTGTGTAATTATTTCCAGCTCTCCTTTCAAGAAAATTCTAAACTGAGGGCTGTTAAGACCTTAATATTCTTCAGGGTTGCCAGGGATGGTATTTTTCCTGGATAAAATTCATCCCCTCTGTTGGGGCTGACATTATTAGGTTACAGATTTTGCTTCAGGGGGCTGGAAGGCTTAGCCATGTGTGTGTGTGTGTGTGTGTGTGTGTGTGTGTGTGTGTGTGTGTGTGTGTAGGAGGAGAATAGCCAAGGCTGGCCCTGGCCCTGGCCCTGTGTCTGTTGCTATTTTTATTTTTGCAGCCTGGTCTCTTCTTTATTGAGTCATGGATGTTCCTTGCAGACCTACTATGAGCACAGCTCCACCAGGATTGCATGACACACACAATGGAGACAAATTACTTATCCAAGTACAGCAGCTAATGAACCTTAGGGGAGATTAGTTGTGGGCAGGGAGGGGGGAGAACGGGTCCTGAGGCTTGAACTCAGGGCCTGGGCATTGTCCTTGCAGCTCCTAGCCTGGCTGACCCTGGCTGATGCCTTCACCTTGGGTTTCAGGGTTCTCAGCTGGTAGTTGAGATGATATGGGCCCGGACAGTTGGCGTCCGGCCCTGCCCCGCTTCCCAGGAGCAGTGGGGCATGGGGCGTGGATGCTTGCCAGGGCAGCCCAGCTGGCTTCCAGACACCAGCTCTGCAGTGGGCTGGGTGTGGGCCACACCAACCAGGTGTCACTTGGGGAGGCTGGGCAAGGCCTGAGTCCCAGTCCTGAAAAGGCCCAGGGCTGACAGCCTGGCCAGCAGCCCCACACCATGGGCAGGCAGTGGAACCTGTAAGAGGCATGGCCTAGAGGTGGAAGTGATGGTATTGAGAAAGTGGCCTAGAGACGCAGTGCATTTGGGGCGTGGCCTAGAGGGAGGAAGTAAGAGCATTGGGGTCTAGAGAAGAAAATTAGGCCATGGGGGTGTGGCCTAGAGAAGAAAGGCTAATGGGGGCGTGGTCCACAGGGAGGAAGTGAGGTCATTGGAGCGTGGCCGCACAGGGGCTGTTAGGAGCCTTGCCCTGCTCTTCCTCTGTCTGTGTCCAGCGAGGTGAAGCCATTTTGCCCCACCTGGTGATCACCACGGTGTTCTAACCCTCCACAACCCAAAGCAACAAGGCCAAGTGGGCAAGAACAAGAAGAAACCCTTCATCCTGTAGGCCAATTACCTCAGGTGTTATGTTACAGATGGGAGGCTGAGGAGCACGTGGGATAGCATTGGATCAGGGTGTGTTTTGGGATACACATATATACATGCAACATGCAAGCACACGCAAACACGTGCATGCACACACAAGCATGCACACATGCACATATGAGCATATACACATCCATATACACATGTGCACAGACACAAACACATATACAGTTCATGCACACACACATGTACACACACACATGGAGGCTTGTTTCCTCCCGCCCCTCCCCCCATTTTCATGTCTCCCTTCAGCTCCTTGTCGGTTGCATTATCAGGAACTGCTTGATAAAGGAACTCTTTTGGGTGATGATAAGAATTGATTTCTAATTCCCTGAAGAATGAGTCCATCATCACAGTGGCACAGGCAATTTAGCTCAGATTCCAGGAATGCCTGGGGTTATAGCTCACACTGACAGCATCCCTGTCAAGCCCCAGGTGGATTTTGACAGGGAGGGGAAAGAGACATTCTCAGAGGGGTTTGTGTGGGGGTGTGGCCAAAAGGACATGGCTGCTTCAGGGTCCCCCTGAGGCCACTGGTAGGAAGTAGTCTCCCAGGCTGCCTTCCATGAGGCTGTGGGAAATTCAGTCTTGCTCAGCTTGATCACTCAAATGTGCAGCTGAGAGAGAAAGGATCAGTTTCCCCTGTTTAGGCAGCCCTCAGATAGTGTCCATGGAGGGTTAAAGGAGGTTTACAGGAGTTTGGGAGGCGGCCTGCATGGGCTAGACCACTGACTATAACAGGCCAGCTGATTGGTTGAGACCACATCTCAAAGATAATTGGAGTGAGGAGAGCTTGAGTGTGGCATGAGGCCCTAAATACAACCCCAGTATGGCCCTCAAAAACATTTCAGACAAGCCCATTTAAATATATGTGTGTGTGTGTGTGTGTGTGTGTGTGTGTGTGTGTGTGATTCTACTGGCCCTGGTGCCCTGTAATCCTAGCTATTTAGGAGGCTGAGATCTGAGGATCGAAGTTCAAAGCCATCCTGGGCAGGTAAATCCATGAGGTTCTTATCTCCAAATAATCACCTAAAAGCCAGAAGTGGAGCTGTGGCTCAGGTGGTAGAACACTAACCCTGAGCAAAAATGTGAAGGGACAGCACCCAGGTTCTTAGTTCAAGCCCAAGGACCAGCCAAAAAAAATAAGAAAAATGACTGATTCCCATTGTGCATCAAATGACAGGTGCTTCAAAGCCACTTTTGTTGGGCCCACAAATGAACGATAAGTGGAGGCAGAGTCTCGTGCTGCTAACTCATGTTGTATGTGTCTCTGCTCTGAACCATTTTTCCAGCAATTGCTTTGCAATCACCTTGGGGTTCAGGAAGGACCATACAAATTGATACCTTCTTAAAGACAAGGGATGAAGCCACCCCTGAGGGCTGGCAGAGCCCCCCAGGACAGCTCACCCCGCAGGACACAGGACATGTTGTTCCTGACCAACTGTGACAGCCATCATGCCTCTCCAGAATCCACCAGAAACAAGGACCAGAATTATCACCACCTAGGCCACACTGGGACTGGTGGCCATTTTAACATGGCATACCTTTGTCCTCAAGTCTCCTTATTTTTTAATTTTTGCCAGTCTTGGGGCTTGAACTCAGGGCCTGGGCACTGTCCCTGAGCTTCTTTTGCTAGTGCACTACTACTTGAACCACAGTACTGTTTTTGTATTTTTCCGTGTAGTTTGTACTGAGGAATCAAACCCAGGGCTTCATGCGTGCTAGGCAAGCACCCTACCACTAAGCCACATTCCCAGCCAAGTCTCCTTATTTAACTTAAGGCAAATGTCTGTACCCCAAAGATAGCTGAAGATGTGCCCAAGCTGTCTTTCACCCCATGTCCACCATGGAAGAATTGACCTTTACATGCCCCTCACCATGTCCCTTTATTTGGAGTGGAACTCTTGGGGTTTGGATCTGGGGTGTAAAACACTGTTTTCCAGAGGACAAAATCAATGGGTGGGTGGGTGGATTGGTAGTGATAGGCTCCCATCTTAGTAGCCAAGGTAGGGTGGCTGTGCCGCCTTATTACACTGATTATATAGATGAATGAGGGGAGATCATCACATAAGTAGATACTATGATTGCAGCACCCAACATTCAAGAGTTGGTACTTCTTGTAACAACCTCCCTGCTCATGATGCAGGGGGTGAACATCTGCTTGGATCCCTCCCTTCCTGCCACCTGTTCCGAGCTCTGGGGGCAGTGAGCAGTGTCAGTGTCTGTCTATGTCTCAGGAAAGCCAAATTCCTAATGCTACCTCACTAGTGGCTGGAATTGCAGAATTACAAGATATGTACATATATATATATATATATATATATATATATATATATACATATATACATATGTATGTATGTATATGCATATACATATATGTATATGTACATGTATATATATATGTGTGTGTGTGTGTGTGTGTGTGTGTGTGTGTGTGTGTGTGTGTGTGTGTGTGTGTGTGTGTGTTAGTATTTGAGCTTCAGTTTGTGGGAACAGCCAAGACCAGTTACTGGATGATGGAAGAGTTGTGCTGGGGGCAGGGCACCTATGGCACCTTCTTTGTCCTGTGGCCAGAAATTCCCAGGGGCTGAGGCCCCTACTAGGCTGTCACTTGCAGCCACTGCTGGTCTCCTTCCCATAGGGATTCTGCAGAATGTTGTGCCCGTGTGTATGTGTGTAGGGATGGCATTGATGCTATGGTCTCCTGCCACTCATTTATGCTCCTCTGGAGCCTCCTTTCCCAGTGGGGAGGATAGCCAGAAAGAAATCTTTGAAATCAAAGGCACTTGGACTAATGGCATAATTGCTCTGTGAAACCATTTGCGAAGTAATTATAGACTATTGTTAGGTTGATCTAGCTTCTTTTCTTATCCCTGCTAAATAATGAGGCTTTGCTTGGAGTGATGGGTGGGAGCAATCATACACACACAGAGTTAGACAGAACAGAGGTCCCCTCTTTGCCACCCTTTTCTTTTCTACCTTCTTTAATGCAATAGCGGAGATGAAACAGCACTCCCACCACCACCCAGCCCCAAGCCAGCAGGTGAGTGAACAGGCCCGTGGGGACCTCTGTGTTCTTACCCCTGCTAAGGGATATTTTTGGTATTAAAATGCACTTTCAAGAAACAGCAGCTGGAGAATTTGCTGAGACTGGCAGTTCCTGTAATAATAGAAGGTCCTTGAGGCCCCGAGGTTAGAGGAATGAAACCCAGGAGTTTTCTATGTCGCTCTTTGAGCCTTTCCCTCCCCCACCAGTGGCCTTCCTTCTTCCTCTGCTCCTCCTCCTTCTATGCCCTGAGATCCTGTCCTTCATGTGCTCGCTGCTCACAGCAAGCTAACGCAGATATATAGTACAGTATTCACTTTTAAAACATGGTTAATAGAGCTCCATTAGGATAAATGAGGTCTGTGGAAAACCAGAGCATGCATTTCGGTGTCTGCTTAGCGCATCCATTGTGTCCGGATGGGATCCTCGGAGCCACTGCCCGGAGAGAAGGGGTGAGCTCTGCCCAGAAGAAACTCCATGTGCAGGGGTTGGCGATGGGAACCAGAGGCACACAGGGGGGCTGGAACTGGGGTGGACTTGGTGGTCAGAGCCCATGGCTGCAAACAGCCATCAGGGAAGATGGTTACCTGTTGGGGAATCAGAAGTGCTCTGGCCATGGCAGTGGGTCGGAAGTAGGGAGAGTGAGGTCATGGTGTGACAGTGGGTATAGAGTCTGGAGCACCGTGGCCGTGGCAGTGGGTAGGGATCGTCCTTCACAATGACCAGCAGGGCCCTGGCTTCCCACATCCAAAGAGTGAGGTGCAGCTGCTTGTCACCTGACCCCTCTTGAGACCATGGACCATCACCTGACCTCTCCTAAGACCACGAACTGTCGTTCCACTTCAGAAGCCACCTCTGGCCAGATCTGAATGCACTGGTGACCAGGCCCTGCTTTCCCTCTGCTCACCTCCTCTCCTCCCTCCCTCATCCTTCCTGTTGAACCTAAAGCAAACATCTGTCTCCAAAGATGGCCGAAGAAATACAGAAGAGCTGTCATTATCTATTACCTGTAACAGACCCCCTTCTCTGCCCTTCGCTACACATCTTTATTTGGCTCAGAGGAGCAAGTGGCCCAATGGAATGTGGGGCTTCTGGTGCTGTGGCTTGGGGTCCCTGGCTCTGATTTAAGCACTGTGTGACCTTGGGAGATCCAGGGTCCACAATGACCTTGACACTTTATCCTTTCTCCTTCCTGGGAGCCAGCGCTCCACTGAGCGGCTTGCTGATGATGCTAGAATGGGCCCAGCCTGTCTCACTGCTTATGGTGACCCATTCTGAGGGAAGGGGGCCGGGGCTGTGCTTGATAGCACTCATTGGAAATCCTAGCACTTGCATGGCTGAGGCAGGAAGATCAAGAGTTCTAGGACACTCTGGGCTACTTACAAATGTCTGAAAGGTCCTTCTTATGTCAGGGAGTCAGCTGAGCCTGCCTCTGGTCTGAACTATACAGGATCCCTCAGTCACTGGAGCTTTCCTCCTCTTCTTGCTCCTCCTCCTCGCCTCCCTTCTCCTGCTCTTTCTCCTCTTCCTCTTCTTTCTCCTCCTTCTTCATACCAGTCCCGGTGCTTGAACTCAAGGCCTGGGTGCTTCCCCTTAGTTATTTATTTATTTTTTTCATTTGGTCAAGGATGATGCTCTACCACTTGAGGCACAGTTCTACTTTCAGCTTTTTGGTGGTTAATTAGAGATAAATGTCTCATGGACTTTCCTGCCTGGGCTGGCTTCAAACCATGATCCTCATATTTCAGCCTCCTGAGTAGCTGGGATTACAGGTGTGAGTCAAAGATGCCCTGGCTGTGATTTGACATCTTAATGGAGTTGGTGGAAGGGTACTAACTACTTTTTGTTCTGATTTCTGAGTTTGACACTTTTATTATTTATTAAAAATGATACGATTTCCTTGTCTCAGCATTTCTCCTGTTTCAGGGGGTCTGTTTGCATTTGTAAAGTTCCAGAGTCCTTGTCAGTTTTCTTCCATTTGGAAATAGGTGCCAGGACCGTTGTTGCCCTATGTATGTCCCACATGTAGCCTCAGCTCTGAGTTATGATTCAACAGCTCCATAAGGAGTAGAAACAATTTATAATGTTGAGATTTATCATGGAAATATGTGGCCACCACTTGTTAATGATGAGATTTATTGCTGTAAAATTTATCTGCTCAGTATCTTTTTTTAGTAAGACCAGGGAGATTGCACAATTCTTAATCCCTTCTCAGGAAATCAAGCTATCCCCTATCCTCAGTGAGGAGCCCAGGGGAGATGTCCAGGAAGAACATACATCGATCAAGACTTTCCAAGCGTACCTTAAATTATTATTATTATTATATTTTGGTGGTACTAGGATTTGAACTCAGGGCCTCGCCTGCTAGACAGATGCTCTACTTGAGCCCTGTTCCAGTTCTTATTGCTTAGGTTAAGGATGGGGTGTTTGCTTTTGAAATAGGGTCTCATGTTGTTGCCAGGGCTGGTGTGAACCTTCTGTTTGTATGATACTCCCACATGCATAGCTGCAACTACAACCTGCTTATTGATTGAAATTGTGTGGGAGTGTGTGTGTCTGAGCTAGCTTCAAATTGTGAGTATCCTGAGGAGGAGCTAGATCCCACCCAGCTGTGATGTCCTTGATTGCTGAACCCATTGGTAGAGCCAGAGCCCTCACAATACAATCACTTATCAAGGCCCCACCTCCTGACAGTTTATTCAGCTATGATGTCATTGGTGGATGAGCCCATTGGTGTAGTCAGAACCTCTATGACCCAATCACCAGCAAGCTTTAAACCCAGGAGCCTTTGGACCATATTCATGCTTCCCAGGTGAAGAAGATGACATAAAGGGATAGCAGGGATGGCTGGTTGCAGTCCTAATGGACCAGTTGATCAAATCAAGAGGACAGCAGAGATGGTGACTCAGAACTCTAAACCTAAGGAGTGAAAATACCTATCCTGGAACCATCTACTAACAGATTTTGTCTGAGTGAGAAGTTAATGTCTGCAGTGCCTAGCTGCTTTTATTGGGGATAGAATCATGTATTTGGGGCTGTCAGGGAGGTGGGGAGACCTATGGAAGATGAGGCACAGAAAACATGCCACTTGCACATTGCAAAGTTCAGGCCAATGGCTCCTCTTTCTCCTCTCATTGAGAGTCAGCCGTTGGATAGTAGGCTGGGGAAGAAATATTCAGTGTCATCAAAAAGCCAGAAAATCCCCAAGCCAAAGCATTTCGACGCACTTCCAAATCTCCTCTATCAGGCTGGTTATTTTTCTTCCCATAAATAGTAGCAGGTGTTTGGCTGTGTCCATTAAAAGCCATTTCGTGTTCCCTTGACAAAGGTGTTTTTTATTTAGTGCTGTAAGCTCAATAATACAGCATCTCATGAGAACTATTAAAATGGGAGATGTCTGCTGGGCTGACAATTGTGCTATCGATACATACCGAGTACTACATTGAGGACAGTCAAATGGACCAATAGCTCTTATGGAAAAGGCTTAGCAGGGGGCCCTGGCTGTGCCTCAGCTTCCGTGCTGGCCTTGGGGGATGCATTTGGAAGAGTCCTCCATAGATCCCCGGCAGTCCTCCATCTTAAGTGGGGTTGAACATGGCTTTGGCTGCCTGAACTGCTCAAACTCATGTTTTACAGTGTGGTGGAGAGCTGTGTAGACTAAACTCCTCTCCTTGCCTTCTCAAGCAGGCCTAGAGCGGTTTCACTGTGGACTGCAGTGCCTGGGACTCGAGAACTGCAGAACCTCTGCCCACTTACTTCCCAACTCTCTGTCATTGACTTGGCTCTGAATCTATAGGTTTTGTCTCCTGATTCTTAATTGTTACTAGGACTTTTCCTCCACTTCTGTCTACTGAACACCATTTTGTGTAAATCCTCTTCTCCATCCTCTTCATCACCACCCCCACATCCCCCCCTCCTCTCCCATTGATAGGGCTTGAGAAGTCCTAGCCCTGATTGGTCAACTTGATTGGATGGAGAGACTTGGGGGAGACTGGGGAGGCTCACTTCTGCCCATGTCCATGATGGATTTTGAAAAGATACAATCACATCAGGGTGATGATTGTGGATGGATTCATCAGATCATGATGTGATCAGTGTAGATCTGATCATCAGTGAATTCATCAGATCATGATGTGATCAGTGAATCTGATTATTGATGGATTCAGGATTTGATTAGACCCTTGGGAGCTGGTGGAAATGATGGGGTCTGGGTGGAGGAAGTGAGTGGCTGGGAATGTCTCCTTGGGAGTTGTATCTTGCCTGGCCACTTCCTGTTACTGCTCCTCCTCACTTCCTGTCTACCAAGACATGAAGTCCTCCCCCCCTAGCTGCCATGATGTTTGGGAACCTGGTGCTGAACAACCAGGGATGGAGCCCTCTGAAGTTGTGAGCAAGAGATACCATTCTTTCTTCAATGTGTTTATCTCAGGGATAATCACAAAGAAAAGAAAAATATCAAATATCAAATATAAACACTGATAACTCCCTGTGAAGAACTTATGTTTCAACCATTTTTTTTTTATCGGTCATGGGGCTTGAACTCTGGGCTTGGGTGCTGTCCCTGCAATCTTCATCTCAAGGCAAGTGCTCTACCACTTGAGCCACAGCTCCACTTTTGGTTTTCTAGTGGTTTATTGGAGATAAGAGTCTCACAGACTTTCCTGCCTGGGCTGGCTTTGAACCTAGATCCTCAGATCTCAGCCTGCTAACTAGGATTACAGGTGTGAGCCACCGGCACCTGGCTCGACCATTTTCATTTCACCCAGTGTAGAGCTCAGAGGCCATGATCCTCCTATATATGCTTCCTCCATAGCTGGTATTATAGCTATCCATCATCATGCTCAGCTTGTCGGTTGAAATGTGGTTTTAAGTTTTTGCCCTGGTTTGGCCTCAAACCACACTCCTTGATCTCTGCCTCCTTAGTAGTTGAGATTGTAAGTGTGAACCACTGTGCTTTTCTTTTTCTTCTTCCTTTTCCTGGTACATAGCCCAGGCTGGTCTCAAACTTACTGACTTCCTGCTTCAGCCTCTTCATCGCTGTGATTATAGGGCTGCACTTCCGTGCCTGGTTGACTGTAGTTTTCTTTGGGGTGCTTACCAGCACTTAGACAATATTAATGATGATTAATGATGTTGTAAATAGGTGTTTAAAATAAATAAAAAAGGTGAAAACAGGGATTATGGAAAGCTACAGTGGGTTAATAACTGAGGTGTTCCACGGTGAGCCCCTCCAAGATTATTTTAGCAGCAAGAAGGAAACATTTTGTCACAAAAAAAATTAATCTATAATCGGAAGATAATTTGCAATCAGCTTTGCAAGTGAAATTACATTTTCTTGTGGTCTGAGGGTGTTTTGGGAACTTCATGAGTGAGCCGATAAGCGAGTAATGGATTGGAAGGTGAGGGTGAGTGCTGGTTTCACCAGCCAGGTGTTCACAGGAGGGAGGGGGTGCTTCCCCCACAGCGATTCTTTAGAAGGAGCCACAGATGGACTCTGCTGAGAGTAGAAATGCCTGGAGCCTGGCAAGTGCACTGGTAACACGCTCTGCAGGATGTGTATGTCTCCTCAAAATTCACTCCACCTCCTGCCCCACTGCCTTGGTGATTCTGTGTATTTAAATTGTTGTGGGGGTCCTGGGGTTTGTACTCAGGGGCTCATGCTAGCTATGTAGGTGCTCTACCACTTGAGTCACAACCCTGGTTCTGTTTGCTTTCTTCTTTTTTAACTGGATTTCATGGCCTTGCTCTTTCTTTTCTGAACTGTGATCCTCCTGTTTATACTTTCTGTGTAGCTGGAATGACAGACAGGAGCCTCTATGCCTGGCTTATTGACTGAGATGGGGGAGGTCTCATGAGATTTTTTGGCTTCCATCAAACTGTGATCCTCCTCCCCTAGCCCCCAAAGCAGCTGGAGGTGTGAGCTCCCATTCCAGCTGGGTATAACTCTGTATGGGCAGTGACAAATGCTTCCCATGTTTCCCACTTAGGTTTATCTTGAAACCAAAATGAGGGTGACATGCGGTTTGGGCCAGTGACCAGCCAGTCACACAATTACACACATTCTCTAAAGAAACCACAGATTGCCAAGTTACCAATTACTTAAAAAACAAAACCAAAAACCTCCTGACCATGAAGACTGAATTCAGAAAGGACTTAGTGTATTTCAAGCAGTGGCTTAAAAAATTCTAGCAATAAAATGGAAAACAAATCAAAAGAGGATGGCAGGCTCCCATCTTCCCTCTTGTGATGTGCAGAATGTGGGTACTAAAGCCTCGGAAGCTTCCAGAGCTAGTTTTCAGGGGCAGCTCTGCTTTGGCCAACTGGCTCTCTTCATGCATCATGCAGTGTTTTCCCTTTCCCCATTCTTGTCTTAAATACTTATGAAACTTGTTTAGACTGCGCTGATCCAAGAAATAAAATAGAATTATCTGAGCAGAGGTAATGCAAGGGGACACCACCGTGATTTAGGAAGCCAGATAGGAGGTGTGTGTTAGAATATGAGGGAATTAATTTGCTGAGTTCCTGGTGATGCACTGCTGTGGCCCTCACAGTATTCTGCAAGTAAACAGGACAGTGTTTTATGCTCATCCTCCTCGTGCTTGCTTGGGGCTCAGATTTTGTTGGATGGAACTGGGTTCAAGGTTATGCCTGACTTGTTATGAATGGGTTCTGCCTAATTTGTTTCTTTCACTCATGGGTACCGCTGCTTTGACAGTCCTGAGTTTATCTTCTACCCCAAATCAGTAAATGTGGACTTCTTCCAGAACATTCTCAAATTCCTACCTTGGATATGGACTTCTTCTAGAACTTTCTGACAATTCCATCCTTGGGAGTCGATTTTGGTATCTGTTGTCTATGATAGTTTCTCACCTCTTTCAGAATGAGTGGAGGGGAAAGTTTGGAGGGTCGCAACATGGAGGGGATTAAGGAGATGGAGATGTGGATTAATGACAGTTTGGTAATTACTCATCATGTGCGTGTATTGGCTTATGTACAGTACCCCACAAATAAGTACAAATATTGTATGTTCACTAAGAAGAAAAAAAGCAGTCAAGTGCAGTGATACATGCCTGCAATCCCAGTACTTGGGAGGAAATTTGGGAGGATCTTCAATTTGTTTGATGGCAGCTCAAGTAGTAGAGGCTAACTTTGAGCAGAAAAGCTTAGGGACAGAACCCAGGCCCAGAGTTCTAACCCCATGACCGACAAAAGGTTAGCACTCTACTAATTGAGCCACAGCATCACTTCCGGTTTTATCACCAGAAAATTGGAGATAAGAGTCTCACAGACTTTCTTACTCAGGCTGGCTTTGAACCATGATACTCAGATCTCAACCTCCTCAGTAGCTAGGCTTACAGGCATGAGCCACTGGCACCTGGCTGCACATGTGTTTTGAACCCCTAAACCAGAGCTCAGCCTCTGTCCTCCTGGTTCTCTGGAGTCTCATGGACTTTCCTGCTCAGGCTGGCTTTGGACCATGATACTGAGACCTCAGCCTTTTGAGTAGCTGGAGTTACAGGTGTGAGCTACTGGTGCCCAGCTAGTCTGGGGGGGGTGTTGTATTCCTGGTTCAGGGAGGTGAAGAGGACCTCCCCCTATGGCCTCCCATGACCCAGGGACCCCAGGGTTCCTTTGTGTCTGCTTCCCTTCTGCCTGGGAGGAAGGTGGGCAGCTTTTCTCTGCCAAGACTGGAATGTGATGATTTTTGGCCTGGCGGGCTCTGCCATGGCTGCAGACACTGCTCAGCCCCGGACCATGGTCATGGACACTGCAGTAGACAGCACCACAGCATGCAAGGGCAGATAACAAGGCCTTACCTGTGAGGGTGAGCAGAGCACCGCACTGAAAGGCTGAGTCCAGATGCCCTGCTCTGCCATGTCTGTCCCTGGTTCTACCTGGTCCGTTCTTGTCCTGGTCCCCAGACAAGAAGAGACATGCTGATGGGGAGCCATTTAGCCAGGCAGCAGATGGTGGTTGTTTGAGTGTGGATGCTGAGGACACAGGCAGTCACCAGAACTCGACTAAACCCCGAGATCATGGACAGAGGGGATGGTGATAAAACCTCCTCCCTGAGGGTGAGATAGGGGCCTGCGGGAGCTCGCTCAGGGAATGGGGCCAAGTGAGCTGACTCTCGGCTATGGTCTGGGTCTAGAAGATTCTTCAAAGGCTCACACATGGAAAGATTGGTCCTCAGTCTGGGAGCTGCCAGAAGAACATGATTTAATATTTAAGCATCTCCAGGAAGAGTGGGGTTTGGGACCCTGTACTCTCTCTCTCTCTCTCTCTCTCTCTCTCTCTCTCTCTCTCTCTCTCTCTCTCTCTCTCTCTCTCTCTCTCTCTCTCTTTCTTTCCTAGCTGCCATGCGGTAAGAAAGTAAGAATTCTTCTCTGCTACAGGTAAACCCACAGCAATGGGACTGCTGCCCTTAAATGGAAACCTATGCGGCAGTGAACCAAACTAAACCTTCTCTCGTGGTGAGTGATCCCACACGGGGATCTGGTCACAGTGCTGGGGAGCCGGTGCATGCAGCCCTACACTGGACATCCAGCCCCAGAGCTTCTCCAGGGTCCCTACTGGCTCAGAGCCCCAGGTGTCAGAAACCATGGATGGACTAGGATGGAGCAAAGGGTCAGAGCCCCTGCCACCCCAGTGTTCCCTCCCCATCCCCTGCATCTCCATGAAGGTGTCTCCTGTTGTGCTTGTGAGTTTGGGGAGGCCCAGTGTGGTGCTATTATTTGAGAGTTAATGTCTTTCCCTTGGAAGGAATAAAAAAAAACCAAACATGTAGTGACAAAGAATTTGTTCTGCTCTTTAGGCGGTAGGCACGGATTCCTCGCCAATTAGCAGCATCTAGTTCTAGTGGAAGATGGGTCCCTGGTGGAGCTGGCAGCCACCCTGGATGCGATGGTGAGAAGCTCCTGATGGCCCATCTATGCTATATGCCCTTCCAAAAACCCGTGCCACCCTCCTTCCCCTCCGCAGCCCTCCCCTTCCCACCAGCCTGCCTGCCTCCCTTGCTTTAAAAATTATTTTTAAATTCTTAGCACTGAGAAGTGGCAGCTATCTCCTGTCAGAGCCTGCCGGCAACAAAAGGGAATCCTGAATTAGGAGGCGAGGATGCGGAAAAATAAAGACATAAGACAAAGGATGGGGTTGGGAGGTCTGCAGCTTAAGACTGCAGCCCCATTTATTTTTAACTTTCTCTATTATATACTATTAGAAGTCAAGAGGTAACATAAGGTTACCAAAGTCTAGAAAAACAAGGAAATTTTCATTAAAAACAGAGTGCAGTAAAAAAAAAATAAGACAAGGTCAACTGGTAGAAAGTAAATCAAACTCTGCAGACATAACAAAGAAATCCCAGGCACCTGGTGTTTTTTAAGTAAGCCAGTTTCTTGCACATGCCCCACATTGAGCATTTGGGTCAAGATGACCTTTAAACTTTACTGTCGGCTCCCAACAATCTCCTGCTCTTTCTTTCTTTCTTTCTTTCTTTCTTTCTTTCTTTCTTTCTTTCTTTCTTTCTTTCTTTCTTTCTTTCTTTCTTTCTTCCTTCCTTTCTTTCTTTCTTTCTTTTTCTTTCTTTCTTTCTTCCTTCCTTTCTTTCTTTCTTTCTTTTTCTTTCTTTCTTTCTTTCTTTCTTCCTTTCTTTCTTTCTTTCTTTCTTTCTTTCTTTCTTTCTTTCTTTCTTTCTTTCTTTCTTTCTTTCTTTCTTTCTTTCTTTCTTTCTTTCTTCTTCTTCTTCTTCTTCTTCTTCTTCTTCTTCTTCTTCTTCTTCTTCTTCTTCTTCTTCTTCTTCTTCTTCTTCTTCTTCTTCTTCTTCTTCTTCTTCTTCTTCTTCTTCTTCTTCTTCTTCTTCGTTTATTTATTTTTTAAATTTTTTTATTTATTTATTTTTGCTGGTTTGGTATCCCTTTTGTTGACTCATGTATTGTGTGGACAGAAGTTTTGGGTGTTTGGGGAGTTACAGGGGTCCTGCTTGAAAGGATCCTTCATGCCCATCCCAGGGGACCACCCAAAGGCAAGCAGGCACAAGAGAAAGATTACTACAAGGTGTATTAGAGAAGCCATATTTCTCCAAAGAGGGAACACATGGCATCCGTCCCTATTCAGGTAGCAGGAGGGTCTGGGAGCAGGAAGTGAGGTGGGTGTTTGCTCAGGTGGGTCTGGGTGGAGAGAGAGAGTGGCCAGCTGTAGGGCGGGAACTCCAGGGCAGACAGTAGCTCAGGGCTGGGTGGAGCTGAGGACCAAAAGTGTGCATAAAGCTAACTTTACTTGGCAGCTGGTTTGAGGCTCAGCTTTCCAATACAGCTTCTTGCATTGGTCTGACACTAGTGCTGATTGCTGGCTGGCTAATCTAAGTGTGTTCACTTGGTGGAAGACTTCTCACCAGGAAGAGGGGGGTAAACTGCAATGCACAAATACCTTTCAAGCTTCTGTTTATATTTGCTGATGGCCCAATAGCCAGAGCAAAGTGCATGTGCAAAGGGCAGAGTGCGTGTGGGAGGGTGTGCAGGGAGTGAATTCAGGAAGTGAGATTTCCTAGCCAGCTGTGAAAGGAATCATCAAACAAGTTGTTGAAACATCTCCAAAAATCTGAGTGGCTTCCTCCAACTAAGGACTCTTCTTATTTTTGTCAGTCATGGGGCTTGAACTCAGGGCCTAAACACTTCCTCTGTGATTTTTTTGCTCAGAGCGAGCTCTCTACCATGGTAAGCCACAGCTCTACTTCCAATTTTTAGGCGGTTCATTGGCTATAAGTCTCATGGACTTTCCTGCTTAAGTTGGGTTTGAGATCATTAGATCTCAGCCTCCTGAGTAACTGGGATTACAGGCATGAGCTACTGGCACCCAGCTTGAGGATTATTTCTTGCCTAACACATTACCAAGCTGAGGAAACTCAGCAGGAATTCTCTTATTCAGTTGCTCTGTCATGGGCTAAGAACTTCAAAGCCCATGGCCTGGTATCAGTGTCCACCCTTTCTGGAACCATGGGCCCCAGGAATTCTCCACTGCTCTGTACAACACTGGGAAAAGCAGAGGATGGAGGACTAAGGAAATGTTTTAGAGATCAAGAAATGCTTTAGAGATCAAGTGTGGAAATGTTGTATGGCAGCTGAAGCTGTTGCCAGGTCAGAGGGGCTGGAAGGTTCTAGAAAGAATTCAAGGATAGATGGAGAGGAGACACGAGTGGGAGCAGGCTTACTAATACAAAGTGAAGGCAAAGGGCGAAAGCGGCAGAATAATGAAGGACTAATGGCCTTGAGGGTCCAAGGACCCTCGATCTTTTCCGGGAGCTTAGAGGTGGTTATGTCTGGAAACCCATGTCCATAACTTCAGGGCTGTGCAGCACCAACACCGGCATGTTGGGCAGGACTTGATGGTTAGACTAGGACTGTCCCATTCCAAAGCTGTTCGGGGATGGCAAGTCAGCAAGACTTCGTTGTATGTCACGACTCATTCTATGAAGGGCAGCAGGTCAAGATGTGACTTTTTCTTTTTTTTTTTTGGCTATTGCTGGGGTTTTGAACTCGGGGCATTTCCCTTCTAGGCAGTGCTTTACCAGTTGAGCCATTCCCTCCATGCATTTTTAGCTTTCTTTTCTAGATTGCATCTCTTGTTTTTGCTTACAGCTGGACTCAGAGCAAAATCTTCCCTCCTGTGATTGCTGAGGAGCTGGAATGCAGTTACCTTTGGCTTATTGGTTGAGATGGGGAATCTTCTTGTTTGCTACACTGGCCTTGAATTTAAATCCTCCTGATCCTGACCTCCCTTGAGAGCTCGTTTTATGGGTTGTTCTAATGTAATTCGTAACCCGCTGACATTCTGCCAAGCTTTTAGAAACTGACTAAGATGTTGGAAATTAAACAAGCTCTACCTGAAGATGAGCTGTGAATTCCAATTGTTGTAGGTGTTACAGGTGTTCTGTGGTCTGTTTTGCTTTATGGAAGGATGTGAGTATTTTCTGTGGCTTACTTCCTGATTTCTTATAAAGTTTTTAATTCATTTTCAGGAAATTAGAGTGGTTTAGCCTGAAAGCTAGTGACTCCTGTTAGCCATAGCCAGAATACAGGACTGATTTCCATTTGTCCAGACTGCCTCTGGTATAGATGGGGAGCTGGAGTAGTATGAGGGATGTTGTTTGAGGGTAGACCATTCTTAATCCTGGGTCCACCCCCTGTCTTTGGACTGGCTCAGGGTCCATCACTCCCACGTGTCTGTGCTGGCAGCGAAAACGTCGATGGGTTAGTCGGGGGAATCTGAGCGACCGGGCTCCACTTGGCACCCGCCGAGCACCTGACAGGGACCTCCAGCGATCAGTGAGCCCAAGCCCGGTCCTAGCTGCACGCTACCAATGCACTGACGTCACAGGCTTCTTCTTCTTTTAATTTAAACCATATTTGATGAGGGAAGAGTGCCACGGCAGTAACAGCTGTGATTCATTGAACCTTTATGGTGTCTGGCTCTGTATGCAGCACTGTGTTGCAGGGTCTTCATGATCTAAACAGCCCAGGGGGGAGGGGGGAGTGGGGTTGTCGATGTCAGCACCCCCATTTCCACACCTCAGGGGTGGGAACCCTTCCTAGCCAAGGCACCACGGTACAGAAGTGTTTGTTGTAGTGGAGACCCCACCCTCCCAATTTGTCTGTCAGATAGAGGAGATCTGAAATTCATGTTGGCCCAGCACTGGTGCCTCACACCTGTAATCCCGGCTACTACAGAAGGCTGAGATCATGGTTCAAAGCCAGTATGGGTAGGAAACTCCTCAAGATATTTATCTCCATGGAGCCAACCAAAAGCCAGAAGTGGAGCTGTGAAAGTGAATGAAAATGCTGTGGGACAGCGCCCAGCCCTGAGTTCAAGCCCCAGGACCGGCACAAAGGAAAACAAACAAAATTCCCATTGCACAGAGGACTATTTTATCAGTGACACCTTGTGGGAAGTGCTGTCTCCTCCTGCTTTTGAGTGAAATCGGGGTCCTGTGAGACAGGTGGGCCCTGTGCATCACAAAGCTCTGCTGCCAGGGGCCCAGGCTTGGCTGCTCACGGTGTGGTGGGCCTGCCACCACAGGGGACAGAGGAGCTGCTTCCGCCTGGATCCAGAACTTTCCTAGACTCACAGGCTCTCCTTTCTCCTTCAGGTAGAGGAGGGTCATCTCCCAGACTTGTGGAATTTTCTATTTGTCGTCCTGAGCAATCCTTGCCTGCTGCTCCCTGCTGTGGACATTTTCAGATGGCAGTGGGAGAGCCACACAGCCTGTGATCATGACTCCATTCACTGGGACAGAGCAGGCCTGGGCTTCTTGGAGAATGAAGAATTCAGAGACGGTGCCTTCTGGCTCTATCAGAGGTTCAGGTTGACAAATGGAGACGTGGCAGGCTGTGGTCTTTTGTTTTCGGCAATGGCGGGGTAAAATCTGCACCGGCAGCAGCTGACAGCTGACAGCATCTCAGTGTTGGCCCTTCGCCCCTCAATTTCATATCCTCCACTCGAAGCCACATAGCTCTTCCCTAAGCTAAATAATGATACACACAGCTCTCCCAAGAAAAGACAGGGCTGTGTGCAAACATGTGCCTGGGTGAGTGTGTGCACACTTGTGTGAGGGAGAAGTTTCCACCAATCAGAACAGATGCATCTCAAGTAATGATTGACCTTAGAACTTTATCATTTCTCCTAGGGATCTGGAACACAATGGAAGCATCTGGAGTTGACTGGGCCCACTGTGCCATGATTTCACATAAACACAGCGACTGAGTGTGTCCTGGGGTCTTGGAATTGAGCAGTTGTGGGTGAGCCTGCATCCCACCTTGCCATCTGACTCCTGCATCAACCTCAGGATGCAGCTTCCATCTTTGGACACTTTCTTTTGGCCTCCCAGATACTTCTTGGTTTGAACATTATGGGTCAAGACTAGCTCAGGCAAAAAAAAAAAAGTTTGTGAGACCTCATTTCAATGAAACAAGCCAGGTGTGTAGCACATGCCTATCACCCAGCTACACAGGAGCTGTAGGTGGGAGGATTGCAGTCGGGGACAGCCGTGGGTATTTAGAAGTGATTAGAACAGCGGGGGCACAGGAGGCAGAGGGTTGGAGGGGTGGGTGGAGACTGGTTAGCAGGGTGTACCGTTGCCAGCTATGGTAGAGAGGGAGAAGGTGGTGAATCTCCTGGAGATTGGAAGTCTGGGATCAAGAGGGAGAGACAGGAGGTGCTCAGGTTCCTGGTCTTTGGGATCCCATACACACGTCTCCCTGCCTGTCCCTGGCCAACAAAGCCAGACCCCATCTTCATCCTGGGGTGCACACACAGCCCAACCCCACTCTGGGTACCAGGACCGAGACAAGGAGAGGTCTCGGGAGACATGGCAAGCCACAACAGAGGACAAGTGAAGGCTCTCTTTGCCCCTTATTTCCCCTTTGGGAGCCATTTGGAGCCCTCACTGCGTTCATTTTCTTGGCCTGTGATGTGTTCTTAATCACATTAATTCCTCCTCTAAATATAGAGGCCATCTGCCGCCAGCTGGCTTGTGATCACTGATCGCCCAATTAACAATCACTTCCTGCGGCTGCTGGGTTGGGGTGTCCATGGGGCCAGAGCAAAGCACAGGCCTGGAGGTCTGGAGGCCTAGACCTGCAGGCTTCACCGAAGGGCTGAACCAGGGCCTCCTTGTGGAGGAAATGTCTGCCTGACTAGCTCATTTGTCTATCTATCTTTATCTATCTATCTATCTATCTATCTATCTATCTATCTATCTATCTATCTATCTATCTATCTATCTATCTATCTATCTATCTATCTATCTATCTATCTATCTATCTATCTATCTACCTACCTACCTACCTACCTATCTATCTATCTATCTATCTATCTATCTATCTATCTATCTATCTATCTATCTATCTATCTATCTATCTATCTATCTATCTATCTACCTACCTACCTATCAATCAACCTACCTACCTAGCTACCTATCTACCTATCTAATGAGTCTATTTTATCTGTCTGCTTGATCTATCTGTCTTCTCTTTCTAATCCATCTATCTGTCAGTCTTATCTGTTTGTCTAGCTAATCCACCCTTCTCTCTTTCTTTGTGTTGGTCTTCTGTTAAAGCTCCTTCTAAGAGGGTGCCAGCCTGGTGGGAGGCACCTGTGCACAGGTTAAAGGATGGTAATGACACATATCCCCTCCCAGCTGGTCTCTGCCCTCCCAGTCGCTGCCTGGTCTATTCCAGCACTCCTGTTAAGGACAATTTAGCCCTGCCACTAATTACTTTTAAAGTTCTACATCTCAATTAGAGAGTTCATTACATTTCACCATCTTGCCCCCATTAAAGACATTTTCATTATTAAGTTGATTTGGCAGAATGGAAGAGCCCTGCTGAGATCGAAGTGTTACTGTCCACAGTGCCTCCTGCCTGCTCTACAGCCTGCCTGGTTTTAGGGATACCCTTGAAAGCTTTGCTTTGGGACCTCCTCCTCACCCTCCAGTCAGTTAACAAATATTCTTGAGGTCTTGGCTTTGGACTCGGTGCTGGGCTGGGCTGGGGACAGTGGAGCCGAGTTAGAGTGTTACCATTGCTGTTACAAATACTTGTGAGAAGAAAAACTGCAAAGAAGAAAGATGAAGCTAGGCACAGAAGCTCATGCCTGTAATCCAACCTACTCAGGAGGTTGAGATCTGGGGACTCGGTTTGAAGCTGGCCTGGGCAGGAAAGTCTGTGAGACCCCTCTCTCCAATTATCCACCAAAAAGCCAAAGTGCTGCTGTGGCTCAAATAACAAAGCACCAGCCTTGAGTGAAAAAATCTCAGGGACAGCAAACACCAGGACTTGTTCATGTGTGCATGCACATGCATGCAAGTATGAACACACACCACATACACACAAGAAATAAAATAAAATAGAGACGAGGCTTTTCATAGGTTTGGTTTGAGTGGCCTGGGCCCACATCTGTGGCCCCACGCAGCCCCACACAGAAGAAATGCTGGCTTCGCCCTTCCTCACAGGTCACGGTGCCTTGCCCACTCCACTGAGACCAGTGGAAGTGCCTCTAAATCCTACATCTTTTAAAATTTATTTATTTATTTTACATTAATTTACTTCACTGTTCTTCTAGAGACGATCTACAGTGGGATTCTGATTACGTGAGTCAGGTAACAAGTACATTTCCTTTCTTACAATGTCTTCCATTCCCTTGCTCTCTCCCAGTCCCTTTCTTCTGTTTCCACCCGAGAGTTGCGTAGTTCACTTTCACCAGTGCTAGTGCCCTCCACTGTTTCACTTGTCACCTTCTTCCCCTCCAGTTCTCTGCCCTTCCCACACTCTTCCAAAGACATACACGTGAATATACCATACATAAGGAAAAGACGACTGAATCGTCAAAAACTAAAAACACATACTAGGGAGAACATAGGCCATTTGTCTCTGATCTTGGCTTACCTCACTTAACATGATTTGTTCTAGTTCCAGCCATTTTCCTGCAACTGACATTATTTTATTCTTTCTAATGATGTGTAAATTTCTATTGTGTATAGGTACCATATTTTGTGGATACCCTCATCTATTGTGGGCATCTGAGTCATTTCATATTTTGGCTAATGTGAATAGTGCAGCAATGAACATGGATGTGCAGGTGTCCTTATCATATCCTGGCTCATGATGTTCAGGGTAGATGCCCAGGAGTGGGATGGCTGGGTCATAGGGGAAATCTGTGTTTATTTTTTTTGAGGAACCTTGGGACTGCTTTCCAGAGTATGGTTGTACTAGTTTACATTCACACCAACAGTACAGTAGGGTTCTGTTTCCAACATTTCTTGTTGGAATGCAAAATGTTGGCCAGTCTACATGTGATGAGATAGTATCCCAGGGTTGTTTTTATTTGAATTTCCTTTATGACCAGGGATGATGAACATTTCCTCCATGTTTCTTTGCCATGCTTACCATTTCTTCTTCTTCTTCTTCTTCTTCTTCTTCTTCTTCTTCTTCTTCTTCTTCTTCTTCTTCTTCTTCTTCTTCTTCTTCTTCTTCTTCTTCTTCTTCTTCTTCTTCTTCTTCTTCTTCTTCTTCTTCTTCTTCTTCTTCTTCTTCTTCTTCTTCTTCTTCTTCTTCTTCTTCTTCTTCTTCTTCTTCTTCTTCTTCTTCTTCTTCTTCTTCTTCTTCTTCTTCTTCTTCTTCTTTTCTTCCTCCTCCTCCTCCTCCTCCTCCTCCTCCTCCTCCTCCTCCTCCTCCTCCTCCTCCTCCTCCTCCTCCTCCCCCTCCACCTCCTCCTCCTCCTCCTCCTCCTCCTCCTCCCTCCTCCTCCTCCCTCCTCCTCTCCTTATTCTTCTGTCTGTAATGGGGCTTGAACTCTGGGCCTGGGCACTGCCCTTCAGCTCAAGGCAAGTACTCTACAACTTAAGCCATAGCACCACTTCCAGTTTCCTTGTGGAAAATTGGAGGTAAAAGTCTCATGGGCTTTCCTACCTGGGCTGGCTTTGAACCATGATCCTCCAATCTCAGCCTCCTGAGCCACCGGTGCCCTGCTTCTCACCTCTTCTGAGAAATCTGTCCTTAGCTCCCTTGCCCATTTAGTGATTAGTGTACTAGATTGGGGAGGGGTTAGTTTCTTGAGCTCCTTGTATATATTGGATATTAGGCATTTGCCTGATGTATTGCTGGTAAGGATCTTTTCCCAATTGGTTGGCTGTATTTCTAGGTGATTCTGTCCTTAACTGTGCAGAAACATTTTATTTTCATGTAGTCCAGTCTCTCTCCTATCTGTTGGACCCCTGGGACTCTATTCAGATAGTTCCTGACTATACCTGAAAGTCTAATGTCTCTCCTACTCTGTCTTGTAGTAGTTTCAGTTTTTGAGTCTGATGTTGAGGTCTTTGATCCACTTTGAATTGATGTTAGTGCATGGTGAAAGGCAGGGATCCACTTTAGTTTTCTTCATATAGCTGCCCAGTTTTCCCAATACCAATTGTTGAAGAGGCGATGTATTTTCCACTGTATGTCTTTGGCTCCTTTGTTGAATATCAGATAACTTTATAGTGATTTCATTTCTGGGTCTTCTAATCTGTTCAATTGATCTTTGGATCTATTTTTGTGCCAGTACCAAGCTGTTTTTTTTGGCTTTGTAGTAGAGCTTGAAATCTGGTATTGTGATACCACCACATTGCTCCATCTCCCCCCAAATTGCTATGGCTATTCTAGGTCTTTTGTTGTTCCATATGAATTTTTGGATAATTTTCTCTATCTCAGTAAAGAACATCATTGGGATTTTGATGGGTATTGTTTTGAATTTAGCAGTATGGCCATTTTCACAATATTTATTCTACCTATCCATGAACATAGAATATCATTCCATTTCCTTGTGTCCTCTTTGATTTCTTTGTTCAGAATTTTTTTGCTGGTCATGAGGCTTGAACTCAGGAACTGGGTACTGTCCCTGAGTCTCTTTGTACTCAAGGTAGTTCTCTACCACTTGAGCCCCAATACTACTTCTGGCTTTTTTGAGTGGTTTATCAGAGATAAGAGTCTCAACAGAGACTTTTCTGCTCAGGCTGGCCTGGAACCATGATTCTTATAACTTAGCCTCCTGAGTATCAAGGAC
Source organism: Dipodomys spectabilis (assembly GCF_019054845.1). NCBI lineage: Eukaryota > Metazoa > Chordata > Mammalia > Rodentia > Heteromyidae > Dipodomys > Dipodomys spectabilis. Next base: position 1,572,704 of record NW_024870689.1, read on the forward strand.
TACAGGTGTGAGCCAACTGCACCTGGCTCTTTCTTCAGATTTTTATAGTTTCCATGGTAAAGATCTTATAGGTCTTTGATTGCTAGGTACTTGTTTTTGAGGCTATTACAAATGAAGTTGTTTTCATGATTTCCCTTTCTGATTGTACCTTGTTTTGGCATACAGAAAAGCTACTGATGTTTTGTGGGTTAATTTTGTTTACTGCTACTTTACCAAAGTGGTTGATCAGCTCTAGGAGCTTGGGGATGGAGTTTTTGGGTCCTTTAGGTGTAAGATCATATCATCTGCAAATGGGATAGTTTGATTTTTTCGTTCCCTCTATGAATCTCTTTTATGTCCCTTTATTGCCTTGTTTGTTGTTGTGTTCTTGAAGATGGTCATTCTGACTGGATTGAGATCCCTTTTTAACAGAGAGGACATTTTTGGGAGGGGAAAGAAACCTTATTTGGGTCTTCAATGATCAGTGACCTTTCCAAGAGCAGCTCTATTTCATTATCTGTTGAGATGAAAATCTCATGGTGGGTATAACCTAGACAAAATGTATGAGAAATTACATTTTAACCATTTGGGCAGAGTCTGATGTTACCTTTTTAGAGACTGCATACTACTTCACACTCTGAATGGACCATTATGTGTTCTGCTTCCTCATTTCACAATCTGTTCTGTGTGCCTAAGTCCACCACAGAAAGAAGGTGGCTGGAAATCCATTTCCATTTTCAGTTCTGTGTCATGGCTTCTCAAAGCGGAAATCCTGGGTTCAAGATACTTAATTTTAATGTTGTGATGAATGCCACTTGGTGGCATTTCTCAGAGATAGAGCACCTTGTAGGTGGGGCAGCACTTTCTTCCCCCGTGGGTGTCAGTGTATTCCAGGTGCTGATGACACAGAGTTCCACTGGAATTCACATCTCTTTCACTAGTGGCGTGTGCCAGCCCATTTCCTGCCCAACTCCATGTTTACCCTCTGAAGTATAGCGGTTCCTATGAATTCCCCAGAGCTCTTTTGTGTCCCGCATCTGTATACAAAAGCTCTTCCCAGACCCAAATCACCTTCCTTTAGGTCCTTCTTACATGGTGAAGTTCTACATTTTTACATAATTAAGTAGGCATACATATTTAATTATTAAAATTATCTTAAAATAGTTATGCCAAGGGGTTATACATGCAGACAAGTCAATCAACTTCACTCCTTTCATCATTAATATATGTATATCTTTAATTTTAGGGTGGGAGGAGTTCCAATATTGTTTAGAAAGTTTGTTTAATTCCCTAATTGCACCTGTGATCTTTTTGGTTTTTACGTTTTTATTGGAAAGGCTTTCTGGGGTTGGAAATTGGGGTTTTGTGCTTGCCAGGCAGGTCCCCAGCATTTTTTGCTTTAGTTGATTTCCAGCTAGGGTCTTATGCTTGTGTCTGAGACCAGCCTTGGACTGTGATACTCTTATCTCTGCCATCCATATAGCTGGGATTGTAGGCATGTGCTGCTAAACTAGGCCTGTGGTTTTTCACTTTACATGTTTGTCTTCACCTATATGTAATGTTGATTTTATCCTACAAGTGGATGAGGTTCCTCTTTCAAAATTTTCTGATTGATTGTTGGGTCTTCGTCCGTCTTTGGACGGATGGGGTCCGAGGAGAGGTAAGTGCGAAGTGAAGTGCGGCCGCTTGCCCGTTCTCCAGCCTCCCTTAGCCCAGGAGACAATCAGATGCAGCGGGGAGTCAAGTCAAGCAGGAACTCGTTTATTAACAGGGAGCATCCCCTTTTTAAAGCAAAAGACTGCGTGGGAGGAGAGGAAATGGAACCAACCAATCACTGAAAGGCCACACCTTATCATGCACCTAAGCTTCCATGAGATGTTTACACACTGAACCAAAACAAATCCAGCTCTGCCCACTCAACTTCCTCTCAGGGCCATCTTTGCTATCCCCTACATATTCACCCTTTTTGTTTTAATGGCAGATCCACTTCCCAGTTAGTTATCTCTTTCCCCTCCTCCATAAAGGTTATTTTTTTAACAGGATTACATTTGGCCATGCACAGGGTTGGAGGCAAGTCTGGAAGGGCCCATCCCAGTTACCTCTCATCCCCACCTAGCACAATAATAAACATCAGCTCCACCACAGTTAGAAATGTCCCAAGCAGTAAAATTTAAAACAAACTGTACAGACATAGCAAAGCAATCCCGGGCACCTGATGTCTTTCAAGTAAGCCAGTCCCTTGTACGTACCTTCAAGCGAGCACAGGGGTCAAGATGACCTTTAAGCTTTACTGTCAGCTCCCAACACCCCGTCTTTGTTTGAAGAAGCGAAACCACCTGTCTTAGGTTGGGTGGATCGCCTTGTCTGTCTTACCCGTTATTGGGAACTTCTTCAGAGCAAAGCTGAAGGCCCTGTCTTAGGTTGGTCATACTGGCACCCCCCCTTACCCGTCTCTGGCTGCGGTTCCTCTCAGGGAAATTTATTTACTTGGAGCTTGATCGTATGTAACTGGCTACTCATAAGAGTTTTGTAGTGCACGTATAATGTAAGGGAGACCTAGAAAAAACATCAGCAAAAGCATTTCCAGGTCAAGCAATGTCATTAGCCCTTTAACTTTAGGGATGGGATAGCAGTTTTTGCCACTTTAGAGTCCAGAGGTGGGGCTTGTTCTAGAGCAGGTTTCAGACATATTTACAGGATGCATAATAAAAGGTGGTTTTACAAGCAATTAGTAAAAGAACAATTAGAGCAGGTAACATTAAAATAGATAGCTCCTACAAAAATATGTTTTAAACAGTCCATACGTAATGACATAAGGTGGTGATCAAAATGAAGGTCAGGCCACCAGGTCAAAGGGACAGCTTCTCTTGTGATGCTATTGATGATTTTTGCATTGCAAGCGCTGATCACTGCCCAGGTCACCCGTTGAGTTTGATGTGGATTCCATAGTCATTGCAGGGACTGGGAGGGTCAGGACAGCCATCAGCTGGAGTATCACCATCTGCAATTGTTAAAGAACACAAGAGCTTCTCAAGGGCTGGTTGCCCTTGGGTATGGTTAGTTTATCCTTGGGCATCCTCCTGTATAGAGGAATGGGTAAAAACTTAAGGTTTCTAGCAGGAATCCAAATGGGGGCTATCTCCCCTATGGGAAAAATGCATCCAAATCCCCTGCCCATGGTAACTAGGGGGTCAGGTCCTCTCCATTGTTGTGTCAGGGGGTCCTTCCACCTGACTTTCACTCGGGGCTTACGGTTTAGTTGTCCCCAGTCAGTTGCCCCTGTTGAAAAATTGAAAATGTTAACTGTATATAGGGGGCTAACTCCCCCTTTTTGTTTTAATTGCTCCTTAAGACATTGGTGATTTCTTTTTATGATTGCTTGGCCTTGAGGATTATAGGGAATTCCTGTACTATGATTAATATGCCATTTGTCAAAAAACTCTGACATTGCTTTACGGACAAAACAGGGTCCATTATAGGTTTTAACTTGTGCTAGTAGACCCAAGGTGGTAAAGCATTGAAGAAAATGTGCTTGCGAATGTTTAGTCCTTTCTTCTGTATGTGCTGTGGCCCAGGGAGAGTTTCTGCCATCCGCCACTGCCTGGCAGAGCTCTTTAAGATCCTTAGCTTCCCATGGATACCATTTCAAGGGCCTGTTAGCCCTTGATGCCACATTGACCGGATACGCTTGGGGAAGCGAATCCTGTGGCCGAGAGTCTGGGCTCTTGGGTGGCCCTTCCTTTCCAGGGCTCTTGGGTGGCCCTTCCTTTCCAGAGGAGGTCTCCGAGTAGGTTACTTCCCCAGTCCTTGGCCCCTCCATGTGGTAGGGGTCTGGGTTTTGCAAGTCCCTCTCGCAGGTCTCATAGGCCGCCATACCTCCCTTCCAATCAGGGGAATAGGGAGGGGGCCTAAGACCATCTGGGGCACTTGAGTAGCTGCCTCCGCCCCTGCATGCACAGATAGTGCGATCCCGGTCGAATTTGACCTGTTTCTTTTCCTTTTCACTTTCCAAGTCTTCCTGTACTCTTTCTAGGCCTAATGTTGCCTCCTCCTCCTTCTTTTGTGATATAGCATTACCCATACTTAGGGCTTCACTTACCCCGAGAGACCGCTTAGCCTCTGCCGGTATCTTTTCCTTTTGTGCCCCACGTTGGGCGCCAGCTGTTGGGTCTTCATCCGTCTTTGGATGGATGGGGTCCGATGAGAGGTAAGTGCGAAGTGAAGTGCGGCTGCTCGCCCGTTCCTCAGCCTCCCTTAGCCCAGGAGACAATCAGATGCAGTGGGGAGTCAAGTCAAGCAGGAACTCGTTTATTAACAGGGAGCATCCCCTTTTTAAAGCAAAAGACTGTGTGGGAGGAGAGGAAATGGAACCAACCAATCACTGAAAGGCCACACCTTATCATGCACCTAAGCTTCTATGAGATGTTTACACACAGAACCAAAACAAATCCAGCTCTGCCCACTCAACTTCCTCTCAGGGCCATCTTTGCTATCCCCCACAATTGATAATGCACTGTCTCCCAACAGTTTATAAAGAATCCAGTATTTATTTTACAACTAAGTGACTAATCTTTTCATAATTTAGTATTTATACACAAAGAGCATTACATTCTGATTTCTCTCCTTATCAAGTGGCTCAAACACAAGAACTTGCACTTGCTCAGCTTGCTTGTTAGGCTGGTGCTCTACTAATGGAGCTATTTCCAGCCTGGGTTTTGGCTGACTGTTTTGGAGATAGCTTCTCAAAGACTTTTCCACCTGGGCTGCCCTTGATCTCGCTAGGATTATGGGCATGGGCCATTGGCACCCAGTAAATGACTGTTTAAAATATGCATGCAATTTCAGAGTTGAAACAGATCAACAGAGAGCAGAACTGTGTCAAATTATCTGTTACACTTTTGGGACGTCATATTACATCCTCATTTTGCTTTATGGATTTTAGTAAACATGATAGCTTTCCTTATCTGCATCTTGTACCTCTCATAAATGCATTCATAAGTCATTTATAGCTTTTACATTCATGTAAGAGGGATGCAGAGAGAATCAAGGAAAGGCATTGATTTTTGAAATCCTTTGGTTCAACTCATGCTAGCTTTGGGTGGTGGTGGCTGCAGGGCAAAAATGTCTGACTCTCTCTAGGGGATGGCATCTCTTGGGACCCTGGCACCTGGGCAGTCTGTGATGACAGAAAAGTGCGCAGCTTGGGCAATAGAAAAGATCTTCATGAGGCGGAGGTTAGAAGTCTGAATTCAAGGCCAGCACAGTTGGCTTTTGGTGATGGCTTGGGGCAGATGTGTTGGTGCCAGGCTGACATTGATGGTGAGCCATCACATGGCAGGTGGCATGCCAGGTCTCCACATGGCTGGGCGGACCATGGGTGTTTTTGTAGGGGCCCTGCTGGGAGGATGCTGGGAGAGCTTGGGAGGAAGTTTGGCCTGAGAATCAAGGGCAAAGGGGAGGCTTTGGGGCAGATTCAAGAGGCACAGATAGAGCGGGGGAAGGCATACAGAAGGGCAGGAGGTCAGCAGGGAAATGGGGGCAGCAACTGTCAGCACAGGCAACCAGCCATAGCAATCTCCACGACAGACATGTATGGGGAAGGGAGAGGAGGGGAGTCGCCTGGACACTTGCATGGAAGCCCAATCCTGACTCCAAACATTCCTGGCTGTGTCACCCTGGGGATTTTTAAAAAACTACTCTGAGCTCAGCTCTTCAGTTGGCATGGTAAGAGGAGCAGGGCACAATGAGTTGATGGGTGTCACCCTGGCAAGAGGCCCAGAGAAGGTTCCTCGTGGGTGATAGCTCTCCCAGGGGATTCCTAGATTAAAGATGATCGCACTGACTAAAGATGAACCCCATGGAAAGAGGGGGGGTCTCTGGTAGCTCCCATGTGTCTGAGCCTTGGCAACTTATGAAGAATAGACGATGTGCATGGAGTGCCGGACCTACCTCTGGGCCCAAATCTGAAGACAATGGCAGCTTTTATATCTTGCTATCAAAATCATCCAAATGTCCTTGGCTGCATGTTATGAGGATGCTCAGGCTGCCTGTGGGACCCGTTGGGAAGGAGCTGGGGCCCTCACTCTACCCGGAGCCACCAGAAGACAGCTAGCACCTCTGTGATGTTGACCGCATGTGCCAACTTGGAGTCCAGGAGATGCTGCCCATCAGGCATTCCATGTGTCCACAATGGACCACCATTTTAACCTGGCCTTGTCCATATCCACTACTTGACAGCAAAGTAAGTGGGCAGCGGTGGCTGTGAACAAATCCATTTCTGGGACCCACACTACTCCAAGGCCAGCCTTAATTCATCCATGAAGAAGGGGCCTCATAAGCTAATTACCATCCAGGAGGCTCCGCCTCTAAAAGGCAACATTCTCCCCCTTCTCCTCCCCACCTGATCAAGCTATAGCAACCCTCCATCTTGGGATAGTCTGTTGCAGAGCCACAGTGACCTGAAAAACACAGGTCACATGGTGAGAACAGCATGCTGGACTCCAGAGTGATTGTAGAAGGATCACAGGATCATGCAAAAGCCATTATGAAAACCGATCCTAACACCAACATGGCTTATCTGTCACCATTGCTACTCAGCTGGCCCGCAGACCCCTGTGTCCCCAACCCCCCCCCACAAGCCCCCACTCCCCTGCCGCCTGGATGGGCTTGCCATTTTAGTGCTATGGGCCAGTGGGTGTCATCAGGACAAAGCTTTGGGCATCTCGCTGTTCCTGGTGGGGCCCTGGGGCTCCTTCCAGACTGGCAGGTGATGGCTGAGTGTGTGGAGGAAGGCACAGTTGCCTCTCTTCCCAGGGACAGTGTGGAAATTATGTTCTTATAATGAGGGTCCTGAAGAACACCCTGCCCCCCAGGCTTAGATGGTGCTGCTGTACAGTGCTCAGCAGGCACATAGCAGCTGTTGATTATGACAGAACATGGCATGATGGGGGCTGGGGGTCCCCCCAGGAACAAACTCCCACTACATTGCCTGGCTGTCACCATTAGTAGTGGCTTTTGAGGTGACAGGCTGGGTGAAATGTCGCCATTGGCATCCTGTCTCTGCCTGCCCATCTTGGGAGAGCCCTAGATGGTGAGGTACCCCATGACATTATTAATGCCACTTTGTTGAAAATTTCACACACTCAGACAAATGCCTTATGGCATTTCCTGCTTTCCTGGGGCTCCAAGGATGGAGAGAAAAAGTCCCGAAATAGCAGCTCGGTGCTGGTTGTCAAGGCAATGGGACCCTCCATCCAGCAGCAGGGATTGCCAAGCTGGGCTCCCGGAGGGGAGGGGCAGGGATGAAATAAATGACAAATGTGCCCAGGGCCCTCCAGGAGCCTCAGATCTTGGCTTTGTAAATCTAGGGGGGCCTCCTCGACCCCCATGTGTCCCAGCAAACAGGGGTGGCCGGATCAGCTGGTGAAACCAGACAGACAAAGGAGGAGCATGCTGCCAAGCGCAGCGGGCAGTGTGGAGTTGGATATGGCCGGGCTTCTCGTAATCTCTAATGGGCTCCTGGGTGGCTATTCATGGCTAGGTGTTAGGGAATCCTTTGGCCATGGAAACTCTGTTTTGGGGATCCTGCAATGATTTAGGAGTGTGGGGGGGCTATCAGAGCAAGGATGGAGTTGGCTGGAAAATGGGGAGATGGTCAGTGAGGCTGGGGTGGTATGGGTTGGGAACGTATGTGTTAGGTTGTGGGGTGGGGGTGCTTGCTCCCTGCCGGACCCCCGGGAGGAAGAGTTCCCCTTGGACACAGAGCAGGGAAGTGGCTCCACCGAGCATCGGAGGAAGTGGGCTTTCCTGGCCCTTTTCACCCCTGGAGTAGCACTTACATTGAGTTTTCAAAACCCCGAACTCCCATCCACACATGACCCAGGAATGGAGTAGGTTCTTCAGTCTTGAAGTCTGGCCTCCAGTCTGGACACACTGTGTACTCTTTCTTTCTTTCTTTCTTTTTTTGGTCAGTCGTGGGGCTTGAACTCTGAGCCTGGACGCTGTCCCTCTGCTCTTCAGCTTAAGGCGAGCGCTCTACCACTTGAGTTACAGCGCCACTTCCGGTTTTCTGGTGGTTTATTGGAGATAGGAGTCTCAGGGTCTTTCCTGCCCGGTCTGGATTTGAACCGCGATCCTCAGATCTCAGCCTCCTGAGTAGCTAGGATTACAGGTGTGAGCCACCAGCGCCCGGCTGTGTACTCTTTCTTATGCATTTGAGACCCATTGTGTGCTCCTGGTTGTGTTAAGAAAGACTTGGTCACTAGGCCCAGTGTGTGCTTTTGGGTGTGAAGGGCAGGTTAGAACATCTACTGTGTGTTTTTGGTTGAAGTAGGCACACTGTGTACTCTTGGGTATATTATTCAGGGATAAGCCAATAGACCTAGTGTGTGCTTGGGCATACTGTGCCTTTGTGTGTCTTTGGATGTTTTATATTCACTGTGTGCTCTTGGGAAGTTCAGTTCATGTGGGCCAATAGACCTACTGTGTGCTCCTGGGTATGCTGGTCAAGCGTCAGTAGACCTACTGTGTGTTTTCGGGTGTATTAGGCAAGGCCAGATGGAACAAGTGAAGTTGTCACCACTAATAGGGTTTGCTTCCCAGGGGTCCACCTCGTCTTTCATTTTGGGGTAGATCAGCCTGCTCAAAACAAGAAGCAAAATACTGTTCTCTATCATGCAGGGAAGCCTCATCTAACTTTGTCTGGCCAACACTGAGCTCCTTCTCTCAAGGCCACGGGTCAACCAGAAGGAGAGATCTGCGGGAAATTTGAATTTTGAGGTGTTTGGTGTGAATCTAACAAGTGAATTGGCAAGCATGAAGACCGCCACCCTTTCCCCCCCCCCCCCCAGCTTCAGCACAGAGATGCTGCAGGAAGAAAGCTCAGGTGGGATTCATGTGCTCAGAGAGACAGAAGCCAGCCCAGGAGCCGGGATTGTGGATCATTCAGTGAGTTGGCCTGAGGTGATGGTTCTGTCGGCTAGGGTCCTCCACCCTCCTAGTGCAGCCTTGCTGGCATTCTCCATTGGGTTCCCTGATGCCATGATGCTGAGAGACCTGGGAAATGGCCAGTGTCACCCTGGGGACAGACAGACACCCCCCACACTTTCGAGGCTTGGTTCTCAGTGAGGGATATTTTTCTGGGGACCGTATCCAATGAGTTCAAGGCCGGGACTCAACACCTCCCCTCCGCTGTTGACTCACAGTAACAAATATGAGAGCCGGGCATGACGTTTAAGGCCCAGTAGGGGACAGGGCCCGGAAGGAAATCATAACGAAATTGGGAGAGAAATGAGGAGAGGTGGAAATGAACACAGAACCATAGGACATGACTCCCCCAAGCAGGTTTATGACTCAGAGAACCCCAAGTCTGCATTCATCTTCTCTAAGCCTTGTTTCTGGCTTGGAATCATGCATTCTACATAATAGGACCAGAAATCTGAGTACAGGCATCCCACTTACTCACACACCTGCAAACCTGCATTGCAAATGGGGCAGAAAATGAGATGTGGGATTATCAGGACAAGTGTGGCCTCATCCCCCCACGCCTGTGTTCACCTTGAGGCAATCAGGAGAGTCGAAATCCCTGCTGTCCAATGTGACCCAGCCCTCCTTCCTTCCTGACAGGACTTGGGTTTGAATTCATGGCCTCTCACTTTCTGGGAAAGTACTTCACCACTCTCTGAATGGTCCTGGTGTTTTGTCTTTTCTTTTTTCTTCTTTGGGGCTGCTGGACTTGGAACTCAGGATTTTGCTCTTGCTTGGCTGGCACACTACTACCTGAGCCGTGCCTCTGGCCCCACTTTTTGCTGGTTATCCTGGAGATGCGGTTTTTCAGACTTTTCTGGTGAGGCAAATTTTGAACTGCAATCCTCTGACCTCAGCCTCCTGAGCAGTTGGATGACAGGAGTGTAATCTGAGCCAGGGTCTGACACTGAGTTTATATAGCTTCCAGTCCTGTAGCCATGAGACGCAGAGACAGGGACAAGGTGCAATTACACCTTGCTTTCCTGACGAGCTTCACCCTCCATGCAAGAAGGACGATGGCATGGTGGGGTAAAGGACCCTCCAAATCCGTGTCCATGCTTGGCCTGGCCTGGCCTGGCCACTGCTCCCACAAGGCTGGCTTCTAGGTTGGGAGGCCCAAGTGAATGGAGCTCCAAGATTCTTTGCTTTTATGTCTAGGAGGCTGTGACCTCCAGATCTTCCACAGCAGTGAGCAGTGTTGCTTCTAGGATGTTGGGATGGGACCCCCCCCCAATTCCTTCGGACAGACAGAACACCCTGCCTGCAGAATTCCTCATCTCCCTGGAAACAGAATGGGGATGTAACTCTGGCCTCTTCACTTCCCATCACTTTGAGGTAGGAGTGAATTACTGGGAGGCTTGGTTGGCTTTCCACAGCCTAGTGTGGTGCTTGGGGAGGAGATGGAGCTGAACCCTTTGGGTACAGCCACCCTACCTGACTGATGGACTTATAGCCACTTCCATGGCCACAACCACAGCCACCTTTTACTCTCAAGGATCCACTGAGGCATGGATGGCCTCAGAGGCTCTACATGCTGACTGGGGCTGAGAAGCAAGTGGGGTTCCAGAATGATCTGGGCTCACCCTCCCTCTCACGTTGTCTGCCCACCTCCCCTCGTCCCAGCCCCTCAGACAGGACATATTTCAGCTCTGCAGCTTTCATCTGGAAGACTGTCAGCTCATTGTTCAGAAGAGTCACACCGTGGAAATCCTCCCTGCGTAAGCAGTGCTGTTGTGGAAGTGCTTTTGTAGTGCAGTGTGTGCCTTCAGGGATGGTCACATTTTAGATCTAACTTCCACATCTGTCCTCTGTGCTTGACTCACTCCACAGGCTACTTGTTTCCCTGAGAAAGACATAATATTATTCTTAATTTAATTCTATTGTATATATTTAATTCGTATATATTCATATATATGTACATATACTTCATATATATATATACATATATATACATATATATATATGTATATATATATGTATATATATATATGTGTGTGTGTGTGTGTGTGTGTGTGAGTAAGCATAGAAACCTTGGAACAGTATATGTGCTTACTTTTATGTTCTAGTCCAACATGAAATTTAAATATGGATGGGTAACTTTCTTTTTCTCTTTTAAGTCTGAGACTGAGACTAGAACCTGGCACTTTCCTCATTGACTGACATTCTACCGATGGAGCCACACCTTCAACCCCTGATTGGTAATTTTGACAACTTAATATGTTTAAAAACTTTTAGTTTGGAAAATCACCACCATAGACTAAACAAAAAAATAGCTTAGCAATATCTGGGCTGTCATCCGTTTGTAGCATCCATCATAGAAAACAAGTGTGATCATAATATATCAAGAACATTTACAAATCAATAAGATGAAGGCTGATTACCTTTGTCAAAATAGTGGGTAAAAGACACAAATGGTAATTTGCAGTTTCCAATAAAATATGTTTCCAACTAAGGAAATAAAAATGGAAACAAGACGTGTTTACTATAAATTTGGTGTTCCCAAAGAGGCAGGGCAAACACTTCAAGCAAACGCCAGCCTAAAGTGTATGGGAGAAACTTGAGTTCACTGATGTTAGCTGGCACAAATGTTGTGGAGCATGAACAATGTCAAATCTCTGGACCCACATTAATCTCTAAATAAATTTTATTTTCTTGAGCCTTCGTTTCCTGTCTCCTTTAGGAAACAATACTCAAACAGGAGATTTACAGCGAATGTAATTGAATGGCTTTTTTTTGCCTCAACATATATGTTATTGTGCATCTGCAGTGGGGGTCAGGTCTGTATTAAAAGGAAAGATTTGTTTCTACCACTTCCTATATATGCAGTAGTTGCAATTCTTTTTTTGCCAATTTGTAGAAAAATTGAAGTCAATGGCTAGGAATTTTCCCCCTTTTTGTTTTTATTTCCATTCCAAAAATTACACCAGAACTTATTCTTGAGGTGTATGTGTGTGTGTGTGTGTGTGTGTGTGTGTGTGTGTGTGTGTGTGCCAGCACTGGGGTTTGAACTCAGTGCCTCACACTTGCTAGACGTGGTGTTCTTCCACTTAAGCCAGGGGCCTCCAGCTCCTTTGTGCACTGGTTATTTTCTGGGTAGGGTCTCACTCTATGCCTGGCTTGGCTGGGCCTGGGTTGTCCTCCTGCATATATTGCCTGTGTTGCTCGGGATGCCTAGTGTGTACCACCATGCCTAGCTATTGTGCTTCCTCTTTGGCTGGGATTACACATATTTACCTCCACAGTCAGCCACTGGTCAAGATGGGGGACTCAGACTCTTCTGTCCTGGTTTGTCTTGAACTTTGATCCTCTTGTTCCCACTTCCCAAGTAGCTGGAATAACAGGTGAGTCAGTCACCATAGTCAGCCCTGCGTATGCTTTTAAAAAATATTCAATTTCATAAAAAAAACACCACACAAGACATTTATCCTCTGGCCTGTTTAAAAACTGACACCATGCCCTGTTTTCTCCTGATGCTGGTTTGTAGCCTCATCCTGAAACCGGCCAAGATCTTGGTTGCTCAGGCCAACCTCGGCCATGAAACACATTAGCATCGGGTCCTGTAATGATGGCAAACTTCTTGTGTTTTAAAAAACAACAGAGAATAGCGCTCCCTGTCCCGGTGTTCCCACCTGCCACAGGCAGGAACATTTGCTCCTCGAGAGTCTTTTGTGGCTCAGTTCCCAGGGACACATTCAGGCAGGCAGGCAAGCTTCAGAGCCTGAAAAGTACACATCCTTGTTCAGGAGAAGTGCCGGAGGTTAGGAAGCACCCCCACTTAAAGAAGAGAACAGAAGATAGAAGGGAGAGGACTGACTGGGTTTGCCATCATTCTCTCCCTGTCAGCAGAGACACAGGATGCACTTCAGTTGGATTGGCTGCAGAGGCAAACGCTGTCTTTCTCACTCAGCTTTCCTCAGACATTTTAAACTTTTTGGTTGGAAATAAGAAAAATGAACTCAGAGCCTAGGTGCTGTCTCTGCCCAAGGCAAGTGCTCTACGACTTGAGCCACAGCTAATTGGAGATAAGTGCCTGGGCTGGCTTTGAACCAAGGTCCTCAGATCTTAGCCTCCTGAGTAGCTGGGATGCCAGGTGTGAGGTACAAGCACCCAGCAGCCATCTTCACTGCATTGCTCTGTTCTTTAGGCACAGATTATACTGGAAGATGTAGTGAAGAGCTCACAGTACAAATCGCACTTCTTCCTTGTTATCTTCTTAAAGGTCTCACAAACAGCCAGGTTCTGGGATAGGTGTGGTGACATATAGCTGTAGTCTCAGCTACTCAGAAGGTAGAGACAGGAGGATCTTCAGTGTGAGGACAGCAGGGGGAAATTGCACACATGGCAGTTATGAGTTATTTGTTTTATTGCTATAGCTCTGTTGAATTCCTTCCTTCCTCCCTCCTTCCGTCTCTACCTCCCTTCCTCCCTCCCTCCCTCCTTCCCATCCTCCCTTCCTTCCTTCCTTCCTTCCTTCCTTCCTTCCTTCCTTCCTTCCTCTCTTCTTTCCTTCCTTCCTTCCTTCCTTCCTTCCTTCCTTCCTTCCTTCCTTCCTTCCTTCCTTCTTCTCTCTTTCTCTCTTATCAGTTATGGGCCTTGACTGTCCCTTAGCTCTTCAGCTCAAGATGAGTACTCTACCACTTGTGCCATAGCACCACTTCCAGTTTTCTGGAGATTCACTAGAGATAAGAGTCTCAAGGACTTTCTTGCCCTGGCTGGCTTTGAACCTCGATCCTCAGATGTGAGCCTTCTGAGTGGCTAGGATTACAGGTGTGACATACCAGCACCCAGATTCTTGAGTTTATTTCTCATTCCCCCTAAGCAATTGATTAAAACACATTTTCCATCAGGAAGTTAGGATCCCTCTCTTGAATTCATATCTCTCTTACACTGAAAAACCACCATGTTGATCTGGTCAGAGTCTGATGTTGCTCTTTATAGACACACGGTGGCGCTTTTGACCTTACGTCCACCTCTTCTCAGGCTGGGCAGGCCCAAAGTCCCAGAGATACCATGGGGAGCATCTGAGCCCTGTCCCCATGAGTGGTGTCATAGCCCTTGTGGTTCAGCCATTCCCACAAGTGGCATAGTTGGAGCACAGCTGTCTTGGAGCAAGCCTTTCAGGTCCACATCTATCCCTACCCTCAGAGAAGGCCCTGGGCCTCTTCTATCCCCCTAGCTCTCCTGACCCCTGGGTCAAGGTGGGGAGATCAGCCCCTGGAGGACGTTGGTGACCACCTGGGTCTCTGTAGCACGTGGTTCTGAGCATGGGACACTTGCTGGCCTGGCTTGTGTTCTTCTGGCAATGAACGGGGCTTTGTTCTTCCTTGCATTTCCAGCAACGCAGATATTGGAAGCAGTAGAAGGACTGTTGGGAGCCTGGAAGGCCTCCACAAAGCCTGGGGACAAGAGCAAGCCTGGGGCCTGGCAAAGCCCAGCCTGCAGGCTCATCTTGGCTTGGACACTCTGAGTCCGTCAATGTAACTCTCCACACTGCTGCCATTGAATTTTATGTCTCTCTACACGAATTAGATGTGTTATCACTAATCTTTCGTAATCACCACAAGGAGCTTGTGGAAAGTCTCTGAGATTTCAATCTACATTAAAAGTAAGAAACATTATCATCTCTGGGAAAATGAAAAAAAAAGCACATGTAATTTTAATGTTTAAATCAATAAAGCTGTCTGGCTTCTCTTTTGTGCTGGTATCAGAGGAATTTATAAATATCCCATTCAAAGTTCTTCCTGTCCCTCTGATTCCCCACGGCTGAGGGCTGACTTTTGGTGTCAGATGGGAGCTAAGCAGATGAATGTCAAGAACATACTCTTGTGGGGGGCTGGGATGGACTTGGGGGTGGACGGGGGCAGGGGGGGTGTTCTCACTCCTTTATTTTGATTTCTGTTGATTCTTATTCAAAAAGCCTTTGAAAGGCGAGAAAGGAGGAGAGAAAAATCCTTGCTTCTTTAATTAATCTGTCTTTCCAATGGTTAGATCTCCAAGTTTGATTGCCAAACAATCGGCCTGCCCCAGGCAGATTAGATCATGTAGGAGCAGACAGGGAGGGAGAGGTAATCAGCATGCTAACCAAGGACCCTGCCTTTGGGAACGTGGAGAAAAGAGATGATGTTCAAATGCAGAGAAGCAGAAGCAACTCCAGCACATTCTCTCTCGAACAATTGGAATGAGAATGTATAGATACGGAAGAGAGAGGAGCTTGTTTTTAATTTGTTGTAGATATGACAGGCTGTAATTTGGAACATCTCTGATCAGAAACAGAGGTGACATGTAGCCAGGTACAGGGTGGTGGGGGAGGAGGCGGAGGAGGCAAACACATTCTCTCTGCCCCAGCCAGGCTGGCACAGGCCGTGGAGACAGCTGGTGCCCACTGTGTGCTGTTGGGTGCCACAACTGCAGAGGCAGTCTGTGTTCGCACAACTCCAGTGTGTGTGTGGGAACTGTAGTCAGCTCCAAGTGAGACAGCAGGCAAGAATACGCTGATCCACTCTCCCTGCTTGCCAGGGAGCTCCCAGCTCAGATCTGGTGAGACCTCAGCTGCTGACTTGGTGGCAAGAGGGTGAGGTTTGTGGTGTGCTCCTAGTTTGTCTGAAGATGGGAGGCAGCTGTTGTGAGGATGGGACCTTCCTGAGGCTCCCAGGAAGGAATTCCTGGCTTTCTGAAGAGAGAACAGACCTGGGCTGGCATACTTGCTCTGCTTTGCTATGTGCAGTGAGGAAAATGATGGAGAAAAACACACTCAAGAGTTTATTACAGAGACAGTGAGTCAGCTGCAGGGAACGTGGGCCTGGCTGAGATTTTTCAGGTCGGGATCAGGTGAACCATCCCGCACTGTGAACTGATAGGAAGCTTGATCCACACGTGGAACTTACGCCCCTGGTGTGCAACTGTGCATGCCCAAGTTTGCTGTGACTGCTCATGTGCAGTTAGTAGAGCTAGACTGGCTTACTGCCAAGGCTTCTGGACACCATGAGGCCTAGGGGTCAATGTAGGTCACTGTCCTGTGTTTGCACTGGGGCCTAGGGGTCACTGCAGGTCACTATCCTATCCCACACTGGTGAGGGGCTCTGCTTTTTCGGGGAACCCTGGCCAAGGGGACTAGGGACATGGCCGTGTAGCCTCAGGAATCCCAGCTCCCTTTTGATGGACCCTTTACTGGCCATGTACACTTCCCACTGGTACTGGGCTGTGTCTTCTGGAGAGGTCTCTCCCTTGTCCTAGCCTCTCCCCTGCCATGGAAGACCGGCCTTTGTCCCCACCCTCCAGAGTCTCTGTCAAGTGTCAGTGAGGTTGCAGACACCAACCCTAGCACTGGGGTGGACAGAGCAGGTGTATTCCCTGTTGTGACCAGGAACGCTGACCTGCCCAGGAGCTCAGCACCCGGTACTCCTGTACCTCACCACTGCCACATACACTCCTCCCAAATCCAGGGGGATTTCTTCTCAGAAAGGGGGATTTTCTGGATTCAAGGTGTCTAGACACCTCTTGTCATCTAAATGCGGATTTATGGACAGAAAACGCAAAAGAGGGGATAAAACCAAATTTTCTGTCTCTCCCTTTCACTCCTTCCTTTCTTCTTTGGCCTGGGATTTGAACTCAGGTCTTTGAGCTCGATAGACTGGCACTCTACTACTTGTGCCACATGCCCAGTGCTTTCTGCTTTCATGACTTTTTCTATAGGGTGAAGTTTCCATCTTGTCAATGATTGTGTGTCCAACAAGACCAGTTCATTCACCCATTCACACTCCAACAGTGTTCTTCGGGATGAAAGGAAATGCTAAAAAAATAGTAATAATACACAAAGTTTTTTTTGCCTTTTGTTTTAGCTGTATATCTGAGCAGATTATCGTGGCTTTGGATTTTCACCAATTGTGATCAAATTTTGGACAAAAAGCAGCTAAGCAGGGGGTGGCTGTAATTGGACGCTGGTGGCAAGCTCTACTGTCTCATTTCTGGGCTTGTGAAGAGGGGTACGTTGGGGCCAAGCCGAGCTGCGCACTGCCTGGCAGCCAGGAAGTAAAGGCAGACAAGTTGTTTCTGGGAAAAAGACCCACGCTGGGAGGATACTCCACAGTGACTGCACCCTCCTCCAACAGGGCTTCAGTTCCAGTGTCCACACACGAGTATTACCCAGGGATAAATATGAGAGCTTATGACTAAGTCAGCTCTCAAAACCCTATCGTCCAGAAACAGGCCTTTGTCCCTTGAGCCTCTGGGGGCGTCTTTGGTTCAGACCCTGATAATAGCATTGGAACAGCAAATCTAAATCCCAACAGTGGTCCTGGGAGAGGGCTGTGTGGTTATGTCTGAAAGTCAGGAGCCTCCTTGGCAGAATGAGTATCAGTCCTGGGTGACTGAGCAGAAGTTTGAACCCAGTGCTGCCAACACCAGCACAGTGTTTCTCCTGGCAGATCTCCCCAAACTACTGTCAGAGCCGATATTTCTAGAATCTTCGATGAGGCTGCATGTGGCCCTGGGCCTTGCATGGAGTCCTCTTGGGAAATACTGCCTCCAAGCCCAGAGGGAAGTGTTATCACCAAACGAGCTGTCCATACCAAGAGGAAATTAGAGAGAGATGTAGAGCAATTTTGCAGTGCTCTTGCTCTGCTGACAGCTGCGTATGCAGCTGGCAACGCATAAGGAGGATTTATTAGAAGACGTCATATTTGGTTAAGTATTTTGTATTAAGATGAGTGTTTCCCTCATACAATGGGTTTCCAACCATTTCCAGGCATTTTTTTAACTCCTTGCATTTCACCGAGGCTGAATTAATTACAACAATTACCAGTCAGAAAACCCATACTGCCCAATATCATGTAATTCATTTTCAAAGATCGCTGTGAGTTTGGATAAAAAGTGGAAGACTTTTAGAAACTGCTGTACTTTCCTCTACAAACCTTACTGTTGTGCTCCATAGTTCTAGGGTGGCTTGAAGATGAGCTAAAGTCATGGCCTTTGTTAGAGGCGTGGCTTCAGTGGATAATATGGCATTAGTAGAAGTGCGGCTTCAGCAGAAGGTGTGGCTCCAACAGGAAGTGTGGCCTCAGCTGTAGGTATAGACTCAGCAGGAGGTATGGATTCAGCTAGGGGTGTGGCTTCAGCAGGAGGTGTGGCTTCAGCTGGGGTGTGGCTTCATCAAGGGGTATGGCCTTAGCAGTGGTATAACTTCAGCAGGTATGGCTTTAGCAAGAGGCACTCCTTGTTGTGGCATCCAGCCAGGTTCGAATCCAGTTGTTGCAGCCTTAGGCAGATATGGAATCTTTCTGTACCTGTCTTTGCTCATGTGTAAATAGGTGAGTGCATGTGTCTTTGTTTTATGGGGCCAAGGATGAGCCAGTGTAGCTGGTGCCCCAGAATGACCAGTGAGCAGTGAGCTCCTGTTGGTGCTGGCTGTAACTTTCCTGGAGGCTCACACAGCTAGCTAGCTAGCTCAGACATTCCAACACCTCATGGCAGGACACTCCAGGCTGCCTTAAAGGTCCTGGATGGAGGGAACTGTACTTGGCCCAGTGGTCCCACTGTCCTTTCCAGCCAGAGGGAGTGTTGCAGTTTCTGGCTATGCATGTGGGCGACCCAGTCATTTTGCTGCAGGCTGACACAAGTGAGAGCCACCAAGTGGTGTCTCCATTGGAGCTCTTAATCTCCCTCTTTCTACCTGTCTCAGTGTGGTCAGATGTAAAACTCATTGGCCTGGGGCCAGCAGCACGGCTGACCCAAAGTGGAATTAATCCACATGTTTCCTTTCCTCTCTTCCCTCCTCCTCCCTGGGCCACCAGCTGATGGAGAAAGCTTTCATTGCTCTCATTGTTTCCCTGCCCTCTCCTCTTCCTCCTCCTGCTCCTCCTCGTTGTCTTTCTCTGCTCCCTGGCAATAAGGTGAGCAGCTTCCCCCTCCACAGGTTCTCATGTGCTGCCATGATGCTCTGCCTCAGTGCAGGCCCAGAGTTGTCGAACAAGTGGACCTTGGATCAAAACCATGAGCTAAGATGAAATTCTGTGCCTTTTAAATAACTTCTCCCTCCTGTATTTGTCTCCACAGCAGCAGCAGCAGCAACAAATCCATTGGTGCCAAAGGAGAAGTATCCAAGAAAGAAAAGTGACAACGGAAGTGCTGTTATATAAAATCATTTCTGTTATATCACTCTGAGGCTCACGGTGCTGACTGAAGTCTGTCTCAAGTTCCTCTCCTGGTTACAGCCATACTTCTGAATGAATGTCAGGCCCCTTTGGTATCTGCTTGAGACTGGCATCAAGACCTGTCCTCCATGCAGAGCACTGGTACCTACCCAGGGTCGGGGTCTCTACATGGAGTCCCGCTCCCTTCACAGTTCATTTGTCAGGCTTCTTTTTAACTCTTGAATTATGCTTTGGAAAAGCAGCCAATTGAACAGAAAACATAAATTGTAACCTATTCTTCCTTGTATTAAAGTTTTAATATTCTTTTTTTGTCTTTAGCTCAAAAGTAATCGGTTCTACATCCCTTTTAGACTATACTGACTCAGTTACATACAATCTCCATGAAAGCCAAATTGCTTAATTAGACAATATTATCAGATAAATTGACCATTATATCTGATTACTGACTTCTCAGATCATTGGCATTACCGTTTATATTCTTTGCAGATGGGTTTTTTAAGCCTGAAAATAATTTATTGAGAGATGGTTCTTGGAAGTTATTTTTAATAGACTAATGGTTTTTTAATTTTCCAATCATTTATATTCATCATCTAGAACCGAAAATGGAGTCAGATTGATTCTCATTATGTGGCAACTCATTTTTCCTCAGTTACAGACTGGTAGGACATGGAGATGAAGCCGAGAGAAGAAGGGTTTCACCATTACCTATGATGTTAGAAGGGACAGGCCATAGAGGAGATGAACTCTGAGTGGGGAGCCATAAAAGTAACCCACCGAAGAAGGTATGTTTTATGGTTGGCCATTTTATTTGGTTGTCATAGAAGTCTCTCAATACTTCCAGAATATTGTTGCTGTTACCTTGCATTAGCGGAGTGGGAAATGAGGGTCAGAGGAGAAGCAAGATAGACAGGGGCCTGGTTCAGGCCACGGATCTCAATACTTTGAAATAATGTCCCCTTTCCCCCTTTCAATTACCACCAAGTAATTGGACCAAATGGTCAGTCTATTGCTGGGCACCCACCAGATGTGTGACCCCCATGCCAAATAGTTCACATGCAATTTGCCCTTAAATTTCACAGCCACAATGTGAGCTTTTGTTATCTCTAGTCTACAGATGAGGAACCTCTCTCATTGAGAGGGAAGGTCCAAGTCAAGGTCAAGTGACTGGCAGAAAACACAGAGCTGACTCGTGACAGAGCCACACTTCTATCCTAGGGGTTCTCTGTGCTTTCTCCTTACCCAACGCTGAATATCAATCAGTTTCACAAATCGATATTACAAAAAAAATAAACAGCTGGATGGAGGAGGATGTTTTCTGCAAGTAGTTACTGTGGTGAAGGGTAAAGAGCACTGTTGGGACCAAGGGTTTAACACATGGCTTGGTGGAGGTGGAGCAGGATTAGTAAGTTTTCAGCAGGAAATCACATTTCTCTGTCATTAGTGTCTCCCTGGAGAGGAAATATTGTCTCTTTATATTGAATATCAAGAAGAGGTCCTGCTTTAAAAGCCATCAGGGCAGCTGGTCAGGATTTGGGGGAACCTCTTGGTTCTTACAAGCTCAATTAGACAAACACAATGATTGTCAACAACCATAATAAATCCTCAGACTGTTTTTATGCAAATGTAACATTCCAGTAAGGGAGTCCTGGATCCTGTGTTCAGCTATCCACAGTGGCACACTGTGTTCCATTTAGGGTGCCCCACTGTAGGAGGGCCCCAGGTAGGGTGGAGGATTTTGAGGTACTTGAACAATGATGCCCTCTGGTATGGTTTGTACTTGAAATATCCCCAAAAGCTCCTGAGTTGAAGGCTTGCTCCCCAGCTGGTGGCCATAGTGAGAGGTGACTGGATCCTGAGGGCTCTGTCTCTACCAATGGGTTCATCCACTGATGACCTCATAGCTGAGTGGGCTGTCAGGAGGCAGGGCCTTGAGAGGTGATTGGATCTCATCAGGAAGTATCTGGCTCCACCAATTGGCATCCATTGATGATATCATAGCTGAATGGGCTGTCAGGAGGCAGGACCTTGAGTGGTGATTGGATCATGGGGTTCTGGCTCTACCAACGGGCTCATCCACTGATGACCTCATAGCTGAGTGAGCTATCAGGAGGTGGGGCCTTGAGAGGGGATTGGATTCCAAGGCTGCTACCTTCATCAATGGATTAATGCCTCCACAGGGTGGGGTATGTGCCCTTGAATGAAGTAATTTTTCCCAGCCCATTCCCCTCTCCTTTCTCCACCTTGTGTTTCTGCTGCCACATGTGCTGCCTACTTCAGCTCAAAGCTATAGCTCCAGCCAACCTCAGATGGAGACAAGCCCAAAGAAACCTTTCTTCCTTCGAGTTCAATTCCTTAGCATTGGAAAGCAGACTGACACTGTCTGTGAGAGCAAGCTCAAGGACCTGAGGCTGTATGGGGAGGGGCGAGGTGGAGAAGAGGAGGGGGCTCAGAGCAGACTCGAGAGGGGGGCACTCTGGAGCTAGCAGAAGCGTCACATTGAACTTGCTGTGATCTCTAGGCTGTGACAGTTGGGGATAGGGTGGAGATGGTGTGCTCTACAGCTCTGCCAATGTGTTTAGTGTGTCACAAGGCTTCTGAGAAAGGGAGCACCCAGGGCTACATGGCTGGATGAGGGGACATGGCATAATTGTGGCTCTCCTCACACTTAGAGGCTTGGGGGACATTCACAAAAATTCTGGTCACTGGCTGAAACCTCAAGACATGGGAAGATTGGCTCAGATCTCCATTTGTCCTCTATCTTATAGTGTGCTTGTTAAGGTTCCTTCTTCTCCTCCTCCTCCTCCTCTTCCTCCTCCTCTTCTTACTCCTCCTCCTCCTCCTTCTCCTCTTCTCCTCTCCCCTCTTCACATCTCTTTTCTTCCTCCTGCTTTCTCCTCCTTCTTCTCTTCTTCCTTTTCTTTCTTCAATTACCCTTCCTCTTTCTTCCTACTTCTCCTCCCTTTCTTCCTCCTTTTCTTTTCCTTACCTTCCTCATCACAGGCCTTGTTCTTTCACTACTTGGCTTATGTGATTCCTTCCAACTGAATCTTTTGAGAGCAAGTTTGTCCTGGACTCCCAGCTGACTAGCTCAGACCTTGGAGGTTCACATAGGCACTGCCTTTATGGATGATATGAGCACCACTGCCTGAGGACAAGAGGCATGGGGCCAGAGCCACCATGGCGCACCTGGGCCTGGGTAGAGAAGCCCACTGGGCTGTTGGCATATTCACCGGCTGAGGGCTGGTTTATGCCGGGTACTTGTTGCTCACAGTGGACTGACTTCCACTCCCAGCTCCCCTTTGGAAATAGAAGCATGGGATGCATGCTTGTCGTTGAGGCTCTCAGGACTGGACAAGAGGGAATTTACAAGAAAGCAGCCATGTGATTGCTTGGGGAGTTTTAGTGTGGAGGACCTTGCAGCCTCATGACCCAGGCCCAGGGCTACTGGTCCTTTCTGTAGTGGGAAATCTTGGTGATGACAGAGTTGTGGTTATGAACCGGAACACAAGAACTCATCAGACACACCTTGCACCTTGCCACGGGGGTCATTTGGGGATCACAGAGTGGCATTGGACTGGAACAAGGGAGACCACCTGTCCAGTTGCTCCTGAGCACCCCCCATGAGATGAGGCATGGGTTGGTGGTCACTTGATGGTAATCCAAGAGAAAATAACTGGACACATGTTTGACATGGTCTTACACGATGTGATGGGACACTTGATTAGCACAGACCTGCCCTTTTCCTTCTCTCTCGATGCGGAGTCCCTGGCTACCCCCAGGGCCTCAGGCTCAGGTTCCCCTGGCAAGTGAGAGTGGAGGGCAGCCTCTTGTCCCAGTGGAACTGCTCCCAAACAGGCCATGTGGGAGAGAGCTGTGCTGGGCTCTGTGGTTCCTGCCCATCTGGTGTTCTTGCAAGGGACCTGTGGCTGCTTAGTAATATCATTGCTGTAAATCTACAACTCGACTTGTCAGTTAGTTTATATTTAAAGTGTTTTTACTGAGTGCTGGTGGCTTACACCTGTAAAACTAGCGACTCGGAAGCCTGAGATCTGAAGATTGCAGTGTGAAGTCAGCCTGGGCATGAAATTTCTTTTCTTTTCTTTTTGCCAGTCTTGGGGCTTGAACTCATGGTCTGGGCATTATCCCTGAGCTTCTTTTGCTTAAGGCTAGCTTTATACCACTTGAGCCACAGCACCACTTTTGGCTTTTTCTGTTTATGTGGTACTGAAGAATCGAGCCCAGGACTTCATGCATGCTAGGAAAGCACTCTATCATTAAGCCACATTCCCAGCCCCAAAGCTTTGTTCTTTTTCTTCTACTTTTCCCCTGATGCTTTGGGAAAAGATGGAAGAGACAGAAGAATAAAAGATGGGGAAGAATGTGACCTTAGGGTCAAGAGAACAGAGCTTTACTCAAAAACCTAGAAAGAGCCAGGGGCAAGAAGCTCATAACTATAATTCTAGGTACTCAGGAGGCTGAGATCTGGAAGATTATGGCTCAAAGCCAGACCAGGCACCTGAGGCTCCATCTGCAATGTAATCAAGATACATCTGGGCTGGAGGCATGGCTCAAATGGTAGAGCACTGGTCAGTCAGCAAGAAGCAAGCAAAAAGCCTCGGTTCAAACTTCAGCACCATCAAAAAGACTCTGAAAGAAGAGGAAGGAAAACTAGTAGACATATTAGATATACTGTGTTGTTTAATTACTGCGCCTCGCTGGTTAGTTATTTTCGAGGTGGGGTCTTGCTCATGCCTGCACTGGAGTGGTCTGTGGTCCTACTGTTTGCGCTGTCTCATATCTCTAGGGATGGCACAAGTGTGCCACTGCTCCTAGCCATTGTGCTTCCACTGTGTCGGCATGCCAGGGGCATGCCACCACTCCAAGCTACTGGTTGAAATGGGGTCTCGCAAACTAACATGTCTGGGCTGACCTAGTACCACAACCCTATGAACTCCTCTTCCGAAGTAGCTAGGGATACAGGCTTGTGCCATGGTGCCAGTTTCTTCCTGTTGTGATAAAGCCACAAATGCCACCATCGGTAGCATACCCTCATCACACCATGGGACACTCGTCACTTCTCAACGTCCCCACCTTGAAGGGCAACGGATACAGGCCCATGGGAGTCAGCCTGCAACACATGCACTTTTGGAAGGACAGATGCAAACCAGAGCCCTCAGCTCATTTTGCTTTAGTTACTTTTTAGGTAGAGCCTAACATTCTTGTCTTGGTCAACCTCGACTGTAGTCTTACCGATGCTGTCTGCAGAGCTGGGATGACAGGTGTGAGCCGCCATGCCCTGCTTGCTGGTTGAGATGGAGCTTTTTTGCTTTGCTGTCTGTGATCTATGATCTTCTTTACTTTGACCTCCCCAGCAGCCCAGGATTTACCCGAATTTTGAGTCTTGCCTTCCACTCTGCCACCCTTTCTACCTTCCCTGTGCCAGGCTCTTCCCTTCACATTTTGTGAAATACAGTCTCAGTTCTCTGCCAGGCCTCTGTGATTTACTGCATGGTGGAGCAAGTAAGACATTCTTCATTTTCATACACAGGAGGAGCCTTAAAAGTTAGTCTTTGAAGTCAGACTGTAAGGGCTCTTGATTAAGAGTGAAATCGCAGACACGATGCCCCAGCTGAGCACCGGGAAGATGAAGGTGCTAAGTACAGAGCAATTACAGCTAATTTTCTGATGCCCAGATGCCCGTGGGCCCCAAAGGTAGTCTGAGTTCAGGTGTGAGTTGGGGTGGGAGTGGGGTGGCAGGCTCACTGGGCTGGCTTTGGGGAGATGTGAGTTGGGTGTGTCTCCTAAAGCTACTTTGATTAAGGGAGGTCTGAGGGCTAAAGGGTAGGTAGGAGATGGGGGAGGGCTCCCTGGGTATGTGGAGTCTCCACATCACTACCAGGCTTTGGAAAAAAGAAACAAAGACATGAGGATAGATCTCTCTCTCTTCACCAACGAGAGAGTGGGCGGCAGGGGCTGGCAGGGGAAGGGAGAGGATGAAGGGGTGGCTGTGGAAAGGGAAAAACTGAATTAAACAGAAATTCAAATTGCATTTTTTTGTTTGAACTCAAGGCCTTCCTCTTTCTCGCCCTCCTCTTCTTCCCTCCCTCCCTCGAACTCAGGGCCTTGTATTCACTCTAGAGATGAAAAGAAGCATACAAAGAATCTTCCTTGGCTTTCTTGCTCACAGCTGGCGATCTATCATCTGAGCCATACCTCCAGTCTGAATTTTGCTGGTAATTTGAGAGACAGATTCTCAAAGACTTTTCTGTCAGGGCTGGCTTTGAACCAGCCTCTCAAGGAGGTAGGATGACAGGTATGTCCATCAGGAACCAGGCTTGCGTGTCCTTTATTTTTCAAATTATATAACACAGGTCCAGGCTTTCCTGCCTGAACGTGGCACTTCTGAGATAACTATTTCTTCAAAGACCTGCGCCTCTTTCCATCTCTCAGGAAGTGGTACGGACTCTGAGTCTCTCAGCACCTCATGGGGAGTTCAGTTTCAACAGTATCTTCTCCCCAGCTCCAAGCCCACATCTCTGGTCTCCGTGTAGGAACGAGGGCAAAGGAACACTTCTAGCTCTGGTCTCAGAGGCCTGGGTCCAGGGCTGACTGTGTCTGCTGATCTCTGGGGTTGGAGTGAGTCTAAGGATCACATGGTACAGACAAGGCTGGTTATCATGGTGGCTGGGGTGGGAATGAGGAGAATGAGGGGGTTGAAGAAGAAGGAGGATGAAGACGAAGAGGAGAAAAGTAGAGAAAGGAAGAGAAAAAGTCGTAGTGAGGTGTTGGGAGCCAACAGTAAAGTTTAACGTTCATCTTGACCCTGGTGCTCACTTGAAGGCAAGTGCAAGGAACTGGTTTACTTAAAAAACACCAGGTGCCTGAGATTGCTTTGCTATGTCTGCAGAGTGTGTTTTACTTTCTACCAGTTGACATTGTCTTGTTTTACTGCACTCTATTTTTACTGAAATTTTCCTTGTTTTTCTGGACTATTGTAACCTTATGTTACCTCTCGACTTCTAATAGTATATATTAAGGAAAGTTAAAAATAAATGGTGCGCAGTCTTGAGCTGCAGACCTCCCGACCCTATCCTTTGTCTTATGTCTTTATTTTTCTGCATCCTCGCCCCCTAATTCAGGATTCCCTTTTGTTGCCGGCAGACTCCGGCAAGTGGCGCCCGAACAGGGAACTGAAAACCTGGAATCATGGCAGAGGACCCAGCTAAGGTAAGAGGACATCCAGAAATAGAGAGCGGGAGAGAGTATAGTCAGGAGTAAGAAATTATGGGGCAAGATAACAGCCACATGTTATATGTGCAGGCTCTCAAGGGTATGCTTCATGCTCAAGCAGTGAAAGTTATAGAGTCATTTAGAATGTTTCTTTTACTTTGTTGAGGAAGTATACCCCTGGTTCCAAGAGGAAGGAACCATTAGTTTAGAGACTTAGCAAAAAAAAAAAAAAAAAATTCAGGGACACTATGATGCAAATGCCCTGTAAGTTAAAACATTGCTGCTTTGTAATTGTCTGGTATCTGTGTAGCCTGCAGGTTCTGTATTGGGTTTGGCAAGAGGTATTGGCAGACGCACTATAAGACAGCCAAGTGGGCCAGTGGGAGCCATCCCCCAGATCCCCATCAGGGTAAACTATCCACTAGTGCGGACATTTGGGCCCATCTGTAGTCCAACACTTTCTGTCTGACAGTCTACAATGCGCACGCTGTAAATGTGTTTTGTCTCAATGTTTGTGAGTATGTATTCTGGAATTCTTGCAATGTTTCTTCTCTCAGATTCATCCTGATGCGAGAGCCTAGAGGAGACTGGCTAACACTCCCTCAATATCTGTTTCTCTCTAGCTCCTTCTTTTTTACTTATACTTTAAACTGACCCCCTTTTCTACCCTTCACAGCCACCTCCTCCACCCTCTCTGGATCCAGAAGTAGGGGGGTGGTGGGGGTGAAAAACCTGGAGGATCTAACAATAACTTAAAAGGGCCAGCAGGGAGAACTCACAGCCGGATGAAAATGCCACTGACCACCTACAAGTGACACCAGCAATACCTTAGCGTCCAGCCTTGGCCCAGGGGGTCTGAGTATGGGGGAGAACCTATCAGTCTGAGGGGACGGCCGCTAGTGACTTCTTTCCCTTTCCCCAACATGACTGGGAATTCTCCTCTACCTTGGAAGGCCCCTGGGTCAATGTTTGCAGGAATCTAAAAGAAAAATCCTCCGGAGGTGAGTAGAGGGATTTCGAATCCCCTGGTAAGTGGATTTGAGTCCCACTTGTGAGTGGTGCTGAGATGTCGCCCCATTCACTGAGACCTGATTTTGTCTTTGTAGCCACTTGTTTGTCTTGTTTACTTCGGTGTGTTTTCTGTTCTATGTTTTCTGAGGTAGGGATGAACTGGGGGCCCATTAGCCCCCAACTCAGCCTTTTGTTGTTGTCTTGTCTAGTTCTGTTTTAGAATTGGTACCAGTTTTAAATGTACATACAACTGATTGATGATTTTTGTGCGCTTTAATATCTGTGTGTGTTTTGTGTGTGTTTGTGAGCATGTTTAAGATAAGAATTATCAGCATGCTGTAACAATTGGGTGAGTTTAAGTTTAAAATTCAAAAGGTTATGAGGTTTGGACATTACCAAAAATTTTAGAATTTTCACATTGTTTTAAATGACCTTTTAAGGATTCTTTAACTTAAAAAAATAAAAAATCTTCTATTTTAAAATGCATAAGGCTGTTTACACTGTAATCAAGTTATCTGGCTTAACAAAATGCATTGGCTGTTTGGAATTTAGTTCTCTTGGCTAAAATTTGGGGATAAATATTAAAAGTTTAAATATAAAAGTTTGTTTAACACTGTCAAAGACATTACTGTCCTGTCTGTCTAAAAGTATGTGTTTTCATTTAAAAAACCAAGAGATAAGAAAAGGAAAAAATGTAAAAGCCAACAAAAGACCTAGCTTTAGGAGTAAGGGGTAAACAGGCAAGAGTGCAGTTCAGCTGGTCATACATGGTGGGACAGGCCATGAGAGGAGTCCACGCATGGTGAAAGAGGACAAGTTGGCACAAACGCAGTTCATCTTACCCTAAAGAGTGAGATTAGGTGTATGCCCATTCCACAGGAGGGGCCATGTGGCCCACTTTGTTCTGTCATTTTTCTCTACAGGTAAATACTAGAAACATGATGGTAAAAATTAGTGGTGTGATTATCTGATTAGTATTGCTAAAACTGCCCCTTGGACTTAAAAAGAGGGTTAAAATGTATTTGTATAATGTGACTTGCTTTCAATGATGTTCTACAATTAGGATATGTTTTTAAAAGTCATAAAGGTGTTAAGTTTACCTTCTTGGTACAGTGATGTTGATTGTAATTCTTGCATTAAGGAAAAATTGTCATGTGAGTTTAAAAGTTTTAATGTGTATCTGTTTTAAAACAAGCATCCAAGAGACAATGAGTGACAATTGGCCTCAAGATTTTAAAGGATTTTTTAAAAATGTAACTAAAAACTAAAATATAAAATAATAAAAGAGATTAATAGGAGGCTTAAAAATTAGGAATGGATTTCTGGATATAAAGTTTAAAAGTAAAATTGTTCTTAACATTTGCCTCAAAGTGGAAAAATTAGGATTACCAAAATAATTGCTTTGAGATTCAAAGTGACAGAGTGCGAGCCTTGAGCTGTAAAGCTGAGGGACAGCACTCAGGCCCCAAGTTCAAGTCCAGCGACCAGCTAAGGGAAATGCAGATGAGGCATTTATCCCAGTGTAGAGAAGACATTCGTGGGACAAGAGCTATGGAGGAGCATCAAGAGGCAGTAAGCCACTGCTCGGATGGCAAAAATGTCAGATCCTAGAGTCATTTGTGTGTGGCCCTTCAAAAATTGGTCAGAGCCAGAATGTCATGGGAAGATAGTTTGTAAGCATGCCTAATGTCCATGACTATCTACCTTGTAAGGACAGAAACATTAGTAATCTGTGATAGTACTAAAAAGTAAATTTATAAAATGTGGGGGATGGTTTAAATCCCAGCCCCTGTATGTGCCAAAAGCCCTAATTAACAGTAACTTTTGAGCTAACACCAGCTACAAGAAATTTATCTGTTCAAGAAAATAGTTTGTAAACCTGATAGTGTGTTTCTATGAACATCTGTCTATTAACATCTGCACAGGTGACTTAGGCATTGTTAGGGTCGCTAGGGGTCACATTCCTAAAGATGCTTTTACAAACCAGAGTGCTAAACAAGCTACACTGCTGTAGCTGGAGAAAAAGTCTGTGCATTTGTCAAAAGTTAAAATATTGTTCTTAATGACATCTAACCCTGGTAACCTCTTTCTAAAATAGACTAAGGTTATAGGTTCCTGGCTAGGAAGGATCAACACCCCTGAGTCAGCTTGAAGAAGTTACAGAAGATGAATCTTCACCCATAATCCCCTTTTTAGAATAAGGGACCAGAGTCATAAAAAATGTGGCAAAATAGACAGAAGAAAAAGGCATGGAAAATAGTAGTACAGGCCTGAGCTCTCTATATCTGCCTAGAAAATCAGCCTTATTAAAAGAACTATCTAGTTAAAAAGCTTGTCATCTTGGTAATTTGTCCTGGGCTATTGTCTAAATAGTCTTAAAAACTAGTGGGGCCACAGCTTGCCAAGCCTAGGTATTACTTGTATCCTTAACCAGTCTGTGTAGAAATATACAGCCTAGCACGAGGTGTGACAGTCCCTTGGAGACACTGAAAGACCCTGCTGTTGCTGCTGCTGCTACAGCCTTACAGTCACGGGGAGGAAATTGACATAGTTACCCTGACCTCCTCCACCATGGAAAAAGTAGACTAAACTCCTGCCTGATTCCATCTTTTGGATGGCTTCGTTTTGTCCATGTTACCATATACCTACTCTAATTTTATTATGGCTACTCCTCTTGCCGGGAGACTAACAAACATGGTATTGTTCATTCCCTACACTGCTTTGACTTTATGGGACTTCCTAAACATATTAAAACTGATAATGGTCCGGGATATGTCGGACAAGCTTTTCAAACTTTTTGTAAATCTTACCAGATTTTTCACTCTACAGATATTCCCTATATTCCTCAAGAACAAGAAAACAAGAAATTGTTAAACAAGCCAACGGGCTGTTAAAACACCAAATTTTTAAATTAAAAGGGGGGAATTATACCCCTTCTTTCCTGTTAATATTCTTCTCATGCTTTATTTGTACTAAATTTTTAAGTTTAGATTGTAATGGACTTTCCACAGCACAGTGACTTTGGGAAAAAAAGAGAGCAAAGAGCTTTTGCCCAAGTTAATATGGAAGGATCCTTTAACAGGTGATTGGCACGGGCTCGATCCAGTTTTAACATGGGTTTGAGGACATGTTTGTGTTTTTTCGCAGGAAGAAAATGAATCCCGCTGGTTGCCTGAGCATTGCATTAGGATTGTGGAGGCTCATTCTGATGACACAAACCCTGACCCATTGGGCTTACATGCCAGATCCCCCGATTGTGCACCCTACAACTTGGGAGGGAGTTGAAGTACTCATTCACGTCAATAGATCAGCATACAGTACAGCACCTGATCCCTTCATCCAGCACACCAAGATGGGAGATACCTCAGCTTCAGACACTGGAACTCCTTTCTACTTTACCACCAGCTCTAAAGGCTCCATTCCAGGCTGTATTATAATGCTATCCTTGACTCATAAAATTTGGATCCCAGACAAAAATCAAATGTGCAATATACAGATGATTCTTTACCAACTGGGTACCCAGTTCATGCAAATTTTACTCCATCCTATATGATACCCCTTTGCATTAATTCTTCACAAATAGTAGTATCTACAGGAAAGCCTCATCCAATAAGGTACAGGCATGTGAAGCCATTTGTTACCAATATTTCTGGAACTAAATTTCAATTAATGGACTGGTTTGGAGGTAATCTTACTAATAAGTACAATTTTGGACTGTGGTGGATGAATGGGCATCCTCAACATCATGTTTGGATGCTGGTGGCTGCACTCAACAACATAACCTGGCCCAATTCATCCCTTTTAAAAAATATTATGAGTTGTGTGTCACCACCCCATGTCATTATGTATAGACCATTCAATATCTCTATAGGAGCTAATAATTTTAATGTCACCTGTTCTAATTGTTCTTTTACTAATTGCTTGTATAGTGGCATAACTGAATCCATACTTATTGTTAGACAACCATCTGTTGTTATGCTTCCTGTAAATATTTCTAAAACTTGGTATAAAGATTCTGGCATTCAGGTGTTAAGACATTTGAAAAAACTAATGCACCCTCATCAATTTGTTGGGCTACTTGTAGCTGATGTTTTGGCTTTTATTTTGTTAGCTGCCTCTGCAGCGGCAGCTGCTGTGGCACTAACACAAAATGTACAAACTGCCCATTATCTTAATCAGCTTGCTTATAGTACTACACAAGCCCTACCTTTGGACTCTAAAGTGGCAAAAACTGCTAAAAAACTGTTTAAACAATTTCAACTCTATATCACTTCCCTGACTTATGTTAAAGGATTGCTAATGTCATTGCTTGGCGTAGGAATGCTTTTGCTGATGGTTTTTCTATGCCTTCCATGTATTATACGTGCACTGCAAATCTCTCTTATGAGTTTAGCCATACAGCTACATAAGATCAAGCTCTATATAAATGAATTCTCCCGAGAGCAACTGTAGCCAGAGATGGGTAAGAGGAGGTGCCATTCTGACCAACCTAAGACAGGGCCTTCAGCTTTGCTCTGAAGAAGTTCCCGATGACGGGTAAGGCAGACAAGGTGATACACCCAGCCTAAGACAGGCAGGTTCGCTTCTTCAAATAAAGATGGGGGAGATGTTGGGAGTCCACAGTAAAGCTCTAAGGTCATCTTGACCCCTGTGCTCACTTAAAGGCACGCATAAGGAATTGGCTTTCATGAAAAACACCAGGTACCCGGGATTGCTTTGCTATGTCTACAGAATTTGTTTTACTTTCTACCAGTTGACCTTGTCTTGTTTTTACTGCACTTTGTTTTTATTAAAACTTTGCTTGTTTTTCTGCACTATGGTAACCTTATGTTACCTGTTGACTTCTAATAGTATATAATAAGAAAAATTAAAAATAAACGGGGCTGTAATCTTGAGCTGCAGACCTCCCGACCCCATCCTTTGTCTTATGTCTTTATTTTTCTGCATCCTCGCCCCCTAATTCAGGATTCCCTTTCATTGCCGGCAGGCTACGGCACAGTGGAATTCTATGCCTCCATCAGAAAGAATGACATAGCCCCATTTGTTAGGAAATGGAAAGACTTGGAAAAAATTATATTAAGTGAAGTAAGTCAGGTCTAAAGAAACACAAGTCCCATGGTTTCCCTTATTTGCAATAACTAGTATATGTCTGAGACAAGCAGAAAAGATCAGATAAGTTGATTTTAGGTGAAATGAACCCCACTATAAGTATTGAATTGTTTTTTCCTTTCTTGTGATTGTTTGTCACATATTTATAAGATGATTTCTTTGTTGTTTTATATGCCCTTCCCCCACAGCATAACCTCTGCTTTCATTGTATTTGATGTTGGTATAATTTGTGGAGGGGAAGGGCAAAAACAAACGGTTTAAATAGGGATACAGGTGGACCCATTGCAACAATGAGATGTACAGGTCGTTATGTTGAAAAACGAACTTTACAACTTTGGTCAGGGGGTGGGGGGGAGATGGGAAATGATGGGAAGAGGAAACAAAGGAGGAGCCAACAATGCTTGATAGGAAATGTACTCATTACCTTGCCCATGTAATTGTAACTCCACTGTATGGTATTTTCACAATAAAAATTTTTAAAAAATACAAAGGCTGGTTCAGTCCATTGTTCTCTCTTATGGGAACATGGTATGCTAGGTGTGGGATAGAGATCTGGCGGGCAGGGGAACAGATTCAGACCCAGATTAGAAACTGGCAGTAAGGAGTGAGTGAATTATGGGACTAGCACAGTCTTGCAGTCTGGAGGATTGGATGGAAATTATTTGGACGGTATTTCTGAGATGTAAATATATGTGGACCAAGTTGTAATATGAGGAAAGAGACTGCAAAATGATGCAGTATCCAGTATCCCTACTCTCTGTCACTCACTCATCCCCTAAGCTCTGGGTCTGATCCCTCCATAGTCCCAGCATAAGAGGGACTATGACAGTGATCCTGATTGGTTATTCCTGAGAACAACCACTCAGGATCACTTGGTAATTGTAATTGTGGGATGGACGATATTGTTTTGAGCAGTCTCCAGTACAACTGTGGAGGCAACCAACTAGAGCTAATCTTAGTTATTAGCCCAAGTGGGCAGGTTTGATGGGGAGGGCAAATAGGAGCTTGTGCTGCCCTGCTCCCCAAGTAGATATGTAGATGTGGGAGGACTGTAAGAGCAGGTCTGGGGTGACACCACCTACTGTGTCTGGATCACAATGATCCCACAATGCATACCTATTTCAAGCTGAACAATAAGATACAAGAATTGAGGCCACATCCACATTCTGTGCTGCCTAATACCATTGGCATTTTCCTCTATTGGCTCATACCACTACCTGCAGGTGAGGGAAGTAAAGGTGCTATGTGGTGACTGAGTGAATTTCAGAGATCCTGTAGGAAGTGGGTGATTGCAAGAATAGAAGTGATTTCAGAAAGCTTGGGAATATGGCCCCTCCACCTTCCCTATCCCATTGCTGGGATATCTAAGCAAACCAGAAATGCACGCACAATAAAATTTTCTTCAGGCAAGAAACAACAGCAAGAGTATCTGGAGAGGAATTGACCTGGTAGACCCACTAACACCAACAAAAAGAAAACTGAAAACAGGTAACCTCAAAACAATCATTACTGTGGGCTGTAAATCAACCAAGGGTGAGACCAAAGACCATGCAGACCTGGAATCTTCCTCTGGTTCCTTTCCTGCTAGTGTCCTTTCCTCTGACACTGGAATAACTAACAATATGTCAGAAGTCCTACATTGCCCCAAGAGAGTAACCAAAAGATAAACAAAGATAATAAGAGAGAAGGCATGGCTGGAGAAAGCTAGAGACCATGAAAGAAGTAATGACCAAATTAAGCCTGGAAAGAGACCATGTTGCAGAGGACTTGAAGTTGGAGAGGTCCATGAGGAAAGACAAGGTTCAACAGAAATGTGAGAAGCAGTTTTACATTCAAAGGCAGGAAAACTAGAGCCTCAGTCTCCAAAATGTGAAGGAGCAGGAGCGGCTGTGGTAACTGGAGCAGCAGGGAAAGGCCTGGGACCTGCATAAGCTCTTCAAGACAATGGGAAAATTACACATTAATGAGGCCATGAGATGCACAATTTTGCATAACCTAGAGATCAAAGAGCAGTTGGGCCAGTTGCAGCATGCTTTCCACAGGCTAAGAAACAGAAGGAGGAGCTCTCTAGTGTGCTGCACTCAAAGCTGCAGGTGAAGGAAGAAGCTGGACCAGCAAGAGGAGAAGTTAGAAGAATGGAAAGAGATGGCTGAGTTAAGGAGCCAAGTGGCTCAGAATCTCAGGGGCTTCATGAACAGCTGCAGGAGCTCAGAGCTACCTGTGAACAGCACAGGGCCTACAATTTGCAGCTGACCTTAAAGAATGAGGCCTTGCCGCAGCACCTGCAGAAGCAGACACAGTTGCTAAAATCCTGGAACAATTGTGAAGTGAACAATTGTGAGATGAACAATTGGAAGTCTAACACAATTGGAGTACAGACTCATGGATTACAGAAATGTAATCCAAAAATAAGAATATGGAATTATGAAATATCTATATATATGGCATATCTTAATAATTTTTCAGTGAAAAGTACTGAAATGATACGTCTTGAATATTATTGTTGAATTAAAAAATAAAATAAAATAAAATTCAAACTAATATGATACTTAGTCTTTGTAAAGTGGATTAGATTCTGCAAGTGTAATGATATACCTTTGACTCAGGTAATAAATTGAAAATTCCGAAACAACTATTCAGTATTTAAATAAAAAAGTAATTACACAAATTGATCTAAATACCAAATGTATCATCTGTCTTAGATTTTCTGTTTAACTTAAAATCACATTCCTTATGAAGGAGAAAAATAGCTGAACTAACATTAATATCTCTAAAATATTTTCTTAATTAAAAAAATTCTTCAAAGAAAAAGATTAGTGTAAAAACCACCTTTGAGCATACTCTACAACTGAGGTGTGAAAAATTAAACAAAAGTAATGAATTATATACAGCTCCATATTCATAGCTTTTTAATGAATTACTTTAAAATGTCCTTCATTTTTTAAATCAGTTCAGAATTCTTGCACAAATTAAAATTGGGGAACTACATTACCAATAGAAAATTAATACAGTATTTTTTATGAGATTAGAAATCCGATGAAAATAAAAAGATTGAAATGGCTCAAGTGGTGAAGCACCAGACAAGCAGGAGGCATGACAATTTACAAATAAAAAGACTT
Source organism: Dipodomys spectabilis (assembly GCF_019054845.1). Taxonomy (NCBI): domain Eukaryota; kingdom Metazoa; phylum Chordata; class Mammalia; order Rodentia; family Heteromyidae; genus Dipodomys; species Dipodomys spectabilis. Next base: position 1,608,324 of record NW_024870689.1, read on the forward strand.
GGATGATTATCTAATAACTCCACAATGAAAGCTCAGCTAATTTTCAAAATCACAAGATAAAAAGTCACCTACATTCTGGTGGAAAAGTAATTAATTCATAGTACAAAAATAAAAGATACAAAAAGGTAAGAAAAAAAAAACGGTTTTCTAATCCTGTTCAAATTTAACTTTCACCTAGCCAAAATAAACAACACTTGTCACTGTCTAAGGAAATTTTAAGAGGCATTTCCATGAAAGAGGAAGTTAAAGGTGTGGTTTCCAGGATGGAAATTCCAACTCCAGATGATATGTAAATCAACTTCCCTAAATGAGAACTCAGGCACAAACCCTTTTCTTGGCCCACCGCCCTGAATCAGAGGACCTATTCCTCCTCTTTTTGTGAAAGGGAACTTTCTTTACACTTTTTTTTTTTTTTTTACCACCTCCCCATTGCTGACACATTATATAGAGAAGTCTCTTGGGGTTGTGGTGTTTGTTTATCTTGACAATGACAGTGTGAGTTTTTGGAATGTGGTTAAGAGTTCCCTTCTCTGGAGATACACCATTGGCTATTTCCAACTTTCTGTCAGACCCTTTTTCTCCAATGATAAACCACTATTATTGAAGATTCTATAAGTCGGGAACTCTATAGCAGAGAACCTTTCTCAAATGAAGCAAACCATTAATACTGTACTAATTTGAATTTTATGCACAGTAATCCCATTTTGTTATGAAACATGGAGGTAACATATAATAAAACATAGCATGTAAAAAATGAAGATAAGATAAAGTAGCAACAATGCAACAAGAGAGCAAGAAAATATTTAAAAATTGCTATAAAAATAAACCCATGCAAAAATGAGTCCCCAGTGACTGCTTTTCACCATGAAAGAAGGTGAATCTCAGAATAACAGCAAAAAACAAAACAAAACAAAACAAAAAAACATTGAATTCAGTGGGCATTGTTGTTTTCCCAGTAATCCTTGCTACTCAGTAGGCTGAGCTCTGAGGATGGCAGTTCATAGCCAGTTCATATAGGAAAGTCCAAAAGACTCCTCTTCAATTAACCACCAAAGTGGAGCTGTGGTCCAAGTAGTAGGAGAAAAAAAAAGCAAACAACAACTACAACAACAACAACAACAAACCCTCACGAATAGTGCTCATGCCCTAAGTTCAAGCCACAGGTACATTCGAGAACAAAAAAGCAGTACTGGTTTCAGTGACACAAAGCTCTATAGCAGACTTCTGATTACTAGATCCTGTTACCCATCCTGGGAAGAAAAAAACAGAAACACCTCTATACTAGACCATTGGGGTGTTAAACTTTCTATTAGATTGGATTCTTTAAGTTTCAGTACTAATTTCTAAAAATAAAATAAAATAAAATAAATTGGAATACTTACAGAAATAGCTGGTAATAATGGAGAAGAAAGAAAATGCAGGGTTGAACACTAAAGATGAAAGAATGGCTTCAGACAAATAAGTCATAATTTTTGGGGTAAAAATGAGGAGAACATTAATTTAGGCTAAGAGATTAATAATAACAATGGCAAAGCTCAATGTACCCATTAGGCAAACTGAGTGGTTAACAATAGCCAACAATTGTAACAATACAACAGTTTGTTCTGCAGTTGTGATGGTTCTTTGTTGGTGTCTGTCTTTCACTCTATGTACCCAATTATTATGCATTCATCCCCGCTGTCATTATCATATGAAGGTAAAAAATAATGCTTAGCCAGCACCAGTGGTGCACCCCTGTAATCCTAGCTACTCAGGAAACAGATCTGAGATCTCAGTTCAAATCTGGCCCGGGCAAGAAAGTCGTAGACACTCATCTCCAATAAACCACTAGAAAGCTGGACGTCGTGCTGTGGCTTAAGTGGTAGAGGGCTCACCTTGAGCTGAATAGCTGAGGTTTCCCTCAGACCCAGAGTTCCGCAGCACTAATGACAAAAAATTTTAAAAAAGAAAAATTTAAAAAAAGATTGAGAGTCACTGCCTGAGAGTCAAAGATGCAAACATAGTGTTAGGCTACTATTTCTCTGCTGACAATTCAGATAGGGGATTCTGCTTTCAAAGCTACTGGATCAACAGCAAGAACGGTGCAAAATTGATTATAGTAACAAAACCACAAATGGGAAAGCTTATGCCAGGGAAACTACAGAACCTATAACCCTAAAGAGAATATTCTGATTGGATAAAATTTATAGCCAATTGAATATTGATAATGTGCTCTTGAAATCCAATGTATATAGATATATGTATATATATGTATATTTATATCTATGATAATTTTTAGATCATTCTCAATAACGGAATTGAGTTATTAAATTATATATTAGAATACCACATCATTTTATAATAAATGATATTTGAAATAAAGATAAGAGAAATAGAGTGGAAGAAGAGCTCAGGGACAGATCCTCTACCCTGAGTTCAAGTCCAGCACTGACAGACAAACAACAAGAAAAACAACATCCCAAGGATGAGTCAGTATAGACAATAGACAGAAGTGATCTCCGAGCCTAGGATCTTTGTTCACTCATAGTCAAGAGATCAATGACAGTCATGTGATTACTGGTATGATTCAGGCAGGTGTTGGGAAAGCTGGGAGGGGCTGGTCTGTGGGCAGATTTAATCCTGATCACAACTCAAGCAAGAGATAATTCTTGTCATCTCAGCTTTGTGCAAAGTGTGAATTGGAAGAACTCAATCCAGGAGATCCTAAGAATAAACACTAGTTTCTATTCCAAAAACAAAAGCAAACACAGAGAAGACAAGTCCTAAGTGGTAAAGTACCAGCCCAACATCAGGCCTGACAAATTACAAATAAAACAAGTATAGGATGATCACCTGTTAAGAAATACAAACTCAGCTACTTTTGAAGTCCCAAAAGATACAGTGGATAATGTCAGTAATATGGCCTAAAGTCTTGTGGAAAAGTAATAAATGCATAGTTCCATTATAAAACATACACAGAAGTAAAAAAACAAAACAAAACAAAATAAAACAAACACAATAAACTTTTCCAATCCTGGACAAACCTACGTTGCACCTAATTCAAATAACCTAAAAAAAATTGTAAGAAGTAGGTACTTGAAAGAGGAAGTGAAAGGTGTGGTTGCCAGGATGTAAATTCCAGCTCCTATTGATATGTAAATCAGCTTCCCTAAGTGATCAATCAGAGACTTCCTTTCCTGGACCCACCCTATTTCAGTATAAATAGAGTGGAAGTCTGAGACTCAGGCATTGCTGAAGATCCTACATCAGCAGGATGGAGGCCATTTGGAGCTTGGATACTCCATGTGAGGAATAGAGTGAGAGAATCTACTCCTCTTTTAATTCTTCTCTTTTGGTGGTGTTGGTGGTGGTATTGTTTTGTCGGTTGTGGGGATTGAACCCAGTGGTAGGGCAGTGTTGCTGGGTCACTTTGTGCTCAAGACTGGGCATTGTCCCTGGGCCACTTGAGTCACAGCCCACTTGTGATTTTGGAGTGGTTAATTGGAGATAAGAATCTGTATCAGGGGGACTTTTGTGGCGGAGGTGGTTTCAAAGCTTGATCCTTAGCTCTCAATCTTTGAGTAGCTAGGCTTCTACATGTAAGCCACCAGCACCTCATTAGATTCTAGGAATGATGGACCCTGACACTTCCCAGGCCTTCCAGAAAGAACTGAGATGTGCCATCTGTATAAATACTTTCATAGAGCCAGTCACCCTAGAGTGCGGGCACAGTTTTTGTCGACCTTGTCTCTGCCTCTGCTGGGAAGAGACCCAAACTCCAGCCAGGTGCCCTGTGTGCACGGGACCCTGCCAGCAGAGAGACCTCAAAACCAACGTAGTTCTGAGGAGCCTGGTGGCCATTGCCAGAAGAGCCAGCCTCAGACTTTTTCTGAGCTCTGAGGAATACATGTGTGGGACACACAAGGAGACAAAGCAGATGTTCTGTGAGGTAGACAGGGCCCTGCTCTGTAGTAGCTGCTCGCAGTCTCAGGAGCACAGGGCTCACAAACACCATCCCATAGAAAGGGCTGCTGAGGAGCAGAGGGAGATGATTTCAAAGCAGATGCATGCTGTATGGGAAAAGACTCAAGAAACCCAGCACAATTTACAGGAGAAGAGGAGACTCATCAACCGATGGATTTGGTATGTGAAGCTATTCCGAGGCATGACTAAGGATGTTTTTAGAGTGCTGTTTTTAGAGCTGGGTGTCCAGGAGGAGGAAAGACACCATTCCCAGCTACTGATCAATGAAGTAAGAGCCATGTTACTGCAACTCAGAGAAAGGGAAACCCAAATGCTTCAGAAGAAGCATCAGCTCAGGAATTTGTATCAGAAGCTGATCGAAACATACCAGAAGCCAGATGTAGACCTGCTTAAGGATGTAGAGTTGACCCTAGAAAGCTGTGAGTCAGTCTTGTTCTTCCTGCCTCTTCCTCTGAGGCCAGAGCTCAGTGCCCCTCCCATTCCTGGATTGATAGAGAGGCTCAGCCAGCACCAGGTGGAGATTGCTTTCAATGAAGCTACGCGGAATCAAGATCTTGGGAGCTGTGTTGGACACGACAATCCTTATGCAGTTTTGAATTCTGAAGAGTCCTTCCACTTTACTGTTTTTGGACACCAAGTCTTCAGCTCTAGGAAACATTACTGGGAGGTTAGTGTGGATGACTCTTCCTCCTGGGCCCTGGGAGTTACTAGGCATTCCTCCATAGAGAGCAACCTCATTGAATCTGAGGATCTTTTCCTCCTTTTGTTTGTGAAAGAGAACACACTTTCCACCATTTTTACCACCTCCCCACTGCTGCCTCACTATGTAGAGAAGCCTCTGGGCCGGGTTGGTGTGTTTCTTGATCATGACGATGGTAGTGTGAGTTTTTGGAATGTGGCTAAGAGTTCCCTTATCTGGAGATACCCCACTGGTGCTGTCCAATTTCCTGTCAGGCCCCATTATTTCAGTGGTAGCCTGGTGTCCTAAGTGAAGAGAATCTCTCTGTGTTGGGAACTCAAATGAGGCAAACCACTAATACTGTACTATTTTGAATTTCTCGGTGCAGTAATCCCATTTTTTCATGAAATATGTTGGTAATAATAAAATGTAAAATGTAGACACCAATACTAAATGAAGATAAGATAAAGTAGCAACAATGTAACAAGAGAGCAAATAAATATTTAAAAATTGCTATACAAATAAACCCATGCAAAACTGAGTCCCCAGTGACTGCTTTTCACCCTGAAAGGAGTTGGAGCTCAGAATAACAATACAAATCAACACTTAAAGCTGTGGGCACTGTTGTTTTACTATTAATCCTTGCTACTCAGCAAGCTGAATTCTGAGGATAATGCATAGCCAGGATGAACAGAAAAATCCAAGCGACTCTTATCTCCAATTAACCACCAAAGTGGAGTTGTGGTCATGTGGTAGAAGAAAAAACATCCCACAAGAACAGGGTTTATGCCCTACGTTCAAGCCACAGGAACAGCTAGAAAAATAAAGTAGTAATAGTTTCAGCGACACAAAGTTCTAGAGCAGCCTTTTTATTAATAGGTCGTGTTATCTATCCCGGGAGGAAAAAAAACAAACACCTCTCTCCTAGAGCATAGGGGTGTTTACACTTTCTATTAGATTGGATTCCTTAACTTTCAGTACAATTCCTAAACAAGGGGAAAAAAATCGTATACTCAGAGAAAGAACTGTTAATAATTGAGAAGACTGAAAATGCGTGGTTGAACACTAAAGCTGAAGGCGTGTCTTTAAATAGAAGTAGTAAGTCATCTTTTGGGGGGTCTACACATGAACAGAATACTATGGTAGGCTAAGAGATTCACAATAATAACTATGGCAAAGCTTAATTTATATATTAGGCATACTGAGAAGTTAACAAGAGCTACCAATTGTAACAATATAACAGGATGCTGTGCAGCTGTGATGGCTCTTTTTGGATGCTTAATTGTAGTTCTTTCATCCCCTGTGAAATTATCATATGGAGTTAAAAAAATGCTTACTTTTGGTGCTGGGAAGGTGGCTCAGTGGTAGAGCATTCCCTTGCATGCCTGAGGCCCTGTGTTTGATTCTTCAGCACCACATAAGCAAAAAAAAAGCCATAAGTGGTGCGATGGCTCAAGTGGTAGGTACTAGCCTTGAGCTGAAGAACTGAGGAACAGCACCCAGGCTCAGAGTTCAGGCCCCACGACCGGACCCCCCTCCAAATAAAAAAGCTCAATTTTTTGTTTCCCTTTCACTCTAGATACTTAATTGTTGTGTATTCATCCCTTCTGTAATTGTCTTATTGATGTGAAAAAAACTATTACCTTGAGATTCAATGATATGTGTGTAGTGTTAGACTGCTACTTCCCTGTTGGCAATTCAGATATAGGAGAGTTTGCTTTCAAAGCTCATGGTTAAACAAACAAGAAAAGAATACGTTCAAGATCCTTGAATGTGGAAGCTTATGTCATCGATTCTACAGAACTTACTATCCTAAAAATAACATCCTAGATAATTTTCTACAGTTTATAGTGAATAGAGTGTTAAAAGTGTGCTCTTATAAAATACACACACACACACAAACACACACACACACACACACACACACACACACACACACACATATATATGTATATATATACACACAATGGAATACTATGCCTCCATCAGAAAAAATGGCATTGCCCCATTTGTTAGGAAATGGAAAGCCTTGGAAATTATTAAGTTTAGTGAATTAATCCAGGCCCAAAGAAACATAGCTTCCATGGTTTCCCTTGTTTGCAATAACTAGTATATGTCAGTGATAAACACAATCTCTAAGACAAGTTGATGGTAGGTGAAATGAACACCAGGATAAGGACTCAAATGCTTTTTCTTTCTTGCTGTTGTTTCTAGCATATTTACAAGATGATTTCTTTGTTGCTTTTTATGTCCCTCCCCCAAGATATAACCTCTATTTTCACTGTATTTGATGTTGGTATAATTTGGGGAAGGGAAGGAAAAAACTAATTGGGATACATGTGAACCCATTGCAACAATGACATGTAGAAGATATTGTGTCGAAAATCGAACTTTACAACTTTGGTGCAGGGGGCGGGGTCGGGGGCAGAAAGGGAGATGGGAAGGGATGGGAAGGGGAAACAAGGGAGGAGGCAACAATGCTTGATAAGAAATGTACTCATTAGTTTGTTCATGTAGTTGTAAACCATCTGTATATATTTTCACATGAAAAATCATGAAATAATAAAGTAAAAATCCATGCCATTTTTTTTTTGCATGTCGTGGAGCTTGAACACTGGGCCTACGCACTGTCCCTGAGCCCTTCAGCTCAAGGATAACACTGTACCACTTGAGCAACAGTGCCATTTCTAGTTTTCAAGAGATATATTGGCGATAAGAGTCTCACAGACTTTTCTGCCCATGCTGGCTTTGAACCACTATCCTCAGATCTGAGACTTTTGGGTAGCTAGGATTTCAGGCATGAGCCACCAAAGCCCAGATTCAAGACGTTTAAAAAAACAAGCTTATTGAAACTTCTGGATTTTTCTAATAATCAATGTTATTTGTTCAGCATTAATTTATAACTATGAGTAATTTTTATATGTAACTAGGAATTTTTTAATAGAATCAAATATGTTTTACTATTACTCAGTATCTCACAAAAACCCAATGTAATTGACTTTCCCCAAAGGGAATTATTACATACTATATTACTCATTATTTTTATTACACTCTATATTACATATAGTGTGAAATGAAAATTGTTTGGACCATTTCGTATAAATTAGTAGATGCAACTTTAGCACTATAAATTCACAACTGTTATTTTAAACGAAGGAAAGAAGATTTTTGAGTTAAAATGAAATATAAATGTACAATGTGTCCCAATTGAATAAAAAATTCTGAGTTCATACAGACAAAAATATTTTCTTTCCACTAAAGACTTTGAAGTAATACCATTGGAAATAGTGAGGCAAGAGGAGGAAGAATTAAAATCATGTCAAACAATGTCTGTTATTCTGCTATCCCCTCCACTATGAAGACCTGCCCATTCCCAGTTGTCACAAAATTTCAAGTGTCTCTCAGAATCTATTTGGAATAATTCTAAATCACTAACTATTTTTGTAATTTCTGTTATATGAAATAAAATATTGACACAAAACAATTCAAATAAAATGCACACATATAATGAAGTCACCACAACTGGGAAAACAACCAACAAGTAGAAGTCCCCCAGGAACAAAAACATGTTGTGCCCAGTTTTTTTAAGCACAAAAACCTCAAATACATGTTAACTTGGAGTAGAGCCATAAAGATAACTGTGTCTCAGAAATACGGTTGCATTAATTTGTAATTAAATTCATCTAGATGAACCTAATGTAGCAAATCCCTTGAATGGATCAAATTGTTTAAAATGAATGTGACTGTATTTGGAGTGAGATCTGCACATATTTAAAAGAATAAAATAACAAAATCATGACATACTTAACAAATTCAGAAAAGCAAGGAATAAGTCCAATATTATCCATATTGAGAACGAATTCCTACTGATTTAAGAAGAAAAAATATGCAAATAATAGAATCTGAGCAGTGTACATGAGTGTATATAACTTTAAACTACTCCAAATTACACTTTGTAGAAGACTGAATGTGGGTAATCTAAAGGAGAATATCAACACATCATGTAAAAAAATTAAAAGTCTCATGAAAAGAGAGAAGTATTTTCTGTAAAATAATAGCTTAACAAATGGTGGTCAAAATCTTTCTAGTACTGACAAAATTGCATACTTATTTATTTAGATCCAATAAAAGACCCCAGTTACTCAAGCTGATTTGAAACTTTGGCAAAGTAGCAGGATACATCTGTAACATTATTATGGATGTTGACTCTGGCATGGAATTCATCTTCGATCTGACAAATGAATAAATGAAAGAACATAACTTCTCCAACTAAATATCAAGACCTAATTAAACATATCTCCAGAAAAGTCATTATGTAAGCCATATTGCAACTGGGGTAAAAGAAAAATCAGTCATAGTGATTCTGTATTTATTATAAATGTTTATGTTTTTTCATAAATTATTTCCTTTAGTTTGCATTTTTCAAACATTATGTTACATGATGTATATCTTGGTAACTAATTTTGGATGCCTCCTTAAATTTTGTTCTGAGTGTAATGTCTCACTTCTGTTCCTAACCCATGAAACGATGTTGATTCCAAAAGCATTCTAATAACCACTGTTTATAATACACAAAATCTCATAAGCATGACACCAGTAAGCATTGATTAACATTTTGATACCAGGGTCTCATGACTTATGAGGACTATCTTCATGAGTTGCATTGTACCTAGATTCCACAGCCTAAATTTGGCCACTGCTAAAAAATGTTTATATCTTTATTTGTCACCAATCAGAGATTAAATCTGAGTATAAAGCCAAAGGAAAATGATAAAGTAAGAATTTAGATTTTCTGGATATAAAGTAAACAAAATGCAGCATAGAGTAACTCACTGGTTTAAAGTCAACCTATTTCACCAAAACAATCTAAGCATTACCTTACAATGTGTATTATTCTCATGAAGGGAATGGGGAATATGAGAAGAGGACTAACCAAGCACTATCTTCAAATATATATAATTGGGATTTATCTCTATATTTTGCTATAAACATTTCTGGCATAAATTGTTTGAATAATTGATTTATAATATATCCTAGTTTCATATACCAAATTACATTCAGAATATGGGATATAACAATTAACTAAAGAAAGTCCTGACAGAAAAAAATGGCACCTCTATACTATGTGACACCCAATTCTGAGGTGTTTCATTATGCCTCCATTTAATGAATGTGATTGTTTAAATGTTTCATAAAGTACTAATTAAAATTGATCAGTGTAGTATAATCTAATTGTTTCCAATTTTATCCGAGAATCATTTATGAACTTCCCATTCAATCATGACATACATCACATTCCATTGGTATTCATATGGATAGGAATGAGTTTCTTAGGATCTGCTGCCATTTGGAGGTGGCAGGACCAGGATTCAAACTGTGGGCTCCAGCTCCCAGCACTTCAACCCGAGGATAGGGAACTCACTGGGCCGTTCAAGAACATCAGCAAGACCAATGATTAGGCAGGGACCAGTGGCTCTCAGAAGTCCTCCTTGATACTTACAAGGTTGTAATAGGAGGATCATGGTCAAAGTCACCCAAGGCAGAAAAGTCCTTGAGAGCCCTGTCTAACTTCAGTGTAACAAAGCCAGAAGTATAGCCATATGATTCCAGTGTTAGAGGGCTAGCCTTAAGTAAAGAAGCTCAAGGACTGTGCCCAGATCTTGAGTTCAAGGTCCAGGAGTGTTAACAGATATACACAACAATCTGTGCAGCCATCTGCCTGAAGCAGGTCACCCTCAGCAGCCTTTATTTACATTTTATTATGAGGCCAATTCAGGAACGGTCACAAACCAGGCAGGGGAAAAGAAGATCAGGTTTCTTAGAAGTAACCAGTATTCAGAAAACTAAAATTGGCGACATAAAATGGTAGCATACTTATGTAAAAACTACTATTAAGAAAAGGACGAGGGGGCTAGGAATGTGGATTAGTGAGAGAGTGCTTGTCTAGTATGCAAGAAGCCCTGGGTTTGATTCCTCAGTAGCACATTCAAGAAAAAGCCAGAATTGGTCTTGAATGTCAGGAGGAAAGAAGGGAACACTCCCCAGTCATGAGGCCTTCTGCAGTGTGCCAGGACACCAACATGGTCTTCACACAACCACAGAGCAGGAAGACTGTCTCCCACTTCTCAGGCAGTCGAGGGCCCCAGAGTCAAGAGGGCAGAGCCAGGTTATAACTCAGGTATTTGGAGTCAGAAAAGAAAGGGCCCTGCCTTGCCTTGGACTGGGGATTTACATTAATAATGTGGAGAATGAAGGAAGGTAAATGGACTGGCAGAGGTAGAAGAAGGGCCTTCAAATCTGACAGATGGAGAGTCAAAAACCCACTCCCTAAGACCAAAGATCAAGGCTCTCTATTGTTAACCTGAAGATAGCCTGAGGTTCCCTTCACCTGAGGGAGGAAGTTTAATTTGTCATTGTTTGAAGAGGCTGAGAAAATCCTGACCCTGGTGTAACTCTGACAAATGTTTCAGGTTTCCCCTCATAGCTGGCCGCGTCTGGAATGAAGTGGTTTTGCAGCTCACTTCCCTGTTGAGTGTGTACATTCTGCCTCCTAATCCTGTAGGCCTAGGTCTCTTTGCCTAGTTTGGCTTTTGAAACAGTTTTCTGCCTTCAAATATTGTTACACTCAGTTCTTCCTGCTGACAGGACTAGGGCTTGGAAGCTGAGAACTTCATTTGAACCCAGGATTGGTCACTGATGTTTATTTCCTGCTTTTATAACTCAAGAACTCTAAGAAAATTTAGAGTGCAAGCAACTTCTCATTACCAAGGGAAACACAGGAAGCTCTTGAACATCTGACCTTTTAGCAGTAGAAGTCAGAGTGTCATAGACTTTCCAGCCCTGGCTAGCTTCATCCTGTGATCCTCAGACTTCAGCCTCCTGAGCTAGGGCATGAGCTACTGGTGCTCTCCTAGGTTCAGAACTGTAATAACTTTGGCATTACAAGTCAACTGCTTATCACAAAGGGCTTGGGCAGCATATTAGGCCTTTCAATATTGGACCTTTCAGAACCGTAGGACACAAGGTTATAATGTTAGAGTCTGAGAGGCTGTGCATATGGATGGACTACACTTGAACCTTGAGCTCTAACTCCAATTCTGGTGTATGTGAATAATCATTTTTCCAGAGTATATTCTAATTAACAAAAAGGAAAAGGACTTTGCTTAACCCTCACTTTTTTCCAGTTTTGTGTCTCAAACTCAAGCATGAGCACTGTCCTTGAGCCCTTCAGCTCAAGGTGAACACTCTACCACTTGACCCACAAGACCACATGTGGTCTTTTTGTGGTTCATTGGAGATAAGAGTCTAACAGGTTTTCCTTGCCTAAGCTGTCTTTGAACTGTGGTCTTCAGATCTCAGCCTCTTGAGAAGCTAAGGTTTCTGTTGTGAGCCACAGGCATCTGGCCTCTTGTTTTTGCCAGACCTGGGCCTTGAAATAAGGACCTGGGTACTGTCTCTGAGCTCCGTTTTCTCAAGCCTAGTGCTGTACCACTTGAGCCACTCCACAGCTTCTGGCTTTTTCTGAGTATGTGGCACTGAGGATTCAAACCTTACCATTCATGCATGCTGAGCCAGCTCTCTACCACTAAGCCACATTTCTAGCCCCACCTTTACAAATTTATTCTTCAACTTGACTATCCCCAAGAAAAGGCTTCTGAGTATAAATCATGTAAAAAATTCCTATAGGAAGGTTCTAAAGATAAAGAAGACAAAGTTCATACTTGGAAGAGACTCTAAACATGTGAAGACTGTGACAAATGCTTCCATTTAATTATGTATCATGTTTCAACACTTAATAAAATATTAATGAAAAACCAGTCACGGTCTTAAATTATTGTGTATAAATTTATAATAGATATAAAACATGTACTAAATATTATGTGTATAAAAATACTAAATACAATAAACAATAAGTAAATTGAAGTAAAAAATAAAATACCAAACCAATAATAAAAATTATAATATATGTAATAAACATATATTATATAATATAATATATAATATAATATATGTAATAAACATACATACGTAAATATATATCATGTATTACACATATATAATAATAGTTTTTCCATTGCAGGGCCTTCAATCAGACGCTGGGAACTCTAGCCTGAATTTCTTTTCCTCAAGGACAGTGAGCTTTGCCTTCACCCATGGTGCAAAAGAGTTACCTGGATGGTGAGATCAATACCAGCAATGATGGAAATACTGGCCCCAGTTCCAAGACAGTGACTTAATTTTTTTAATGGAAGCAGTTATATTTATTCAGTTACATAATGAACATTTTAAAAAAACACACTGTAGAATTTTGTACATAGATTCAGGCACCTTTCTTTTACCCCCAAAATGCTTGTCTGAGCACTACTTTTCTCATTTTTTTATTGTAAAAATGTTGTACAGAGGGTTTACATTTAAATGAGCATGGTAATGAGTACATTTCCTATTGAGCATTGTTGCATCCTCCTTTGTTTTCCCCCTACCATTCCTTCCCTCCCATCTCCACAACTACTCCCCCTGCCGAGCTCAGTGACTTATTTTTTATTTTTGGATTTGCATGAGGTTTGAACTCAAGTAGTGCAAATCTTCACTTTCCCTCACATTGCTACATATTTACCAGGACCCTAAGTTCAAATCTCAGGTTAGGAAAGAAAACTGGTAGAAATTCAAAACGAGGGCTTTATTATTTTTTTAATTTAGTTAAATAATTAATTATTTTTTTTATTTATTCTTTATTTTGACAACACGGGGATTGAACTCAGGTCATGGCAACTCTGCCTCAGCTTCAATAGCCCTAGGGTAGGGCACCCTCGGACCCATAGTCAATCCAGGGATCCTAGGCCCAGAGTGCTTGCAGGAAGAAAAAACAAACGTAGCATAGCACAAAAAGTGGCAAGCTGCAGAGAGCTGAGGGTTTTACATTTTTTTCTTTGCACAGTGACCATCCTGGGTCTGAATAACATGGCTGCAAAGTGGACCTGAACTGTCATACCTGAAGGCGGGCTTGCTATCAGGGAATCTATAGGCCAACATGTGAACATAGGCCCCGGGTTCAAATCCCAGTACTGACACCTACCAGTGGCAAGAGATCACAAAAGAATAGTTCCTATGCATCGGAATACCAATTGAAAGAGTAGTTCATGCTTCGGTCTAGTCTAAAATTGGATGCAATAATCCTAGGACGCTGATTGAACTTAATTAATAGGTTATTATGCATGAAAAGAATAATATTCCTTCAATGGCGATATAATAAATGCTTAAGAGTTGGTAGGAATGTAGTAGGTGCCATTCAATCATAGATAGACGGCTCTGGTGCTCCTTACTAATATATATTTATTTGTATACCTCACTCTGCTTATACATGCATCACTGTTTTGGTCAAACCTGGGGCTGGATCTCAGCACCTGGGAACCACTTCACAGCTTCATTGCCTAAAAGCTGCCATGCTGACACTCATCCATTCATGAACTGGGCTTGCTAAACCCTGAGTTCACATCACAGCACTGCCAAAAATTTAATGTTTCCTTTTCTGTGAGAGTCCTGGGAGTCAGGCATGATGGAGAACATATTTACAAATCTGGATGCTGTGATAGGATGTAAACAATGTAATAAATGTTAGAGGGGTCATCAGAGTCAATGAAATAAATGGTAAATCAATGAATAAAACAAGAAATAAAATGAATAACCACACCCAACAAAATATTGACTGACTATGTGTATGGAAGTATAAATCCTATCTTTAAAATGGATATAAAGAGTATGTTTCCCAGCACTTAGGCTTGAATTCAGGCCTTGGGAACAGGCCTGACTTTCTTGTCTTCAAGCATGTTCAGATTCCCTTCCATTACGGTGCTGCATATATACCCAGACCTTGAGTTCAAATCCCAGGCCTGGCAGAAAAAATGTCATGAATTGCAAACCAAGGAACTAAATATACTTTTTTAATTGAGGGCTATTGGAGAAGCCATCATCCCGCACGGCAACATAAGCCTACATTTCGAATATAGTCATGCCACTTCCAGATGGAGGGAGACCTTAGAAATACGTTCCCATCCACAGGAATAATGATGGAATGTTATTGATATCACAGTTGAATGACATGCTCATGAATGATACTTGTACACAATTAGACTTTATGATTTCAGTCAGCTGATTGATTTTATTTAATATCTTATGAAACATTAAAAGAATACTATTTCTCACAGGGACTCAATAATTTCAGGACACTGATTTACTTAATAGTTTATTGAAGATAAAAATAATAACATTAATTACATGGAGGCATAATAAATACCCAAGAATTGGTAGGAATGTAGTCTATATAATTGAAAAATTGATAGACATCTCTGGCACTCTGTAAAGATATATTTATTTATTTATTAGTGTACTACAATCTGCGTGTCAATCTGTTCATACTTTGTCAACCTCTGGTGCTTGATCTCAGATCCTGGGAACTGCCTATCAGCTCAATTTGTTCCAGGATGGCATGCTAACTCACACACATTCATGAATTTGGCCTTGTGGTCCTTGAGTTCAGATGCCATCATTCCCAAACAATGAATCATGAAGTAAGAAACTGATGGCGACACATGTTTTCCTTTTCTGTGAAAGTCCTGGGTGTCAGGTATAAGTGGAATACATATGCAGATCTATATCCTATTTAATCAATATAACCAATGTTCTATGTGACATATTAGTCAATAAAATAAACAGTCAATACATGTTGGGTCTTTGTTTGCCCCCGAAAGATGGATGGCGCCCGGGAATGGTAAGTGTGCCACTCATCCGTTCCCCGGGCCTCCCTTAGCCTGGGAGACATTCAGACACAATGGGGAGTCAAGTCAAGCAAGAACTCGTTTATTACCACACAGCAAGCACCTTTTAAAGGGAAAAACTGCTAGGCATGGAAGGGGAGGGAAAAGAACCAACCAATCACTGTAAAGGTCACACCCTATCATGCGCCTACGCTTTATCCAATCAGATTTTAAGGTAAACAATTGGGCTGTGCCCACTCAACTTCCTCTCAGCACCATCTTTGCTGCCAATGTGCCCCCACAAACACCTGAATAAAACAAAAAATAAAATGAATAACTACACTGAATGCAATATGGTGTCAACCTATGTATGTAAATATAAATCATATATTTAAAATGTACACAAATAGGATCTATTCTCATGGTGGGGATTGATTTCAGACCTAAGGAACAGAAATGAATTTCTTTACTTCAAGAAGGCTAGCTTTCCATTTCCACACAGTGCAAAAGAGTTACCCAGACTATGAGTTCCAATCCCAGTCCTAGCAGAAAAAAATGGCACCTTTATACTATGTGAAGCCCAATTCTTAGGTATTTCATTATGCCTCCATTTAATGAACATGATTGTTTAAATGCTTCATGAAATATTGATTAAAATCGACCAGTGTCCTATAATATAATTGTGTATAATTTTATCCTAGAATTATTTAAGAGCTGCCCATTCAATCATAACATACATCACATTCCCTTGGTATTCATATAGATAGGAATGACTTTCTAAAGATCTCCTTTCATTTGGCGTTGGCAGGACCAGGATTCCAACTGTGGGCTCCAGCTCCCACCATTTTAACTCGAGGATAGGAAACTCACTGGTATTTCCAAGAACAGCAAGACCAATGATTAGGCAGGCACCAGTGGCTCTCAGCAGTCCTCATTGATGCTTACAAGGCTGTAATAGGAGGATAATGGTCAAATTCACACTAGGCAGGAAAGTCCTTGAGATCCCTGTCCAACTTCAGTGCCAACAAAGCCAGAAGTTGAGCCGTGTAGCTCCAGTGGTAAACGGCTATCCCTGATCAAAAGAAGCTCACAACACACACACACACACACACACACACACACACACACACAAACACACTGCAGTCTAATCATCTATCTGTTTATATATTGGCCAATCCTATGGGTTGATCTAAGGTCCTCAAATTTGCCCACCAACTTCTCTTGCATCAGACTGGCATGCTAACAATTACCCACTCATGAAGTGGGCTGCTAGCGCCTGAGTTCAAGTCACAGAACTGCCAAAAACTTAATCCTGGGGAAAGCCAATTGCCTCACTTGGTTTCTTTATCGGTGAAATTTCTGGGACTCAGGAATGATGTAGAATACATAGGCAAATCTATGTGTTATGTAATATGATGCAAAAAATATTATATGTGTAATCATATTCCCTAAAATATATAAGAAACAAATAAAACACAAAATAAAATGAATATACTAACTGCAACATGCAGTTAGTATACAGTAAAAATGTGTAGGTCAATAAAAATCATGTACTTAAAATATATAAATATATTATTTTTTTGAGTGCCAAGACATGAATTCAGGCCCTAGAAACAGGCCTGACTTTCTTGTCTTCCAGAATGGTGATCTTTCCCATCCCCTACAGTACTGCAGATTTACCCAGACCCTGAGTTCAAATCCCAGGCCTGGCAGAAAAAATGACATGAATTCTAAGCCAAGGAGCCTCATAATTTTTTAAATTATTTTTAATGTATGTACGTACGTATGTATGTATGTATTCATGTATGTATGTATGTATGTATGTATTTTTCTTTTGTCAAGCACAGAGCTTGAACTCAGGTCATGGCAATTCTGCCTCAGCTTTGATCACTCTAGCCTGGGGTGCAGTCACTGGACCCATAGCCAAACCTGAGTTCCTGGGACTCAAAGGCTGAAAAGAAAATAAATAATTAATGCGACACTGATAAAAAAAAAAAACAAACAAACTGGCAACTTGCTGATGGCTACCGGTTTTACATTTGTCTTCTTTGCAAGGTGACCATCCTGCGTCTGAATGACACAGTTGAAGAATGTTGGTAACTTGGCATTGCTGAAGGCTGGTGGGCTACCAGGGAAGCCATAGGCCAACATGGAAATATAGGCCCTGTGTTTGAAGCCGGGTCCTGACCCATACCAATAGAGGGAGATCCTAAGAGTCTCCTTCCTATTCATAGGAACACCGATGGAAGATTATGAATGGCAAGGTTGAATTAGTTGTTTCTGAATATTACTATATAAATAGAGTGATTTTTAGGAGGCCAATGGATTTTAATGAATATTTTTGACACATTCAAAGAATACTATTAATTACATGGACACAATACTTTCAGGACAGTGGTTGATTTAATTAATAATTAATGATGAAAACAACAATATTAATTACATGGAGGTATACTAAATACCCAAGAATTGATAGGAATGTAGCCTATGTAACCGAATAATGTATAGACATCTCTGGCACTCTATAAAAATCAATAATTATTTGTGTACTACCATCTGCATGTCTATCTGTTCTAATTTTGTGAACCTCTGGAGCTGGATCTCAAGTTCTGTTAATGCTTGTCAGCTCAATATGCCTCAGGCTGGCATACTGACACTCATCCATTCATGAATTGGGCCTTGTAGGCTGTGACTTTAGATGTCAGCACTCACAAAAATTGAATCATGGAGTAAGAAGCCCATGGCTACACATGTTTTCCTTTTCTGTGAAAGTCCTGGGTATCAGGTGTGAAATTTCATACATAGGCAAATCTATATCCTAGGTAATAAATGTAATAAATATTTCATATGTAATAAAAGTCAATAAAATAAATGGTAAGTAAATTAATAAAACAAAAATAAAATGAATAAGTATACTAAGCGCAATATGGGATCAACATACGGGGTTCGATTTCAGGGCCTGGGAAGTGCCTGGCAGCTGAATTGGCTAGAGGCTGCTGTGCTGACAGTCAGTCATTCATGAATTGAGCCTTCTAGGGCCTGAGTTAGATACCACCACTGCCAAAATAATGTAATCTTGGAGTGGGAAGCCGAGCATGACACATGTTTACTTTTTTTTTTTAATGCTCGGTGACAGGTAGGATGTATAAATTCATATGCAAATCTATATGTAATATATGCAAATCTATATGTAATAGGATGTCATAAATGTAAAAAATGTCATAGGTGGAAGAATTGTCACTACAATCAATGAAAAACAGATTGAATTAGTAGTGAATCATTCTAGGATAAAATTAGACACAAAAACTATAGGATGTGGATTAAGTTTAATATTTTATTAAGAATTACCAGAATAAAAATTGCATGGAAACATAAATACCTAATAATTGGTAGTAACACATGATGCATAATTTAATAATATATAGATATCTGTCTCATTCTATAAAATATGAAATTATGTACATGGCTGTATGTACATATGTGAAAAACAATAACAAAATATTGAGTAATTTAGTTAATGCTTTATTAATTGTTAACTGGGACACATTATTAAATGGAGACATAATTTAATAAGTAATAATTGGTAGTAATATCTATAAATTAATAATATACAGACATCTTTCTGTGTATATAATGCTTATATACATCAATCTCTATTTATACCTCGTTCACTTCTGGGGCTTGGTGGTTGACTGCTCACCTAGTGAGCATGAAGCCTGGGTTCCATTCCTCAGTGCCACATAAA
Organism: Dipodomys spectabilis; assembly: GCF_019054845.1. Lineage (NCBI taxonomy): Eukaryota > Metazoa > Chordata > Mammalia > Rodentia > Heteromyidae > Dipodomys > Dipodomys spectabilis. Next base: position 1,627,462 of record NW_024870689.1, read on the forward strand.
CAGAAAACCCAGAAGTTCTGCTGTCTTTCAATCAATTGAGTTCTACCCTTGAGCACAAATGCTTAGGGACAGTGTCAAAACCCTTACTCAAGCCCCAGGTCTGCCTCCAAAAAGATGTATAATGTTCTAACTGCAACTATAAAAGGATAGGACTTCAAATACCACATGACAGAGCAAGCTAGGAGTCTGGTGCTGACAGCTGCCACCTAACCTGACTTAGCCTGATATAAACTGCTGCAACCCAGCTCCACGGGTTACCCCCATCATCCTGGCTTACCCTGGCTTAACCCCCGATATACTGGCCACTCTGGGGAATTAAAACCTGGTAGTAAGTCTTCTAGACTCAATTGAAATATGGTCAAAGTGGTAGAGTTCTAGCCTTGTGCAAATGTTATTAGAACAATAATATCCCCAAGCTTTAAGCTCAAGCTCCATGACTAATCTCCCCACCCCCCCACAAAAAAAATCCCACTAAACTGTTAGGTGTGAACTTGTGTGGTGTGTGAAATGTTCCTCAAAGAATGGTGATATTGATTAGAGCGCCCTAAGTCTAATGACAGCTTGTGGGACAGAGTTATGTACTGAGTCCTCCGTAGGGTACTCTGTGCTGAGTCCTGCACATGGTACTATGTGCTGTATCCTTCACAAGGTGTAGTGTGCTGAGTCCTGCATTGGGTGCTGGGTTCTGAGTCTTTCACAGGATGCTGTGTGCTGAGTCATGCAAAGAGTGCCATGTGCTGTGTCCTTCACCAGGTGCATTCTTTAATTGGGTCCTTGTAAGATCTCCCCACTGAGATGATTATGCAGACAAGAATATTGAGGCTCAGATATGTCTCCATGGCAGGGACAAAATTATGTATTACTGAAGACTAGTGAGTTGTCTACTTCAGACAATTGTTCTGTTTTGTTTTTTCTGTCATGAACCTTGAAATAGGGGCCTACGCTCTGACCCTTACCTCTTGGGCTCATGGTTAGCACTCCACCGCATGGAGCCATGGACCCCCTTGCAGCAGATGCCACAGCCTAGGGGTCTATAGCTGAGGTCTCTCATCCTGCCTTCTCAGGCAGTTGAGATCTGAGGATCTGGGTTCCAAATTATCCCAGACACAAAAGGTCCCATGAGCCTATTATCTCCAATTCACCACTAAGAAACCTGAAGTGGAAGCTAGGTGCTTGTCACTCATGCCTGTCATCCTAGCTACTCTGGAGGATGAGATCTGAGGATCATTGTTCAAAGCCAGCCTGGGCAGGAAAGTCCTTGAGATACTTAGCTCCAATAGGCCACCAGAAAAGCTGAAATGGTGTTTGGCTCAAGTGGTAGAGCGCAAGACTTGAACTGAAGAGCTCAAGGACAGCACCCAGGCCCAAACATCAACTCCTACAATAATAAAAAAAGAGAGAAACAAACTAACAAATCTGAAGTTTAGGGCTGGGAATGTGCCTTAAGGGGAAAATGCTTTGCAAATATGAAACCCTGGGTTTGATTTCTCAGGACCACAACAGAAAAAAAGGCCTGAAGTAGCTATGTGGTTCAAGTGGGAGAAGGCTATGATTGTACAAGAGAAACTAGATACAGTGCTCAGGTCCTGAGTTCAACCTCCAAGAATGGTGTATGTGCCTGTGCCCCTGTGTGCCCGTGTGCGTACACACGCACGCACACACACACACACACACACATGCACAGATAGAGAGAGAGATAGACTAAAAGTGATGCTGCTACCCAAACTGGTAAAACACCGGGCTTCTGCACTGAGCTCAAGGTCAGCACCCTGGCCCTGTGTTCAACCCCAAAACCTAGCCACCCAGGGCCCAACTAGGAGAGGTCAAATGTTTCCAAATCTGATCAGATTCACCAGCCCTAGATGACAGGAAACTTTGTGATATCAGATATGTGCTTGGATTTCCCAAGCTTCCAGAAACCTAGGAGAGGCATCATAGGCCCATCATCACATGCAATGAAACATTTATTTAAGTTCAGTGCCCTAGTTGTCTGCCAGCAGGTCTCTTGAGCACTGTATCTGAACACGGGAATATAGTCTCACAAAGGAAGGATAAGTGCACAGGACTTGGCCTGCCACAGGAGGTGGCACAAATGAAGGCTTCCTATCAAAGCACAGCACTGGGGAGAGAGATAGTTTGGGGTACAAAGAGACCTTTTTCTCCTGACCTTAAGAGCCCGCCCAAAATCATCCTCACTATCTGACACAGATGGAGTTGTTACACAGCTGTACAGGAGTGAGGCCTTTTGTCTGCCTGTCCAGACAATGAGAGAGACTTCTTCCAGCAGGCCTAGGATGCAGAGAAACCCTCAGGCTACACTGGGAACAGTGAGGGGAGCCCTGGATTATGCATTGTCATGAAAGCAGTCTCTGTTACTAAATCATTTTATTGAATACAAATTTCCTAGCTTGGTGCCGTTCATCATAACTACTCTTCAGCTTCACCTATAGGAATACATCCATATATACCCAAAAACATGGAGATACAGGCTTTTTTTTGAGGAGGCAGTTCCTGGGGTTGAACTATGAGCCTAGGCATTGTCCCTGAGCTCCTTTGGCTCAAGGGTAGTGCATTAACTTTTAATCACAGCCCCACTTCTGGGTTTTTCTGTGATCTCTTAGAAATAACAGTGTCATGGATTTTGCTATGCTGGCTGGATTCAAACTCAGATTCTCTACACCTCAGCCTCCTTAGGAGCTGGGATTACAGTGAGAAGCCACTGGCACCTTCTTTCTTTTCTTCTTCATTTTTTAATCTGGACAATCTGACTTCTTAACAGGTCATTCCAAAGGTTTGAATTTATAAATTAACTACCCAACGTTCTTTATAGCTGTTTTCTCTGAGAAGGATTTTCTCTCCTCATCTTCTCCTGTCAGTCACAGGTTTGAAGCCAAAAGTTAGAAATGAGTGTCACAGGATTTGGGAGCAAATGTCCACAGGACATGCCAATTCTGTCACTTATCATTGAGCTGCAGTGAATTTGTTGTCTCAAGATGAGAGGCCCAAAAGCTGGAGCGATCCTCAAACTGTCTTCATTGCTCCTATAAAATGATCTAATAATTATGAGTGTTGTGTGTCTCCAAACTTAAGTATCTAGAACAAACTAGATGCATCTTCATGTATCTCTTGTTCTCTAGTGCCTCTTGAGATTTAGACTAAGGGTTTGTGTGGAGGAGCTCCTTGGTGTATTCCTGAAGAAAGCCGCTTGATTCCTGTTCACGAGATTGCCGTTCAAATTCAGCCGGAGCAGGAATTCTGTGAGACTCTTATCTCCAATAAACCTCCAGAAAACCAGAAGTGGAACAGTGGTCCAGAGAGTAGAGCTCCAGCTTTAAGAGAGAAAGACGAGCAGGATTCACAGGCTTGACCAGGAAAGAAAGTCTGGAAGGCGCTTATGTCCAATTAATGACCAGATGGCTGGAAGTGGAGCTGTGGCAGTGGTAAATCCTCAGCCTTGGGAAAAAAAGCTGAGGAATGCATCGGGCCCTGAGTTTAAGCACTAGAATGCCACAAAAAATTTTCAGTGCCCTATTTACTTATTCTGTATACTACCTCCCTGAATGCAAACAGACCTTATGCAATGCTTCTCCTTTTATTTACTCATTTATTTTTCAGATATGCTCCTTGTGTATACTGCCTCATTCTCTTCATTTCAGGCCCATGGCTTTTCTCTTCCAGGGTTCCAGGCCTGGGTACTTATATGATACACTGACGCTCTCAGCAGCCTTTATTTAGATTTTATTATGAGGCCAATGCAGGAACAGTAAGAAACCAGGCAGGAAAAGAGAAGATCAGGTTTCGTAGAAGTAACCAGTATTCAGAAAATTAAACTTGGGAATGTAAAGTGGCAGCATACTGATGTAAAAAACTACCATTAAGAAAAAGATGAGGGGGCTGGGAATGTGGATTATTGATAGAGTGCTTGTGTATCATGCAAGAAGCCCTGGGTATGATTTCTCAGTAGCACATACACAAAATAAGCCAGAATTGGGACTGTGGCTCAAGTAGTAGAGTGCTACAGACAGTGCCCAGGCCTTGAGTTCAACCCAAGAATGGGCAAAGATATACCTAGGTGTTGGGACTTCATCTGTCCCACGAAAGATGGACAGGGTATGAGGAAAGGTCAGTGCAGTGCTCACCCGTTCCCTAGCCTCCCTTATCCCGGGAGACAATCAGACACAGCGGGGAGCCAAATCAAGCAGGAAGAAAAACTTGTTTATTAACAGAGAGCAGCCCTTTGTAAAGCCAAAAAGGGCGGTTGGTGCCACGTGTGACTGCTACTCACCACAGTGTCCCAGGGCCCAGTGGCAGGATGCCTGCACTGTGCCCTGACAAGTCCCACCTGGGACAGCGTCTGTCCTGGCTCCAGGCCAGTTCAGGCCTGCTATTGTACACAACAACCCTTATTTCCTCCTCTAAGAAGCAGCTCAATATACAACCACCATGGGAACCCAGTCCGAGAAGCACAGGCACAATGGAGGGGAAGCTGCCAAAGCAAGCATTTGGAAAGGAGCAGAGATCACAGCAGGCAAAGCAGCCATGAGGATGTATCTGCAAGGAGTCCTTAGCTGGGTTCAGGAAAGAGAAGCCGGCGCAGGTGGGCGGGACACTTCCATAACCAATTTGAACATCTAATAAAGCTGCCTGTGGTGGATAGATGGCTTCTGATTTGACATCAGCAACAGAATAAGGGGCTGCAAGTACAATGAATAGTCTCTAGCCAGAGAAACAAGGTCAAATGCTTAAGTTTCTGCACTTCCAGTGGTTCCTGGTATCTCCAGCTGAGTGGACATCTTTATGTGGCCAGTAGGTGCCACACAACCTTCTGCGGAGGCTGTGTGAGAGATCGTGTTAGACAAAGAGCTTCAAGGAAGCATACCTGCAGGAAGGGGGGTTGGTTTCTTTGTTGCTTTGTATGTCCCTCCACCCCCCCCTGCACTATAACCCCTGCTTTCACTGTATTTGATGTTGGTATAACTTGTGGAGGGGAAGGGAAAAAAGCAAATCGCTTAAATAGGGATACGAGTGGACCCATTGCAACAATGAGATGTACAAGTCCTTATGTCGAAAAATGAACTTTACCATTTTGGGGAGGGGGGAAGGAGGATTCCGTGGGGGGAGGTGGGGTGAGATGGGAAGGGCTATGAAGGGGAAACAAAGGAGAAGGCTACAATGCTTGATAAGAAATGTACTCATTATCTTACCCATTTAATTTTAACCCCTCTGCATAGTATTTTCAAAATAATAAAAAAATTAACAATGCACATAAAAAAAGAAAAAAGAAGGGAAGGCTATGTTCCTTCATGGTTCAGAGTTTTAGTTGATCTTGGTTGAGAGACAATAGCCAAGAGTAACACATGATGGTGATTTCAGAGCAGAGAGAGAACTCCTGAACAAGTGTGTTTCTCATTTTCCCTCCTTTGATTCTAAGTTCTCAGACTTCAGGATAGTGCACAATCAGCATGTGTTTTTCCACTTTAGCTAAATTTCTCTGGGAACTCAGTCGCCCATACACCTAGTTGTGTATGTTATTGCTCTCCTACATATTTTTCAATCCAATCAAAGTGACAATATGACTTAACCATTTCATTTGAACACAGCACCCAAACACACCTCCTTATACAAAAATGCTCCACTTTTGTCTCCAAAAGACCTACATTCATGTTCAGACACAAGCATAAATGGAGAGCTAACAGAATGCATTGCCTCTCTCCAAAACTCTTTGTAGCTTTGACTTCCAACACCATTCAAAATTCCAGCTTCAAAATGTCCACAGAGACTCAAAGAAAATTCTTAGCTGAGAGTTGCCATGAAAATAAAACAAAATAGGGCTGGAAAGGTGGCTCAGTGGTAGAGTACTTGACTTGCGTGCATGAGGCCCTGCGTTCAATTCCTGAGCACCACATAAGTAGAACAAGCTAGAAGTGGGCACTGTGGCTCAAGTGGTAGAGTGATAGCTTGAGCTGAAATGCTGAGGGACTGTGCCCAGGCTGAGTTCAGGCCCCATGACCAACAAAAAAAAGTAAATATATTTTTTTAAAAAAGCAAAACCAATTATATGCGAAGTATAAAGGCACATGCCTTTAATTAAAGCTACTCAGAGTGAAGACAGTAGGAACAAAATTCTAGGGAAGCCTGAGTAAAAGCACTAGACCCTATGTGAAAAACAAACTAGGATGGTCCAGTTTTAAGCGGTAGAGTGGTTACTAGGACAGTATGAAGCTTTGGTCCAATAAAGAAGAGGAAGAGAGGAAGAGAAGGAGAGGAAACAAAGAGGTGGAGTAAGAAGAAGGAAGAAGAGGAAGAGGAAGAGGAGAAGAAGGAAGTATAGAAAGAGCAACAATGAGGAAAAAGAAGAGAAAGGAAGAAGAGGAAGAGGTTGACAGAGAGGATGAGGAGCACCATATCTTCAATATATAATAACATGGTGTAAACATTCCTATTCCAAAACAAAAGAATTAGAGAAAAAGGAATAAAATGGATCAGTAACTCAATTAATGGACCAAGAATTTGACTTGAAATTTCTTAATGGAACAATGTGTAAACAGACAAAAGCATTAGCACCTGTAAAATCACTGATAAAATAGAAATGAGATGTCATTTCATACTCACCAGAATGGGTAAAAGATGTGCATTAGAAGGTTTGAAAAGGATGTAAAGAAATTGAAGCTCTCATACATTGTAAAATAGCACATTCATCTTGGAAATTAGTGTAAAAGTTCCTCACAAAGTTAGTTACAGAAATACCAAACAGCCTAGAACCTTTGCACAGCCTAGAAACTTTGTCTATAATTTTTATACACTTAAGTACAAAACAGCAATATTATCCATGACAGCCAAAGAACTGAAAAAAAAATTCACGCTGACAAATAGGAAAACAGATCACAAAACATTTTATACTCATGAAATAGCCCATTATCAAGTAAAAAAGAGAAATGGAGAATTGATATTAGTGGAAACACTGACAACAGGCTAGATGGAAAAAGCCAGACACAAAATAACACATAAAATGATTTGATTTTAATGAAATTTTGAATTATCAAAATCAGGCATAACATTAGTTTCTTGGGGTTGGAAGTCTAAGGAGAATTCAGAATAGCTGCAGACAGGTGTGAGATTTCTTTGTGAATGATGAATATTTGAGAATATTCCAAGGTGATGAAGATTGAATATACTTTCATAATTCAAAGAATCCCTAAATTTTATAGAATTAATTTAACATATATAACATTTTTCAATTACACATAAAATGATTTTTCAAAGGCATACTAGATAATCTTTAACCAGCAAAAGTGTTCTACCAAGAAAGTAGACATATAATATAGCAAAGTGGTAGAAAGCAGGAGCAAGTAAAAAAAAATCAATGCATATGCTACCAAATTAAGAAAAATTAGAGAATAAGTGTTTGAGAGAGATGAATGGAAATGTTAAAAAGGGATTAAAGTGATAAAGATGCATCGTTTTCACAAAGTACTTTAATGAATGGCAGCTCCTTTCTTCAACTATTCAAATAAAATATTTTAAAAACTAGCAAAAAATAATTAATTAAACAAAAATAAATAATGAATAGATAAATAAAATACAATAAAAATAAACTATAGATCTATAACAATATAGGCCAGAAATTTAAAACACAAACAAGTATAAAGAAGTTTTGTTGGTGCTTCTAGATATATAAGGTAGAAAATTTTGACTACATCTAATTTATTGAGTTCTTTTGTCAATGGCATTAATTATGCCAGTAGTAAAAATAATCATGAAGTTATGAAATGAGCAACACAGTATCTAGGATATTACTAATTACTAATGCAAAGATAGATGCAAAGAAAGATAATGCAAAGAAAGATGGAATAGTATATGTTTGTATGATTAGATAAAATGTCAGAATGATGTCTGAATGTAACATAGATATCACAGAAATAAACAATAGAAATTTAAATGTATAAGCCAGGGTATTACAGCAAGTGATTTATCTTTTTTTTCTGGAAATGAGAGAAAAATAAAAGCAACAATGCACAGTACAACAGTCAAAAACTACCAAAAGTGGTCAAAGTTACAAATACTACTTTTAATCCTATAATAGGAAGGTGAAGTCACCCTAAAAATCACGTGTGGGAAGATAAACCAAGACTGCACTGAATTCTCTATACTCACATTTATACAGTGAAACATGACCACACAAACATTCTTTTAATAAACTCAGCACCACCTTATGTTTATTAACACCTGCATATGGTTTTCTAAATTGAAAAACTGGACCAACATCTTTGCATTGTTATAGATTAATTTAGTGTTAAATAAATTGTTTTGCAGAGTTTAAGCAAATGGTATGAATTCAAAAGTACAGTACCAGAACTGTATACAACATACCATTTTTAAGCTTATTTTTGGAATATGATCTTGTGTTTATGCTTAGGCTTTCCTGGATTTAGATCTTCCTATCAAAGCTTTGTACATGGCTGAGATGACAGACAGATGCCAACTTGACTAGCTATTAGATGAGATGTGATCATTGTTAAGTCTACAGGGAACCTACCCCCTACGCCCATCTCCTTCACCAGTCTGAACCCAGTAATCACCTGAATGTCCACCACCTAACTGTGTGTCAGAAAAGGATCCTTGGATCTGAGATTACTTCCTCCAAGTCTATTTTCTATTGTGACTTACCCATTTTATTTTTTTTCCTGAAATAGTCTAGGGGCTTAAACTAAGGATCTATGCACTCTCCTGAACTTTACGTTGGATCAAAAGGCTAATAAACACCATATATCAATAAGCTTATATTAAAATGAAATGGTAAATTAATATATATATGATAAACTGATAAGAGAACCTACTAATGCTCGTGTGTGTGTGTGTGTGTGTGTGTGTATGTGTTTTATAAGAGCACACTGTTAATACTCTATTCACTATAAACAGTAGAAAATTATCTAGGATGTTATTTTTAGGGTAGTAAGTTCTGTAGAATCGATGACATAAGCTTCCACATTCCAGGATCTTGAACATATTCTGTTCTTTTTTGTTGAACCATAAGATTTGAAAGCAAACTCTCCTATATCTGAATTGCCAACAGGGAAGTAGCAGTCTTACACTACATACATATCATTGAATCACAAGGTAATAGTGTTTTTCATAATCAATAAGATAATTACAGAAGGGATGAACACACAACAATTAAGTATCTAGAGTGAAAGGGAAACAAAAAAGTAAGCCTTTTTTTTTTTTTTTTGGAGGGGGGTCCGGTCGTGGGGCCTGAACTCTGAGCCTGGGTGCTGTTCCTCAGCTCTTCAGCTCAAGGCTAGTACCTACCACTTGAGCCGTAGCACCACTTATGTGGTGCTGAGGAATCAAACCCAGGGCCTCATGCATGCAAGGGAATGCTCTACCACTGAGCCACCTTCCCAGCACCAAAAGTAAGCATTTTTTTAACTCCATATGATAATTTCACAGGGGATGAAAGAATTACAATTAAGCATCCAAAAAGAGCCATCACAGCTGCACAGCATCCTGTTATATTGTTACAATTGGTAGCTCTTGTTAACTTCTCAGTATGCCTAATATATAAATTAAGCTTTGCCATAGTTATTATTGTGAATCTCTTAGCCTACAATAGTATTCTGTTCATTTGTAGACCCCCAAAAGATGACTTACTTCTTCTATTTAAAGACATGCCTTCAGCTTTAGTTTTCAACCACGCATTTTCAGTCTTCTCAATTATTAACAGTTCTTTCTCTGAGTATACGTTTTTTTTCCCCTTGTTTAGTAAATGATACTGAAAGTTAAAGAATCCAGTCTAATAGAAAGTGTAAACACCCCTATGCTCTAGGAGAGAGGTGTTTGTTTTTTTTCCTCTCAGGATGGATAACAGGACCTAGTAATAAAAAGGCTGCTCTAGAACTTTGTGTCACTGAAACTAGTACTGCTTTTTTGTTCTAGCTGTTCCTGGGGCTTGAATTTAGGGCATGAGCCCTGTTCTTGTGGGATTTTTTTCCTTCTACCACGTGACCACAACTCCACTTTGGCGGTTAATTGGAGATAAGAGTCGTTTGGATTTTTCTGTTCATCCTGGCTATGCATTATCCTCAGAACTCAGCCTGCTGAGTAGCAAGGATTATTGGTAAAACAACAGTGCCCACTGCTTCAAGTGTTGTTTTTTATTGTTATTCTGAGCTCCAACTCCTTTCAGGGTGAAAAGCAGTCACTGTGGATTCAGTTTTGCATGGGTTTATTTGTATAGCAATTTTTAAATATTTATTTGCTCTCTTGTTACATTGTTGCTAATTTATCATATCTTCATTTAGTATTGGTTTCTACATTTTACATTTTATTATTACCAACATATTTCATGAAAAAATGGGATTACTGCACCGAGAAATTCAAATTAGTACAGTATTAGTAGTTTGCCTCATTTGAGGAAGGTTCTCTGCCATAGGGTTCCCTACACATAGACAGTCTCTTCACTAGGACGTCAGGCTACCACTGAAAAAATAGGGCCTGACAGGAAATTGGACATCACCAGTGGGGTATCTCCAGATAAGGGAACTCCTAGCCACATTCCAAAAACTCACACTGCCATCGTCAAGATCAAGAAACACACCAACCTGGCCCAGAGGCTTCTCTACATAGTGAGGCAGCAGTGGGGAGGTGGTAAAAATGGTGGAAAGTGTGTTCTCTTTCACAAACAAAAGGAGGAAAAGATCCTCAGATTCAGTGAGGTTGCTCCCTATGGAGGAATCCCTAGTAAATCCCAGGGCCCAGGTGGAAGAGTCATCTACACTAACCTCCCAGTAATGTTTCCCAGAGCTGAAGACTTGGCGTCCAAAAACATTAAAGTGGAAGGACTCTTCAGAATTCAAAACTGCATAGGGATTGTTGTGTCCAACACAGCTCCCAAGATCTTGATTCCGTGTAGCGTCATTGAAGGCAATCTCCACCTGGTGCTGGCTGAGCCTCTCTATCAGTCCAGGAATGGGAGGGGCACTGAGCTCTGGCCTCAGAGGAAGAGGCAGGAAGAACAAGACTGACTCACAGCTTCCTAGGGTCAACTCTACATCCTGAAGCAGTTCCACATCTGGCTTCTGGTATGTTTTGATCAGCTCCTGATACATATTCCTGAGCTGATGCTTCTTCTGAAGCATTTCCGTTTTGCTTTCTCTGAGTTGCAGTAACATGGCTCTTCCTTCATTGATCAGTAGCTGGGAATGGTGTCTTTCCTCCTCCTGGACACCTAGCTCTAAAAAAAGCACTCTAAAAACATCCTTAGCCATGCCTGGGAATAGCTTCACATACCAAATCCATAGGTTGATGAGTCTCCTCTTCTCCTGTAAATTGTGTTGGTTTTCTTGAGTCTTTTCCCATACAGCATGCATCTGCTTTGAAATCATCTCCCTCTGCTCCTCAGCAGCCCTATCTATGGGATGGTGTTTTTGAGCCCTGTGCTCCTGAGACTGGGAGCAGCTCCTACAGAGCAGGCCCTGTCTACCTCACAGAACATCTGCTTTGACTCCCTGTGTGTCCCACACATGTATTCCTCAGAGCTCCGAAAATGCCTGAGGCTGGCTCTTCTGGCAATGGCCACCAGGCTCCTCAGAACCACGTTGGTTTTGAGGTCTCTCTGCTGGCAGGGTCCCATGCACACAGGGCACCTGGCTGGAATATGGGTCTCTTCCCAGCAGAGGCAGAGACAAGGCCAACAAAAACTGTGCCCGCACTCTAGGGTGACTGGCTCTATAAAAGTATTTATACAGATGGCACATCTCAATTCCTTCTGGAAGGCCTGGGCAGTGTCAGGGTCCATTATTCCTAGATTCTAATGAGGTGCTGGTGGCTCACCCGTAGAAGCCTAGCTACTCAAGATATTGAGAGCTAAGGATCAAGCTTTGAAACCTCCTCTGCCACAAAAGTCCCCCTGACACAGATTCTTATCTCCAATTTACCACTCCAAAATCACAAGTGGGCTGTGGCTCAAGTGGTAAAGCACTAGATTTGACCACAAAGTGGCACGGGGATAATGCCCAGTCTTGAGCACAAAGTGACCCAGCAACACTGCCCTACCACTGGGTTCAATCCCCGCAACTGACAAAACAATACCACCACCACCACCACCAATCCAAGGAGAGAAGAATTAAAAGAGGAGTAGATTCTCTCACTCTAATCCTCACCTGGAGTATCCAAGCTACAAATGGCCTCCATCCTGCTGATGTAGGATCTTCAGAAATGCCTAAGTCTCAGACTTCCACTCTATTTATACTGAAAGACGGTGGGCCCAGGAAAGGAAGTCTCTGATTGGTTGCTTAGGGAAGCTGATTTACATATCAATAGGAGTTGGAATTTACATCCTGTCCACCACGCCTTTCACTTCCTCTTTCAAGGACCTACTTCTTAAAATTTGGTTAGGTTATTTGGGTTAGGTGCAACGTAGGTTTGTCCAGGATTGAAAAAGTGTATTGTGTTTGTTTTATTTTGTTTTGTTTTGTTTTTTTTACTTTTGTGTATGTTTTATAATGGAACTATGCATTTATTACTTTTCCACAGGACTGTAGGCCATATTACTGACATTATCCACTGTATCTTATGGGTCTTCAAAAGTAGCTCAGTTCGTATTTCTTAACAGTTAATCATCCTATACTTTTTTTATTTGTAATTTGTCAGGCCTGATGTTGGGCTGGTACTTTACCATTTAAGCCTTGTCCTCTCTGTGTTTGCTTTTGTTTTTGGAATAGAAACTTGTGTTTATTCTTAGGCTCTTCTGGACTGAGTTTTTCCAGTTCACACTTTGCACAAAGCTGAGATGACAAGAATAATCTCTAGCTTGAGTTGTGATCAGGATTAAATCTGCCCACAGACCAGCACCTCCCAGCTTTCCCATCACCTGCCTGAATCATACCAGTAATCACCTGACTGTCGTTGATCACCTGACTATGAGTGAACAAAGATCCTAGGCTTGGAGATCATTTCCTCTTGTCTATTGTCTATACTCACTCATCCTTGGGATGTTGTTTTTCTTGTTGTTTGTGTGTCAGTGCTGGACTTGAACTCAGGGTAGAGGATCTGTCCCTGAGCTCTTCTTCCACTCAATTTCTCTTATCTTTATTTCAAATATCATTTATGCCTTTTTATTATAAAATGATGTGGTATTCTGATATATAATTTAATAACTCAATGCCGTTATTGAGAATGATCTAAAAAATTATCATAGATATAAATATACATATATCTATATACATTGGCTTTCAAGAGCACATTATTAATACTCAATTCGCTATAAATTTTATCCTATCAGAATAATCTCTTTAGGGTTATAGGTTCTGTAGTGTCCCTGTCATAACCTTTCCCATTTGTGGTTTTGTTACTATAATCAATCTTGTACCTTTCTTGCTGTTGATCCAGTAGCTTTGAAAGCATAATCCCCTATCTGAATTGCCAGCAGAAAAATAGTAGCCTAACACTATGTTTGCATCTTTGACTCTCAGGCAGTGACTCTCAATCTTTTTTTTAAATTTTTCTTTTTTAAAAAATTTTTGTCATTAGTGCTGAGGAACTCTGGGTCTGAGGGAAACCTCAACTCTTCAGCTCAAGGTGAGCCCTCTACCACTTAAGCCACAGCACCACTTCCAGCTTTCTAGTGGTTTATTGGAGATGAGTGTCTACGACTTTCTTGCCCGGGCCAGATTTGAACTGAGATCTCAGATCTGTTTCCTGAGTAGCTAGGATTACAGGGGTGCACCACTGGTGCTGGCTAAGCATTATTTTTTATCTTCATATGATAATGACAGTGGGGATGAATGCACAATAATTGGGTACATAGAGTGAAAAACGGACACCAACAAAGAACCATCACAACTGGACAGCAAACAGTTGTATTGTTACAATTGTTGACTATTGTTAACCACTCAGTATGCCTAATGGATAAATTGAGCTTTGCCATTGTTATTATTAATCTCTTAGCCTGAATTAATGTTCTCCTCATTTTTACCCCAAAAATTATGACTTATTTTGTCTGAAGCCATTCTTTCATCTTAGTGTTCAACCCTGCATTTTCTTTCTTCTCCATTATTACCAGCCATTTCTCTAAGTATTCCAATTTATTTTATTTTATTTTATTTTTAGGAATTAGTACTGAAACTTAAAGAATCCAATCTAGTAGAAAGTTTAACACCCCAATGGTCTAGTATAGAGGTGTTTCTGTTTTTTTCTTCCCAGTATCTAGTAATCAAAAGTCTGCTCTAGAACTTTGTGTCACTGAAACCAGTACTGCTTTTTTGATCTCGAAATTACTAGGGCTTGAACTTAGGGCATGAGCACTATTCGTTAGGGTTTGTTGTTGTTGTTGTTGTTGTTTGCTTTTTTTTTCTCCTACGACTTGGACCACAGCTCCACTTTGGTGGTTAATTGAAGAGGAGTCTTTTGGACTTTCCTATATGAACTGGCTATGAACTGCCATCCTCAGAGCTCAGCCTGCTGAGTAGCAAGGATTACTGGGAAAACAAAAATGCCCACTGAATTCAATGTTTTTTTGTTTTGTTTTGTTTTGTTTTTTTGCTGTTATTCTGAGATTCACCTTCTTTCATGGTGAAAAGCCGTCACTGGGGACTCATTTTTGCATGAGTTTATTTTTATAGCAATTTTTAAATATTTCTGGCTCTGTTGTTGCATTGTTGCTACTTTATCTTATCTTCATTTTTTTTAATTTAATTTAATTTTATTTGTGAACATACTGTACAGAGGAGTTACAGTTACATGGGCAGGATAATGCGTACATTTCTTACCAAGCATTGCAGCCTCCTCCTTTGTTTACCCTTCACATCCCTTCCCAGCCTCCCCCCTCCCCCCCTAATCCCAATCCTTCTCCCCCCCCCACCCCCACCCCCCCGCACCAACGTTGTAAAGCTCGTTTTGGACATGACAACTTGTACTTCTCATTGTTGCAACAGGTCCACCTGTATCCGTAAACAACTGGTTTTTCCCCAACTCCTCCACAAGTTATACTGACATCAAATATAGTGAAAGCAGGGGTTATACTGTGGAGGAGGGACATACAAAGCAACAAAGAGATAATCTTATAAATGTGTTAGAAACACATGCATGAAAGAAAAAAAACATTAAAATACACATCTAAGGGTTCATTTTCCTGACATCACATTATCTGACCTTTTCTGCTTGACTCATACATATACTAGATATTACAAATAAGGGAAACCATGGGACCTACGTTTCTTTGGGCCTGGCTTACTTCACTTAATATAATTTTTTCCAAGTTTTTCCATTTCCTAACAAATGGAGCAATGTCATTCTTTCTGATGGAGGCATAGAATTCCATTGTGTATATATACCACATTTTTTGATCCATTCATCTACTGAGGGACATCTGGGTTGGTTCCATATCTTAGCTATGGTAAATAATGCTGCAATAAACATAGTTGTGCTGGTAGCTTTAGTATGGTCTTGTTTGTAAACATTAGGGTAAATGCCCAAAAGTGGGATAGCTGGGTCATAGGGGAGCTCTATGTGAAGTCTTTTGAGGAACCTCCATACTGCTTTCCAAAGTGGTTGAACAAGTTTACATTCCCACCAACAATGAAGTAAGGTTCCTTTCTGTCCACATCCCCTCCAGCATCTGTTGTTGTTAGAGTTCTTGATTTTTGCCGTTCTAACTGGAGTGAGGTGATATCTCAATGTTGTTTTGATTTGCATTTCTTTTATGGCTAGGGATGTTGAACATTTCTTCATGTGTCTATTGGCCATCCTTCTTTCTTCTTCAGAGAAGCTTCTCTTTAAGTCTTTCGCCCACTTACTTATTGGGCAGTTGTTTCTTTGAGGATTTGTTGTTGGGTGGTTTAATTTTTTGAGTTCCAAGTATATTTTAGATATGAGACCCTTGTCCATTGTATGGCTAGTAAAGATCTTCTCCCAATCCGTGGGCTTTCTATTGATCTTGCTAGCTATGTCCTTTGCCCTGCAGAAGCTCTGCAACCTTATACAATCCCATTTGTCCAACCTTTCTTTGATTTGTTGTGCTTCCGGGTCTCTATTCAGAAAATTTCGGCCTGAGTCAAGGAGACCCAGGGTTTCTCCTATTCCATCCTGTAATGTTTTCAGAGTGTCTGCTTTGAGTTCAAGGTCTTTGATCCATTTGGAGTTGATTCTGGTGCAGGGTGATATATAAGGATCTAGCTTTAGTTTTCTACATGTAGTTAACCAGTTTTGCCAGCACCATTTACTGAAGAGGCTGTCTGTCTTCCATTCTATTGTTTTAGCTCCCTTATCGAAGATTAGATGGCTATAGGTCTGTAGGTTCATTTCTGGGTTTTCAATTCTATTCCATTGGTCCTGAGGTCTGTTCTTATGCCAATATCAAGCTGTTTTGATTACTATGGCTTTATAATAGAGTTTGAAATTTGGTATTGATATTCCTCCAGCAGTGTTCTTTCCGTTGAGGAGCGTTTTTGCTATTCGGGGTCTTTTATTGTTCCATATGAATTTTTGGATTGCCTCTTCTATTTCCTTGAAGAATGAGGGTGGAATTTTGATAGGTATTGCGTTGAAGTTGTAGATAGCCTTGGGAAGTATTGCCATTTTCAGGATGTTAATCTTTCCAATCCAGGAGCATGGGAGGTTTTGCCATTTTTTAAGTTCTGTGTTGATTTCCTTTTTCAAGATTTTAAAGTTTTCATCATAGAGGTCCTTCACTTCTTTAGTTAAGTTAATTCCTAGGTATTTTATTTTTTGTGGGGCTATTACAAATGGGGTTGCTTTCCTAATTTCAGCCACACTTTTCTCATTGTCGGCATACAGAAAAGCCATTGATTTTGGGGGGTTAATTTTATAACCTGCTACTTTGCCAAAGTTTTGAATCAGCTTGAGTAATTTGGGAGTGGAGTCTATGGGATTCTTTAAATACAAGATCATGTCATCTGCAAAGAGGGAGAGTTTTATTTCGTCTTTCCCTATTTGGATCCCCTTTATGTCTGCATCTTGTCTTATTGCTGTAGCTAGGCATTCTAATACTAGATTGAAGAGAAGTGGAGAGAGTGGGCATCCTTGTCTTCTTCCTGAGTTAAGAGGAAATGGCTTTAGTTTTTCACCATTGAGTATAATGCTGGCTGTAGGTTTGTCATATACAGCCTTTATTGTATTGAGGAATGTTCCATGGATTCCTAATTTTTCCAAAACCTTCATCATAAAGGGGTGTTGGATCTTGTCGAATGCTTTTTCTGCGTCTATTGAGATAACCATGTGGTTCTTATTCTTGCTCCTGTTGATGTGATGAATAATATTAATTGATTTGCGTATATTGAACCAGCTTTGCATCCCTGAAATGAATCCTGTTTGATCGTGGTGTATGATTTTTTGGATGAATTGTTGAAGTCGATTGGCCAAAATTTTGTTGAGAAGTTTTGCATCAATGTTCATCAAAGAAATGGGTCTATAGTTCTCTTTCTTTGATGAGTCCCTGCCTGGTTTTGGGATGAGGGTTATGATGGCTTCATAGAATGTGTTCGGTAGTGAGCTTTCTCTTTCAATTTCATTGAAGAGTTGGAGGAGAATTGGTGTGAGCTCTGCTTTGAAGGGCTTGTAAAATTCCGCTGTAAAACCATCTGGTCCTGGACTTTTCTTAGCTGGGAGGTCTCTTATTGCTGTTTCTATTTCAATGCTTGATATGGGCCTGTTAAGCTGGTTTAACTCATCTTGGTTTAGTTTTGGCATGTCAATATTTGCTAGGAAAAGGTCCATTTCTGTCAAATTCTCAAACTTATTAGCATAAAGTTTTGAGAAGTATTCCCATATAATGTTCTGAATCTTGGTTGTTTCCGTGGTGATGTTTCCATTCTCATCTCTGAGTTTATTAATTTGGGTGTGTTCTCTTCTTTTTCTGATAAGATTTGCTAAGGGTCTGTAAATTTTGTTAAGTTTTTCGAAGAACCAACTCTTTGTTTTGTTGATTCTTTCTATAGTTTTTTTGGATTCTAATTCATTTAATTCTGATTTAATTTTGATTATTTCTTTCCATCTACTGGATTGGGGTTTATCTTGCTGCTCTTTTTCAAGGAGGTTTAGATGTGTCATTAAATTGCTAGTTTCAGATCTGTCCATTTTGTTGATGTAGGAGCTCAGAGCTATAAACTTGCCTCTGAGTACTGCCTTTGCTGTGTCCCAGAGGAGCTGGTAATTTGTGTGTTCATTTTTGTTGAATAGCATGAACATTTGAATTTCCTTTCTAATCTCTTCCATGACCCACTCTTGATTCAGCAGTGTGTTGTTCAGCCTCCATGTGATACTGGACTTTCTTTGGTGGCTTTTGGTGTTGAGTTCTAATTTTATTCCCTTGTGGTCAGAGAGAATGCAAGGTATAACTTCAATGTTTCTGAATTTAGACAAGTTTGCTTTGTGGCCTACAACTTATCTTCATTTTTTACATGTTATGTTTTATTATATGTTACCTCCATATTTCATAACAAAATGGGATTACTGTGCATAAAATTCAAATTAGTACAGTATTAATGGTTTGCTTCATTTGAGAAAGTTTCTCTGTTATAGAGTTCCCAAGGTATAGAATCTTCACTAATAGTGGTTTATCATTGGAGAAAAAGGGTCTGACAGGAAGTTGGAAATAGCCAATGGCGTATCTCCAGAGAAGGGAACTCTTAACCACATTCCAAAAACTCACACTGCCATTGTCAAGATAAAGAAACACCACAACCCCAAGAGACTTCTCTATATAATGTGACAGCAATGGGGAGGTGGTAAAAAAAAAAAAGTGTAAAGAAAGTTCCCTTTCACAAATAGAGGAGGAATAGGTCCTCTGATTCAGTGCAGTGGGCCAAGAAAAGGGTGTGTACCTGAGTTCTCAATTAGGGAAGTTGATTTACATATCATCTGGAGTTGGAATTTCCATCCTGGAAACCACACCTTTAACTTCCTCTTTCACGGAAATGCCTCTTAGAATTTTCTTAGACAGTGACAAGTGTTTATTTTGGCTAGGTGAAAGTTAAATTTGAACAGGATTGGAAAAACGTTTTTTTTTTCTTACCTTTTTGAATCTTTTATTTTTGTACTATGAATTAATTACTTTTCCACCAGAATGTAGGTGACTTTTTATCTTGTGGTTTTGAAAATTAGCTGAGCTTTCATTGGGGAGTTATTAGATGATCATCCAAGTCTTTTTATTTGTAAATTGTCATGCCTCCTGCTTGTCTGGTGCTTCACCACTTGAGCCATTTCAATCATTTTATTCTCATTCGACTTCTAATCTCATAAAAAATACTGTATTAATTTTCTATTGGTAATGTAGTTCCCCAATTTTAAGTTATGCACGAATTCTGAGCTGATTTAAAAAATGAAGGACATTTTAAAGTAATTCTTTAAAAAGCTATGAATATGGAGCTGTATATATATAATTCATTACTTTTGTTTAATTTTTCCCACCTCAGTTGTAGAGTATGCTCAAAGGTGGTTTTTACACTAATCTTTTTCTTTGAGGAATTTTTTAATTAAGAATATTTTAGAGATATTAATGTAGTTCAGCTATTTTTCTTTTTCATAAGGAATGTGATTTTAAGTTAATACACAGAAAATTTAAGACAGATGGTACATTTGGCATTTAGATCAATTTGTGTAATTACTTTTTTATTTAAATACTAAATAGTTGTTTCTGAATTTTCAATTTATTACCTGAGTCAAAGGTATATCATTACACTTGCAGAATCTAATCCACTGTACAAAGTTAAGTAACATATTAGTTTGAATTTTACTTTTTTGTTCAACAATAATATTCAAGAGGTATCATTTCAGTAGGTTTCACTGAAAAATTATTAAGATATGCCATATCTACAGATATTTCATAATTCTATATTCTTATTTTTGGATTACGTTTCTGTAATCCATGTGTCTGTACTCCAATTGTGTTAGACTTCCAATTATTCATCTCACATCTTTGCTTTGTTCCAGGATTTCAGCATTAATGTTTTCTTGTTTTCCGTGGTTTTTATTATTTTTTCATCTCACTATCACGGTTGTAATTTTTAACATACAAAAAAGAAAATTCACTATTGCCCAGCTCAGCATTCCTTACATTTTCAAAAAGCCAAGTGACGCTAGTGACATACAACATACATCATGAAATGATTGATATAATGTATACAGTACAGTAATATCAAAATATTGCATAAAAATGTAAAAAAATGTAATGTTATGAAATTAAAATACACTATTATTAAACTGTGACATCAAACATTTTCTATTATTATCATAATATAATAATATAAAACCGTGCCATCACTCTCCAGCTTCCTTTGTAAAGCACTTACCCTTTGTGGAAACCTACACCTGAGCCCCTTTCCTGGTAATGAATGGACTGTTAAATGTCTCTAGAATTTGGGCCAGCTCCCAGAAGCCTCTGGTATATTTGGCTCCTCCCCTCTCTCACTCATTATAATTAGGCCTGAGAGTATGCCACCTGGTCCTCTTGTGACAAAGTAAGTTGGAGGACAAGAGCCCCGTTCCCCAGCTGGAAGCCTCCAGGTCTTCATGCAAAAATGATCTCCAAGTTGTCATTTGTCTCAGTCCTGCAGCCATTATTGCCCAAGCATGTAAGCTCAGGTAAGTGCTTGAATAGCAAGCTGTTGTAGCACAATCTGCTCTGTAGTAGGGGTCCTTGAGATGCCAAGGTACCCCAGCATCTCCTTGGGCAGGATCCACATAGTCTTCAAGCTTTAAATCTTCAAAATCTTGTTGCTTCTTCATAACTTCCCTCTTCCTGAAGCCTGAGAGGTCTGAGGGGCCCTCATCCACAGGGGTCTGGATGGCTGCTAGGATCTTGTCCTGAAACTCAGGTGCCTTCATCTGTAAGAAGCAATAGCAGCTCCTTCTTCTCCTTCACCTCCTGGAAGAGCTGGTTGACACACTCATCTTTCTTCTGATATAGCTCATCCAGTACTTCCATCTGTTCTTTATAGAAATCTAGGGACTCTTCAATGGTGCTGATAGGTTTTGACAGCTGGCTGCATCCATGTTGGAGTTTATCCACTTGCCTCTATTAGCCCACTTTTTCCAGGTAGCTTGTGGATGAAGCAGAATTGCAGGGTCTTCTTGGGCACTTGTGTGTCCTGCTTCCTTTCCCATGGTTTCAACTCCTGGAGAAGAAACCCTACTACTTCAGCGAGCAAAATGGCCAGTAATTCAGCAGCTTGAACAGACAGGGAATGTTGTTGAAGCATGTATTTTTTAGTATTGGCATTGTAAAATCCATAAGCAGTTTTGTTAACATCGGTAAAAAGTACAATGGCTTGATGTATAGGTTGCCCATTGGGACTAGTACAACATTTACATGAAAGTGGGAGTTGTTGGGTAACTTTTAAAACGAGTTTTTTGGGCATATGATTATCAATGTTAAAATAGTAGTGGATGACACTTAAGGCTAATGCCTCTTCGGTTGTTAGGAAATCAAAGATTATTTTTGTAATGGGCCATATAAGATGGTTGGGGAATCGACCATAAGTTTGATGGCATTATTCCACGCCTTTGATGGCCAGGTTGCATAGCATGGTAATGGATGTGCTAATTTTTGGTAATTGGGAAGTGGCAAGATGGACCCATTGTAACACACCATGGGTTTGCATCAGTGCCGCCATTAGGCCATTATTATTTCATATAATTAAGATGATTTCTTCGGTAGTATCTAAAAACACCAAGAGTGTTGACCATAATCAATCAGTGACTTGTTGTGAAACTTGTTGAGCATCAGGTGAAAGTATACCAAAGGAAGTTGGGTCAGAGGGTCTCTGAAGTAATTAAAATAACGGTTGGAGTTTTGGGTGGGTGGAGAGATGCATAAAATCGCATACCCAGTTGATATGTCCACATAATTGTTGTAATTCAGTTAAAGTATATTGGGATTTAATGACACTATGAGGCCCATTTGGGGTAATTGTTTGCGTAAGGAGCTTTGAGTTGAACTTTTTCGGGGGCAATATGAAGGCCCAGCACTGTAAGGCTCTCCTTGAGTTGTGTTAAACAGGTTTGCATGGTTGTAGCATCTTTATGTGTTATTAAAATGTCATCCATGTAATGGACACAAAAGCATTTGGAAACCAAAGGCCTAATAGCATGGGCAACATACATCTGACATATAGTAGGGCTATTTTTCATACCTTTAGGCAGAACTTTACAAAGATATCGACAAGTGCGTAGTTGACAATTAGGTTCCTATAATGAAAAGGCAAAATATTCTTTATCTTTGGGATGTAGGGGGGTGGAAAAAAGCAGTCCTTGATGTCAATAATGGCAATGTACCAATTTTTGGGTATTGCAGAAAGGTGTGGAAGTTCGAGTTGAAGCGTTCCTATCTTTTGTATATGACTATGGAACGTAGATCATGGAGAAATCTCCACTTTCCTTGAGTCTTTTTTTGGATAATAAAAATGGGGAACTGTGGGGACTGATGCTAGGTTCTATGTGTCCCTTTTTTAGTTGCTCCTCCACTACAGCCTGGAGATGAGGGAGCTTTTCAGAGGAAATAGGCTGGGTTTGGTGGTGTCCCATTAGAGTGGAACTGGCTCTGGTCATGCAACAGTGGACATTAGAATTGGGGGTACTGTGGGTGATTAATGGCTCGATCGGTTATGATGTCTTCATAAAAAGCCTTATCATCTATTGTTATCAGAGTACCCATATTAGTGAGGACATCTCTTCCCCAAAGATTGCATGGAAGATGAGGGGCAACAAGAGGTTTAAAAGCCCCGGTGGCCCCATACAATCTTCCCATCTTACAGGCCATTGGATATGGAAGGAATCTGTTTTTCCACCGACATCTTCTTTGCAGGGCCCAGGAATTAGGTTCCATCCCAACCCTTCTACTTCATCTTTTCTTTTCTTTTTTTTCGGGGGGGGGGGGTCCAGTCGTGGGGCCTGAACTCTGGGCCTGGGCACTGTCCCTGAGCTCTTCAGCGCAAGCCTAGTACTCTACCACTTGAGCCACAGTGCCACTTCCGGCTTTGTTTCTTTTGGCTTATGTGGTTCTGAGGAATCAAACCCAGGGCCTCAGACATGCAGGGCAAGCGCTCTTCCACTGAGCCACCTTCCCAGCCCCTACTTCATCTTTTCCAAGGACTGTACAGTCAGCTCCTGTATTAATGATGCCCTTAAATTTTGTTCCATTGATTTAAATTTCATTCTAGCTTTTCCATTTTGGATAGGAAAAGTCAGTCCTTAACACTTGAGGTGGTGGCTGTTGCGTTTGTCCTATTGGGGTCGGGACTGAGGAATGCCCCTTATTTAGTTGAAAGGCTGAGTCATAGAGCAGCATTCAGAGGCCCAATGAAAACCCTTTTTGCATTTTGGACATAGAGAAGGAGGTTGTTTTCTTTTGGGTGAGCCCCAGAATGATGGGTAATCCTTTTTATTTTTTTTAATTTAATTTAATTTTTTTTTGTGAACATACTGTACAGAGGGGTTACAATTACATGGGCAGGGTAATGTGTACATTTCTTATCAAGCATTGCAGCCTCCTCCTTTGTTTACCCTTCACATCCCTTCCCAGACTCCACCCCCATCCCCCTACTCAATCCTCCCCACTCCCCACACCAACGTTGTAAAGCTCCTTTTCGACATGACAACTTGTACTTCTCATTGTTGCAACAGGTCCACCTGTATCCTTAAATGACTTGTTTTTCCCCATCTCCTCCACAAGTTATACTGACATCAAATATAGTGAAAGCAGTGGTTATAATGTGGGGGAGGGACATACAAAGCAACAAAGAGATAATCTTATAAATGTGTTAGAAACAAATGCATGAAAGAAAAAAAAACATTAAAATACATATCTAAGGGTTCATTTTCCTAATATCACATTATCTGACCTTGTCCGCTTGACTCATACATATACTAGATGTTGCAAATAAGGGAAACCATGGGACCTATGTTTCTTTGGGCCTGGCTTACTTCACTTAATATAATTTTTTCCAAGTTTTTCCATTTCCTAACAAATGGGGCAATGTCATTCTTTCCTGCACCAGAATCAACTCCAAATGGATCAAAGACCTCGAAGTCAAAGCAGACACTCTGAAAAGATTACAGGATGGAATAGGAGAAACCCTAGGTCTCCTTGGCTCTGGCCGAAATTTTCTGAATAGAGACCCAGACAAATCAAAGAAAGGTTGGACAAATGGGGTTGCATGAAGTTGCAGAGCTCCTGCATGGCAAAGGGCATAGCTAGCAAGATCAATAGAAAGCCCACGGATTGGGAGAAGATCTTCAGTAGCTATACATCAGACAAGGGTCTCATATCTAAAATATACTTGAAACTCAAAAAATTAAATCCCCCAACAAGAAATCCTCAAAGAAACAACTGCCTAATAAATAAGTGGGCTAAAGACTTAAAAAGAAACTTCTCTGAAGAAGAAAGAAGGATTGGCAATCCTTTTTAAAATGACCAGTTCCGCGACATCCCCAACAAAGTCGATTTCCCATTGTGCCATTAGGGGGCGGGCGAGCACTGTCAGTCATAGAGGCGAACACCTGTGCAAGGGAAGTCATAGGATGAGTTGATGTCCCCAAATCTTTGGTGGCTAGGATGCAATCAGTGATCTCCCCATTTTGTTCAGGGGCAATGGCTTTTTTGCATTCCTGTGTGGCCCCTTCCCATATTAGGGTCTTGGTTAGCGCATCTTGGGCTCTGAGTGGGATACTTTCTGGGCCACTGCTTCTTGAACACAGGCAACGAAGTTAGTGAAAGGATCATTGGGACGTTGTATGAGGGAATTTAGTTGTTTGTCCCCTTCTTTAAAAGGGACTGAGGAGACAGCCCGCAACGCACAGAGGCGTACTTGGTCAAAGTACTGTGGAGGTGCCACTGCTTGTGTGGCAGGAGAAGCAAAAGCTCCCTTCTCTTTTAAGCAATCAGGGTCCCCAATGGCATATCCTGCCCTCTGGCAGAGATATTTCGTGCGCTTTGTTGTTCACATTCATCATAAAAAGCAGCCTTCCATCAAAGGAATACCCTGAAGATAATGCTGTGTTCATTAAGCTCTTCCAATCATGGGGCAGTTCACATCAATGCTAAGGGTTTTGAGCATCTGTTGAGCATTCGGGAGTGTAACACATCTTTCCTGACAGCGGCCCAGTATTTGTCAAGTAATTTTAGGTCATGGGGGTACCATTGGTTAGGTCATGCAGAGGTTCGATGGATGTTTACCGGGAACATGAACTGGGGTTCATTTATAGGCTTGGCTGTGGTTGCCACGTTAGGTGTGGGGCCTTTGAACAACTGTTGTATTACATGGGGAACAATGGGTTTTTGTTCTTGGGCAAAGTTGGATATCTCTGCTCAAGGATAAAAAGTTTTCTGAAGAGAGTTCCCAGGCTGGCCTAAACAGCCAAAAGAAGTGATTGGGCAGGCTTCCTGGGACTGATACTGTGGGGGAGGAGGTTTTACAAGCATAGCTGGCCAGCCCCCTGTGTCACCTTATAGTGGAAGTTGTTGGTTACCTGTGTTCTTGCTGGAATTGTTTGCTGTGTCACAAGAAGATGGGAGTGCTTGAGCAGCTTCGCCATTTTCCTTTACCTTCTGTTTCTTCTTGCAGCGAGGTGGTAAATGCCTGCAGTGTTTCCCCTTCTTCTTTCCCTGATAGACAGGCTGAATAGCTACTATGATGGGGTAAAAGGTTAGGGGCAGCTCAGCACCTTCATGGACTTCCTTTTTATGAGCTGTCTGAATGACCTGTGTCCACCTGTCTGGATCCCAAATGGCCCTGGAGTCAATCCAGGGACACAATTCACTCACTATTTCCCATAGTAAACTAGCTTCCTTTTGTGTTACTTTTATCTGCCTACTCCCGAGCAAGGCAACAAGTGCTCATGATTGAGGCTCTCATGCTGCAGGGGGAAGGTTGCCCATGGAGGCACTAACCTTGCACTATACCCTAGACCGTTCATCTGCCGAAAGCAATCGAGCCCATCATTGGGCACTACTTGTAGGGCTAGATCTCTGGCAGGAGGTAAGCGTGAACGAAGTACACAAGGAACACCCTTTGGGAGAACAGGCTTAAGCAGGTCTCGTTTATTTCTGCACAAGGGGGTGATTTTAAAGCCCAGCTTTCCCAACCTCCTGAGTCCTTCCCAGCCAATTACTTAGCAGTGAGTTGATGTAAGGCACCTGTGATGGGCACTGCTTGGTGATAGGCACTGATTTGTCCCCTGGGGGCATGTACAGAGTATGAACAGCTCATGATTGGCAAGCTAGGCAGACATGCCTGTGCGTCATGTCTCTATGAGCAAGAAGTGTGCTTCAATTGCTACTCTAGCTGACTCAACCAGATCTGACCGGCTCTACCCACATTACATCTTCATGGTTTTCCTTTCAAAACTCTTTTATTTGGATGTGGAATTTATTTTCATGTCGTCATTCAATCTGTTCTGCATTGTAGTGAGTTAAAAGGGCTCTGTAAAATCACTTTACGTAGCAAAAATATTAAGACAATGTATATGAAAAAGTTTGGCCTCCCTCCACTGCTGAAGCCAATATGCTTAGCTAGGGCTTCTAAGAACGCGTTTTCTTACCTTTTCAATTTGCTCAATTCTTTTCTGATCCCAAAACGTTTTCGCTTATGTAATAAGAAAAGTCTTGTCGATCTCATGTTAATAAGGATATTATATTTTGTGAGCTACTAAGAAATGTGAAATCATTGGTTTCCAGTATCAATCAGATTTTTTTCTGTGGTTCAGTGCTGCACGTGCAAAGACATTGTGGAAAGTATTACAAACAGAAAAGTGTAATCCCAATACCTTCTTTCATTGTTGAGGGCACTTTCTTCCTAACTATTTGGACTCAAATTATCGTTTTCAGAGAATTAATGTTTGGTAATTAAAGTCAATTCACAAATTTTGATGTCTTTCTTTTTTTAAGAACTTTGAATTTAAATTCCACTACAACCTTGTTTCACACAGTAAGAGTAGATCTCCTGGGTAAGGAAAATTCTCAAGGGAACCTACAGTATTTATAGCAAGGTTTCTGAGGTTTGTAAGTTTAGTGTGAAAATGAGCCATCTTCACCCACATTTCTCCCTGTCAGCTAAGTCTCCATGGATTACTTTGCATGAAAGCCTATTTTCCCTGGCAATTTTAAATTTTCCTAATAGGCTAAGTTGTTAAAAAGTTTGAACAAATTAAAATTTACCTGTTATAATTTTAAAACTCTTTTGAAATTCCTTTATTAGAACTGTGAATTCAACAATCCTAACTCCACCTTTACCATCAAAAACAGTTAACATGGTGTTTACATGATATAGTGTCCATGAAACTATTATTTTCCAGTGGCTTTGTTATGCATATATACATAACCTTATAAGCTGATTCTGAGCAAAATGAACTCCAAGATATGGAAACAGAGAGTATTATTTGCGGTTGTTGTTTTTAATGTACTATGTGATTTCTATTTTCTTTTGGGTTTTCCCCTATGGTTTATTCCCTGCTGTATCTGATTTTGGAGCCTGTGTATTGTGTATATATTTACCTGAATTAGGGAAGGGAAGAGGAACAACAAAATGGTGAGACAAAGGACAAAGGCAAATCAATGCAATAGCAATACTCACAAGACAATATGTTGGAAATGTATATTACAACTTGGGAGGGGTATTGGGGTGAAGGAAAACTGTGAAGAAAATGAGGAAGGGGAAAACAAGTTTGAAAAGTTATGTATTTACTACCTTAAAATTACTGTAACCCCACGGTACATCACTTTGACAATAAAATTAAATTGAAAAAATAAGCTGCTTGAAATAAAATTTCACTGTATTGGTATAGTAAATATTATTCTTTATGTAGTAACTTTTTAAAAATCAATACTCTTTGGCGTCAAATTTGAAATAATTACCCCTTTTTAATCAGAGGACCATCAACTTGAATGCTATTTGACTAGACAATATTTTCACAATATACTTACCAATATTTAAAAAAAAAGAATAAATATAGTACTTTCTCTTACTAAAAGCGAAAAGTTTAATTCTATGGAAACCTATAACTTTTAAAAGTAAATAAATTGTAAAGAAGACAGAATATAAGTGTTCTTCAACATTCCAATGACTAGTAACTACTTATTTTCAAATTCGGAAAATTCCATATCTGAGAGATTCAAAACAGTACCAGCTTGCATGTTATGTAATTCTGCAATAGATGAATTTTCCAATAGGGTGTTACAGATTGAGAGTCAACAGAAAAATAATCACATTCTGGTAGAGGATAAAACTAATTAGCATCAGTAATAAATAATTCTTCAAGAGTAAGCAATTGTTTATCACAGTAAGCTATTATTTTTATGACCATCAATAGCAATATTTATGATATAGAGTTATCCTAGCCCAACAGTTTCCATCTTTTAGGGTGCACCTCAAGCTTCCCTGAATTCACATCATGAATAGCTTATCTCTATTGTGAAAAAATACAACACTGCTAATGGGATGTCATACATGTTCTGGAAAGAACACCACAATAATCTGGGTTGCATCATTTCCCCCCACTGGTATTCTTAGGAACGGAACACTTGCAAATATCATTTATATTTATACTTTTTTAATTATCATATAAATTCTGGATGCTAAGATCGGAAGATAACGGTTCAAAGCCCACCCAGGGAGAAAGATTCCCTTGATTCTTATCTCCAATAAACTTCTCAGCAAAAGCCAGACGCACTCAGGGTGAAGTGGTAGAGCACGAGCCTTGAGCATAAACAGGCTCAGAGACAGTGTCCAGGCTTAGAGTTCAAGCCCTAGGACAAACCAATAAAACAAAAACAAAAATAAAAACAAACCCCAAACCTAACGTTTTTCTCATTGTATACAGTGGCAAATAATTAAGAAAATTGCTTCCTGTGTTACATACATGTAGAAGAAAGAAGATGTCACACGATTATTCTCTTCAAACCATGTTATACCAAAGCCTCAAAAAATTGCTCTTATTATAATTTATAAATTAATATCATCAAATTTTGGGAACTCTGTCTACAACATACACATTATCATTTTATACCTGAACTATTTTAATTATCTATTAACTAAGTTCTAATTATAACTCTTTTGAAAGAATATTGTAGGCAAGTAGAATGCAAAATCATTTGTGAATTTATCAAAACCTCTACTTAAAAAGAATTTCATAGTATCCTATAGAATATAAAATTACAAACAAAATCAAAATATTTATTTTACATTTAAATTCTAATTTAGCAAGATCTTCAAAATCCTACATTAGAAGAACTTTGCTATTTTTCTAGGCTTAAGTTTTTGTAATCCTTCATCATTTCTTTGGGATACAACAGAATGATGATTATTTACTTTTTCAAATTTTGGATGGGAATCATGAGTCATTTTGTATCTAGGAATGTTCTGTAATGAAGAGAGAATTTAAAACACAAGTGAAGATTAAGTATGAGTTGCATTTCAACAGGAAATTTGACTTCTCAAAACATAATGACAAAATTAGCCCAAAGTTCCAACTATGTATTCCTTTCTTGTTTGTTTTGTTTTATTAAGACAAAATTATACTACCTGGTCCAGGGAAGGTATCACTATGTAATTCCACTCTCTAATCTCCGTCTTAATCTCAGTGCTAGAATTCTAGGCTTGTATCACATTGCCCTGCCATAGTTTCTTGGTTTATTTCATCTAGATACAAACTACCAATTCTGAACTTCTCCAGTGATATTATACACCATAATGACTGTTCAGACTGTTTATGTACTATTTTCAAAGATGTTCTAACATTTGACATAGGATATGAATATTTTCAGATGCACCTGCGGGGTCTCTGATTCATTCCTCCATGGATGCGATCTTTTTAATAATGATTAATTGGGTCGCTTACTATCTCTGGTCCCTACCTATGTAATATTCTCAAACTTATTTGAAGGAAGTTCACTTGAGGAATTTCTAATATTAAAAATTATTACTTGATTCTAGTCTTATTTAGGATATATATTCTGTTGTTTTCTGTCTTTTCTACACATTCTGAGAGTTGTTTCATTTGTGTATTTGTTTGTGCACTTATAAGTGCCTCTGTGTGTATGTGTATGTTTGTATGTATGTATGCAAAAGCCTCAATCTCTTTTTTTTTAATTTAATTTAATTCTTTTCTGAACATACTGCACAGAAGGTATTACAATTACATGGGCAGGATAATGCGTACATTCTTATCAAGCATTGCAGCCTCCTCCTTTGTTTACCCTTCACATCCCTTCCCAGACTCCACTTTACCCCTCACCCAATACTCCCCCCCACACCAACGTTGTAAAGCTCGTTTTCTACATGACAACTTGTACTTCTCATTGTTGCAACAGGTCCACCTGTATACTTAAATGACTTGTTTTTCCCCATCTCCTCCACAAGTTATACTGACATCAAATATAGTGAAAGCAGGGGTTATACTGTGGGGGAGGGACATACAAAGCAACAAAGAAATAATCTTATAAATGCGTTAGAAACAAATGCATGAAATAAAAAAGCATTAAAATACATATCTAAGGGTTCATTTTTCTAACTTCATATTATCTGACCTTTTCCGCTTGACTCATACATATACTAGATATTGCAAATAAGGGAAACCATGGGACCTATGTTTCTTTGTGCCTAAAAGCCTCAATCTCTTATTTAGCAATCTTGCTCATAACTGGAATTCCATCACTTGAGCCATTCTTCCAATCCAGCTTTTGGCTGCTTTATTATATGTACTGTTGCAAACAGTGTTCTGCCCAGGCTGGGTGCAAACTGAACTTCCCAGACTCCTTTACATTTTTAGGTTTTATTTCTCCAGATATTTAAACTACAGATATTTTTGTGAGGGTAATGTCTAAGCTGTAGCCAAGATTTTTAACTCAAGAATCCTTTTTTTTTTTGTTTTGGTGAGGGGTCGTGGGGCCTGAACTCTGGGCCTGGGCACTGTACCTTAGCTCTTCGGCTCAAGGCTAGCACTCTACCACTTGTGTCACAGCACCACTTTCGCCTTTTTTCTCCTTTGCTTATGTGGTGCTGAGGAATCGAACCCAGAGCCTCATTCATGCAAGGCGAGCGCTCTACCACTGAGTCACCTCCGTAGCCCCTAACACAAGTATTGTTAAAAAGATAGATGAACACACACATTACATATCCTGAGTGTACACTGTTAGAAATGTGATCGTAAGCTGGGTTGTGGTGAGATATGAGGATTGGGGTTCAAAGCCAGCCCAGGTAGGAAAGTCCCAGAGAGTCTTTTCTCCAATTAACTAAAAGAAAACTGGAAATGGCACTGTGGATCAAGTGGTAGAGCTTTAGCCTTGAGCTGAATAGCAGAGAGACAGCTCACAGGCCCAGAGTTCAAGTGCCAAGACCACTGCCAACAAAAAAATATACATATATAAGAAAAAGTAAAAGAAATGTGATCTTTTCCACCAGTTCATTGCTAGTATAATCCCTGCTCTCACAAGATGAACATTTTTTCTAGTTAAATCCATGCTCTTATATCTGACTTGCTTTCAAAACAGGATTACTCTTCCATTCTACTTTCTACAAAGTTGCATGATTCACAAGCATGATTTAGAATGAGAGTGGCCTCATGGGAGTCTTGCTTTCTGTATATCACTCCCATAAATCTACATACTGGAATTGCCTTTATTGTTTCAATGTTGTCTTATTTGTAGTCTTCTATATTGAATTGAACCCTTATACTTAAACACAGAAGTTCTCTTTCACCTATTATTGCTATTGTTATCCTTACTGTTAGCTCATGTACACTTGGGAAATTATGAACAGCACGTACACTCACAAAAAGAATGTTCTGAGAACCTTCTTCCCATTTAAAATTCTCCTTAATTTACAGAGAACTTACAAAGTTTGAACTCAATGTTATCATGTATAATGTATTTATAAGCAATATAAATTTCATATTTTCTCTTTACTAAGTTGTCTCTGAAACACGTGTTACCTCAGGTCCAAAGGTGTTCTAGTGTTATTTCTGTGAAGCCAGAAAACATTCATTATACCTCAAGCAGCACCATCGATTGTTACTGGAAGTAACAGTTACTGGTTGTGGAAAATGACCCCAGGAGAGGAATGGAACATAGAGGAATAACAAAGTTCAAGTTACCTTGTGCTTTGCTTTTTACTGTACAAGAAAAGTATCCCAAGCCTTGAAGGTAACTCTGTCTCTGGCTTTTTCGAGTGTGTCCCTTACTCATATAAAATTTTTCTGTAAAATTCTAGTTGAGAGTATTACAAAAGGAAATAATGTACCATTTGAAGGCCAGCATAGAACAAAAGGAAATAACGTTGTTTGAAAAGTGTTCTCCTGCAAAGGAACAAAGACATGGAGGTTTTAAAGTGTCGTATGGATGGATATTTAACCCCTAAGATGATTCTCTTGATGCAGGAGTCAGTTATCAATTCCTTTAGTCTGGTCCTGAGTTCTCCAGAGCAATAAGGATTCCAAAAAAGCAGGATGCAGTGAGTATGATCAGCAAAAGGAGCCTCTTCTCTGACCAGTAATCCTTTAAGGAGGGTCCCAAAGAAATATCTGGGATTTTTATTTACTTGTTTGTTTAGTTTGTGCTGGTTCTAGGGTTGAACCCAGAGGCTGGATCCTGTCCCTGAACAGTTGTCTTTCCTACCCACCTGCCCCCAAAGCTAGTATTCTACTGCTTGAGCTAAAACTCCACTTCTGATTTTTTGGTGTTCAATTTGTGACAGGAGTTTGACTGACTCTCCTGCCTGGTTTGGTTTTTAATTAAGATAGTAAGAAAGCAAAGTGACATCAACTCTATAGACTTCTCTTTTGAAACAAGAAATATTAGATGAAGTTTATTGTAAAGCAAATATTTGACAACTTTTAAATTAAATAACTCAGAAAAAGTGGTGCACTGAATCATTTTGAAATTATTTTTTTCTGCTTGGGAAGATTATTGATCTTTTCATTCCTCTTGGGGAAACTTAAGGTAATATTTGCACTTTCTGTTGGTTGTGGGGCTTGAACTCTGATCCTGGGCGCACACCCTAAGCTCCTCAGCTCAAGTTGAGGGCTCTACTGCTTAAGCTATGGCACCAATACTGGGTTTCTCATGGTTAATTGAAGATAAGGGTCTCATGGACATTCCGGACCAGGCTGGCTTTGAACCACAATCATCTGGTCTCAAACTTCTGAGTAGCTAGGATTACAGGCATGAACCACCAGCACCCAGCTCATATTTGTGCTTATGTGCACTGAATGACACTATGTAGACAAATAATGGAAATTTGAATCAAATGATGGCATTGCAGCTTTTCAGAAAATTTGAAGTAGCAATAAATATGTCCTCCAATCCATGTTGTTTTACTAATGACTCATGAGCTATGGGACACTTACATTAACATCATCTGCC
Organism: Dipodomys spectabilis; assembly: GCF_019054845.1. Classification (NCBI taxonomy): domain Eukaryota; kingdom Metazoa; phylum Chordata; class Mammalia; order Rodentia; family Heteromyidae; genus Dipodomys; species Dipodomys spectabilis. The sequence goes on from NW_024870689.1 coordinate 1,660,829, forward strand.
ATCTTTGTAGGTGTATTTAGTATCAGGAAATGTTCATAGAGAAATATAGAAAGACTGAGATTTTTAGAAAGCAAAGATAAGGTATGAAAGAACAGCACAGAAGGAGATACATTTATTACACAGAAATTAAGAAGTAGCCTAAGAAATTTAGAATGCTAAAGCAATGAGGAATAAGACTAATTGATAACTATTTGTTCAATAACCAAAAACGGTTCTCTAAAACAATTTCTAGTATACCTTAGTTACTGTCATTTATTCATTAGCTCTGGAGTTTTTCCTTCTCTTCTGTCACAACTGTTAATTTGCCTTTGCCATTTTGGTGCCATGAATGACCAAAAATATTTCCAAATCTCACTTAGACTACCCTTCTCATTGTGATTAGCAGTGACCATTCAAAACCTGGAATCTTTAAATTTCCAGAATTAATCTTCACCTGACATCTAAGCACATTCAAGCCATTAATTGCTGTGAACTAATGAACAAAACTTTTTTTTAGCACAATATCCTAATATAAGTAAAGTACATGAATTAGGTACTATTGTCAGGTGTCAGTCTGGCAGGAGCAATTACATATTCCAAGTATGGGTTCCTTATTTTTTATTTACTAACTAAATGATTTTTGGTTTTGTTTTGTTTTTGTTTTTGTTTTTTTGCTAGTCAAGGGGCTTAAACTGAGGACTAGGGAATAATTCCTGAATTTTTTCTTTTGCTAAAGTCTATCACTCTACCACTTGAGGCATAGCACCACTTCCAGTTTTTTTCTGTTCATGGGGTACTGAGGAATTGAACTCAGGGTTTCATACATGCTAGGCAATCACCTTATCATGAAGCCACATTCCCAGATCCCTAAATGACTTTCTTAAGTGGACATTATATTTTCATTCCATAACTATGTACCATAATATTGGCCAGATGGTAGAAAATGATGTAGAAAATGATACAATAAAATACATCCAGTAAGGCTAGATGGACAATATATAACCCTCACAGTCTAGCAAGGGCACAGAGGGCTTACCTCATGGAGATGTATCAACACGCCGAGTGAGACAGCTCCTGACCCACAGCCCACCTCCAGAATGAGTAGGCCATCTTGGGTTCCAGCCAACTTGGGACGTTGGGCCACCTCCTACATCACCCATTCAACCAGTTCCTGAGAGATAGACAGACAGAGAGAGAGAGAGAGAGAGAGAGACAGACAGACAGACAGACAGACAGACAGACAGACAGACAGAGAAAACCAGAATTACAGTTAAATCTGGTTCCAGTGGCTTAGAACTCTAATACAGACAAACAGGAGGCTGAGATATGAGGATCATGGTTCATAGACAGACCTGGCAGGAACGTGTGAGAATCTTATCTCCAAAGAACCACCAGAAAACTGGAAGGGGCACTGTGGGCTCAAGTGATAGAGTGCTAGCCATGAGTTGAGGAGCTCTGGAACAGTGCCAATCCTAGGGCTCAAGACCCATGACTGAAAAGAAGTGGACTTCCCACCACAATAAGTGGAATGAATAGTACCCATTGTCCTAGGGAGCATGGTAGAAAAGTCAGGCCATGCTTCCTGTGAACTTGAGGTCATAAGTAGGTCACCTGGCTTCTATGTGCCTCAGTTTCCCCAGCTGCAAAACTGAACAAAGTGAAGGATCCCCTTCCTCATGGGGATAGGGTAATAATGAAAGAGAGCCATATTTCGGTTCATAATCCTACACTTGTTCAACGATTAATAACAGACCCCACCTGAGCCCTTTCTGGTATCTTTCTGTCATATGCTCACAGAATTGCCAAAAACCTTATCTGAAGGCAGCTCCCTCTCTGCTTAGCCATTATCTAGATATGTCTCTGTATTAATCCCTTGTTTCCTAACAACTGTCCTGTGAGGAGAATGAGGTCCAGTGGTTTAGGCCCTACCAAGAACTTCACGTGTGGTCAAGAATCCACTGCTGTGGGCTGAGTTTGGGATAATCCTTCTAAACCAACGACTGAGCATGGTGCCACATGTCTACCATCCCAACTACAGAGGACCAGGCTTGGTGGAGCATATCTTTCACAGGAGGACCACGATCCAGCCCAGCCTGAGAATATATTTAGTTTCTATCTCAGAAATGCTCAAGACAGAAAGGTGGCTCATCAGAGCCGAAGAGAGGAAACAACTATGGGGGGTCATGGTGCCCCCAGAGGAGTGTTTGACCCGGATTGAATTGGTGTTAGGTCGGCTACTCACCTGTGCTCCTGAGAGAAGCTGTTGGCAGCTGCTCCAAGTGGGGCAGCAGCGATGGCAGCAGCATTGCGGACACATGGGCCCAGAGCAGAAGACTAGGGGCAGGGACCAGGTCGGGGATTTAGGTCGGCTGGCAGCACGCCATTGCCTGAGTTTTGAAACCTGGCCCCGCATGAAGGGAGGGAAGGGGACGGGTTGGGGTAGGAGCATCAATTTCCTACTATACTCCAAAGTCACCTCAAGTCTCTTCTGCACCACTCAGCCACCTCTACCTTCCTCAACTACTCTTAGTGGTATAAACTAAGAGGGAATCCCAGTGCTACCTGGCAGCATGGAATGTGGGCATGTCCAGCATTCTTGTATCCTATTGGTCAGAAAGATACAAGAAAGAATGGGGGTGTGGCCAGAACCTTGTGAAGCAATCAGAATGGGTGAGTGTCAACAGGCCATCCTGGGGCAATTTGAGCTGACAGGATGTTCCCAAGACCTGAGAACGAACCCCAGGGGTTAACAAAATCAAAACAGATTCACATGCAGATGACAGTATGCTAATAAATATATATCTTTATAGAGTGCCAGAGATGTCTATACATTATTCAGTTATATAGACTATATTCCTACCAATTCCTGAGTATTCATTATATGTCCATTTACTTAATGTTATTGTTTAAATCCTTAAATTATTAATGAAAGCACTCAGTTTCTGAAATTATTGTGTTCCTGTAATAATATTCTTTTAATGCTTCATAAATATTAAATAAAATCAACCAGCCTTCTGAAATGATGCTGTTTAATTTTATAGGATCATCATGCATGATGAACTCAATCAACTGTGACATTGACAAAATTCCAGTGTTATTCCTTTGGATGGGTACCAGTTTCTTAGTATCTCTTGCCATTGGTTGGTGTCAGGATGGGGATTTGAAATGAGGGCCTATTTTGTCACATGGGACTATGGCTTCCCTGATAGTCTGTCAACTTTCAGCAATGCAAGTTGAAGTAGCCTTTGCAACAGTGTCATTCAGACCCAGAAGGGTCACTGTGCAAAGGAAGAAAACATAAAAGGCCACATTTCCTGGGGTTCTAGGATCACAGGAACACCTGCGTATCCAGTGGCTTCACCCCATCCTAGGGTCATCGAAGCTGAGGCAGACTTGCCATGACCTGAGTTCAAACACCATGCTGAGAAAAAAAATTAGCTCCCTGGCTTGCAATTCACACAGTTTATTCTTACAGGCTTTGGATTTGAACTCAGGATCTGGGTAAATCTGCAGCAATGTGGATAAAGGGGAAGATCACCTTACATGAAGATAAAAAAGTCAGGCCTGTTCACTGGTCCTGAATTCAAGACCCAGCCCTGGAAAAGATACTATTTATATATATTGTAAACATAGGATTTATACTTACCTATAGATGTTCATTCCATACATGTTTGGTTTGGTTGTTCCTTGTATCTTTTGTTTTATTCATTTATTTACCATTGATTTTACTATGATGAAACCCATTCTGTTTATTACATTGATGACAACCTATCACAGAACATCTAGATTTTTAGAAATGTTCTCCATTATGCCTTTCCCCCAGGATTCTCAGAGAAAAGGAAAAAAAAGTTTCACACTTTCCTTCTTACTCCACGATTCACTTTTTGGTTGTGCTGGGATCTGACCTAAGGGCAGAGCAAAACCAATTGGCCAATCAGTCAAGGTGATCATACGAACATGTGAGCAACTAAGGAGTGTGGCCAAACCCAGAATCTGACATTGATCCCCAGGGTGATCCACTATAATCATAAATTCATAATTTAAACATAGGATCTATATTGACATACATGTGTGGAGAGCATCTTGTGTTTAGTGCAATTATTCTCCTTATTTTGTCTCTAACTCATGGAGGTATTGTGTATTTTAATAAGTATGGTGACAGGTATAACTGTGCTAACATGAATGACAACTTGTTCCCATGGTTACAGGGTATCTATGCACTCTCCATCGTATTTGAGACCCAGGACCTTCACAGGAGAGGATAAAAGGCACAACGACTGGCTTCTGACATCAGGATGAATCTTTTGTCAGTGCCGGGATTTGAGCTCAGGTCTGGGCAACTCTGTTGCACTGTGGGGGAAGGGGAAACTCACCATCTTTGAAGACTAGAATGTCAGGCCTGGAGCAGGGCCTGATTAGAAGCCCCAGCACTGGAAACAATAGCAAGACCACCTTTTTTAAACATAGGGTTTCTCTTTACCTACAGATGTGGTATGCATCTTGCATTCAGTGTAGTTATTCTTTCTATTTTGTGCCTTATTCATGGGTGTATTGTGTATTTTATGTATTGGGTGACAGATATAACTGTGCTGACATGGATGACAACCTATTCCCATGGCTAAAAGTTGCCTATATAGCATTCTCCATCCTCAATGAGACTCAGGACATTCACAAGACAGGAAAACATGTGCCACCATAGGCTTCTCACATCAGAATGAATCTTTTGGTAGTGCAGGAATTTGAACTCAAAGCCTAGCAGGCCCAATTGCTCCACACCAGGCTGTGAGCCACTAAGGAACTAGACCATTCCTAGGACCTGAGATGGAGCCCTGGTGGGGGCCAATATAGTCATAAATTCATATTTAAATAGAGGATCTATATTTCCAAACATGAGTGGGCGGCATCTTGCCTTTGGTGTAGTCATTCTCTTTGTTTTGTTTCTTGTTCATTGATGTATTGTGTATTTCCTTGAGTGTAGGATGACAGATATAACTGTGGTGAACTGGATGACAACCTATTCCCAGGAGTATAGAGTTGTGTATACATTCTCCTTCCTAGCTGAGACCCAGAACTTGTACAGTACAGGAAAACAGGTGCAATGACTGGCTTCTCACATCAGGGTGAATTTTTGGCAATGCTGGGATTCGAACTTTGGGCCTAGGAGGCCCAAATGCCCAATGGATCCACGTGATTCCACCAGACTGTGAGTCAGTTAGGAGCAGGGCCCTTCCCAGGAACTGAGATGGAGCCCCAGGGAGGCCAAAATAGTCCTCAGTGATCATTGAAATCTGGGATGTATATTCACATCTGTGTGTGGACTGCATCGTGCATTGAGTGTAGTTATACTCTTTATTTTGTATGCTATTCATGGATGTATTGTGTATTTTCTTGAGTATATGATAACAGGTATAACTGGGCTGACATGGATAAGTTATTCCCATGGCTGCAGGGTGGCCCATGCATTCTCCATCCTAGCTGAGATAAAGGATTTGCACAGGAAAGAAAACAGGTGCAACAATTGACTTCTGACATGAAGATGAATCTTCTGGCGGGGGGGGGGGGGGGAATCTGAACTCGAGACCTAGCAGGAACAAGTGGCGATTGGGTCCTCATGAGCAAACCAGCCTTTGAGCCACGAAGGAGCTAGACTGTTCCAAGGACCTGAAATTGAGCCCCCACCCCCGAGGGGAGAGTGGGGAGCACAAAAGTCATCCATTCATATAAGGTGAAGGTAGTATGCAAATAAGTACACATTTGTATAGAATAGCAGAGGTGGTAACCTGTTGTGGAATCCAATCTGTGTGACTACCGATTCTTGGATATTTCCTGATGCCTCCATTTCATGACTGTGATGATTATTGTCATGCTTCATCAACTGTTCCTTACAAATAATCAATACCCCATGAGTCTTGCCTATCATTTCCAACTTGCATCATGCATGAACTACTCATTCAAGGATGAGATCGATCACATTCCATGACTCATCCCATGTCCACAAACGAGTATCTCAGGATCTCCCGCAATTCCCTCCTCGTAGGGGGGCTGAATTCAAGCCTCAGGCCTGGAAAAGATACTCCTTACATACTTTTTTTTTTTTTTTGGTCCACTCGTGGGCCTGAACTCTGGGCCTGGGTGCTGTCCCTCAGCTCTTCACCTCAAGGCTAGCGCTCTACCACTTGAGCCAAAGCGCCACTGCAGGCTTTATTTTTTGATTATGTGGTGCTGAGGAATCGAGCCCAGGGCCTCATTCATGCAAGGCAAGCACTCTACCACTGAGCTACCTTCCCAGCCCTCCTTATATATATTTTAAAGATAGCATTTATACTTCCATACAGATGTTCAGTCCATATTGTGTTTGTTGTGGTTATTTATTTTATTTCTTGATTCATTCATTCACTCACAAATTATTTTATTGACTCTGATGACACCTATACCATTTATTACATTGTTTACATCCTGTCACATAACATCCAGATGTTAGATGTGTTCTCCATCATGCCTGGCAGTGCCAGGATCTAAACTGAGTGCCTAGCAGGCCCAATTCATGATTGGGTGAGTTTGAGCATAGCAGCCTCTAGCCAATGAAGATGGCAGGTGGTTCCCAGGCTCTGAGATAGACCCCCAGGTTTGGCCAAAACAGCAATACATGGATAGGCAGACATAGGTATACAAATAAATATATATTGGTAAAGAGTTCCATAGCCATCTATCTATGACAGAAGGACACCTATTATGTTCCTACCAATTCTTAAGTATTTATTATACCACCATTGAAGGAATATTATTCTTTTCACACTTAATAAACTATTAATTAAGATCAATCAGCACTCTAGGATTATTGCATCCAATTTTAGAGCAGACCGATGCATAAACTACTCTTTCAATCGGTAATCCTATGCATAGGAATGAGTCTCTTATGATCTCCTGCTATTGGTGTCAGGACTGGGATTTGATCCCAGGGCCTATATTGACAGGTTGGCCTATGGCTTCACTGATAGCCAACCAGCCACCAGCAATGGCAGGTCAGGTCCACTTTGCAGTTTTGTCATTTAGACCCAAGATAGTCACTGTGCAAAGAAAAAAAAATCATAAAAACCCCAGCTCTCTGCAGCTCACCACATTTTGTGCTTTCCAATTTGTTTTTCTTCCTGAAAGCCCTCTGTGCCAAGGATCTCATGATCGGCTATGGGTCCAATGAATTCACCCCAACCAAGTGAGATCCAAGCTGAAGCAGAGTTTCCATGACATGAGTTCAAGCCCCATGGTTGTCCAAATAATAGAAAAAAGAACATATAAAAATTAATTATTTAACTAAATTTTAAAAAAAATGAAGCTCACTGGTTTGGAATTTTTGCCAGTTTTCTTTCCTAGCATGGGATTTGAAATCAGGGTCTTGGTAAATCTGTAGCAATGTGAGTGAAGAGTTGCCATTACTTGAGTTCAAACCCCGTGCCAAGCAAAAATGGAAAACTAAGTCACTGACCTCGGCAGGGGGAGGTAGTTGTGGAGATGGGAGGGAAGGGATGGTAGGGGAAAAATACAGGAGGAATAAAAATGCTCAATAGGAAATGTACTCATTACCTTGCTCCTGGAACTGTAATCAATCTGTAGAACATTTTTACAATAAAAAACGTACAAAAAAAGAAACAATGTAGTTCTCAAAGAAACACTTTTCAGGTAAGGGAAGGATGATTATATAACTATACAAAACTCTACACTGCTTTTTTTAATGTTCAGTATGGAACTGAATAAACATAACTGCTTCTATTAAGAAAATTAAGTCACTGTAGTGGAACTGGGGCCAGTATTTCTGCCACTGCTAGTTTTTGTGCTCACTGTCAAGGTAACTCTTTTGCTCCATGGGTGAATGCGAAGCTCACTGTCCTTCAGAAAAAGAAATTCAGGATAGAGTTCTAGAGTTCCTAGGGCCTGAATGAAGGCCCTGAAATGGAAGAAATATTTCTATACATGTGTAATACATAATATATACTTATATATGCATGTTAATTTCATACTATGATTTTTATTATTGATTTTGTATTTTATTTTTCTTTGATTCATTTATTGATTATTGTATTTAGTATTATTATACACATAATATTATATTTTGCACATCTATTATAAAATTATACACAATAATTTAGGGCATTGACTCATTTTAATTAACATTTTATTAAGTGTTGAAACATGATACATAATTAAATGGAAGCATTTGTCACAGTCTTCACATGTTTACAGTCTCTCCCAAGTATGAGCTTTGAGTTCAAGCCCGAAGATTGGCAAAAAAAATTGAGCCTGGCGAGACATATTATACTGGAACTCACAGAAATGCTGAGGTTATAGATAAGACGTAGGGTGGAGGGCAGGTGCTGGTGGCTCACCCCCTGTATTCTACTCAGGAGTATGCGAGCTAAGGATCCCAATTGCCAGCAGGAAGGTCAATATAAGACATTTTTCTCCAATTAAATACCCACAAAGCCAGAAGTAGAGCTGTGGTTCAAGTAGTACAGTGCTAGCCTGGAGCACAAAACCTCAGGGATAGGATAGCATCCAGGGCCTGAATTCAAAGCCCAGGACTGGCACACACACACACACACACACACACACACACACACACACACACACACACACACACACACACACACACAAATATAGAGCATTTGCCAGTCGGCCTGCACAAGTCCCATCTCTAGCAACTCAATATTAAAAAAAAAAAAGATGGAGAAGGGAAGGAAAGACTTGCTCCAGGAAGTGATATACCCAGTGCCAAAATTCCAGAGTAGTTCTAATATGTGGGTACAAGACAGAGAGCCTCAGGCACAAGGTATAGCATGGGCAAAGGTCCTGAGGTGTGCTGTAGAGCAGGTGGTGTGAGTGGAATGAAGGTTCTATGGCTTCAGAAAGGTCTGGCAGGAAATTCAAGGCTGGGTCAAAGTTGACTTGTGTCACAGGGCAGAGGATGAGGTCCCAGAATGGCGCCCAGGGGGAAGATTAGCTTGGCTTTTTGCCAGGGACCCAAAGCCATTTCCTGTGGCTGGAAACCTGTTTACACAGCTCCTAACCCTTAGGCCTCCTTTGCATGGAGGAGTCAGGGCAAACACAGGGAAGAACTCTTTCTTTAGAAAAGCTTCTAGCCCAATGCCACCAGTGGCTCAACCCCTGTAAATCCTAGCTATTCAGGAGACTGAGATAGAGATCGAGGGTCAAGCCAGCTCAGGAGAAGAAACTTAATGATTCTTCTCTTGCTGATTTACTACCAAAATCCAGAAATGGAGCTGTGGCTCAAGTGTTAAAGTGGTAAGTTTGAAGGAAAAAAGTATAGAGACCAGAGCCCAGACCGTGAGTTCAAGCCACAATACTAGCACAGGAAAATTAAAGAAAAGATTTCAGGAGCTCATAGTCCACTGTGGTGTAAGGCCAGATCATCCAGGCACAGGTGGATCATGCCTGTCCTCCTAGCTCCTCAGGAGGCTGAGATGTGAGGATTACATTTAAAAGCCAGCCCAGGCAGGAAATTCTGGGAGACTCTCATCTCCAAGGCACCTACAGAAAACCAGAAGTTGCTCTGTGGCTCTAGTGGTAACGTGAGGAGCTGGGGGACAGCGCCCAGGCCATGAGTACAAGCCCCATGACCAACACCAGTCCTGCTTGGACCTTACTCTGTAGCTCTAGGCAGAGTTCTTTTCAGTGGACCCCTTGGTCTCCTAATCTCAAGGGGTTCTACAAGTCTTGGTAGCAGCCTTTTTGTAGGCCATTGCCTACAGAGCAGGGCAGAGTACCAGAGAAGTATCGAGCCTTGGGGCATGAAGATCATCAGAATGGCATGTCATGGGTGCAATGTGTATTGGAGTAGTCAATCACTGTCTCAGACTATGGTTCTGGGCCAGGAGGGGCAGGAGCATAAGATGTTACACCAGATAATGCCCAGTCACATGAGTATTACAAGAGTGCATATTTGTCAGTCAGACCTTGGGTAGGTGTTGAGTTGGGCTCATGAAAGTTTTGTAGGCTCAGGAATCCACAGCCAACTGATGCTGCTTGTAGCACTAGCTATCATAGGAGTCTGAGGGCTCGGTGCCCTGCTTTCCTCACCAGTCCTTGGGGAAGGGGGACAGATGGAAGTCTGCAATCATGGGTGACTACCATGGAGCAACCCTAGTGTCCTTCCCTTGATCCTGTAGCCCCATGTTGAGATCGAGGTGCAGATTCCATGGAACTTACTGCCATGGACCAAACCCCTCAGCCCAAGAAGTTCTTAGGGAGAAACCACTTGATCTGGCTTGACAGTTTACTGTGGCTATGAATCGGGACTGCCCCCCAGTTCTAGCTCAGGTCATCCAGGTCAAAACTAATGCCCCAGAACAATGAGGTACTGGCTATACCAGGCTCTCATCCCCCAGTTCCCTGGCCCTGGAATCTAAAGTATATGCCTCTGTATTCTGGGCATCCAGAATTGTCTAGAAGGACCTGAGAGGCCCAGCTGGGGCCAGAAGATAGATTTGCCTACGATAAGGTACGTTGTCATTTGCTAGACATCGAACAATACCTCCAAGCCACCTTGCCTCACCTCTCATGTAGCCGAAGACTATCATTGTTTGGGGAGCCTTCAGTCAGCTATCAAGGTCAAGTTGGCCATAGCCACTGGCAACCATCCTTCCCCCACACCACTACCAGCCTGCTGGGAGTAGGACATGCAGCCAGGGGCCCAGCTGATTAAAAGACAGGACACAGCATGACTGAAATTGATCTCACAGAGGCAGGAAAGAACAAATGTCAGCCGGCTCTGAGGACCCAGAATCCCCTGGATGAGAACAAAGATATGGACAGCCAGACATGGTTCCCAAGAGAAAGCTGGAATATGCAGGTCTCTGGCAATTTAGGGCTCATTGTAGACCATGATAGGGGACTAAACACAAGGTTGCTATTGAGGAAGGCCACCATCCAAGGTCAGGAAGAGGCAGACAAGCACCCAGGAAGTGGGCAGAGAATGATGAGGGAAAAATGCACACACACACACACACACACACACACACACACACACACACACACACACAAACGGGTAGCCCAAGGCCTCATCAGTCCCTGAGCAACTGAACATCCCAACCTCCGATACTACCATCCACAGACCGAATGTTGACAAAACTCAGAGCCTTTCACAAGTCTGGAATGGCTCATAAAACAGTATGGCATTTCCTACTGTACACACCACTATGAAGAAAACTCAGCCACATTATTTTGGTTGTCGGTAATGGGGTTTGAACTATGGGCCTGCGTGCCATCCCTCAGCTCTTCAGCTGAAGGTGTGCGCTCTACCACTGGAGCCACAGGACCACTTCCAGTTTTCTAGTGCTTCACTTGAGTTAAAGTCTCACAAACTTTCCTAACCAAGCTGGCTTTGAACTGTGATCCTCAGATCTCCGCCTCCTGAGTAGCTAGGATGACAGTTGTGAGGCAATGTCAGTGCCCGGTTTCAGCCACCTTCTTAAAACCAGGGGAAACCCAACTTGTCAGGCCATAAAGCAAATGCAACCCTTCACTTTCAGACTTTGACACCAGTATCTAAAGTCATTCTTCCTTGGTTTGAGAGAATATAATCAATACTACCCTCCAATCCTGCTCCCATTTGCCCACTCCCTGCCTACGATAGGCCACAACCTCTGGAGTTCTTGGTAAGACAACGCCCAGCCTGCTGTAACTTCACACTCGGGCAAATTTGGAGAGTTCTTAGAAATGGCTGTACACTGAGGCCAGAACATGGTGTCCCAACCACAGCAACCTCACTCTTTCACCATCTCTGGCAAGCAAGGGGTCTCTTTCTTTCTTGTTTTTTTTTTTGGATGAGGGGCTTGAACTCAGGGCTTGGGTACTGTCCCTGATGATGAATTTTGCTCAAGGCCAGTGCTCTTCCACTTGAGCCATGGCACCACTTCCGGTTGGAGATTGGAGATGAGACTCTCATCGGACTTTCCTTCTTGTGCTGGGAAACAAAATCCTCTGGATCTCAGACTCCTGAGTATCCAGGATGACAGGCGTGAGCCATCAGCGCATGGGCTATGGTCTCATTCTTTACAATTTCCAACTAGTCCTCCTCTAGACACTATCACCTATATGATCCTCTACCTCCCTCAGGGACAGCAAAGGGAGGCTCAGAATCTGGGGTGGGCCATGGGCATTAACGTCCCCCTTCACATCACTACCTCTTTCTAAGCTCCCATCTGCTTCCTCTGGATGGCCTGGTTTTCTGGAGCATATCAGACCCACTAGGACTTCTTCGGCCTTCCCTGTATCATCCCGCCACACCAACCGATACCTGAGAATGTCTGGGGCCAGCTGCTCCATGTCCCAGTGGAAGACATTGGGAGGGTTGCTGATAACGGGGTCCAGGTGTGCCCAGGGCAGAAAGAGTGTCCAGATCCCCTCTGTCAAAGAAGGAGACACAAAGCAAGGATGGATCTACTAAGTGCTATAGGGCACACCATCCACCTGTCAACCAGGTCCCTTGGAGTGAAGTTTTACGTTGACAGTGCTGGGGCTTGAACTCAGGGTACAGGCGCTGTCCCAGAGCTTATTTTGCTTGATGTGAGTACTCTTCCACCTGAGCCACAGTACTACTTCTAGCTTTTTCTGTGTATGTGGGACCTAGGAATCGAACCCAGGGTTTCCTGTGTGCTAGGTAAGCCCACTACTGCTAAGACAAAATTCCAACATTGGATAGCTGTTCTTATGTGACCCCTTGGGCCTGTCTCCGGATAGTCTTGCACATCTTTACCGAGTATCTAACCAGCAGCCTTGGCTGGAAAAGAACACGCTCTGCTATGTTTTCCTTTATCTGTGGCATCTTTTCTCTCTTTGCTTCCTATCACATCCTCCTTGTTAACCAAGACCCTCTTTCAAGTGCTGCCTCTAAGAAGCCTGCTCCAATCACCCTGGCATAGGGGGATCTTCTCTCTGCAGGCTGTTGGCCTTGTCATGCACTGCCTTCCAGCTGGGTTGAGAGTGCACAAAGGAGAAGGCCTGGCTTTCACCACCCAGTTTCTGAAGGCTCTGATACACTACCTAGGAACCAGTGTGGTATCACTCTCTGTGAGAGGGCACTTGAGGCCCAGGCAGTCTGGGGGCAACAAATGGGGCCATATCTTGTGTGGGTTTGAACTGAGGATCTGGGAGCTGTCTCTCTGAGTTTTCATGCTCAAGACTGCTATTCTACCACTTGAGCCACAGCTCCACATCTGGATTTTTGGTGGTTCCATGCAGAGAAGACTCTTTTCTGCTTTCCAGCTTATGACTGGCTTCGATCTTTGATCCTCAGATCTCTGCCTACCGAGGAGCCAGGATGTCAAGTGTGAGCCTGAGCCCAACATGGCCCAGAACCTTTCCTTTGAGCTTCTGTTTATCTTGTGCCAGCTAGCAAGCCCTAGTTAAAATAGTCATTTATAGGGGATCAATTTCCTCTCCTAAGTCATTTAACCACAAGAGATAAAATATCTTTGGAAAAGGCTAGTGAGAGTTGGCCTAGGTGAGTGTGTGTGTGTGTGTGTGTGTGTGTGTGTGTGTGACTATGAAATTCAGGGATACCTACCTCCATCTCTCTGGAGCTTCTTTCCCCCAGTGGTGAGTACATCCAGGATCCTCACCCCAAGAAAGGCGGGTAGGGCAGGGTACTTAAGGTCACATCAAGTGGGATGATCTGAATTCTATCTTGCAACCGAAGCCAGGAGAGATAATAGAGAGAAGGAGAGGAACATCAAGGGAAACCCCTTACCTATGGCTACAAGTACCGGAGTGAAGAAGGTACCCATCCATTTTGGTAGTAAGAGAACAAGTGCCCACTATTCATTTATTTTATTTTTTGTGAGTCCCAGGTCTTGGATTCAGGGACTCGGTGTCATCCCTGAGCTTCTTTTACTTAAGGCTGTGGCTCTAACATTTGAGCCACAGCACCACAACTGGCTTTTTTCAGGGGGGGAAGGAGGTAATTTATGGGAGATAAGAATCTCACAGACTCTCTTGCCTAGGCTGGCTCTGAGTCATGACCATCAGAACTCAGCTTCCCGAATAGTCAGGATGACAGGCGAGAGCCACTTGCACCTTACCGCCACGATCCCCTAGGGCCAGTGCTGGGCTACCTGAAATGCATCCTCTTTTTTGTGAGTGGGAAGCAGACCCAGGTGGGTTTGATACTTCAGTCGCCTACCTACCTTTGAGCATTGTTCTGGCTCAGTCTGATGCCAGCTTCCTCCTTATCCACAGCAATGACTTCGTGCTGTCACAGAACAAATGTCCCCCAGGAGGTGTCTGATATGATGTCTTTCATCTACACACTGCCCCCACTCCCCGAAATGACACACTGCAGCAACATGAAGTAGACATAGAGTGAATTCAGTTTCTCATAATCAGGTTCTGGCCAGATAGGTGGCAGTGAGGATCAGAGGCTCAGGATAGTGCTGTGCAGTTGGACAATGCAATGCCTCCTCATCCATTTTACTTTAACTGTCTTAGCAGAGGGTAGTGGGGAAGGACTCACCAGACAGACTGACAATGAGTAATCATCACGGCCTACACCAGGCACAGAGGGGCTTACCAAAGGGAGCTAGTTCCGCAGTCCATGCGAGAATGATCCTGACACACAGACTACCTCCAGAATGAGAGGGTCACCTTGGGTCCAAGCCACATGGGGACACTGAGCCAACTCCTCCAGCACACATTCAACAAGTTACTGAGAGAGAGACAGAGATAGAGACAGAGAGAGAATTACGTTTAAGCCGGCTGCCGGTGGCACAGGGCTACAATGGTAACTACACAGGAGGCTGAGATATGAGGACCATGGTTCATAGCCAGCCCACGCAAAAAAGTCTGTGAGATGCTTATCTCCAAAGAACCACCAGAAAACCAGAAGTGGTGTTGTGGCTCAAGTGGTAGAGCCCTAAACTTGATATGAGCAGCTTGTGGGCAGTGCCCAGGCCCAGAGTTCAAGCCTCATGACTGACAATAAGTGGACTTCCTACCACAAGAAATGGACTGAGTAGCACCCATTGTCCTAGGGAATATGGCAGACAAGTCAGGCTGAGCTTCCTGTCACCTGGGGGTCATGAGTAGGTCACCCAGCTTTTCCGTGCCTTGTTTTCCAATGCTGCAAAGCTGAGCAGTGAATGATTCCCCTTCCTCATGGGATAGTGTAAGGATGAAAGAGAGCCATATTTTGTTTCATAATCCCATACCTGTGTCATGATAAATAACAGGCCCCTTCTGAGTCCTTTCCAGGTATCTTCTTGTTATATGCTCACAGAATTGCCAAGAAACTTATCTGATGACCGTTCCCTCTATGCCTGGCCCTACCCCAGAGTTGCCCTTGTATTGATCCCTTGTTTCCTCACAACTGTCCTGTGAGGAGACTGAGGACCAATGGTTCCAGGCCGAACCCAGAGCTTCAAATGTGGTCAAGAATCAGCTGCTGTGGACTGAGTTTGGGACAACCATCTAAACCGATTACTGAACATGGTGCTACATATCTACCATCCCAACTACAGAGGACCAGGCATGGTGGCGCATGCCTGTCACAGGAGGACCATGATCCAGCCAAGCCTGAGCATATATGGAGTCTCTATCTCAGAAATGCCCAAAGCAGAAAGTTTGGCTCCCATGGAAAAAGACCTGACTGGAAAGCCTAAGCTCTGGAGTTCAAACCCTAATATACCAAAAGAATCTGAGGCCCGGGGCCAGAGATTTATGCTTATAACCCTACCTACTCAGGAGGCTGAGATCTGAAGATCACAGGTCAAGATTTAAAGTAGGTTTGGCCTTGCCCATCAGATGTCATGATGAGATGACCCAGAGTCTGATCCATGCCAATAAGGTCCATACTAACAGGGCTCGCATCCTTACTAAGTGATGATCACACTCTCTGTACCCTTGGGGAGCCAAACCCTACAGGCCCCACCCCTTGGTCCTCCCGTGCTCCCTCTGCCACCAACCAGGCCCAAGGTAGTACACAGTTCCTGGTCACAAAATCCCTTACTCTTATAATTTAAAGGTGCTGAGACCCTTTCTAATGTCTCACCCTTCCAGGCCCCCAGATCTCAGCAACAAAGCCCATGCACCCCCCAAAGACAGCGGTTAGATGTTACCAAAGGGTCCAGCACTCCTTGTTACAACCAACTTCTACACACACACACACACACACACACACACACACACACACACACACACACACACACACACACACACAGCCATCACGGGTGGCTCGTGTCTGTCATCCTAGTTACTCAGGAGGCTGAAGACTGAGGATCACTGTTCAAACCAGTCACACAGGAAAGTTTGTGAGGCTCCTATCTACAATGAACCACCAAATAGCCACAGGTGGAGCTGTGGCTCAACTGTCAGAGCTCTAGCTTTGAGCAAGATATCTCAGGGACAGCACCTAGGCCTTGAGTTCAAAGCCCAGTTCTTCTACCTCCAAACACACACAGGTACAGACACAGTCAGACATACAGACAGACAGACAGAAACACAAACACACAGGATAGCCCAAGGATTCAGCAGTCCCTGAGAACAGAAACATGAACTCCCTCAATTAGGATCAGATCCCACCCCCTAGAAGGTGGCAGTACTGACATCAGACCCACTGTAGACAAAACATTGTGCCTCACACATATCTGAAATGTCTCATACACCAGCATGGCATTCCAATTATACACACTCCTATGTGGAAAACTTAGTCATCTCTTTTTTTGTTGTTGGTCAAGGAGTTTGAACTCTGGGCAAAGGTGCTGTCCCTCAGCAATTCAGCTGAAGCTGAGCATTCTCCCACTTGAGCCAAAGCAACACTTCCTGTTCTCTAGTGGTCTATCATAAAGTCTCACAGACTATTCTGCCCAAGGTGACTTGTAACCACGGTCCTCAAATCTCAGCCTTCTGAGTATCTAGGATGAGAGTTGTGAGCAACCGGTGGCTTCCGGCTTCAACCACCTTCATATAAACAGAGGAAACCCATCTTGTCAGGCCACAAAATTTTTGCAACCCTTCACTTCAGATTTTGATACCCAGCATCCAAATCTATCCTTCAATGGAGGAAATAAAGACACAACAATCTCACACCTGCACCCCTTCGCCCACTCCCTGCCTGTCACAGGACAGGTCTTCTTGAAGCTGTGGCTTCAAACTGGGGCAAACATGGGGAGTTCTTACAAATGTCTGTACAGTGAGGGCAGCACTTGGTCTCCGAAACACAGCACCCTCCCCACACCCCCACACTTCCACCATCATTTGAAGGCAAAGATATGTTACTCCCTTTCTTTATGTTGTGAGGCTTGAACTCTGGGCCTGTGTGCTGTCCCTGAGGCCTTCACCTGAAGGCAAGCACTCAATTGCTTAAGCCACAACACTGCTTCTGATTTTCTGGCAATTCCTTTTATGTAAGAGTCTCATGGTCTTTCTTGACCAGGCTGGCTTTGACCCTTGATCCTCAGATCTCACATCCTGAGTACCTAGGATAGCAACCATGAGCTGCTGGCACCCAGCCAAACAAACTTTTCCATTCCTGTCATCCTCTCCCCTTAAGAGACTGAAATCTGATGACTGCAGTTGGATGCCACTTAGCAGCAAAACTTGTGAGAACTATTTATCTCCAATTAAACACCCAAAAAAGCTGGAAGTGAAGCTGTGATTCAAATGGTAGAGTGCTATCTTGGAGCATAAAAGACAAAATCCACGCCATAGTTTCAAGCTTTTACTAGCATAGACCCACCCAAGAAAGGGAAGCAAGTGGGCACACGGAAGCACAAAGCTTACACATAATACTCAAGACTCCCAGAACAGACCCCATAAAGCTCTGATTCTCTAGATTCTATGTCGTACATCATGGCATTCTTAGATTGGACTGACCATGCACCAAGTTGGGACATTCAAGTACAATCTCATACTGAAGATCACCTGACCTTATCAAAGAATCAGGATCTCTTGCTGTCCTGCCTGAACACTGGGCAGTGACGTAAGATCTAGTTATCCAACCACATGATATGGGAACCAAAGTGATTCCTGCTCAAGAGACAGAGACTGGGGGGATCTAGGTCCTTCTTGGGGAGGTGAAAAGGGCTGCTCTATCCCAGAAATGTTCCTATGTTGTGAGTATTATCAAACAAACAACCCTTCTTAGAGCCCAGTGCCTCTGGTTTTCCCACCAGCCTCTACCCAGGTCTGCCACACTTTCAGCCTGCTCTCTCTGAATCTCAGATCTGCCATCTAGACTAAAAACTGAACCAGACAAGAGAGCCACTTCCTGCCCTCATTCCCAGGCTGTCCTGTGGCAGTGGCATGCTTACCTCAGTCTTTGGTGGAGGAATGAACACCAGGGGTGGTATCGTCAGATTTAGCCCTGGAAAATCCTAGTCCCCAAGGATGTACTGCACAGGCATCCTGCAGTGAACGACAGCGAGTTTGTCAATGATGAACCCAAGGTGCCAGGACTTTTAATAGCAGTGTGGCTGGATCAAAGGCTGGTAGTCTATGTTGTCAGGTGAGGTCATGGCTCCAATGTCCTGACACACGTGACCTAGGATCATTCTCCCTCTTCAAATTCCTACTTATCCTTTGACCTCCACCCCTTGGAAATTTCTCACTCCAATATCTCCCTAGCCCTTGGAAGCTTTCTTCTGATCTGATCGGAAAATAAACTCGATGAGGCTGGGGCTAATTGAAACCTGGTGACCCACCCTGAGTCCTAGGTTCAACCCGAGGCTGGTTCCCTCTATAGTAGGTGATCACACAGCTCTTGGATGTCATGCAGTTGCTGAGGGGTCAGTGACTTGGTCCTAAATACTGGCTATAGTCTCAGAAACTCTCCCCACAGAGATTGTGAATTGTTGGCTCCCTTGATCAAGAGACTCCAAACCAAGGCTTGCATGTTCTCCCTTCTTCTTTCCTTTCCTTTATTTTCCCTCTGTCCTTCCCTCCTCACTCTCTTTACTTTCTTTGTGTCAGTTCTTGGCCTTGTACTGGGAGTCTAGGTGCTGTCCCCAAGACTTTTTATTCAAAGATAGCAGTCTATGGCTTGAGCCACACATCCACTTCTGGTGTTTTGTTTTTGGTAGTTAATTGAGGACAAGAGTCTTACAGGCTTTCCTGCCAGGGCCAAAAGCCTCAATCCTCTGATCTCAGCCTCCTAAATAGCTAGGATGACAGGCTTGAAGCCCTGGCATCAAGATCACTCCCAGGTTTCTTCATGGGCTGTGGAACCACTCCTGAAACTTTTCATTTTCTATGACCCCCCCCAGAGCCTGCTGCACATTATAATGGTTTGTTGGATAAATAAATGGGTATCTTTCTATGACAATACTATGTTAAATTCCCATCTGATTCAGGTAAGAATCCTCTGTGGGGGAGGGAGAACGAAGCCTGATGTAGCTCTCCCACAGTTCTCCCTCCTCCATCTTACCCCATCTTGGTGCCACCACACTTAACTGTTTTGGTTCTGAGGGTGTGAGCCACTATGTACTCGCTACATTCCAGGGCCTCTGGGATGCCTATCTTCTCAAAGATCTCTGTCCATCAGCTGACCAGCTCTGTGGCACTCAATTCCCCCTGTAGATGTGAATGAGTTTGCTGTGAGCTGAAGGCCTGGCTCAAGGGGCCTCCTGTCCTACCCCTTGGGCCAGCCAGGATCATCCACCATATCTGGCCCCTATGTTTCATGTTGCAGAGGAAGGATCCTTGAGTCAGCCTGGGTTCTATGAATCTCCCAGAGTCCAGTACAGGTGCTGGGAATCATCTCTGCTCATAGCTTGCAGGCTGGGAATGGAGAGGTCACAATCTCTGCTTCCCATAATGTCCTCAAGTGGGGTAGTCACCCTAGGTAGATTCTACAGCTGCCAGAGAAAGGCAATCAAGGCACAACATTCAAAGCAGGAGACAATCTGGCTTGGTAACTCTGTCTGTGCTGCTTTGAACATCATTGTTTGATGGCTGAAATTATCTCTCTAATTTGAACCATAATCCAAGGCATTAGTGGAAATTGCCAGCTTAAATTTAAAAATCCTGGCAAATGTGGTATTTAATTTGTCCCAATCAATCTTAAAAGGTTCCAAAATCAGTGGTCCCCTTTTCCTTCCACACAGCCTATAGCAGGTTACAGAAACTGGCATTCAGTGAGCCCTAGCTAACTGCCACCTCCTGATACTGAGCGGGCTCCAGTAGGGGAATGGATTTGCCTACCACTGCCCAGCTGGAAACAGCCCAGGTGGGACACAGATTTGATTCTGCAGGACTCCAGGGAGGATTGACACTGGGCACCGACCCAGGAGGGTATCCTCACCACCACTGGGGGCACAGAGCCCTGTGCCTGGATGCCCATAGAGACCATTAATGCCCTAGATATGGTTCTCCTCTCATCCACTGTCATGGTGAACCATCTGCCATGTCACACCGTATGCCAGTCCCCAAAACCTCATAGTTTCACAGCTCCTGCCCTATCCTTTCCCTCATCTCGTTCCCTAATTATGTTGGGCAGACACATTCCAAACCCTTGAATTACCTCCAACTAAACACACAAGAGCTGAGTGTCTGGCTGGAAGAGTGTGGCTGTGATCTCATTCGCCTCACCAAACTTCTGGCTGGGGATAGAAGGACAGGCGTCCACTCCAGTCCAGAATTCACACCGTTCTTCTAGGGGAGGCCCACTCAGGCCCAGCAGCTACTGTGGGCTACAGGAAAGAGGGAAGAGAGAGGTGGAAAGGGGAGGAAAGTAATGTCTACTGAAATCTTCCATAAAGGAGCCATGAAATTGTGAAGGAGAAAACAAAAATTGTGGCTGGGCTTGTACTTGGTATTGACGAAGAAAGAAAATCAAGAAATACACACACACACACAGAAATAAAATGCTTTTGCTGTTTTTAGACATGGTGACTTAAATATATTTTCATTGTTCTCAGCTCCCTGCTCTTCCAACATACACACACACACACACACACACACACACACACACACACACACACACACACACACCTCCAGAATGGTGACAGATGACTCTTCCATGCAGCACCTGCAATTTGCCAACTGATCACTCACCTGAGGACAGGCAGGCTGTACAAGGAAAAAGAGTTTCTCTCTCTCTCTCTCTCTCTCTCTCTCTCTCTCTCTCTCTCTCTCTGTCTCTCTCTCTCTCTCTCTCTCTCTCACACACACACACACACACACTCAGAGTAGTACCTCTCCTAAGTTTGTTGGTTCCTCATCTGGGACAATGTATTAGCTGGAGCATGCGGGTTCCCATTCTCCGTTCCCTTGTCAGAACCAAGGGCTCCAACAAAAGGGGAGCACCACTCTAATGACACAGCACGACCCAGCCTCTCCCCTTCTCCAGGGCCAGACCCTTCCCCTAGGCAACAACCAGACTTAACTCCCCATTCACCAAAACCCTAGGCTAGGACGCTAGGTGAAGGAATCTCCAGACAGGTGGCTCCTCAGAGCCAGGACTGAAAAAAGCAGTGGGTCATGGAGTCCCAAGGGGAGTATCTGACCCAGGGTGGGGGCAGTGTTGAGGAAATGGATGGGGTCCTAAAAGCTACATACATGGACAGACTCCTAGTTCCAGCCTACATGCTTCTGCGCAACTGGGCAGATTCTTGGGGAGGACAAGGAGACCAGATGGACAGGGAGGACCAGCAGACGCTGGCAGAGCAGAGAAATGTGATCACCCTGTGAGTACTGCTGACAGCTGGGGTGGGGGGGATAGGCCAGGTATATGCATGTCTGAGGGTGTGTGTTCCTCCCATATATTCACCTACTATCTGACTCCCTGTGCCCTCACCTCCCTAGTGGGTTTTTCTGGGACCCTCCTCAGATGAAAGGGTGACTGAGCACAGAGGACAAGGGCTCACACAGGAAGGGAGGCCTATCTTCTGCATCCAACACCCCCCACTCCCAGAAAAAAAGGAAAAGACCCAATAAGACAGGTGCAGAGGTGCTGTTCGCCACCTCTGAATAAAGCCACCAGGTTCCCACCAGGCAGAGGAAGGGTGCAGATGTGGGACTATGTGGCTCCCACTGCTCCAGCCAGGGGCTCAGTGGTGAACCCTTCTCATCCATTCCTGCATCTCCCCGTTTCTAGGGATACTGGCCACTAGGGATGGGGGTGAGTTCCCAGAGTCAACACCCACTCCCCCACTCCCACTCCTGGGTCTCATTTGTGGCAGAGTCAGGGCTGATCTGCTTGGTGCTGGGGAGACATGGTTGGGACACAAGAGGGGAAGCGGGATTTGAAGGGGGGGGGTAGTGGGAGTGGTAGGGAGAGGTCGTAAGGTGCTGACCTGCTGGCGGCCATTCACTTGTGCTGCTGGGAGAAAATGTAGGCTGTGGCTCTGTGTGCAGCGTGCTGTGATGGCAGTGGCATGGTGGACGATTGGGCCCAGAGAAGAGGACCAGGGGCTGATACCAGGTCAGGGCCTTAAACCGGCTGGGGGCACACCATCACTGGATGACTCCAAGAGATGCCGCAGGTCTGAGCCAGAGGCAATGCAATGCTGCAGGGAGCGCAGGAGATGGGGCAGGGGCAGGGGCCCGTGAATGGCTGGGCTGAGCATGCCCCTGGTGCAGCCGAACTCCCAGCGCAGGGGCCTAGGAATCAGGGCATACCTAGCCTCGAGCCTCCGTGGGGTGGTGTGAGGGATGTGCCTGATGTGCTGGCTTTGTGTGCTCTGTGCTCCTAGCCCAGACCCATGTTCCTACAGCAGCAGAGGAATTGAGGCTGCCTTCCCTGGTGCATGTGCCTGCTCTTCTCTCTTCTCTCTTTCTGCCCCCACTTCTCTCCCTGGCTGCCCTGCCACTGCTGCGCAAGTGCTCCAGCCCCTGTGTGCCCCTGGCTGCAGCAGATATGTGCCCTCTCAGCCACGCCCTGTCCTCCCCTGGTCACACCTCCTCCCCCCTCAGCCACGCCCCCATCCCTGGCTTTGTGCTGTCCTGACTCTACCATAAGGCTACCAGGCCATGGCAGAAGCAGCCTCACCTCAGTTCAGGGTTTCCCCCCAACCCCAGCAGTTGCCCTGGGGGAGGGATCCAATCTCCTCTCAGCCCAACCGCTGGGAGACTCTTCTCCATCCACCCCACACACCAAGGTGTCCCTCCATGTGTGTGTGTGTGTGTGTGTGTGTGTGTGTGTGTGTGTGTGATTGTTGGGGATACCTATACCTACCTCTCAAGGACTCAGAACAATTTTAAAAAATAGCACAAAGAACTCTGTGTAATGGACTCAGCACAATGAGCCTTTTGAAGGACTCAGCACATAGCAACCTTTGGGATCCTCAT
This sequence comes from Dipodomys spectabilis, assembly GCF_019054845.1. Taxonomy (NCBI): domain Eukaryota; kingdom Metazoa; phylum Chordata; class Mammalia; order Rodentia; family Heteromyidae; genus Dipodomys; species Dipodomys spectabilis. The sequence continues at coordinate 1,684,100 of NW_024870689.1, forward strand.
GGTAATCTAATCACTAAGATAAGACATGCAATTTTGACATCACTAAACTTACATATCATAGTATTATGATATCATATGTCATAATAGACATTATAGACATATTGTGAATGCCTATTCTGTGATTTCATTCTATTTCAAGTGAGCAATATTGGTGGATATCAGAAATCCTTTATGACCTCAAAGCCATTGTGACATGAAAATCCCTTTGTGACATCACAGTGCCATTGTTATAGAAACCTGTTGTGACATCACAAACTGGTCCTATCCATTGTGACCTCATCACCAATGTGACATCCCAAAGCCATTGTGATATCACATTGCTGTTGTGACGTTACAGTCACCTTGAGACCTCTCAAACCCATTATGACATCTTTAGCATCTTTGAAAAAACACATGGCTTTTGTGACATGACAGTCCCTTTGTGTATCCATATCCTCATTGTGAAATGTCAATTGAGATCAGATATGCCAAAGAAATATCACAAAGTATTTACATTATAGTCATCGGTGTGACATCACATTGTCATTATGACAAAATCAGCTCATTGTGACATCACAAATCTGTAATGACATCATACCTCTATGTCATCTCATTGTCATTGTGACATCATATATACATTATGAATGCTTATTATGTGATTTCATTATATTTCAAATGTGGCATTTGGGTTCATATCAGAAACACATTTTGACTTCATAACCATTGTGACATCACAATCCCTTTATGATGTAACATTGAAATTGTGACATCTCTAAACAACTGTGACAACTCAAACATGTCCTTTCCTCAAAAGTTTTGTGACATGTTGCCACTGTGTTATGTTAGGCCCATTGATAGCTCATATTATTTCAGGAATGACATAAAATATTAGAAATATACTTTGACATCATGAGCATAGTGACATCACACTGCTAAATGTAATGACCATTGTGTCATATTGTCACATCACAAATCTGTTCTGACTTAATCACATTTGTGCCAACAAATGCTTTGGAATCCTCACAAGCCCATTCTAAATTTATGTACTTATTGTGAGTTAATGACAATTGAGGTCTGGAATGCCATTTTCACATCACCAATCTACTGTGACATCATAAAACAATTTTGAACTCATCACTATTATGGTATCACCAATTAATTAGAATTTGACATCATATTGCAATTGTGATATTACTGTACCATCATGCTTTCACAAACCTATTATGACCTAATCACATCTTAGAAAATGCATGGCCTTTGGGACATCAAGCTCCTTCTGTGAACTTGTATAATTGTGAACTTGTAACAATTGAAATTTGAAATAATATATGATATTACAAAATAGTTTAGACATCATTAACCCATTTTTATATCATAAACACTTTGACAAACAAAACCTTTTAGGAACTTTATCACTTTTAACAAAAAACATGGAGTTTGTGTTATCACAGTTCATTTGTGTATGTCATGGTGACTTCATTCTCATGTCCTCACTGTAAACTAATAGCAATTAAGATCTGACATAACATTGTGACATCACAAACCATTTGTGACATCATCACCAGTGTGATATCAATCATTATGACACCATCAGCACATTGTGGAATCAACAAGCTACAGTGACCTCATAGCATTTTGACATCACATTGCCATTTTGCTGCCTTAGACACATTGTGAATGTACACCCTGTGATTTCATTCTATTTAAAATGTGGCATATCAGTTGATATCAGAAACACATTGTGACCTCATAACCATTGTAACATTATAAATCCTGTGTGACATCATAACTGATGTAACATCACATTGTTGTTATGACATCTTTAGCTTATTATGACATCACAAAATGGCAATGACATTATAGCATTTGCCATTATGTCATTATGATATCATAGTCACATTATGAATGCCTAATCTGTGATTTCATTATATTTGAAATGTGGCATGTGGGTTGATATCAGAAACTCATTGTGATGTCACAACCATTATCACATCAAAATCCCTTTGTGACATCCATTTGGCAATGTGACATCACACTGGCAATGTGATGCTAGTAAGGCATCGTGATATCAAAATGGTCATGAACACACAATGGGTTTCTGATATCAACCGACATGCCACATTAGAAATAGAATCAATAACATAATAGGCAAACACAACGTGTCTATGACATCAGAATAACAATGTGATGTTCAATGCTATGATGTCATTGTAGTTTTACATGTCAAAATGAACTGATGCTGTCATAGTGACAGCATGATATCACAATTATGATGTTAGGAAGGATTTGTTATGTTTCCTTGGTATGTCTGATGTCAGTTGTCATTAGTTCCCCATGAGGTTATGGAACCAACAAAGGTTCTGTGATGTCTCAGAGGCCATGTGCTTTCAAAGGTGGTTATAATTCATAATAGTTTTGGAATGGCACAATGTGATCCATAATATCACAATGGAAATGAGATGTCCCATTGGGTTTTTGATGTCACAGTGTTGATGAGGTCATAATAGCTTTGTGATGTCACAGTTTGTTTGTAATATCAAAATGATATATCCAATTTCAATTACTCATAATTCATTATGAGGATACCAGTTGATAGAAGAAGCTTCATAGTGTGAGGTCATACTATGTGAAAACCCTACGAGACAGTGATTTCACAATTACAATATGATGTCTCAACATCATGTTATAATGATGTTTTGGTGATGCCATACTGATAAGGAGGTCATAACTTAGTCATAACTTGTGTGATATGCTGCCATTAGGATATTTTAGGCTTTTAGTAACCTTATAATCTGTTTTGAAACTCATAATTCAGGTATGACATATGATATCAGAAACTGATGCTGACATCATGAACATTGTGATATCATGAACATTGTGACATCACATTGATAGACATCAAGACCATGGTGGCACATTATGAACTCACAAATCTGTTAGGATTTCATCATATTTGTGAAACACATGACTTTAGAGACAACACAATCCCTTTGTGAACTCATATCTTCATTGTGAATTAATGACATTTGAGATCTGGCATGCCATTGTGACATTTCCAACCAATTGTGACAGCACAAACCTATTACAGTAGAAACACATTTTGATCTAATAGTCATTGTGATAGCACAATCCCTTTGTGACCCCACACTTCCATAGTGATAACACTAACCCACTGTGAAATTTCAATCCTCTCAAACCCAATCTAGGTATGAAATGTGATACCCGAATCCAGTGTGACATCTAGATCATGGTGACATCACACTGATAGATGTTATCAGCATTATATCACATTCTGACAACACACACCTGTTAGGACTCCATCACTTTTGTGAAAGTGCATGCCTTTGGAGACATCAGAGTCCCTTTGTGAGCTCATATTCTCATTGTGAGTTAATGATAATTGAGATCACATGTGTCATTTTGATATCACCAACCCATTGTGACATGACACACTTCTTGTGAACTCATCAGTGTGGCATCACAAATTGTGATATCAAAACATTATTAAGTCATCATATTGCAACCTCACATTGCCATTGTGATATCACTGTCCCATTGTGTTTTCAAAAACCTAGTATGTCTTCACAGCATTTTAGAAAATTCATGGCCTTTTATACTTGTCTTCTTCTGTGAACTCATATCCTCATTGTGAAATAGTAGCAACTGAAATTGGACTTGTGATTATGAGATGTGACTTCACAAAACTATTTGATTTCATCACCAATGTGTCATCACAAAACAATTGTGAGCTTTCATTGTCATTTGACATCCCTATCACATTGTGACATCGCAAACCTATTAGGACCTCTTAGCTCCTTTGAAAAAGCACGTGCCATATGTGACAACACAGTCCCTTTGTGAAAATATACCCTCATTATGAACTGACAATTGATATCAGACATGTCAATTTAACATCATGAACCCTTTGTGACATCTCCAGATTGACATAACATTGTCATTATGACAGCATCAACTACTTTTGACATGACAAATCTACAATGACAAGATAGCATTATGAGATCACATTGTCATTGTTATGTTATGAAAAGATTGTGAATGCCTGTTTTTAATATTTTTTTGTCGGTCGTGGGGCTTGAACTCTGGGCTTAGGTGCTGTCTCTGCTCTTCATCTCTAGGCAAGTGCTCTATTGCTTGAGCCACAGAACCACTTCTGGTTTTCTAATGGTTTTTATTGGGAATAAGATTCTCATAGACTTTCCAGCCTGAGCTGGCTTTGAACTGCGATCCTCAGATCTCAGCCTCTGGAGTAGCCAGGATTACAGGCGTGAGCCACAGGCTCCCAGGTATTTCATTCTATTTCAAATTTGACATGTGTGTTAATATCAGAAACATAATGTGACCTCATAACCATTGTAACATCATAAATCAGCAATGACATCAAATTGTCATTTTGACACCATCAGCTCATTGTGACATAACCAAATGACAATGTCATAGCATTATAAATCACAGTGACATTATTACATCAGAGACTTAACAGTGTGAAGGCCTATTCTGTGAATTCATTCTATTTCAGAAACCCATTTTGACCATATAACCATTTTGATATCACAATCCTTTGTGACATCACATTGCCATTGTGATACCATTAACCTGCTGTGCCATCACAAACCAGTCCTGTCCTTATTAGTTTTGTGACATACTGCCATTGCCATATATTAGGCCCTTTGTGAGCTCATAATCTGTTTTCAATCTCATATTTCTGGTATCACTTGTGATATCAGAAATCCCCTGTGACATCAAACTGCCAGATATCATGATCATTGTATCACATTATGACCTCACAAGCAGGTTAGAACAGCATCACATTTGTAACAGAACATGCCTTTGGAGACATTATAGTCCCTTTTTAAACTCATACATTCATTGCCAATTAATGACAGTTGAGATCTCCCATGCCACTCTGACATCATGAACCCATTGTGACATCACAAACATATTGTGACCTCATCACGAGAATGGCATCAACAACTAATTGTTGTTTCAAATGATTATTTTGACATGATATTGTGGTATTGCTGTTGTGGTATCACTCTCCCATTGTGTTTTTACAAACCTGTTATGTCCTCATCAGATCTGAGAAAATTCATGGACTTTGAAACGTCAAGCTCTTTCTTTGAACTTATGGACATATGACCTCTAAGGCAAGGAGACAAACCATCGAGTCACATTTAATATAATAAACCTTTTTTCATTAGAAAGGGAACTGTGATTACCTTATCCTGGACTGGATACCCAGGTTCAAGAGCAAACTTGACCACCAAACCTCAGACCTCCAATGGGCAGCCCCACCCTTTCTTAATTGTTCTGCAAATCACCAACCACAAAATTATGATCTCCAAAGCTCCAAACCTCAATGGGCAAGGCTTTTTTCTTTTCTATTCTTCCCTACTTCTCTACAGATCTGTCATTCCTTCCTGCTCTTTTCCTTTTTCCCTTCCACCACTTCCTTCTTCTCTTCAGGAGTCTCCACTCTCTACAGGTCTGCCGTACTCTGCCCCAGTGACCACTTTCCAAACTTCTGCTCTCCCTCAGCTTCCTTTCTTCTCAGGTTTTTCTTTTTCTGCTGTCTCACCACTTTCTTCCATCCAGGTAACTCCCATTTTTATCTCCCCTTACAATGCTCTGAAAATGCAACTTATCTACAGGTTGTATCCCTCCTCCGTCCAACGGATCTCAAGCCTAACAGTTTTCAACCATCATTTCCAAAACTGCCCAATGCTCAATCACTCCTTGATAGCTCACCAGGTGAGGCTTGACACCTCCACCGTTGGCAGCATTCCCCACACTCTCCGGTGGGCCAAGCCAAGAATTTACAATGAATATTGGCTCCCTCAGATAATTCTGGCCCCAATGGTTATGATAGTATCCTCATAGTGAATTAGAAGTCATTGAAATTGTATATGTCATTGTTATATTACAAACTTGATGAGATATCATTATCTCTTTGTGACCTCATCACCTCGGAGACATCACAAACTCATTGTGTTATCACATTGCCATTGTACCAACATGATCACATTGTGAAATCCCAAAACTATTATTACCTCAGAAGCTTTGAAAGAAATCATGCCTTTGTGACATGACAGGCCTTTTGTGTACTCATATCCTCATGTTTTGCTAATGACAATTGAGATCATGCATGCCATTTTGACATCGCAAAACCTTTGTGACATCATCACGAGTGTAACATCACATTGTCATTATGATAACATCAGCCCATCATGACATCATAAAATAACAATGACATCAAATCACATGTACTTGTGATGTCACGGATACATTGGAATGCCTATTCTGTGATTTCATTCTATTTCAAATGTTGCAGGTGGGTTGATATCAGAAATACATTGTGACCACATAAGCATTATAATATCACAATACCTTGATGACACCACATTGCCATTATGATATCACTAACCCACTGTGATATCACAAAACAGTCATCCTCATAAAATTTTTGACATGCTGCCAGTGTGATCTCTTTGGCCTCTCTGAGTTCATAAATTGTTTAACTCATAATACTTCAGGTATGACATGTGATATCAAAAATCCACTGTGATAATCATGACCTCTGTGATATCACACTGCCAGATGTCATGACCAGAGTCAAATGATGACATCACAAACATGTTAAGACTCATTACACTTGTGCCAACATATGCCTTTGTATACATCATTATCTCTTATGAATTTATATATTCATTGTCAGTTAGAGATCTGGCATGAGATTGTGACATCACCATCCCATTGTGAAATCACAGGTGACCTCATCACCTTTATGGCATCACCATTTGTGACTTCAAAACTATACTATCTCATATAATGGTAGCATCACATTGCCAATGGGATATCTCTGTCTCATTGCAATTTCACCAGCTTATTATATCCTCATAATATTTTACAAAATTCATGGCCTTTCTGACTTCTAGCTCCTTACGTGAACTCATATCTTCATTGTGATCTAGTAGAATGAAATTGGACATGTAATGGTGATATTACACGTTCATTGTGACATCACTATCCAAGTGCTACCTTATCACCAATTGACATCACAAAACCATTGTGACATCATATTGCCACAATGCTATCATGATCACCTTGTGACATCCCAAACCTGTTGTGACCGCTTAGCACATTTGAAAAAGCACATGGTGTTTGTGATATCATGGACCCTTTGGGTAACCATGTCGTCATTGTGAACAAAGGCAACTGACATCATACATGTGAGTGTACCATTACAAACGCGTTGTGACATCATCTCCAGAGTGAGCTCACATTGTTGTTATAATACCATCAGCTCATTGTTACATTCCATAATGAAAATGACATCATGGCTTTATGACATCATATTTTCATTGTGAGGTCCTAGAGACAATGCGATAGCCTATTCTGTGATTTCTTTCTATCACAAATGTGGGATATAGGTTGATTTCAGAAACCCATTGTGACCACATCATCATTGTGACATTATAGTCACTTTGTGACATCACATTGACATTGTGATATCATTAATGCAATGTAACAACACAAACCTGGCTTATCCTCATAAATTTTGTAACAAGTGACTACCTTGGCTTGGGCTGGAGGCCGAGAGCTAAATTCCGTCTCAACCATGAACCCTCAGACCTCCAAAGAGCAGTTCAGCCATTTGTTAACTGGTCTGCAAACAACCAATCCCCAAAATGATGATCTCCAAAGCTTCACACTTCAAAGGACAAGGTTTTTCCTTTCTCTTCATTCTCCTTCTCTACAGATCTGTCCTACCTTTCAGGTCTTTTCATTTTTTCCTTCCACCATTCCATTCTTCTCTTCAGGCTACTCTACTCTTGACAGGCCTGCCCTGCCTTGTCCAGGTGGCCAGTTGCCATCCTTCACCTCCTGCTCTCTCTCAATTTCCCCTCCTCCCAGGTCTTTGCCCTCCAGCAGTCTCTTCCCTTCTTTCCATCCAGGCCTTTAACCTTTTTCTCTCTCCCCTTCTCTTGCTCTGAAAATGATGCTTATATATAGGCTGTACCCTTCCCCAAATGCAATATGATTCTTGCCTTCCAGTTTTCAATTATCACTTACGAAATGTCCATGCCTAATCACTTCTTGGCAGCTCACCATGTGGGGTTTGACATCCTATCTCCTTCAACAGCATGTCCTGCCCCCTCCAGTGTCATGCAGCCCCTTCTCCATTTGTCCAGACTAGGAGGCCATGATGACTATCTGTTCCTGTGGATTATAGCGGCACTTCTGTTTATTACAGTGTCCTCATGGTGAACTAGTAGCAATTGAAATTGGACAAATAATTGTGATATTACAAACTCGTGACATAACTAACCCATTTTGACCTTATCACCACTGTGACATCACAAACCCATTGTGACTTCACATTGTTGTTTCTGATACCAGGATCACATTGTGACATTCCAAATCTATTATAACCTCTTATAACGTTTGAAAAATACATAGCTTTGTGATATCAGAGTCCCTTTGTGTACCCAAAGCCCCACTGTGAAATATTGACAATTGAGAATCAGACATGACATTTTGACATCCAAAACAGTTTGTGAGATCATCATAATTGTGACATCACATAATCATTTTTATACCATCTACTCATTGTGAAATCCCATAACTAAAATGATATGATGGAATTATAACTTCATATTGTCATGGTGACATCATAAACACATTATGAATGCCTTTTCTGTGATTTCATCCTATTTCAAATGTGGCATGTAGGTTGATATCATAAACAAATCAGGAACTCATAACCATCGTGACATCACAATCCCTTTGTATATCATGTTACCATTGTGATATTACTGACCCGCCGTGATATCATAAACATATTCTCTCATCATAACTTTTGTGACATGCTGCAATTCTGATACCATAGGCCTTTTTGTCCTCCATTGTGTCAAATTCTGACGTCACAAACCTTTTAGGATTTCTATGTATGAGTGACAACACATACTTTTGGAGAAACCACAGTCCCTTTGTGAACTCATATACTCATTGTAAGTTAAGACAAACGAGAATCATCATGTCATTGTGACATGCCCAACACATCACCAATATTTTGTGACCTCACCACCAATGTGGAATCATCAACTAACTGTGACACCAAAACAACATTTTGACATGATATAATGAGTTGTCATTATCATGGTGATATCACTGTCCCATTGTTCATTCACAAACCTAAAATGACCTCCTAACATTTTAAAAAATTCATGTCCTTTATGACTTCCAGCTCATTCTGTGAACATTTATGCACATTGTGAAATAAGAACAATTGAAAATGGACTTGTGTTTGAGATATTACAAAGTCATTATGACATCAAAATCCCATTTTAACCTCATCACAACTGTGTATCATAAAGCTATCATGACCCCTAAGTACCTTTTAAAACACACATGGCATATGTGACATCATAGTCCCTTTGTGTACCCATATCTTCATTGTGAACACATGACAATTGAATTAATATATGCCATTGTAACATCACAAACCCTTTGTGACTCCATCACCAATGTGACAACACATATTCATTATTACACAATTACCTCCTTGCAACATCACCAATTTACAATGACCTCATAGAATTATGATATTTATTGTCATTGTGATGTCATAGACATATTGTAAATGCCTATTCTCTTTTTTCCTTCTATTTCAAATGTGGCATGTGGGTTGATGTCAGAAATATATTCTGATCGCATAAATATATGGCATCACAATCACTTTGTGACATCACAGTGCCATGGTGATATCACTAACACACCGTGATATCAAAAACCTGCCCTGTCCTCATAAGTCTTGTGATGTGCAGCAATTGGGATATCTTAGGCCTTTTATGAGCTCTTAATATTTTTTCAACCTTACAATATTTCAGTTTTGATATATGATATCAGAAATCCACTGTGACATCATGACTATTGTGACATCAGACTCCAGACATCATAAACATTGTGTCACACTGTGACATCACAATCCTCCTAGGACTTCATAACATTTGAGAAAACACATGACTTTGGAGATACCACAGTCTGTTGTGAACTCATATTCTCTGTGATTTCAAGACAAATGAGATCCGTTATGCCATTTGGATATCACAAACCAATTGTGACATCATAGACCCCTTAACGTATGGCATCACCAATTAATTGTGACATCAAAACCTTTTGTGATGTCACAATGTGACACGATGATCATGACATCTGTCAGTGTGATGTCATAATGGTCATGATTTCACAGTTGATTTCTGTTATCTCAAGTCATACATGAAATATGAGGTTGAAAACAAATTATGAGGGCAAAAAGCTTAAGATATCACAATGTCAGCATGTCACAAAAGTTATGAGGACAAGAGAGGTTTGTGATGTCACATTGTGTTAGTGATATCACAATGGTACTGTGATGTCACAAAGTTAGTATGATGTCAAAATGGTTTGTAGGTACAAAAATGCGTTTCTGATATCAACTTTCATGCCACATTTGAAATAAAATGAAATCACAGAATAGGCATTCACAATGTGTCTATTATGTCACAACGAGAATTATTGTCATAATGCGATTCTGTCATTGTGTTTGGTGATGTCACAATGAGCTGATACTCTCATAATGAAAATGTGATGTCACACTGTTGAGGATGTCATGAACACTTTTAGATGTTTTAATGTCATGTCTGATCTCAACTGTCAGTTCACAACAAGGATATGAGTACACAAAGGGACTGTGATGTTGAAAAGGGCATGTTATTTTTCAAAGGAGCTAAGAGGTCATAATAGATTTGAGATGTCACAATGGAATCATGATGTCACAATGACAATGTTGTCACAAGGGGTTTGTTATGTCGTGGTAGTGATGATGTCAAAATGGGTTTGTGATGTCAAAATGGGTTTGTGATGTCACAACGAGTTTGTAATACCACAATCAATTTTCCAATTTCAATTGCTACTAGTTCACAAGGAGGATACTGTAATAATCAGCAAGGCCAGATAATCAATAGAGTCCAATAATCAGCATGGGCCCATCTCCTGGCCAGCTGGAGAGGACAAAGAATGCCACCAAAGAAGGTGAGGCATCCTGTGGGAGGGACTGGTGCATTAAACACGTGCTGAGCTGTTAAGAAGTGATTGGGCTGTGGGCAGTTTGGGATGTGATGGTTGAAAACAGACAGTTGGAGTGGAGAAGGGGTCCAAACTTTATATAGGCTGCTTGTTGAGAGCAATAGAAGGTGAGAGAAAAAGGAAAAAGTCCTGGAAGGAAGGAAGTGGTGTGATAGCATAAGGGGAAAGACATGGGTGGAGAGGAAGTTGAGGGAGGGCAGAAGGTGAAGGATGGCAACTGACGAGCCTTGCAAAGCAGTTCAGGTCTGTGGAGAGTGGAGAGTCCTAAAGAGAAGAAGGAACTGGTAGAAGGGATAAAGGAAAAGACCTCGAAAGAAGTATAGGTCTGTAGCGAAGGAGAGACAAAGAGAAGGGTAAAAGAGGCTTTCACTTTGATGGTTGAAGCTTTGGATATCATAATTTTGGGGGTTGGTGGTTTGGAGAACATTTATTATATAAAACGTGTCTCGATGGATTTTCTTGAACTATAGAGGTCCTTATTTTTGTAGACTCCGTTGAGATAATCCACTTGGATTTCATCAGGCCTTCGCCCCAGGGAAAAATCCCCATAGGTGAGAATGTCAGCCCTCAGGGTTGAAAGTCTACCTCGAGTGTTTCTCTCCGGAGGTCAAACATGGAAAAAAGTCATTCATGTACCTCTAAAGGTGCATCTTGGCAAGCTTGCCAGCTTGTTTTAGACCCCTCTGCAAGCTATTTGTGGCTTCCTTGGGACTCGATCTGGAACCTACTTGAGAGATAATGTAGGGCTTCTGTGGGAAGCCATCTGGAACCTCATCAAAAGTACATATGTGACTTCCTTGAGAAGCCATCTTAGAGCTACGCTGGAGGTCATCTGGGGCCTTCTGCAGGTGCCATCTTGGACTTTCTCCAGAGGTCATCTGGGGCTTCCTCAGGAGGCCACCTGAGACCTCTTCAAAAGTACTCATTGGGGCTTTCTTAAGAGGCAATCTAGGACCACCTCCTCAGGTCATCTGGAGCTTCTTTGGGAGGTCATCTCAGGCTACCATGATGAGAAATCTATGACCGTCTTTGGACATCATCTAGTGCCACGCCTAACTCTAGTGGAGTCTGCTTAGCATGGAACATCTGCTATCAGATCTGAGAATGGGGCTTCAAAGAGGCCTGTCTCCTGGAAAGTATGGCAAGCCCCTGAGAATGATGTGTTCCTGTTCTTGTTTCTCTTTTCTTTGCTGCATAGGAATGCCCGTTATTCTTTTGCTGTTCCTCCTACTTGTTCTACTTACTTATGCTCAACATTCTCTTATTCAGGACTCTTTCTTGGAAGTGATGACAACTCCAACATCCGATGAGTGTCCTGAGAATATGACTAATCCACCAGTTTTAAGTGCTACCCTGAAAGCCCCTCTTATGAAGGCTATTAGACAAGTCATAAGAGAAAATAAAAGCACTGGGGGTTTTATGACTTCACTCCAGCAGAAGGAATTGTTTGTAAGAGATTTACAAGAAGCTGTAGGCACGGCTAGAACAGAAAGAGTGTATGGCTATTGGAGACTTCCCTTTAATCCTGAAGCATATACAATAGACCCATATGGATATCCTGTAGATAAGAACGATGTATAGAGATATTTAGACCGAAAACTAAATAAGATTCCTAAAAGATTGGTGGATGGAAGATGGCAGTGGCTTATTAGGGGACGCTGGTGGCATTCCCCCTTATCAAGAGGGCCTCAAAGACTTCCCCCAGATCCATAGCCTTTTACAGGTGTGTATGATAAGGATGGCAACCATTGGATAAATTACTTAGGAGAAAGAACTCCCTACTACTTTCTTCCATTTACTGAGAGACTTGCTAGATCTAGGTCTCCTTGGGGCTTACTATCAAAAAAGAACAAGGAAGATGTTATGAGACAGTTAAGGCCTCTATGGAGAAGAGTAAACGATAATGTGAAAGGGTTACAGAGAAGACACTATGAGCCTGAATTTGATGTATGGCCAGATTTATCTAAGCATACTGAATATCATGATTTTTGGCCTCAAATTGGGGACCCTCTAAAGAATAGCAAAGAAGCAAATTGCTTAGAAAAGATTTGAAACGCATAAGGTACAAAACTAAGCAGAAGTAAAAATAAAATACTAGAGTTTATGCCTTTCTGTCTAACACCTTGCCCATATGCTCTGGTTAATGGTTGATAGGTGATAAGCATCTCATAACCGATTGTACTTTGCTATTCTTATGGGGTTGATGAGGTAAAGCCTGAAACAAGTGCCTATCATCATAGCTCATCATCCAAGAACAAGATCAGGTGACCAGCTGGTGACCACCCAAAGCCTTGCAACAAGATTGTGTAACATTTTGCGCTTTCTCATGGAGACTTTTTTTCTGTAAAAGCTTGTCATCCTCTGCAATTAATCGCACTCAGCATTCACTCCTCTTGTGTTTGAGTTGTCTGTTTGCCCTCTCCTACCTGTTCCAGTTACACCCACTAGGTGTCCTCTGCCGTCCCGACAGAGCCAGTCTGCGGCAATCTGGGACTTCCTTGAGAAGCTCTATAGGACCTTCTCTGGAGGTTATCTGTCGCTTTCTCAAGAGGGTTATCTGGAACTTCCTCTGGAGTTCATATGTAGCCTCCTTGAATGGTCATCTGAGAGCTACTTGAGAGGTAATCTCAGCCTCATTGAAAAGACATCTGGAACCTCCTTTGGAGGTCATCTGACACTTCCTTGGGAATCCATTTGGAACCTCCATGAGAGGTCATCTAGGGCCTCCTAGGGAGGACATATGTGACATCCTCCAGAGGTCATCTGTGGCCTCCTCAAGAGGCAATCTGGGACGTACTCTCTGTCATCTGGGACCTCCTGTATAGGTCAACATTGTGAGGTATGGGACATGTGGGTTAAGTGTCTGTTGCTCTTGGTCTTTGTATGTATGCTGATAGTTCTATCTGTGTCCTGTATGCACCTATTTACTCCTTTTCTCAGGATGGGAGAACAAGGCCTTAGGTTGTCATATCCAAAAAATACTCTCCCCGTGGTTTACAGAATCCCTCAAAGGAAGATGCACTGATGTACTCTCTCTCCTATTCTTTGTCATCAGCAACTCTAATAAGTCCTCCCAAACCAAAAGTGGTTACTGTTATGCCAAGTTCGCAGGACCCCCTCAATAAGACCACTGAGAGTCAGACTATATAGCTGTTTTATTTAAACGGCCAGCAACTTGGGCCTCGTCCTATACTCCAACACAGCGGTGCCTAGGAGGAGAGCCCCGAGCTAAAGATTTGCAGGTCTTATATAGGCACACAATCAACCAGGTATTTCGATTACCACCATGTGTTGCTTTGCTAGACAGAAACAAGCAACAAGTGGTGGTCACTGCCTCAAACTTTAACCTTTCAGTTACTTGTACCAGACTGAGGTGGTACATTGTGTATGTTACTCTTATTACCCTTGAGACAGGAACATGGAAGAGATGGTGGGCAGGACCCCTTTCTAATATATGTTACCTTTACAAATAGTGACCTGTATAACTGGAAACAGAAAAATCTATCCTTTTCAGAAAATAAAACAGGGGCTCATTACCTCATTAGAGACAGTAATTTTCACACACAAGCACATCTGGGATGACTGTCAGCAAATTTTACAGGTGCTTCTCACCTGGTAGAAAAGGGAGTGAATACTGTCGGTGACTTGACGCTAGTCCTTGGACCAGACAGTAGCCCCACTATTGAACCAGACTACTTGGAGCTAGTCTTTCTCCAGACATACCCAAGCTGAGACTAACAGCAGTCAAGGTATGGAGGTGTTTACCAATTATTTCCAGGTTTAGCTAGCAGGGATACCGCAGTGGCTAGAAAGCCAAGTCTTCAATCTAAGGTGAGTGAGATGGTACTGTTCCCCAGTGAGTACCCTAATGCTTTTTCTGGAAATTCTCCCAGAAGCCTATAGGACCTAAAGACTAGAGACCTTTAAGTCCTGGAGAATCAAAGAGCCCTAAATATGGCCTTTGTTACCCAGTCAGCCACAGATATTAGAAGAAAGCTTGAAAAGTTAGAAGGTTTTGAAGTAAATTAGTTGCCCAGTTGGTGTTTGATAACAGAGACACCCTGAAAAAAAAATGAGTCTAAGAAGGGAGTTTGAGTTTTGGTAGGAGCACTAGAATAGGGATCAAGAAACCTTTGGCAAAGACAGTACAATTCATTTGCAAATGGCAGTAGGGAACCACTAGGACTAGATCAGTGAGCTTAATCAAGCAAAATGGACTTTAGGAAGAGGAATGTCCAAGGAGGAGAAAGATAGAAAATGACAAGTTACATAATCACATTAACCACCTGGAAAATGTAAATGACAGGTTAAGTAATCACATTAACCACATGGAAAATGTGTTCATAGCTCTGGAGAAATATGCAAAGGACCTCTGAATTCCATTAAGAAATTATGTCTATGAAAAAGGAGCTGGGGGGCTGGGAAGGTGGCTCACTGGTAGAGTGCTTGCCTTGCTGCATGAGGCCCTGGGTTTGATTCCTCAGCACCACATAAGCAAAAAGAAAAAAGCCAGAAGTGGCACTGTGGCTCAAGTGGTAGAGAGCTAGCCTTGAGCTGAAGAGCTGAGGGACAGTGTCCAGGCCAGAGTTCAGGCCCCATGACCGGACCCAAAATAAAAAGAAAAAAAAAAGAAAAAGGAGCTGGACCTGATATAAGAATATATTAGACTGAAGTACATGTCGATTATAAGCATTGAAATGTGTCACCAGAAATTCAAAGCAACAGAGAAAGAAGGAAAGAGTAGTTAGCAGAAAAGACGGGGAAGTGCTGTGTAATATAAGATGAGGCCAGGAAAAGAGAACAGGAAAATATAAGGCTCAAGAAAGAGATTGTTTCTCTTCAAAAAGAGTTAAAGGACTTGCTTTGATAGAGAATGCCATGGAAAGGGAAAGAATATTAGGAAGAAAAACAGAAGTGCTAAACAAAGAGTTGAACGATCTGTCACAAAAATACACTGAAGTGGAAAACTAGAAAGAGAAACTACTAGAGTAAAAGCCCCAAAAGACTGCTGAGATCTTCATCATAAATGTAATGTAGAAGCATCTTGTCCCAGTGGAACAAGTGGAGGTGGGAAAAAATACTTCTCAATAGCACCTTTGTGAACTTAAGGGGGGAGCTGAAGAGCAAGCAAAGGTGTTGTGAGAAGGAGCAGCAGTTGGCCAGTCAAGGGAACTCTCCTGTGACCCTGCCAAAACACTTTCAGATTAAGGGGCACATTGAGAAGGAGAGTGGGGTCATGAAAGCAAGTTTGAGATAAAAGGAGGAGAATAAAATGGAAGAAGTCTTCAAGGTTCTGAGTACTATACAGGAGTTAAAGAAACTAGAGACCCTAAGATACAGGGAAATATCTGAGCTGATCAGGTAGCTTGGGAGACCAGTCTAAAACCAGTTGGTTCTCTAGAGCTACTAGTCATCAATATTAAAGGAAGAAGCAAAAACAGTGGTACTAAGTGTGCAAATGTTGACACTGAACTTGTGAAAAATGCATACAGGCTCAAGCTTTCTTTCAGTTTACATGTAGATATTTGCAACCTGGTAAATTGCCCGAGGACACTGCCTAAAACTGTTCTGAAAACCAGTGGAGCCTCAGCCTGACAATACTTTGCAATGTGTGTAGATAATTTCCAACAAGTAAATGCTGAAATGCTGGAACATATGGAAAGAATTCATATGTGAGGAACTTCAGATGGTGACTTTTGGAAAGTGGATTCCACAGAGGTAAAGCCTGGAAAGTATGGCTATTAGTATCTGTTAGCAATAGTGGACATTTTTTCAGGCTGAGCTGAGGCATATAATAATACCTTGATTTGGCTTACCCTTAGCTGTGGAGTCCAAAGATGGCCCTGCATTCATGGTCCAAGTTCTCAATTATTAACTAATGCCCTAGGAATAAATTGGAAGTTACAATCCATTTATAAGTCTCAGAGTCCAAGCGCTAGAAAGAAGGAATATGACCTTAAAGAAAACTTTAACTAAATTAATACAGAGACTGGATATGGCTAGGTAAGCCTCCTCCATTTCACCCTCCTTCGAGCAAGATGTAGCCCTTATGTTAAAGGATTCAATCCCTTTGAAATACTTTAGTGTAGAACACCCCCCTGGGTTCCTAAAATTAGGAAGCCTATATTAACACAAATGTCTAACTACAATCTACAGTCTTTACAACATATTCTTTTATGTACCTATCCTTTGGTAACCAAGGCCCATTGGCCGGATAAGAAAAACTCCATCTGAATGGGTGGGACCAAGAAGGTGATGGAACAGCAGGGAAACACCACAGCTCTCTCCAACCAAATACAGAGTTTGGATTTCAATGCTCTGTTTCTCCAAGTGACCCACAAAAATGCAATTTCTCAGAGAGATAAAGGAAGTGCAAAAAGAAAAGGGAAAAACCTACACAGACAGTAAAGTGGGACGAGCCTTCCCCCACCCTTTGTTGGTGATGGGGCTCCACGTTGCTCAGCTTAAGTGATGGGGTTTTGTGCCAAGCTGCTTAAGTGCCCCGGGTCTGGACCCTCTAAGGACCACACATGCACAAGCATCCCAAGTCTCCCAGGAGACTTCCAAGTGCTGGGCCAACCCAGAATATACAAACAGAAATCTCAGAAGGCAGAGCTAGAACAAAGACTCCCCTCACCCTCCCTGGAAAAGCGCCTCTGCCTGGCTGGGACAAGTAGCCCAGCCCTTCAGGAGCAGTAGCAGCTGTCAACAATGGTGAACGACCCTAGACTGTCAGGGTGGCACCTCTGTCCTGCTGGTGTAAATAGCTTAGCCTAACCTGGAACAGTAACAGCAGCTGGCAGTGGTGGCAAACCACCCAGAATTGTGGCACAATGCCTCTTGGCACTTGCCCAGACCAGCCCGGGGCAGCAGTGGTGGCTGAGGTGGGGACAGCTGCAGTGAACATGTCCAGAGCCATGGTGGATTGTGCCTCTCCATACTGGCCTGCATAAGTGGCCTAGCCTAACCTGAGGCAGCAGCAGTGGTTAACACCTGACATGTGGTGGGGTGCTTGGCTTGCATAAGTGGCCCAGCTGATCCTGGGGCAGTGGCAGCTGCTGGGGCAGTGCCAGCAGCTGTGGCAGCAGAAGTGGCATCAACAGCGGCAGCAAACAACTCTGGACCCGTAGTGTGGTGTGGCGCCTGTCCATAGTGGCTTGCATAAGCAGCCCATGGTGGCAAAGGTGGTGAACAACCCCAGACTTGAGGCAGGATGTGGTACTGAGCAACCCCAGAAAAGCCTCATGACCTTTCCTACCTAGGCTGGCTTTGAACCTGAACACACATATCTGAGCCTCCTGAGTAGCTAGAATTACAGGTATTCACACCAGTAGGGTCTTCCTCTTGCAACTCCCCTAACTTTTTCTAAAAGAGATCATTTCTTAGTTCATACATGGAATTTAAGCAAATATAAGAGTATTGACATAATACTCTGAATTCTATCTGAGCATAGTGGAATCTAACTAGTTCTCAATAACAAGGCATAAAGCAGAAAAAAAAAACACATGGAAATTAAACAGCACTCTGTTGAACAGTGCAAGGATCACAGAAGACATTAAAGAAGAAATTAAAAAGTTCCTTCAATTCAGTGAAAATGAAGATATATCACAAAGAAACCAATGGAACACAGTGAAAGCAGTCCTGAGGGGCAGATTTATTGCTCTCAGTGCACACATCAAGAAAACATAGAACAAGTAAACGATCTTATGATGCAACTAAAAATGCTAGAGAAACAAGAAAAAATTGAACCTAAAGTTGCTAGACAGAAAGAGAACCGAAATAAGAGCTGAAATTAGTGAGACAGAGACTATGAAAATTATAAATAAATTTAATTTTTAAAAGCTGTTAAAAAAAGTCACTAAAACTGAGGGACCACTGGCAAGAGTAACTAAAAAATAATAGAGGATATCCAGATCAATAATATCAGAGATACCACAGGAAAAATTACAAGAAACATCCAAGACATCAAAACTACCATAAAGAAATAATTCCAGACTCTACTCACCAAGGAAGGAAAACCTAGCAGAAATGGATGAATTTTTACAGAAATACAAATTGCTATCCCCCGCTTTCCTTGTCAAACATTCTTCTCTACCATGTATGGTGGGGGCAGCAGTTCGGTAAATAAACTTCTTTTCATGCCTGAATACCTTGTGGTGTTCTCTTCATGGGCTACTTAATGAAATCTACCTATTTAATATACCTTACAAATGATGCCATGACTGAGATGAGGTTTTTGATTTGGAAATGCTAGAATGTCCTAACCACCTCTTTTCTGCAAAACAAAATGCCTTGAGACACCATGTGAGACATTTCACCAATACTATTGCTGGTCATCACATCCACATCCACACACCACTTCTCTACTCTGGTAAATGAAACTATTCTGCACGGCTCTCTGTTGCTCAATCTCTGCTCAGATGTGGCGCCTTTCAAGAGAGCTCCTATGGCCTTTAGCAGAAAGGATGGTCATCTCTGAAGGGGAGAATGCCTGGATTGGGGGGCTTAGCCATTTCTCTCTATAGGGGTCTGGGGCAAGCCGGGACACTGCTTCTTCCTGGTCAGCTCTCCTTCACTCACCAAACTGACTCTCTAACATATTTAATGGGGTCTTGCGAGTCATGCCCGAGCTGTGAAACCCCGCTGACATGCCTCCTGCACTCCCTCGATAGCCAGATGACCTAATATTTTTTGCTGTTCTCAGATTTAGAAAATTTATGCCTCTGCAATGCTAAATTGTCAGAAGTGTCTTTACTTTCAGGCTCTCTTTGCTCTCTGCTATCCATGTCCAAATTTCTATATCACTACAACATTTTGGATTGTGCCCTGAAGAGTGCAACATGGACTGGTTCCCGGGGACCCCCTCTAGGTTCCCTCTCAAAGGCTAGCTGAACTAGCTTTGATTTTTTGTTCAGTCTTTCTTTGCATTTTTTCAGAAATTCGCCTTCTTTAGTTTGCCATCTTGGCCACATGGTGGGTTAAGGGTTTTGCCCCATCCAACCCTTACACTTCCAAGAAGCTTGCTATTCCTATATCCATCTATTCTAATATGCATTGCTAACAAGTTGCTCTTTTCACAGACCCTGGTAACTGAGGCCCAACCATCTGATGTGCTTTGTTAGCAAAGATGTCTCAATAATGTTGTCAAAAATTTTGTTTTGAGTTTTGCCTTTTTTGTTTTTTGTTGTATAGTCTAGTACTGACTACATAATTCTAACATATTGGGCATATCTGTGCTAAGATTCTCACATCTAACGAGTTTTGTCATTGCAGAATATTTGGTCAATTCTTGATAAGGACCAGGTAAGCTCTACTTATTATAGTTGATCTCCTTGTTGCTTTAATTGGAAATAACAAAGAGCTGTTGTGGAAAAGATTGCAGTGCAAGCCAGCCTGGGCTGAAAAATCCCTCAAAGTACATCTCCCAACTTACCTGCAAAGAGCCAGGCTGGAAGCATGGCTCGAGCCTCTTATCTCTAACCAGCAAACACTACAAGTGGTACCATCACTCAAAGTGGTAGAGGGATAGCCTTGAGCAGAAGTGCTCAGGGACAGTGCTCAGGCCTTGAGTTCAAGCCTCCTGGAATACCAACTGGGACTAACCATCCCAGCAACGAGCCCCTAGATTCAGCCAGTCTGGGGAACAAAGGAACATGGAGAGGAGTAAGAGGAGATGATATCACATCAGCCACTTTGTGCCTGCCCTATCAAAATTAACCAGAGCCGGGAGGTCAATAGAAGTAAGACTACACATCTAATGTCCATACCTGTCTACCATTCAACTGGACAGGAATTTATATTCTTGCATTTGTTAATTGACTTCTTCTCTATCTAGTCGCCAGTTGTCAGAAGAAGGTAGGGACATTTCAACCAAGAAAATAACCCTTTACAAACCTAACAAACCAATTTTGAAATGGTCAAGCGAGACTTCTCAGAAGAAGAGGTAAAAACGGCAAAGAAACACATGAGGAAATGTTCATCATTCCTGGCTGTAAAGGAAATACAAATAAAAACTACTCTGAGATACCACCTTATCCCAGTCAGAACAGCCTACATCCTAAATTCAGCCAATGACAAATACTGGAAGGGATGCAAAGAAAGAGAAGCATTACTGCATTGCTGGTGGAAATGTATACTAATACAACCACTTGGAAAGAAGTCTGGAGGTACCTCAGAAAGCTAAATATCGACCTGTCCTATGAACTCGCCATACCACTCCTAGGCATCTACTCAGAACAACAGGAACCAGTATACAAAGACACACACACCTTTATAATTATTACAGCACTGTTCATAATAGCCAAGATTTGGAAACAACCAAGATGAGCCACTACTGATAAGTGGATCCAAAATTGTGGTACCTATATACAATGGAATACTATGCAGCCATTAGACAGGACAAAATGATGGCATTTGTAGGGAAATGGATGGAACTAGACCAAATTATTTGAGTGAGGTAAGCCAAGAACAGAGACAAATGGCACAGGGTCTACCTGATATGTGAATACTAAAGCCAAAATGCAAGAAGGTATGACAAAGTAAACAGGACTTGAGAAACAAAGGTCAGCCACTCTTTTTGTTGTATCACCCTTAATGACTCCATGTTATTGACTATGTAGATGGTAGAAATATGTACACAGGGAGGGAAGCCAGGAGGAGGAACAGAATAAGTGGGAAATGGAACAACATACAACAAAGGTGTCCATCAGCTGCACTGGACATAGAGGAAAAATAACTAAGTAATCAAAACACAGTGATGGAAAGGGAGGAATGAGAGGGAAGGAGGGAATAGCTTAAACTAAGCAAAAGGGAACAAAATGTAAACATCACCTGAGGAGGAAAAAATAATTTGGATTGTCAAAGCTCATAGAATTAACAAATTTTAGACGATGATAACGAGAATTTGCCTTCTCAAGGTTAAAATGTGTTTTTGACTTTAACTAAGTATCACAATTACACAATATTGTGACATATGTGAAATATATGTAATCCCCTATCTCAATCTTTACAAAAAAGTGTGAGAAGGGAAGGTTTATGTGGGATGGGTGACGTCAGACACCTTGTATTCATATACTGTTTTGTAGAATGGGAACTTCTTTCTACAACTACTTAAAAATAATAATAATACAAAGTATTTAAAAAATAAATAAACAGGATGGCAACAGATAAGTTCAAATATAAAATAAGAAATTAAATCCAATTGGAAGGCAAATTTCTTTGGGGAGAGTAATGTAGTTTATTCTATAGCAAGTCTCCTTTAGCAATAAATTCAAAAGCTAGACCTCAAGTAAGTGGAATAAACTAAGAAATGGAGATGAAAAGAAAACTTCACCCACTCTTTCCTGCCTGGAAATCTGGTGTGGGAAAAATTCATCATGCTCCTGAATTAGAACCAAAGTGTCAGGGACCATACTTGGTGGTGCTAGGACCAATATACAGAGAAGGCTGCAAGGTGAACTGTTCAGAGACACTCATATGATCCCTTAAGGATAAGACTTACTAAGTGTTAATTACTGGTAACTAGTGTGTTCTTATAATTTACTCATTTTCTATTAAATTTACATTTTAAGCCTGTTCATTGGGTGGAGAGAAGGGAATTTTTAGGATTTGGTAAGAAGGAACCAAGGATTTGATTGGACATGAAAACCAGTGTGGGGTGTATAAAGCAGCAGGGCCCTATCAATCAGCAGGGCCACTAATCAATGTGGCCCCATGTCCTGGCCCACAGGAGTGCATGGGACATACAACCAAAGGGTCAGGGTATGTAGTTGGAAGGGGTAGGATGTCATCCTCACATGATTAGCTGTGAAGAAGTGATTGGGGAACGGGCAGTTTGTGAAGTGATGGTTGAAAACTGTTAGGCAGGAGAACAAGTGGAGTGATGGAGGGGTTCAACCTATGTGTATGCTGCATGGTCAGAGAAATGGAATTGGAGAAAATCAAAGGAAGGAAATGATGAGACAGCAGGAGGTGAAAGACTTAAGAGAAGAGGAATTTGAGGGAGAGTAGGAGGGAAAGTATTCCAATTAGCCACCAGGTCAGAGAATTGTAGGCCTGTGGATAGTGGAGAGGCCTAAAGAAAAAAAGGAAGTGATGGAAGGGAAAAAGGGAAATGAAGGAAAGTCTATAAAGAAGGAGGGAGTAAGGGAAAAGGACAAAGCCTTACCTATTGAAGTTTGGAGTTTTGGAGATGATAATTTGGGGAGTTGGTGCTTTGCAGACCAATTCCCTATGTGTGGCTGCCCATTGGAGGTCTGAGATTTGGTGGTTGGGGCTGGCTTGTCACTGAGTGTACAGCCCAGGACAAGGTAAATGCAGGCGCATTTCGAGTGTAAATAAAGTTATTTTCAATGTGCCTCACTGGATTTTCTTTTGTTTTATGCATCATATGTATACACAAATTACCAGCACCTCTGGGACACAGCAAAAAAAACTACTCTGAGGGAAGTTTATAGCTCTGAATTCCTACATCAAAAATTAGAGAGATCTGAAACCAACAATTTAATAAAAGATCTGAACCTCCTTCAAACAGATCAGAAAAATAAACCCCAATCCAGCAGACAGAAAGAAATAATTAAAATTAAATTAGAATTAAGTAAATTAGAATCCAAAAACACCATAAAAAGAAACAACAAAACAAAGAGTTGGTTCTTCGAAAAAATTAACAAAATTGACAGACCCTTAGCAAATCTTATCAGAAAAAGAAGTGAACACACCCAAATAAACAAACTCAGAGACGAGAATGGGAACATCACCATCAGAACACTTCTCAAGACTTTATGCTAATAAGTTTGAGTCCTGGCAGAAATGAACTTTTTCCTATCAAATATTGACATGCCAAAACTCAACCAAGATGAGTTAAATAAACTTAACATGCCCGTATCAAGCATAGAAATAGAAACAACTATAAGAGACGAGACCTCACATCTCAGAAAATCCCAGGACCAGATAGATTTACAGCAGAATTCTACAAGGCATTCAAAGCATGGCTCACACCAATCCTCCTCCAACTATTCAATAAAATTGAAAGAGTAAGTTCACTGCCGAATTCATTCTATGATGCCAACATAACTGTTAACCCAAACCAGGCAGGGACTCAACAAAGAAAGAGAACTATAGATCCATTTCTTTGATGAACATGGATGTTAAACAGCTCAACAAAATTTTGGCCAATCGACTTCAACAATTCATCCAAAAAATCATACACGCGATGAAACAGGATTAATTTCAGGGATGCAAAGCTGGTTCAATATATGCAAATCAGTTAATATAATTCATCACATCAACAAGAGCAATGATGAGAACCAAATGGATATATCAATAGATGCAGAAAAAGCATTTCACAAGATCAAACACCCATTTATGATGAAGACTGGAAAAACTATGAATCCAGAGAACATACCTCAATACAATAAAGGCTGTATAAGACAAACCTATATCCAGCATTTTAATTAATGGTGAAAAATGAAAGCCATTTCCTCTTAACTCAGTAACGAGACAAGGATGTCCATTCTCCCCACTTCTCTTCAATTTAGTATTAGAATGCCTACCTACAGTAATAAGAAAAGATGAAAACCTAAAATTATCCAAATAGGGAAAGATGATGTAAAACTCTCCCTTTTTGCAAATGAAATCGTCTTGTATTTAAAGAATTCCAGAGACTCCACTCCCAAAATACTCATGCTGATTCAAAACTTTAGCAAAGAAGAATAGTATAAAAATAACTCTCAAAAATCAATGGCTTTTTTGCATGCCAACAATGAGAAGTGTGGCTGAAATCAGGAAAGCAACTCCATTCATAATAGCCCCACAAAAAATAAAATACCTAGGAATTATCTTAATCAAAGAAGTGAAGGACCTTTATGATGAAAACTTTAAAAACCTGAAAAAGGAAGTCAAAACGGAACTTAGAAAGTGGAAAAACCTCCCATGCTCCTGGATTGGAAGGATCAACATCGTGAAAATTGCAATACTTCCCAAGGCTATCTACAAACTCAATGTGATACCTATCAATATTCCAAACTTATTCTTCAAGAAAACAGAAGAGGCAATCCAAAAATTCATATGGCACAATAGAAGACCCCAAAGAGCAAAAATGATCCTTAACAGAAAGAACATTGTTGGAGGAATATCACTACCAAATTCCAAGCTCTACTACAAAGTCATAGTAATCAAAACAGCTTGGTATTGGCACAAGAACAGACCGCAGGACCAATGGAATAGAATTGAAAACACAGAAATGAACCTACAGACCTATAGCTACCTAATCTTCAATAAGGGAGCCAAAAAAATAGAATGGAAGAAAGACAGCCTGTTCAGTAAATGGTGCTGGCAAAATTAGTTAATCACTTGTAGAAAACTAAAGCTAGGTCCTTATACATCACCCTGCACCAGAATCAATTCCAAATGGATCAAAGACCTCAGAGTCAAAGCAAACACCCTGAAAACATTACAGGATGGAATAGGAGAAACCCTAGGTCTCCTTGGCACAGGTCGAAATTTTCTTAATAGAGACCCAGAAACACGAAAAATCAAAGAAAGGTTGGACAAATGGGATTGCATGAAATTGCTGAGCTTCTGCCTGGCAAAGGAGAAAGCTAGCAAGATCAATAGAAAGCCCACAGATTCGGAGAAGATCTTCACTAGCCATACAACAGACAAGGGTCTCATATCTAAAATATACCTGGAACTCAAAAAATTAAATCCCCCAACAACAAATCCTCAAAGAAAGAACTTCCCAATAAATAAGTGGGCTAAAAAGAAACTTCTCTGAAGAGGAAATAAGGATAGCGAATAGACACACGAAGAAATGATCAAACTCCCTAGCCATAAATGAAATGCAAATCAAAACAGCATTGAGATACCACCTCACCCTAGTTAGAATGGCTATAATCAAGAACTCTAATAACATCAGAAACTGGTGGGGATATTGGTGGGACTGTATACTTGTTCAACCACTTTGCAAAGCAGTATGGAGGTTCCTCAAAAGACTCTACATAGAACTCCCCGATGACCAAGCACTCCCACTTTTGGGCATTTAACCAAGTGATTACAAACAATACCATACTAAAGCTACCAACACAATTATGTTTATTACAACACTGTGTACCATAGCTAAGGTACAGTACCTACCCAGATGCCCCTCAGTAGATGAATGGATCAAGAAAATGTGGACTATATACACAATGGAATTCTATGCATCCATCAGAAAGAATGACATTTCCTCATTTCTCTAGGAAATGGAAAGCCTTGGAAAAAATTATATTAAGTGAAGTAATCCAGGCCCAAAGAAACATAAGTGCCATGGTTTCCCTTATTTGCAATAACTAGTATATGTCTGAGACAAACAGAATCTGTCAGACAAGTTAATGTTAAGAGAAATGAACCTAAGATAAGGACTCAAATTGTTTTTTGTTCTTGCTATTGTTTCTGCCATTTTTATGACATGAATTATTTGTTGCTTTTTATGTCCCTCCTCCACGGTATAACCCTGTTTTCACTGTATTTGATGTTGGTATAATTTGGGGATGGCAAGGGAAAAACAAATTGTTATACAGGTGGACTATTTACCACAATGACATGTACAAGACATTATGTTGAAAAACGAACTTTACAACTTTGTTGTGGAGGCGGGTGGTGGGGTGGTAGAAGGGGAGATATGAAGGGATGGGAAGGGGCAACAAAGGAGGAGGCTGCAATGCTTGATAAGAAATGTACTCATTACCTTGTTTATGTATTTGTTTTTTTTTATTTTCATTTTTTGTGAACATATTGTACATAGGGGTTACAATTACATGGGCAAAATAATGAGTACATTTCTTATCAAGCATTGCAGCCTCCCCCTTTGTTAACACTTCACATCCCTTCCCAGGCTCCCCCCTGGGGAAGTTGTAAAGTTCATTTTCGACATGACAACTTGTACTTATTGTTGCAACGGGTCCACCTGTATCCTTAAACGACTTGTTTTTCCCCATCTCCTCCACAAATTATACCGACATCAAATATAGTGAAAGCAGGGGTTATACTGTGGGGGAGGGACATACAAAGCAACAAAGAAATAATCTTATAAATGCATTAGAAACAAATGCATGAAAGAAAAAAAACACATTTAAATACATATCTAAGGGTTCATTTTCCTAACATCACATTATCTGACCTTTTCTGCTTGACTCATACATATACTAGATATTGCAAATAAGGGAAACCATGAGACCTATGTTTCTTTGGGCTTGGCTTACTTCACTTAATATAATTTTTTCCAAGCCTTTCCATTTCCTAACAAATGGGGAAATGTCATTCTTTCTGATGGAGGCATAGAATTCCATTGTGTATATATACCACTTTTTCTTGATCCATTCATCTACTGAGGGGCACCTGGGTTGATTCCATATTTTAGCTATGGTAAATAATGCTGCAATATACGTAGTTGTGGTGGTAGCTTTAGTGTGGCCTTGTTTGTAAACATTTGGGTTAATGCCCAAAAGCGGGAATGCTAGGTCATAGGGGAGCTCTATGTGAAGTCTTTTGAGGAACCTCCATAGTGCTTTCCAAAGTGGTTGAACAAGTTTACACTCCCACCAACAATAAAGTAAGGTTCCCTTCTGTCCACATCCCCTCCAGCATCTGTTGTTGTTAGAGTTCTTGATTTTTGCCATTCTAACTGGGGTGAGGTGGTATCTCAATGTTGTTTTGATTTGCATTTCTTTTATGGCTAGGGAGGTTGAGCATTTCTTCATGTGTCTATAAAGCCCATTGTTCATGTAATTGTAAACACTCTGTATTTTCACAATAAAAATCATAAAATAATAAAGTTAAATTCATGTTAATTTTGTGTTGTCGGTGGTAGGGCTCGAAATCTGGGCCTTGGCCCTGTTCCTCCTCTCTTCAGCTGACGGATACCACTGAATCTCTTCTTTTTTTTTTTTTTTAATTTTATTTTATTTTATTTGAGAACATACTGTACAGAGGGGTTACAATTACATGGGCAGGATAATGCATACATTTCTTACCAAGCATTGCATCCTCCTCCTTTGTTTACCCTTCACCTCCCTTCCCAGCCTCCCCCCTCCCTCCCACCCAATCATACCCCCCCCTCCCCCCCCCCACCGACATTGTAAAGCTGGTTTTGACATGACATTTTGTATTTCTCATTGTTGCAACAGGTCCACCTGAATCCTTAAACGACTTGTTTGTCCCCGTCTCCTCCACATGTTATACTGACATCAAATATAGTGAAAGCGGGGGTTACACTGTGGGGGAGGGACATACAAAGCAACAAAGAAATAATCTTATAAATGCATTAGAAACACATGCATGAAAGAATCAAAAACATTAAAATACATATTTGAGGTTTTGTTTTCCTAACATCACATTATCTGACTTTTTCCGCTTGACTCATACCTATACTAGATATTGCAAATAAGGGAAACCATGGGACCTATGTTTCTTTGGGCCTGGCTTACTTCACTTAATATAATTTTTTCCAAGCCTTTCCATTTCCTAACAAATGGGGAAATGTCATTCTTTCTGATGGAGGCATAGAATTCCATTGTGTATATATACCACATCTTCTTGATCCATTCATCTACTGAGGGGCATCTGGGTTGGTTCCATGTCTTAGCTATGGTAAATAATGCTGCAATAAACATAGTTGTGCTGGTAGCTTTAGTGTGGCCTTGTTTGTGATCATTTGGGTAAATGCCCAAAAGTGGGATTGCTGGGTCGTTGGGGAGCTCTATGTGGAGTCTTTTGAGGAACCTCCATATGCTTTCCAAAGTGGTTGAACAAGTTTACATTCCCACCAACAATGAAGTAAGGTTCCTTTCTGTCCACATCCCCTCCAGCATCTGTTGTTGTTAGAGTTCTTGATTTTCGCTGTTCTAACTGGAGTGAGGTGATATCTCAATGTTGTTTTGATTTGCATTTCTTTTATGGCTAGGGATGTTGAACATTTCTTCATGTGTCTATTGGCCATCCTTCTTTCTTCTTCAGAGAAGCTTCTCTTTAAGTCTTTCGCCCACTTACTTATTGGGCAGTTGTTTCTTTGAGGATTTGTTGTTGGGTGGTTTAATTTTTTGAGTTCCAAGTATATTTTAGATATGAGACCCTTGTCCGTTGTATGGCTAGTAAAGATCTTCTCCCAGTCCGTGGGCTTTCTATTGATCTTGCTAGCTATGTCATTTGCCCTGCAGAAGCTCTGCAGCCTTATACAATCCCATTTGTCCAGCCTTTCTTTGATTTGTTGTGTTTCCGGGTTTCTATTCAGAAAATTTCGGCCTGAGCCAAGGAGACCCAGGGTTTCTCCTATTCCATCCTGTAATGTTTTCAGAGTGTCTGCTTTGAGTTCAAGGTCTTTGATCCATTTGGAGTTGATTCTGGTGCAGGGTGATATATAAGGATCTAGCTTTAGTTTTCTACATGTAGTTAACCAGTTTTGCCAGCACCATTTACTGAAGAGGCTGTCTGTCTTCCATTCTATTGTTTTAGCTCCCTTATCGAAGATTAGATGGCTATAGGTCTGTAGGTTCATTTCTGGGTTTTCAATTCTATTCCATTGGTCCTGGGGTCTGTTCTTATGCCAATACCAAGCTGTTTTGATTACTATGGCTTTATAGTAGAGTTTGAAATTTGGTATTGATATTCCTCCAGCAGTATTCTTTCCGTTGAGGAGCGTTTTTGCTATTCGGGGTCTTTTATTGTTCCATATGAATTTTTGGATTGCCTCTTCTATTTCCTTGAAGAATGAGGGTGGAATTTTGATAGGTATTGCGTTGAATTTGTAGATAGCCTTGGGCAGTATTGCCATTTTCACGATGTTAATCTTTCCAATCCAGGAGCATGGGAGGTTTTGCCATTTTTTAAGTTCTGTGTTGATTTCCTTTTTCAAGATTTTAAAGTTTTCATCATAGAGGTCCTTCACTTCTTTAGTTAAGTTAATTCCTAGGCATTTTATTTTTTGTGAGGCTATTACAAATGGAGTTGCTTTCCTAATTTCGGCCACACTTTTCTCATTGTTGGCATACAGAAAAGCCATTGATTTTTGGGGGTTAATTTTATAACCTGCTACTTTGCCAAAGTTTTGAATCAGCTTGAGTAATTTGGGAGTGGAGTCTATGGGATTCTTTAAATACAAGATCATGTCATTTGCAAAGAGGGAGAGTTTTATTTCTTCTTTCCCTATTTGGATCCCCTTTATGTCTGCATCTTGTCTTATTGCTGTAGCTAGGCATTCTAATACTAGATTGAAGAGAAGTGGAGAGAGCGGGCATCCTTGTCTTGTTCCTGAGTTAAGAGGAAATGGCTTTAGTTTTTCACCATTGAGTATAATGCTGGCTGTAGGTTTGTCATATACAGCCTTTATTGTATTGAGGAATGTTCCCTGGATTCCTAATTTTTCCAAAACCTTCATCATAAAGGGGTGTTGGATCTTGTCAAATGCTTTTTCTGCGTCTATTGAGATAACCATGTGGTTCTTATTCTTGCTCCTGTTGATGTGATGAATAATATTAATTGATTTGCGTATATTGAACCAGCTTTGCATCCCTGAAATGAATCCTGTTTGATCGTGGTGTATGATTTTTTGGATGAATTGTTGAAGTCGATTGGCCAAAATTTTGTTGAGAAGTTTCGCATCAATGTTCATCAAAGAAATGGGTCTATAGTTCTCTTTCTTTGATGAGTCCCTACCTGGTTTTGGGATGAGGGTTATGATGGCTTCATAGAATGTGTTCGGTAGTGAGCTTTCTCTTTCAATTTCATTGAAGAGTTGGAGGAGAATTGGTGTGAGCTCTGCTTTGAAGGCCTTGTAAAATTCCGCTGTAAAACCATCTGGTCCTGGACTTTTCTTAGCTGGGAGGTCTCTTATTGCTGTTTCTATTTCAATGCTTGATATGGGCCTGTTAAGATAGTTTACCTCATCTTGGTTTAGTTTTGGCATGTCAATATTTGCTAGGAAGAGGTCCATTTCTGTCAAGTTCTCAAACTTATTAGCATAAAGTTTTGAGAAGTATTCCCTTATAATGTTCTGAATCTTGCTTGTTTCCGTGGTGATGTTTCCATTCTCATCTCTGAGTTTATTAATTTGGGTGTGTTCTCTTCTTTTTCTGATAAGATTTGCTAAGGGTCTGTCAATTTTGTTAAGTTTTTCGAAGAACCAACTCTTTGTTTTGTTGATTCTTTCTATAGTTTTTTTGGATTCTAATTCATTTAATTCTGATTTAATTTTGATTATTTCTTTCCGTCTACTGGATTGGGGTTTATCTTGCTGCTCTTTTTCAAGGAGGTTTAGATGTGTCATTAAATTGTTAGTTTCAGATCTCTCCAATTTGTTGATGTAGGAGCTCAGAGCTATAAACTTGCCTCTGAGTACTGCCTTTGCTGTGTCCCAGAGGAGCTGGTATTTTGTGTGTTCATTTTTGTTGAATAGCATGAACATTTGAATTTCCTTTCTAATCTCTTCCATGACCCACTCATGATTCAGCAGTGTGTTGTTCAGCCTCCATGTGATACCGGACTTTCTTTGGTGGCTTTTGGTGTTGAGTTCTAACTTTATTCCCTTGTGGTCAGAGAGAATGCAAGGTATAACTTCAATGTTTCTGAATTTAGACAAGTTTGCTTTGTGGCCTAAAATGTGGTCTATTTTAGAAAACGTTCCATGTGCTGCTGAGAAAAACGTGTATTCTGATGCTGCTGGGTGAAATGTTCGGTAAATGTCTGTTAAGTCTAGTTGATCTATGCAGCTGTTTAGATCTGCGGTTTCTCTGTTGAGTTTTTGCCGAGTTGATCTATCTAGTGGGGAGAGTGGTGTGTTAAAATCCCCAACGATTAATGTCTTTGGATCTATATGGGATTTGAGGGAAAGTAGTGTTTCTTTGATAAATTTGGGTGCTCCATTGTTTGGCGAATAGATATTTAGAATTGTAATATCCTCCTGAAGGAGAGATCCTTTAATTAGTATGTAGCGACCTTCTTTATCTCTTTTCATGAATTTTAATTTGAAGTCTATTTTATCTGATATTAGGATTGCAACTCCCGCCTGTTTATGCGGTCTGTTTGCTTGGTAGATTTTGTTCCAGCCTTTAACATTGAAAATGTGTTTGTTTTTATGGGCAAGATGTGACTCCTGCAGGCAGCAGATAGAAGGGTCTTGTTTTTTAATCCAACTAGACAGTCTATGTCGCTTAATTGGAGAGTTCAGTCCGTTAACATTAAGAGATAGGACTGAGAGGTATTTGGGAGTTCCTGCCATGTTATCTACCTTCTTGGGGGCTGCGAAAACTGGGTTCTTCCTATGGTTCTTGGATTCTCAGTTTGGGTGCAGTTTCTTGGCCTTTATTGCGGTCTTGTTGGTTTTCTATGTGTAGCACATCTTTAAGAATCTTTTGTAGGGCTGGTTTGGTGGAGATGTATTGTTTCAATTTTTCTTTGCTATGGAAGGTTTTTATTTGGCCTTCAGTTATGAAGGAGAGTTTAGCTGGGTACAGTATTCTTGGTTGATAGTTGTTTGTTTTTAGGGCATGGCATACATCATTCCAGGCTCTTCTTGCTTTGATTGTCTCTGCTGAGAAATCTGAGGTGATTCTAATTGGTTTCCCTTTATAAGTGATTACCCTTTTCTCCCTGACAGCTTTAAGGATCTTTTCCTTGTTCTGAGTTGATCCTGTGTGGATTATAATGTGACGGTGGGATGTCCTATTCTGGTCTGGTCTATTTGGGGTTCTAAAGGCTTCTTGTATCTGGACAGGCCTATCTTTTTGCATGTTTGGGAAGTTCTCTGCTAGGATCCTGTTAAACAAATTTCCTAGACCATTAACTTCTGTTTCTAGGTGCTCCTCTACACCCATTATCCTTAGATTAGGCCTTCTGATGGTGTCTTCCAGGTGTTGGATAGATCTATCATATTTCTTGGACTTGTCTTGGATGGTTGTATGTTCTTTCTCTATAATATCTAGGCTGTCTTCAATCCCTGAGATTCGATCTTCTGCATGGTCTAACCTGCTGTCAAGACTCTCTACTTTGTTTTTTATCTCTTTTCCTTCTAGTTGGTCAGCTTTGATGGCTTCAAGTTCTTTGTTGAAGCTCTGTTTTAGGTCTTGTATGAATTTCTTTACTTCCTTAATTTGGTGTTCAGTGTTTGTCCTCAAATCACTTAGTTGATTGGTTATGGTTTCTTTGGGCTCCCATTCCTTCTGTTGGGTTCCATTCAGCATTCCCTTTGTGGTCTCCCTGACTTCCTTCAGCTCTTTGTTAATGGATTCCATGAAGGCCTTTAGTGATCTTTGTGTGTTCTCTACCTGGTCTCTCAATTCCTGTATTACTCTTTGATTAGCTTCCTCCCGTTCATGGGATTCCTGCAGATCTCTTTGAGTGTTCTCAGCCTGCTCACGCCATTCCTCCCTTTCTCTTTGAGTATTCTCAAGTTGTTCACGCAAATCCTGTATCAGTTTTTGAGTAGCTTCCTCACGCTTATGATATTCCTGTATAAACTTCTGGGATGCCTCCTCTCTCTCCCTATCACGCTCATACAGAGTCCTTTGTACGTTGTCAAACTTTTCATTTATCATGTTTGCCACCAGTGTTTGTAGCGCTGTTTGGGAACTCTCCTCTGGATTATTCATTATCTGTTCTAACCCCTGATTATCAGGATTGGGAATTGAGATACCCGAATTTGCCATTTTTCTTGTGTTTTTCCGGCTTACTCTGCCCATTTGAGATGAAGATAGCACCAGTTTTGTGCTAGAACACTATCTTAAGGCAACCATCAACCAAAGTTTGCATTTGTACAGTCAATAGTCTACAGATACAATCTAGTTCAACAGATACATCTATTCGACATCAAACAACTATATGTTAAAGAACTTCGAACCGCAGAGAAGAATTTGGAAAGCCAGAAATTATTAGGGTTAGGAAGAGATGTGGGTAAAAAATAGGAATAGATTGGTGTGGGGAGGCACAGGGAGAGTTAACTATGTCCTAATCACAATGCAGGGAATAGGTTGTGTAGGATGTAAGTAGAGAGAGAGAGAAAAAGAAGAAAGGGAACGGGGAATGAAAAGAGACCAGAAAATAAAATAGAAACGTAAAAATTAATGTTATTTTAGAGATTAAAAGACCATCTATTTATATAGGAATATGAACATGTTGAGAGAAAGGGAGGGACATAGAGGAGATGAGAAAAACTTTAAAAAAAATGCTTAAAATATTGTATAGGTATAAAGTACTGCTATTAGTGAAATTAAGTCTCAGAGGTTTTGAATTGAGTAATAAGTTTGTGGATTAAGTGTGTACACAATGGGGGATGGGGTCTACTGGTTAACTACGGGTTTATCTGAGGATGTGCAGGACAAGAGTTAAGTCACATAAAGATGCACAAAGAGGAAAAGATGGAAAGGATAGGAAAGTGAGAAGAAAAGATCAGATGTTCAGTAGAGCTAGAAAAAAAAACAAAAAGATAATTAAGAATGAAAGAAAAAGAGAAAGAAGACAAGAAAAGAAAAGAAAACACACATTCAAGTATTCCTAAAATAAAAATTATAAGAGGAGAAAAAAAAAAAGTTAATGGAAAACAATTATTTTTTCAGAAGAGGCAAAAATTAAAGATTAATAAAAGTTTTAGAAAAGCAAAAAAATTTTTTTATATATATATAAGGTAACAAAAAACGAAAAAAAAACAAAACAAGAAAAAGAAAAAAAGAAAAGAAGAAGAAGAAAAAAAAAAGTTCTTTGATTTTTTTTTTTTTTTTTTTTGGGAGGGGTGGGAAGAGTCCTGTATCTCCCTTTTGTCTGTAACCAGAGTCTGGTTGGAGTCTCTGGTCAGCTTGAGGTCCTGTGGCTTGATTGGTTTCTTAAGTCAGTTTGTTGGAACAGGTAGGAAAATGCTCTGCTTTACCCAAGATTTTGAGATCCCCCTCCCAGGTTAGTTTACTGGGAGGGTGATCTGCTTTGAGAATCACAAAAGAGGGGGATGCAGTGATGAGGCTAGGTTCTGGGTAGAGTTGAGGCCTTTCAACGAACAGTAGCTTTTCCCTGGGGCTATTTTGTGAAAAAAAACTCACAGCACCCAGCCTGGAGCCATTCTCAGGGTTTCTGTTTTTCAATTGATTGTGGTGGCTGCTAGAGGGAGGGGAAGCCTCTGGCTCTGGCCACCCAGCGAGGAGAGCTACTCCAGTGGCTGGTGCCTGAGCTGGGCGATCCCTCCCTGGATGGAACTGAGTCTGTGAGGTCACCTCGCCGCCAAGTTCCTGTGACCTGCCAAATGACTAGCTCTATTCCAAGGCCTGAGCTGGAGCTAGCCGCTCCTCCGAGCTTTGTCGGTATCCAAGATGGAGATCACCGGTGCTGGGGGGGGAGGGGTGGCCTTCCCTCCTCTGCTCCCAGAGGAGTGAGGAAGTAGGGCTTCTACTCACGCGGAGTCTTGGATCCCGGGTCGTCTCTGGTCTGCAAAGTGCAGGATGAAGTTGTCCGCTCCTTGTCGGTTCTTGCTGGTGTTGAGTAGAATCCGCTGGTCCGCTGCGTCTGGCTCCTTCGTCCCGGACTGCGTCTCAGGTAAGCCTCCGCGGCGGTGGTCGCCGCTGCGACCCTGCCGCCGCAGCGGCAGCTGCTCAGATGTGTCTGCTTGGCTTCCCCTCTCTTGACTAACTCTCTGTCCTGTGATGGCACACTTGGTGTGATTCTCTGGCTTGGGACTGTTCACTGGAACTCTGAAACTGTTTTCTATGCAAGAGCTTGTTCAGATTCCAGCTTCTCCTCCGCCATCTTCCTGAATCTCTTCTTCTACAATGACCTTTCTAGTTTTCAAGAGATATATTGGAGATAAGAGTCTTACAGATTTTTCTGCCCAGGCTGACATTGAACCACTATCCTCAGATCTCAGAGTTTGGGGTAGCTAGGATTACAATCATGAACCAAAAAAGCCCAGATCTAAGACAATTTTTAAAATGTCAGCTTATTAAAACTTCTGGCTTTTTCCAATAAATAATCTTACTTTTTAGCATTAGTTTATAACTATGATTTATTTTTAGATGTAACTGTATTTTTTAATCAAATTATATATGTTTTTCTATACTCAGTATCTCACAAAAATCCAGTTATTGACTTTCCCCCAAGTCAATTATTACATAGTATATTAATTAGTATTATTATTACACTCTTATATACACGTAATGTGAAGTGAAAATAGTTTGGATCATTTCAGATAAATTAGTAGCTGCCATTTTAGCATTATAAATTCACATCTGTGATTTTAAACGAAGGAAAGGAGATTTTCGAGTTAAAATGAAGTATGAATATGTAATGTGTCCCAATTGAAACAAAAATTCTGAGTTCATACAGAAAAAATTATTTTCTTTCCAATTATGACTTTGCAGTAATACTATTGGAAATAGTGAGGCAAGAGGAGGAAGAATTCAATCCTTTTTTTTTGTCAGTCATGAGGCTTGAATTCTGGGCTAGAGCCCTGTCCCTGTGCTCTTCAGCTCAAGGTGAGTGCTCTACTGCTTGAGCCCCAGCTCGACTTCTGGTTTTCTAGTGGTTTATTGGAGATAAGAGTCTCACAGAGTTTCCTGCCCAGGCTGCCTGTGAACCATGTTCCTCAGATCTCCGTGATCCTCCTGAGTAGCTAGGATTACAGGCGTGAGCCACCGGTGCCTGGCAAGGAGAAAGAATTCAAATCATGTCAAACAATGTCTCTGTATGAAGAACTGCCTATTCCCAGTTGTCACAAAATTTCAAGTGTCTATCTTAGAATTCTATTTGGAAACGTTCTGAATCATTGATTCTTTTTTACTTTCTGTTATAGGAAACAAAATATAGACACAAAACAATTGAAATAAAATGTACACATATGTGGAGGTCACAACTGGAAAAACAACCAACAAAGTAGAACTCCCCCAGGAACAAAAGCAGTTTTTTTTTTAAGCACACAAATCTCAAATACATGATAACTTGGCATAGAGCCATAAAGATAACTGTGTCTCAGAAATACAGTTGTGTTAATTTGTAATTAAATTCATATAGATGAACCTAATATAGCAAATCCCTTGAATGGATCAAATTGTTTAAAACAAATGTGACTATATGCGGAGTGAGATCTGCACATATTTAAAAGAATAAAATAACAAAATCATGACATACTTAAAAAATTCAGAAATGTAATTAATAACTCCAATAGTATTCATATTGAGAACTAATTCCTACTGATTTAAAAAGAAAAAAATATGCAAATAGTAGAATCTGAGCATTGTAAACGAGTGTGCATAATTTTATTTTTTTTTTATTATTTTTTTTTTTTTTTTGTCGGTTGTGGGGCTTGAACTCTGGGCCTGGGCGCTGTCCCTCAGCTCTTCAGCTCAAGGCGAGCGCTCTACCACTTGAGCTACAGCGCCACTTCCGGTTTTCTGGTGGTTTATTGGAGATAGGAGTCTCACGGTCTCTCCTGCCCGGGCTGGCTTTGAACCGCGATCCTCAGATCTCAGCCTCCTGAGTAGCTAGGATTACAGGCATGAGCCACCAGCGCCCGGCGAGTGTGCATAATTTTAAACTACTCCAAATTACACTTTGTAGAAGATTGAATGTGGCTTATCTAAAGGAAAACATGAACACATGATATGAATGAAATTAAAAATCTCATGAAAAGAGTGAAGTAGTTTCTGGAAAATAATAGTTTAATAAATGGTGGTCTAAATCTTTCTAGTACTGACAAAATTGCATATCTATTTATTTAGATCCAAAAAAGACCCAAGTTACTCGTGCAGATTTGAAACTTTGGCAAAGTATCAGTATACATCTGTAACATTATTATGGGTGTTGACTTTGGCAAGGAATTCATTTCCTCTTCCATCTGACAAATGAATATATGAAAGAACTTCTCCAACTAAGTATCAAAACCTAACTAAACATATAACCAGAAAAAGTCATCATGTAAGCCGTATTGCTACTGGGGTAAAAGAAAAATCAGTCATACTGATTCTGTATTTATTGTAAATGTTGATTTTTTTCATAAATTATTTCCTTTAGCTTGCATTTTTAAGACATTGTATTACATGATGTATATCTTAGTAACTAATTTTGGATGCCTCGTTAAATTTTGTTCAGAGTATAATGTCTCACTTCAGTTCCTAACCTATGATATGATGTTGATTACAAAAAAAATTCTAATAACCACTCTTTATAACACACAAAATCTCATAAGCATGACACCAGTAAGCACTGGTTAACATTTTGATATCATGGTCTCATGACTGATGAGGCCTATCTGCATGAGTATCATTGTACCTAGATTCCTCAGCCTGAATATTGCTATTGTTAAACGATACTTATATCTTTATTTGTCACCGATCAGATTTTAAATCTGAGTATAAAGCCCAAGGAAAATGATAAAGTAAGAATTTAGCTTTTCTGAATATAAAGTAAACAAAATTCAGCATAGAGTAACTCACTGTTTGAAGTCAACCAATTTCTCCAAAACATTCTAAGCATTTCCTTACAATGTGTATTGTTCTCAAGAAGGGAATGGGTAATGTGAGAAGAGGACTAACCAAGCATTGTCTTCAAATATACATAATGTGGATTACCCTCTACATTTGAATATAAGCATATCTGATAAAAACTGTTTGAATAATTGATTTTCATGTAAGGTATACCAAACTACATTCAGAAAATGGTATATATGAATTAACTAAAGAAAGTCCTGGCAGAAAAATGGCATCTCTGTACTATGTGATGCCCAATTCTTAGGTATTTCATTATGCCTCCATTTAATGAATGTGATTGTTTAAATGATTCATGAAGTATTAATTAAAATTGATCAGTATCTTATAATATAATTGTGTATAATTTTATCCTAGAATCATTCAACAACGGCCCATTCAATCATGAAATACATCACATTCCACTGGTATTCATATAGATAGTAATGAGTTTTTTAGGATCTTCTGCCATTTGGAGATGTCAGGACCAGGATTCAAACTATAGGCTCTAGCTCCCACCACTTAAACCTGAAGATAGGGAACTCAACGGTCTGTCCAATAACATCAGCAAAACCAGTGATTAGGCAGGCACCAATGGTTCTCAGCAGTCCTCCTTGATACTTACAAGGCTGTGATAGGATTTTAATAGTCAAAGTCACCCTAGGCAGGAAAGTCCTTGAAACCCCTGTCCACCTTCAGTGCCAACAAAGCTAGAAATAGAGCCATATGGCTACAGTGGTAGAGGGCTATACTTAAGCAAAAGCAGCTCATGGACTGTGCCCAGATCCTGAGTTTAAGGTTCGGGACTGGCAACAGACAGACATACACAACAATATGTGCAGCCATCCAGCTAAAGCAGGTCACCCTCTTGTCCTCAACTGGATTGGACAAAGTTCCCTGGGAAAGGGGCTGGGGGAGCCACTGTCATCTTGACTCCACCCATGCTGCCTGCATCACGGGATTCCAGCCACACCCTCATTCTTCCATGTTTCTTTCTGAACAATGGGATACAAGAATGGTGGCCACACCCACATTCCATGATGCCCAGCACCAGGATTCCCTTTGTTGGTTGACACTACCACCAGCAGTTGAGGAAAGTAGAGGTGGCAGAGTTGTGAGCATGAGACATGAGGCGACTTTGGAGTAGAGTGGAAAATTGATGTCCTAGTCAGAAAGTGAGAGAATAGAGGATTTCCCAGAGCCTGGGAA
The DNA here is from genome assembly GCF_019054845.1 of Dipodomys spectabilis. Taxonomy (NCBI): domain Eukaryota; kingdom Metazoa; phylum Chordata; class Mammalia; order Rodentia; family Heteromyidae; genus Dipodomys; species Dipodomys spectabilis. The sequence goes on from NW_024870689.1 coordinate 1,723,897, forward strand.
CATGGCCAGCCCATCTTTCCCATCCCAGTGCTCAGATGTCTGAAACAATAGGACTCCGTGAAAGAGCTACAGGCAAGAAACTACTTCCACAACACCAGCAATGTGGAGCACATGGGCAGCAAAGATGGCTCTGGGAGGGGGTTGAGTGGGCAGACCCCAATTGATCTTCTGATCAGTGCCTAACCAGCCCGTGAAGGCTCAGGTGAATGATAGGGTGTGACCTTGACAGTGATTGGTTCCTCTTCCTCCCTTACCATACCACCCACCCTTGTTGTCTTTAAAAGGGGCTGCTCTCTGTTAATAAACGAGTTTTTCTACCTGCTGGATTTGGCTCCCCGCTGTGTCTGATTTTCTCCTGGGCTGAGGGAGGCTAGGGAACGGGCGAGCGCCGCACTTACCTTTCCTCGGACCCCGTCCGTCTTTCGTGGGACAGATGAAGACCCAACATCTGGCGCCCAATGTGGGGCACGAAAGGAAAAGATACCGGCGGAGGCTAAGCGGTCTCTCAGGGTAAGTGAAACCCTAAATATGGGTAATGCTATATCACAGAAGAAGGAGGAGGAGGCAACATTAGGCCTAGAAGGAGTACAGGAGGACTTGGGAAGTAAAAAGGAAAAGGAAAAGGTCAAATTCGACCGGGAACACACTATCTGTGCATGCAGGGGCAGAGGCAGCTGCTCAGGTGCCCCGGACGGTCCTAGGCCCCCTCCCTATTCCCCTGATTGGAAGGGAGGTACGGTGCCCTACGAGACCTGCGAGAGGGACTTGCAAAACCCAGACCCCTACCACATGGAGGGACCAAGGGCTGAGGAAGTAACCTACTCGGAGAACTCCTCTGGAAAGGAAGGGCCACCCAAGAGCCCTGGAAAGGAAGGGCCACCCAAGAGCCCAGACTCTCGGCCACAGGATTCGCTTCCCCAAGTGTATCCGGTCAATGTGGCATCAGGGACTAACAGGCCCTTGGAGTGGTATCCATGGGAAGCTAAGGATCTTAAAGAGCTCCGCAAGGCGGTGGCGGAGGATGGCCCAAACTCTCCCTGGGCCCAGACCACTAGTTCTCAGTTTATTAAATGGTGTGCTTTCTTTAAGGAGGAATGCAGAGTGCGAGCGGAGAGTAACCAGCAGGCTCAACCAGCAAAACCTATTACTTATGCCATGCTAGCAGGGAAGGGGGAAGGGTACTCCACCGGCATCCAACAGGCCGCAATACCTGGCCCGTACCGTGACCAGATGAGGCAGGCAGGACTTGCCGTGTGGTACAAACTAGATGATGGGCCTACTGAGTCCCCCATGGCAGAAGTGAGACAAAAACTGGGTGAGCCTCGACCTGATTTCATAGACCGAGTCCAACAGAGTGTTCACCTCAAGCTGCCGACAGGGAACCTCCAAGATCAGTTTGTAAAGCTGCTGGTCTGGGAAGGGAATGCAGACCACTGCATGGCCTGCCCAGGATTGAGAGAGAGTTCCCTGAGCAGATGGGTGGTGGCCTCACAGGATGTGGGAACGCAACAGCACCAGTCCCAATCACTAGCTTTAGCTTTACAGGCTCAGGCATCTACAATGACTGAGGCCATTACTCAGGCGCTGGCAGCCCAGGGCCAAGGAACCCCAAGGACTTGTTTTGAATGGGGGCAGGAGGGGCACTTTAAGAGAGATTGTTCCCCTGCCAACTGGCCCGTGGGCAAACCGCCCCCTATACCCTACCCCAGGAGCAGGGAGGGATACAAGTTTGATTTAGATGGGAAGTCTTTAAACTTGGGGAGGGGCATCCTCTAGCCCCTTTAATGCAAGGAGGAACCCCCCCTGCTGTGAGGCCCAGGCAGCCTCATGGCAGGGCAACCCAGGCCCATTGGACCGTCCCCCTGGTGGATGGACTCCGCCCTAAAATGAGTATTCTCATAGGCAGAAAGAGGTTTCACTGTTTAATTGACACTGGGGCAGACCGAACCATACTCAGGGAGGAGGAAGTGACCTTGGACTGGAAGCTTGCACCTGGGCCCCAGATATTGGGGGTAGGGGGCAACTCCCAGACCAAAGAAACGGTTGCCCTTATGACATGGACTAGCCCAGATGGAGAACAGGGAAGGATACGCCCTTTAGTGGCAAAGAACCTCACTGCCAATTTACTAGGGCAAGATATGCTAAGACAAATGGATGCCGTGGTCACTACAGACCATGGAGCATCATATGATGATATCCTGGATGGGGAAGAAGCACAAAGGCTTAAACAGGATCTAGAGGGAGTTAAGGAAGGGGATTTTTTTAACTTTCATAATTACAGAGAAGAACATAGGGGACCCGCTCAGGTGCACCCCCAATCCTAAAGGCCACTGCCCCCCAAGTAACTCCCATTAGGTGGAAGCCAGGAAGCACAATCTGGGTGGAGCAGTGGCCATTGACCAAACCTAAACTTGAAGCCCTCCACCTTCTGGTGGAGGAACAGATAAGCCTCGAGCATATCCGCCCTACTATAAGTCCTTGGGTTTGTTATTCAAAAAGCCTCTGGGGCTTGGCGGATGCTCCAAGATCTACGGAAGGTAAATGAAAGCTAGTAGGAATGCCCCTAAGAGGCATGCCCTGGACTCCTGCTATACCTTCAGAATATACTTTGGTTGTGATTGATATTAAAGATTGGTTTTTTTCTATCCCTCTGCATCCAGATGACTGCGAGAAGTTTGCTTTCTCTATACCTTCTCTTAATTTTTCCCAGCCTGATCCAGAGGTTTGAATGGACGGTGCTGCCACAGGGTATGGCCAATAGTCCAGCCTTCTGTCAACAACACTTGGCCACACTTTTAGGGCCTGTGCTGGGTTCAGATACCTCCCTTGCCTATGCCTACATGGATGATATGATTCTGGGGCACCGAGACCCAAGCTGCCTGGAGGGCCTTCTGGCCCAGGTTCTCACCATATTAAAAAAGGGGGGTTTTACCATAGCCCTTAATAAAATTCAAAAGGTAGCTCCTTTTAAGGTGCTCGGGACACACCTTACCTTGACTCAGGCCAGCCCCCTTAAGCCTTTGCTGGATATTCCAGCCTCTCTAACCTTAACCCAACTTCAGAGTCTTTTAGGGGAAATCAATTGGCTGTTGCCATGGGTTTCTGTCCCTAAAGATAGTCTTGTGCCCTTATTTGCCCTGCTACAAGACAGGACACCACAAGAAGTTATTACAATTACAGACAGCCATAGGGCAATATTTTTGCAGTTCCAAAAAGCCCTGGATGAAGTTTCCCTAAAGAGGTATTCTATTAGTGAGACCATTTCCCTTTGGTTGTTTGCAGGGGTCACATTAATATCTGCAGTTTTAACTCAAAATGGGGAATCTGCTCCCATTTGGATCCCTGCCAGGAACCTTAAGTTTTTACCCATTTCCTCTATACAGGAGGATGCCCAAGAATAAGCTAACCAACAACAACAACAACAAAAAGCATGGCCTAGGCTTGTGTTTTAAAGACAAAAGCCAGAAAGACAATTATTAACCACCCCCAAGGGCAACCAGCCCTTGAGAAGCTCTTGTGTTCTCTAACAATTTCAGATGGTGACACTCCAGCTGTTGGCTGTCCTGACTCTCCGAATCCTGTGAACGGCCCGACGGAACCTGCATCAACCTCAACGGGTACCTGGGCAGTGATCAATGCTGGCAATGCAGAAATCGTCAGGAGCACCACAAGAGAAGCTGTCCCTTCGAGCTGGTGGCCTGACCTTCATTTTGATCACCACCCTATGGACTGTTTAATATTTTTGTAGGAGTTAATTATTTTAATGTTACCTGCTTTAATTGTTCTTCTACTAATTGCTTGTATAGCAGCATTGAATCCATACTTATTGTTAAACAACCACCTTTTGTTATGCTTCCAGTTTAGATTTTGTCCAACCCCACAGGCAAATAGCTGGATTAGAACAATCCCCACCTCTGGACTCTGAAGTGGCAAAGACTGCTATCCCATCCTTCACTAAGGTTAAAGGACTAGTAGTGACATTTCCTGGCCTGGTAATGCTTTTGCTGATGGTTTTTTCTATGCCTTCCTTGCATTATGAGCTTAGCCAGCCAGTTATCAAGCTCCAAATGAATGAATTCCCCCCCCCCCCGAGAGGAATCTCAGCCAGAGACGGGTAAGAGGGGGTGTCAGTCTGACCAACCTAAGACAGGGCCTTCAGCTTCGCTCTGAAGAAGTTCCCTATGACGGGTAAGGCAGACAAGGCGATCCACCCAACCTAAGACAGGCGGGTTCGCTTCTTTAAGCAAAGACGGGGGGAGATGATGTTGGGAGCAACTGGAGCTGACAGTAAAGCTCAAAGGTCATCTTGACTCCTGTGCTAGCTTAAAGGCACGTACAAGGAACTGGCTTACTTAAAAGACACCCGGTGCCCAGGAATTACTTGAACTGCTTCGGACATTTCTAACTGTGGTGGGACTGATGTTTATTACTGTGCTAGGTGGGTCTACCATTAAAACAAAAATAAAAGGGGAATCTGTGGAGCACATGGGCAGCAAAGATGGCGCTGGGAGGGGGTTGAGTGGGCAGAGCCTAATTTACTGGAGAGCACATGGCCAGCCAAGATGGCTCTGGGAGGGGGTTGAGTGGGCAGACCCCAATTGATCTTCTGATCAGTGCCTAACCAGCCCGTGAAGGCTCAGGTGAATGATAGGGTGTGACCTTGACAGTGATTGGTTCCTCTTCCTCCCTTACCATACCACCCACCCTTGTTGTCTTTAAAAGGGGCTGCTCTCTGTTAATAAACGAGTTTTTCTACCTGCTGGATTTGGCTCCCCGCTGTGTCTGATTGTCTCCTGGGCTGAGGGAGGCTAGGGAACAGGCGAGCGCCGCACTTACCTTTCCTCGGACCCCGTCCGTCTTTCGTGGGACGGACGAAGACCCAACATATATAAGCATATCTGATAAAAACTGTTTGAATAATTGATTTTCATGTAAGGTATACCAAACTACATTCAGAAAATGGTATATATGAATTAACTAAAGAAAGTCCTGGCAGAAAAATGGCATCTCTGTACTATGTGATGCCCAATTCTTAGGTATTTCATTATGCCTCCATTTAATGAATGTGATTGTTTAAATGATTCATGAAGTATTAATTAAATTGATCAGTATCTTATAATATAATTGTGTATAATTTTATCCTAGAATCATTCAACAACGGCCCATTCAATCATGAAATACATCACATTCCACTGGTATTCATATAGATAGTAATGAGTTTCTTAGGATCTTCTGCCATTTGGAGATGTCAGGACCAGGATTCAAACTATAGGCTCTAGCTCCCACCACTTAAACCTGAGGATAGGGAACTCACCGGTCTGTCCAATAACATCAGCAAAACCAGTGATTAGGCAGGCACCAATGGTTCTCAGCAGTCCTCCTTGATACTTACAAGGCTGTGATAGGATTTTAATAGTCAAAGTCACCCTAGGCAGGAAAGTCCTTGAAACCCCTGTCCACCTTCAGTGCCAACAAAGCTAGAAATAGAGCCATATGGCTACAGTGGTAGAGGGCTATACTTAAGCAAAAGCAGCTCATGGACTGTGCCCAGATCCTGAGTTTAAGGTTCGGGACTGGCAACAGACAGACATACACAACAATATGTGCAGCTATCCAGCTAAAGCAGGTCACCCTCTTGTCCTCAACTGGATTGGACAAAGTTCCCTGGGAAAGGGGCTGGGGGAGCCACTGTCATCTTGACTCCACCCATGCTGCCTGCATCACAGGATTCCAGCCACACCCCCATTCTTTCATGTTTCTTTCTGAACAATGGGATACAAGAATGGTGGCCACACCCACATTCCATGATGCCCAGCACCAGGATTCCCTTTGTTGGTTGACACTACCACCAGCAGTTGAGGAAGGTAAAGGTGGCTGAGTTGTGAGCATGAGACATGAGGCGACTTTGGAGTAGAGTGGAAAATTGATGTCCTAGTCAGAAAGTGAGAGAATAGAGGATTTCCCAGAGCCTGGGAACATGGCCAGCCCATCTTTCCCATCCCAGTGCTCAGATGTCTGAAACACTAGGACTCCGTGAAAGAGCTACAGGCAAGAAACTACTTCCACAACACCAGCAAAGGAATCCTCCTATCAGACCTGCAACATTCAAGAAAACAAAGAACACAAAAAAGGGAGTGATCCCCAAGTCAAGCACCACTGGGGAGCGTGATTCAACAGTGGAAGGGCCAAAGGTGATGCAGACCGTGGGCCTTTCCTGCCTTTGGACACAGTCACAGCCACCAGGGGCCAGAGTGTCAAGGGTCCTGATACCATCAAGCATCTGCAGAGGTGCTAGTGACACGTGTTGCCCACCCTGGACAGCAGCAAAAGAAGAAACCAGACACTCAGTGCCAAGATTCCACCACTGAAGAAGGAGAAGACAGACCTGCAGTATCGACCAGAGAAAGAGAGGGAGAAGATAGCCCAGTTGCATGAAGCACCACAAACAGAGCTAGATATCCACAAGTCACCCATACAGAGGTTGATTTCAGCCGAAAGAGATTTAAAATCTGCACCGGCCCAAGTGAAGCAGGTGGACAATGACAGATAAATGGAGCACGAAGCTCTTACCAGCCACCTGCAGGCCACAGAGCGATGTGTGGCACAGCTGGATATGGTTTCTGCGGTCACTGCTGCATAGAAGGAGACTGAAACGTTCTTTGAACGGCTGAATGATGTGACCCTTCAGCTTGAGGAAAAGACCAGAAGCTTCAATGACCTACAGCAAGTGAACACAGAGTTGCAGGAGAAGCTGGAAGTGCTCTGGACACAGAACAGCACCAGAAGAACAGAATCTGCAAGTTCCAACTAGTGCTGGTGGGGCATGAGTTACTGAAGAGACTACTGGACAACCTGAGCTGGATGGTGACCTCAGCATGTCTGGTGAGAGACACATTCACAGAGGACCTGAGCATTGAGAGGTCCGCATGGAAAGAGGAGACTCAGTGGCAGATCAACCAGGTGAACCAATTGACAGTGAAGAAGGAGAGAAGGGTGAGGCAGGTGTTGGAGAATGAGCTGGGGGAACTGAGAAAGAAGCTGACAGAACTATGGCCCCCCGCAGGACGATCTCAGGTAGAGCTGCAGTTGCAGGCCTAGGCCTATCGCACACAGATGGAGTTAAAAAACTGGAGTAACAACTTCACATCCAGGTCCAGGAAAACCAGAAGCTCTGTCTCCAGAACACAGAGCAGCAGGAGCAACTGCAGAGACTGGAGGATAAGGCCAAGGATCTGCAGGAGATACCCTAGACCACACAAGGCGCATGTGGGTGTGTGTGACCCATAGCCAGAGGAAGAGCTTGCCCTGCTGTGGGACACTCTCCACAGGGTGGGCGGTGAGAAGGAGGAGCTCACCAGCATCCTGGACTCAGAGCAACAGGTGAAGAAAGAACTGCGGGAACACCTAGATCATTCAGAGGAGAAGATAGAGGAATGGAAAGTGGTGGCAGAGAGAGAGAGAGAGAGAGAGAGAGATAGAGAGAGAGAGAGAGAGAGAGAGAGCGCCAAGCATCATGGGAGCTGCAGGAGCAGCAGGAGCAGTCCCTGGCCCAGCTGCAGGTGCTCAGAGCCACCTGTGAGCAGCACATTACCTCCAATGAGCAGCTGAACTCTGAGAAGGATGCCCTGCAGCAGCACCTACAGAGGCAGGCCCAGCTGCTGGAGCTGCTGAAGCAAGTGCAGGGCCTGAACAACTGGGGGGACCAGGTGGTGCCCCCAAAGTGGCAGGACAATCTCAAGTGCCTGGAAGTAACCAGACCATAGGAGGAGAGCCTGCAGGCCCAGCTGAGCTTCCTGGCTTCACCTGGGGAAGTGGAAAGTGTGAGCCCTGGGGAAGAAAAGGAGAGGAGGTTACTCCCCCCAATGTAACCAGCCCAGAGGGTGGATACATCCCCCAGACCTAGAGGGATGTGGATCTACGAGCCCTCTCAGAGGCTGAGATCCACAGGGTAAAACTCCTGCTGCAGGAGCAGCGGCCCTGCTGCAGGAGCAGCGGCCCTGCTGCAGGTGTCCAGCCCACCTGCAGCTCAGTGCCAGACAGAGCTGGAGCCACAGGACCCCTGCTCTGTGAGCTGCCACCAAAGCTGTCTTGGGGATGGCAAGTGGGACACGTGGGCATCCGAGAAGAAAATCTGCTTCATCCATGACCTGTCTGATGAGGTGGACTTCCGGAGTCCAGTGGATGAGCTCCACCATCAATGTAGCCAGCTGTCAGCACACTCCGCACCATCGAGGAGTCCCTCATGGCATGTAAAAAGCAGATGTTTGTCCTGGATTAGCTGTGTCAGGAGAAAGCTGAGCGCTTGTGTTGGCTCTCCCAGGAGAAGATGGAGAAGAAGAGAGAGCTGCAGGAGCTGCTGTGGGTCCTCGCAGGGCTACAGATGCCAGCACAGGTTGAGCCCCCCCCCCCACTGATTCAGACGCCTCAGGCTCTGGGGTGGGTGAAATGAGGGAGGAGCAGAAAGGTTTTGAAGAATTGCAACTTCAAGACAGCTTGGAAACTGCCAGAGGAGAGGTTGGGGTTCCAATCCCGTAGATTACTCCGCCATGGAGCACATCCTGTGGCAGATGCCCCACATCCAGAGCCGCCTACAGCTTGAGGGCTCAGACAAGGCTCACTCCCTCCCTTTCTTCTGTAGACTGATGTGGATGACAACTCTCTATGTGACATACTGACTCTCAAAAGCCTCGGCAGCCACCAGAAGTAGGTGGTAGGTGGCCTTCTCTCAGGCCTCCATCTGCCACAAGATGGGGGTAAACTATGGGTGAGGTAGGGAAGAGGCTTCTAGGAAGTGGCCCAAATTCAAGGGACATCTAATGGCCCATTGGTGGCCAGAGAAGAGACCCATGTTATGCTTATCACAAAGAATAAATTGTTTTCAAAGGGAAGAAAAGCCTCCAACAAAGATTTATTCTTCCAGTCCTGGGGCTTGAGCTCAGGGCCTGGCCACTGTCCCTGAGATCTTTTTGATCAAGGCTGGTGCTCTACCAGTTGAGCCCCACCTGCCCTTCAAGCTTTTTCTGTGTGGAATGAAACCCCTGGTGTCAGGTATGTTAGGCTACCACTCTACCATTGAGCCACATTCTCATCTAGGTTGATTTCCCCTGTCCAAAACCCATATGGCCATTCCTCTGATAAATAGGGGCTAGGATTAATATGAAGCACAAGTCTGGTTCACACAGAAATACTCCCTTGCCTCCTCTTGGACTCACTTATTTGAAGTTTCTCTTCTACCATTGAAGGATGAATGAGGAGGGGGGAGTCTCGAGAGAGGAGTACCAAGAACAGTGGGCCCCTGATCCCACAGCCTACCTCACACAAGTTGTCCTCTAGATTCCAAACTTAGCTGACTCAATGTGGATTCTACACTCTCTCCTCACCTCTTCAATGCTCAGGATGAAATAAATGTCGGCCCTGGCCTCAGCCCACACCCAGAGTAGAAGCTCCTAGTCCCAGACCGACTTCCATCTCTGACTGTCCCGAGTTAGGCCAGACTCACCACTCACCATAATGTTGGTGGCAATGCCCTCATGTATGGATTCCAGGAAGGTGGTCTGTAGCAAAGAGCAGAAGCAACAGAGCGAGCAGGGCAGAAGAATGTGGTGGGGTGATTGCTCTGAGATCTTCCTTCTTGGAGCCCTCCTGTCAAGCCAGAGCCATGCTAACCAAAGCATGGCCAAGACCAGAGAGTGAGATGAGATAGAGGAACACAGGACTAAATGAGGTACTGCTTTGTCTTGGAGAACTTGAAAATTCCAATTTGACTCATACCAATCCCAAAGCCAACATGCAATGCCTCTCCTTGTTGTTGTTGTCTGTGAGCATTGTCCCTGAGCCCTTTTACTCAAGGCTGGCACTCTACCACTTGAGCCCCAGGGACACTTCTTGTTTTCTGATAATTCATCGAGGATAAGAGTCTCACACACTTTCCTGCCCAGGCTGACTTGGCACCATAATCCTCCAGATTTCAGCTTCCTGAGTATCTAGGATGACAGGTATGAGCCACCAGTGCCCAGCATGTGATGCCTTTTGAAGGCATCTTGAAGAGTCTGTATAAGGAGCCCCAAAGGGCCTGGATAGACCACAACCCAATCAAGGAGCTGGGATGGGGGAAGACTGACCTTCTAGCCATAGTGTTCCCCAAAATTAAATATGCCAGATGGTTTTGTATGCATCAAACACGTTGGCCAACCGCCATGAGGCTTAGTGGAGAAATCGTGAATACCTAAAGATTGCACTGTAGAAATCTCTGATTTTGCATGCATGTGGTGTGTGTGTGTGTGTGTGTGTGTGTGTGTGTGTGAACTCAGGGCCTAGGCTCTATCCCTGAGTTTTGTTGCTCAAGCCTAGTGCTCTGCCACTTGAGCCACAGCCCCACTTGGTTTTTGATGGTTAATTTTATGTAAGAGTCTCAAGGACTTTCCTGTCCAGGGTGGCTTCAAAGCATGACAGGGGTCCAAGAGCAGTAAGAGTAAACATAACTCACAGGTAAAATCCCTATGGTGGGTGAATCCTGCCTCCTCGTGGCCAGATGCAGGACATGCAGCCCCGTGTCATCGTCCTCTAGAGTTCAATTGGGGGAAGTGACCAGGGCCAAGCTGACTTTTGCCTACCCTGAGTACTGATGCAAGAGCAGGTCTATTCCACCTTAGGCCAAAAGAGTTCAAGGAGGCCCAGCTTCCAGAAGCACAAGGAATGGAGAGGTCAGCTCCAGGCCGAGCTAAGAGCCTTTGCCCTCGAATACCCAAGTTTGCCTTCCTAATCAACTCAAATAAAACCAAATTGGAGCTGTTCCTCCAAGTGCTAGAGCTCTAGCATTGAACCAAAGAGCTCAGGGACAGGGCCCTCAAGCTTTGAGTTCAAGACCATCAGCTGACCCTCCCACAGATTAGCTAAATATGAACTAGTAGGATTTGTGAAGTGTTTCGGAACAGTGGTGATAATGAAGAAAGCATCCTAATTCTAATGAAAGATGAACTTGTGACATACAGCTATGTGCTGAGTCCTTCACAGGGTCCTGTTTGCTACATCCTTCCGACATGGGGGTTTTGTGCTGAGTCCTCAAAAAGTCCTGTTTGCTGAGTCATCCCAAAGGGTGCTATGTGCTGAATCCCTGAGAAGAGTGAGAAGAATGAGTCCTGCTTGTTTTTTCATAGGGTGCTGTGCACTGTGTCCATTACACAGCTACTGTATGCTGAGTCCTTCAAATGGTGCGGTGTGCTAATTCATCCCCAAGGGTACTGCTATGTGCTGAGTCCTTGAGAAGAAATGGATAAGGTGAATTTTTCAAGTGCTATGTGCCGAGTCCTTTATACAAGGTGCTCTGTACTATCCTTCAAATGGTGCTATGTGCTGAGTACTTTGACAATGTGGTACATGCTGAGTCCTTCCACAGGGTAGTATGTGCTGAGTCCTTCAAAATTTTGCTATGTGTTGAGTTTTTCGAAGGGTGATGGGCACTATTTTACACAGTGTGATACGTAATCAGTCTTTCAATGGGGGCTGTGTGTGGTCTTAACACAAGGTGCTATGTACTGAGTCCCTGGGAAAGAATGGTATGCGTTGAGTTTTTCAAAGCATGCCATGCACTTAGTCCATTACTTTGTGGGCTACGGACTCCCTCCTTCAAAGGGTGCTGTGTGCTGAGTACTCTACACAGGGTACTATATGTTGAGTCCTTCAAAGGGAGCTGTGTGCTGAGTCCTTTACACAAGGTGCTTTGCGCTGTTTTTTGAAATGTGCTGTGTGCTCATCTCAAAGGGTACTGTGTTCTGAGTCCTTGAGAGGTACTTATCCCCAATAATCATACACACACAAACAAACATACACACACAAACATACACACAAAGGTCACGTTTTTGGTGTGTGGATTGGAGGGGCATGGAGGAGAGTCTCCTCCAGCGGTGGTGCTGATGGGAGATTTGATACCCAGGGGTGGGGGCCAGGCCCGTAAGGGAGAGGGGGAGGGGCCAGGGCCCAAGGCACACTCCCATGGCAGCAGTAGCCAGGGGCATGAATCAAGGGAGGGCGAGGGTGTGGGCATGCCCGGCAGAAGCAACACAACCCAAAAGAGGAGTGGGGGCAGAGAGACAGCAGAGAGAAGAGTGAGTACACACAAGGGCAAGTGGCTTCATCAGCTGGCGGCCTCGCTGATTATAGTGCAGGTTCTGGTGGGGACACAGAGCACGTGGACCTGGTGCAGCAGACACATCACCACGTGCAGCCACGCGGAGGCATGGTAGCCATGGCAGCCCTGAGACTGAGGTGCCAGCAAGGGGGGCACAGGAGCGGCTGAGGTGGGGGTGGTGTTGGCTGAAGAAGTGGTTCAGAGGCCACATGCAGCCCTGCCATGTGCCCACAGATGCCCCTGCCCCTCTCAGCAGCATTGCATTTGAAACATGGTACTTTCGGCTCCGACCAGCTGCGCCTCTCACAGTCGCCCAGAGGAGATGGTAGGCCCCATGTTGGCTGAACTGGTCGCCACCCCTGGTCCTAGGACTCCGGGTCCATGTACACCCAGAGCCACCGCCTACAGCTTCTCCCATTAGTACACATGAGTGGTGGCTCTGAAGGCCCACAGCCTGGAAACACTCCGGCCAACCAACCACTGACCCGGACCTGCACCACCTGCCTCCCCTTTCCTGTCTCCTCCTCGAGTCCACCCTCCCCACACACACAATTTGCCATGGCCTTGTCACAAATGTGCCCCAGGGGTGGTGGGTAGGGGTGTGTGTTGACCTGGGAATCCCACTCCCATCCCTAGTGGCCAGTGTCCCAGGAAATAGGGAGATGCAGGAATGGGTGAGGAGGGGTGCCACAGAGCTCCTGGCCTGGAGCAATGGCAGCCACACAGCCGCACATCTGCGCCCTTCCTCTTTCTGGTAGGAGCCTGGTGGCTTTAATCAGAGGTGAGGAGCAGCACCTCCTTCTCGAGTCTTTTTCTTTTTGATGGGGGTGGTGGGTGTTGGATGCAGAAGATAGACCCTCCTTGCTGTGTGAGCCCTTGTCTTCTGTGCTCAGTCACCTTTTCACCTGAGGAGGGTCCCAGAAGAGTCCACTAGGTATGTGAGGCACTTGGAGTCAGACAGAAGGTGAATATCTGGGAGGAATATATCCACTCTGACCGACATACACCGAGCCTGTCCACCCCCCCACATCCCAGTTGTCAACAGTACTCACAGGGTGATCACATTTCCCAGCTCTGCCAGCATCTGCTGGTGCTCCCTGTCCATCTGGTCTCCTCATCCTCCCCAAGAATCCACCAAGTCACCCAGAAGCATCTAGGCTGAAAGTAGGGAGTCCATCCATGTATGTAGCCTTTAAGACTCCATCCATTTCCCCCACACTACCCCAAACCCAGGTCAGACACCCCTGTGGGGCAGCATGACCCCCTGCTTGTTTTCAGCCCCGGATCTGAGGAGCCACATATCTTGGGACACCTTCACCAAGTGTCCTGGCCTAGGGTTTTGGTGAATGGGGACTCAAGGCTGGTTGTTCCCAAGGGAAAGTTACTGACCCTGGAGAAAGGGAAAGGCAGGGTTGTTCTGAGTTATTAGAGTGGTGCTCACTTTGGTTGGATCACCTGTTCTGACCAGGCAACCCCCGTGCTGCAGCTTGTACCTTGTCCCAAAGGAGGAACCAACAAACTCAGGAGAGGCACTGTTCTCTATGAGTCCATTTGTGTGTGTGTGTGTGTGTGTGTGTGTGTGTGTGTTGGGAGAGCAGGGAGATGAGAACAATGAAATCATTTTTAAGGCACCGAGTCTACAAAAAGCAAAAGCATTTTATTTATGTGTATGTGTATGTGTGTGTGTGTGTGTGTGTGTGTGTGTGTGTGTTGTTCTTTTTCATCAATGCCAAGTACGAGTCTAGCAATAATTTGTGTTTTCTCCTTCACCGTTTCATGGCTCTTTTGGGAAGGTTTCAGTACACGTACCTTTCCACCTCTCTCTTCTCCCTTTCCTGTAGCCCACAGTAGCTGCTGGGCCTGCGTGAGTCTCCCCTAGGAGGCCTGTGTGAAACACAGACCAAAGTGGGCACCTGTCCTTCTGTCTTCAGCCAGAAGGCTCGTGAGGCAACTGTGACCACAGCCGTACTCTTCCAGCTAAACAGTCTGCTCTAGTGTGTATAGTTGGAGCTCATTCAAGGGTTGGGAATGTGTCTGCCAAACGTAATCAGGGAACGAGATTGGGGGGGGCAATAGGGCAGGGGCTGTGAGGCTAGGAGGGTATGAGGAGTGGTGAATGTTGTGACATGGCAGATGGTTCACCACGACCGAGAATGAGAGGGGAAACTTACCCAGGGCATTGACTGTGTCCATGGGCATCTGGGCAGGGGACTCCAGGCCCCCACTGATGGCATGGATTCCCTCCTGGGGCAATGTAGTGGTGGGCATTCCTCCCTGGATTCCTGCAGACTCCAGTCTGTGTCTGGCCTGGGGTGTTTCCAGCTGGGGAGTGATAAGAAAGTGCATTTCCTCTGCTGGAGCCTGCTTGCTAACTGCTGTGGCAGTTAGCTAGGGCTTTCTGAATGCCACTTTCTGTAACCTGCTGTAGGCTTTCTGGAAGAAAAAGCAGACCACTGAATTTAGAACCCTTCAAGTTTGATTGGGACAACTGAAATGCAATGTTTTCCAGGATTTTTTTTTTCTTGAAGCTGGCAATTTCCACTAATACCTGGGATGAGGGGTCAAATCAGACAGACGATTTCAGCCTCCAAACAATGATGTTCAAAGCAGCACAGGAATAGTTCCCAAGCCAGATGGTCTCCTGTAATGAACGTCATTCCTTGACTGACTTTCTTTGGCAGCTCTTGATTCTCCTCCAGCACTCTCTAGGGTGAAAACCACAGTCAAGGATGTCATGGGGAGCAGAGATTGTGACCTCACCATCCCTAGCCTGCCAGCTGTGAGCAGAGACGATGATTCCCAGAACCTGCACTGGACTCTGGGAGATTCAGAAACCAGGGATAACTTGAGAATCCTTTCTCTGCAACATGAAATTGGGGGCCAGATGTGGTAATCCTGACTGGCCCCAGGGGGAGGAGAAGAGTCCCCTTGAGAAAGGTATTCAGCTCACAGCAAACTCATTCACAGCTACGTAAGGAATTGAGTGCCACAGAACTGGTCAGCTGCTGGACAGAGATCTTTGAGAAGATAGGCATCCCAGAGGCCCTGGAGTCCAGCGAGAAAATAGTGGCTCACATTCTCAGAGCCAAAACAGTTAAGTATGGTGGCAACAGGAGGGGATAAGACGGAGGAGGGAGAACTGTGGGAGAGCTTCATCAGGCTTCATCCCCCTTCCCCCACAGAGGATTCTTACCTGAATCAGATGGGAATTTTCTGTAGTATTGTCATAGAAAGATGCCCATTTATTTATCCAGCGATCATTACAATGTGCACCAGGCTCTGGGGGGGGTCATAGACAATGAAAAGTTCCAGGACTGGTTCCACAGCCCATGAAGAAACCTTGGATTGATCTGGATGCCAGGGCTTCAAGACTGTCATCATATCTACTTAGGAGGCTGAGATCAGAGGATTGAGGCTTTTGGCCCGGGCAGGAAGCATGTAAGACTCTTGTCTTCAATTAACTACCAAAAATAAAATGCCAGAAGTGGATGTGTGCTTCAAGCCATAGACTACTAGCCTTGAATAAAAAGTCTTGGGGACAGCACCTAGACTCCAAGTACAAGGCCCAGGACTGACACAAAGAAAGTAAAGAGAGAGAGGAGGGAAGGACAGAAGAAGAAAAAGAGTAAAGGAAGGAAGAAGGGAGAACATGCAAGCCTTGTTTTGGAGTCCATGGATCAAGGGAGACAACTATTCACAATCTCTGTGGGGACAGTTTCAGAGCCTAAAGCCAGTATGTAGGACCAAGCCACTGATCCCTCAGCAACTTCATGACAGCAAGGAGCTGTGTGGTCCAGCCTCAGGTTGAACCTAGGGCTCAGGGTGGGTCACCAGGTTTCAATTATCCCCAGCCTCATCGAGTTTATTTTCTGGTCAGATAAGAAGAAAGCTTCCAAGGGCTAGGGAGGTTTTGGGGAGAGAGTTTCAAAGGGGGATCAAGGGATAAGCAGGAATTTGAAGAGGCAGGATGGTCCCAGGTCAGGTGTGTCAGGAAATTGGAACCATGACCTCGCCTGACAACATAGATTACCAGTCTTTGTTCCAGCCACACTGCTATTAAAAGTCCTGGCAACTTAGGTTCATCATTGACGACCTAGCTGTCGTTCACTGCAGGATGCCTGTGCAGTACATCCTTGGGGACCAGAACTTTCCAGGGCTCAATCTGACGGTACCACCCCTGGTGTTCATTCCTCCACCAAAGACTGAGGTAAGCATGCCACTGCCACTGGACAGCCTGGGAATGAGAGCAGGAAATGGGTCTCTTGCCTGGCTCAGTCTTTAGTCTAGATGGCAGATCTGGGATTCAGAGAGGGCAGGCTGAAGGTGGGGCAGAGCTGCGTAGAGGCTGGTGGGAAAACCAGAGGCACTGGGCTATGAGCAGAGTTGTTTCTTTGATAATACTCACAACATAGGAACATTTCTGGGATAGAGATGCCCTTTTCACCTCCCCAAGAGGGACCTAGATCTCCCCAATTTCCATCCCTTGACCAAGAAACCCTTTAGTTCCCATATCATGTGGTTGGATAACTAGAACTTACCTCACTGCCCAGTGCTGAGGCCGGAGAGTGAGAGATCCTGAGTCTTTGAAAAGGTCAGGGGATCTTCAGCATGAGATTGTACTTGAATGTCCCAACTTGGTGCATGTTCAATCCCATCTAAGTCTTCCATGATGTAGGATATAGAATCTAGAGAATCAGAGCTGGATGGGGTCTGTTCTGGGAGTCCTAAGTAATATGTGTTAGCTTTGAGCTCCCATATGTCCACCTGCTTCCCTTTCTTGGTTGCGCCTATGCTAGAAAAAGCTTGAAACTAGGGCATGGATCTTAATTTTATGCTCCAAGATAGCACTCTACCATTTGAATCACAGCTCCATTTCCAGCTATTTTGGGTGTTTAATTGGAGATAAAGAGTTCTCACGGGTTTTGCCGCTAAGTGTTATCCAACTGCAGTTCTCAGATTTCAGTCTCTTGAGGGGAGAGGATGACAGGAATGGAAAAGTTTGTTTGGCTGGGTGCCAGCAGCTCATGGCTGCTATCCTAGGTACTCAGGATGTGAGATCTGAGGATCAAGGGTCAAAGCCAGCCTGGTCAGGAAAGACCCTTAGACTCTTATCTCCAAGGAATTACCAGAAAACCAGAAGCAGTGCTGTGGCTCAATCAATTGAGTGCTTACCTTAAGCTGAAGAGCTCAGGGCAAGCACCCAAGCCCAGAGTTCAAGCCCCTTAACCAACAACAAAAAATAGGTGATTAAGTTTTCCACATAACAGTGTGTATGGTAGGAAAAGCCATGCTGGACTATGAGACATTTCAGATATGTGAGAGGCTCAATGATTTGTCTACAGTGGGTCTGATGTCGCTACTGACACCTTCTCAGGGGTGGGATGTGAACCAAATTGAGGGAGTTCATGTTTCTGTTCTCAGGGACTGCTGAATCCTTGGGCTATCTGTGTGTGTGTGTGTGTGTGTGTGTGTGTGTGTGTGTGTGTGTGTGTGTGTCTGTCTGTCTGTCTGTCTGTCTGTGTCTGTGTCTGTGTGTGTTTGGAGGTAGAAGAATTGAGCCTTGAACTCAAGTTCTAAATTCTGTCCTTGAGATTTCTTGCTCAAAGCTAGAGCTCTAACACTTGAGCCACAGCTCCACCTCTGGCTTTTTGGTGGTTCAGTGTAGATAGGAGCTTCACAAATTTTTCTACTTGGCTGGCTTTGAACAGTGACCTTCAGACCTCAACCTCCTGAGTAACTAGGATGACAGAGAGGAGCCACCCGTGATGGCTTTGTGTGTGTGTGTGTGTGTGTGTGTGTGTTTGTAGAAGTTGGTTGTACCAAGGAGTGCTGGACCCTTTGGTAACTTCTAAACGCTGTCTTTGGGGGCAGCATAGGCTTTGAGGCTGAGGTCTGGGGGCCTGGAAGGGTGAGACGCTTGAAGGGGACTCAGCACCTTTAAATTATAAGAGCAAGGGAAATTTGTGCCCTGGAACTGTCTATGCTGTGGGCCTGGTTGATGGCAGAGGGAGTGTGGGAGCATCTGGAGGTGGGGCCCACGTGGGTTGGCTCCCCAGGGGGACAGAGAGCGTGGTCAGCACTTAGTAAGGCTTTGAGTCCTGTTAGTATGGAACATATTGTCATGGTCAGACTCTGGGTCTTCTCATCATAACGTCTGATGGGCAAGGGCAACCCTACTTTAAATCTTGACCTGTGTTCTTCAGATCTCAACCTCCTGTGTAGGTAGGGTTATAGGCATGAGCCTCTGGCACCGGACCTCGGATTCTTTTCGGTATATTATGGTTTGAACTCTAGGCCTTAGCTTTTCCAGTCAGGTCTTCTTCCTTGGGAGCCAAGCCTTTCTGTCTTGGGCATGTCTGAGATAGAGACTCCATATATGCTCAAGCTTGGCTGGATCATGGACCTCCTATTACAGGCATGTGCCCCCATGCCTGGTCCTCTGTAGTTGGGATGGTAGATATGTAGCACCATGCTGTCATCTGTTTAGATGACTGTCCCAAACACAGTCCACAACAGCCGGTTCTTGACCACAGTTGAAGCTCTGGGTTCGGCCTCGAACAATTGGTCCTCAGTCTCCTCACAGGACAGTTGTGAAGAAACAAGGGATCAATACAAGAGGAACTCTGGGGCAGGGCCAGGCATAGAGGGAACAGTCATCAGATAA
Source organism: Dipodomys spectabilis (assembly GCF_019054845.1). Classification (NCBI taxonomy): domain Eukaryota; kingdom Metazoa; phylum Chordata; class Mammalia; order Rodentia; family Heteromyidae; genus Dipodomys; species Dipodomys spectabilis. The sequence goes on from NW_024870689.1 coordinate 1,742,688, forward strand.
ATTTCTTGGCAATTCTGTGAGCATATAACAAGAAGATACCTGGAAAAGACTCAGAAGGGGCTTGTTATTTATCATGCCACAGGTATGGGATTATGAAACAAAACATGGCTCTCTTTCATCCTTACCCTATCCCTATGAGGAAGGGGATCCTTCACTGTTCAGCTTTGCAGCATCGGAAAACGAGGCACAGAATAGCAGGATGACCTTCTCATGACCCCCAGCTGACAGGAAGCTTGGCCTGACTTCTCTGCCATGCTCCCTAGTCCAATGGGTGCTATTCAGTCCACTTCTTGTGGTGAGAAGTCCACTTGTGGTGGTGTCAGTCGTGGGGTTTGAATTCTGGGCCTGGGCACTGTCCCCAAGCTCCTCAGATCAAGGTTAGGACTCTACCTCTTGAGGCACAACACCACTTCCGGTTTTCTGGTGGTTCTTTGGAGAAAAGCATCTCACAGTCGTTCCTGCTTGGGCTGGCTATGAGCCATGATCCTCATATCTCAGCCTCCTGTGTAGTTACCATTGTAGACCTGTGCCACTGGCAGCCGGCTTAAGTGTAATACTCTCTCTCTCTCTCTCTCTCTCCCTCTCTCTCTCGCAGTAACTTGTTGAAAGGGTGCTGGATGAGGTGCCTCAGCGTCCCCATGTGGCTGGGACCCTCTTAATCTGGAGTTAGGCTGTGGATCAGGAGCTTTCTTGCTTGGCGTGTTGAACTAGCTCCCTTAGGTAAGCCCCTCTGTGCCTGGGTTAGACAGTGATGGTTACTCATTGTCAGTCTGTGTGGTGTGTACTGCCCCACTATCCTTTGCTAAGACAGTTAAAGGAAAGTGAATGAGGAGACATCACATTGTCCAACTGCACAGCACTATCCCGAGCCTCTGATCCTCACTGCCACCTGTCTGGCCAGACCCTGATTATATGAAACTGAATTCCCTCCATGTCTACTTCACGTTGCTGAGTGTGTCGTTTCGAGGAGAGGGGGCAGTGTACAGAGGAAAGACCCGAGATCCGACACATCCTGGGGGACATTTGTTCTGTGACAGCGAGAACTCATTGCTATGGATAAGGAGATAGCCGGCATCAGATTGAGCTGGAGCAATGCTCAAATGTAGGTAGTCTGTTGAAGTATCAAACCCACCCATGTCTGCTTCCCACTCACAACAAGGAGGGTGCAATACAGGTAGCCCAGCACTGGCCCTAGGGGACTATATATGGATGGTGGCGTTCAGGTGCCAGTGGCTCTCCCCTGTCATCTTGGCTATTCAGGAGACTGAGTTCTGATGGTCATAACTCAGAGCCAGCCCAGGCAGGAGAGTCTGTGAGATTTTTTTTTTGGTCCAGTCATGGGTCCTGAGCTGAGGCCTGGCACTGTCCCTCAGCTCTTCAGCTCAAGGCTAGCACTCTGCCACTTGAGCCACAGTGCCAATTCTGGCTTCTTTTCTTTTTGCTTATGTTGTGCTGAGGAATCGAACCCAGTGCCTCAGGCATGCAAAGCAAGCACTCTACCACTGAGCCACCTGCCCAGCCTCAAGTCTGTGAGATTCTTATCTCCCATAAACCACCTCCCTCCCCCACCCGTGAAAAAGCCAGTTTTGGTGCTGTAGCTCAAGTGGTAGAGCCTCAGCCTTGAGTAAAAGAAGCTCAGGGATGACACCGAGTCCCTGAATCCAAGACCTGGGACTCACAAAACATAAAATAAATGAATAGTGGGCACTTGTCATCTTACTACCAAAATGGATGGATTAATTCTTCTCTCTGGTAATCATAGCCAAATGTAAGGGGCTTCCCTTGATGTTCCTCTAAACCTCTATTTCTATTATCACCCTGGCTTCAGTTGCAGGATAAAATTAAGATCATCCCACTTGATGTGACCTTAAGTATCCTCCCTACCTGCCTTCTTGGGGTGGGGATCCTGGATGTACTCACCACTGGATGAAAGAACCACCAGAGAGATGGAGGTAGGTATCCCTGAAACTCATAGTCACACACACACACACACACACACACACACACACACACACACACACACACTCACCCACCGAGGCCAACTCTCACTAGCCTTTTCCAAAGACACTTTATTTCCTTGGATTAACTGACCTAGGATAGGAACTTGATCCCCTATAAATGACTATTTTAACTAGGGCTTGCTAGCTCACACGAGATGAACAAAAGCTCAAAGGAAAGGTTCTGGAGCCTGTCTGGCTCAGGCTCACACTTGACATCCTTGCTCCTCAGTAGGCAGAGATCTGAGGATCAAAGATCGAAGCCAGCCATAAGCTGGAAAGCCAATAAGAGTCTTCTCTGCATGGAACCACCAAAAATCCAGACATGGAGCTGTGACTCAAGTGGTAGAATAGCAGCCCTGAGCATGAAAACTCAGAAAGACAGCTCCCAGATCCTCAGTTCAAGCCCACAAAAGAAATGGCCCCATTTGTTGCCCCCAGACTGCCTGGGCCTCAAGTGCCCTCTCACAGAGTGTGATACTGCACTTGTTCCTGGGTAGTGTATCAGAGCCTTCAGAAATTGGGTGGTGAAAGCCAGGCCTTCGCCTTTGTGTGCTCTCAACCCAGCTGGAAGGCAGAGCATGACAAGGCCAACAGCTTGCACAGCGGAGAAGATCCTCCTATGCCGGGGTGATTGGAGCGGGCTTCTTGGAGGCAGCATTGAAAGGGGATCTTGCTTAACACAGAAGATGTGACAGGAAGAACAAAGAGAAAAGATGCCATATGTATAGGACAACATAGCAGAGCGTGTTCTTTTCCAGCCAGGGCTGCTGGTTAGAAACTCAATAAAGATGGGCAAGACTGTCCCAAGACAGGCCAAGGGGTCACATAAGAACAGCTATCCAATGTTGGGATTTTCTCTTAGCAGTAGTGGGCTCACCTAGCACACAGGAAACCCTGGGTTCGATTCCTAGGTCCCGCATACACAGAAAAAGCAAGAAGTGGTACCGTGGCTCAGGTGGAAAAATGCTCACCTGAAGCAAAAGAAGCTCAGGGACAGCGCCTGGAACCCGAGTTCAAGCCCCAGCACTGTCAATGTAAAACTGCACTTCAAGGGACCTGGGTGACAGGTGGATGGCTACGCCCTGTAGCTCTTAGTAGATTCATCCATGCTTTGTGTCTCCTTTTTGATAAAGGGGATCTGGACACTCCTTCTGAAATGGGCACCCCTGGACCTGGTTATCAGCAACCCTCCCAAAGGCTTCAACTGGGACATGGAGCAGCTTGCCCCAGAAATCCTCAGGTACCAGTTGGGTGTGGCGGGGGAATACAGAGCAGGCCTCAGATGTCCTAGTAGGTCTGATCTACCCCAGACATCCAAGCAATCCAGAGGAAGTGGATGGGAGCATAGAAAGGGGTAGTGATGTGAAGGGGGCCATTTAATGCCCATGTCCCTCCCCAGATTCTGAGCCTCCCTTTGTTGTCTCTGAGGGAGGTAGAAGAGTGTCTAGGTGGTACTGTCTAGAATCGGACTAGATGGAAATTGTAAAGAATGAGACACCATAGGCCATGCGCTGATGGCTCACGCCTGTCATCCTGGCTACTCAGGAGGCTGAGATTCAGAGGGACTTGTATCCCAGCACAGGGAGGAAAGTCCAATGAGAGTCTCATTTCCAGTCTCCAACCGGAAGTGGTATCATGGCTCAAGTGGAAGAACACCGGCCTTGAGCAAAAATCATTATCAGGGACAGTACCCAAGCCCTGAGTTCAAGCCCCTCATCCAAAAAACAAGAAAGAAAGACACCCCTTGCTTGCCAGAGATGGTCAAGGAGTGGGGTTGCTGTGTTTGAGACACCAGGTTCTGGCCTCAGTGTACAGCCATTTCTAAGAACTCCCCAAGTTTGCCCGAGTGTGACCTCACAGCAGAGTGGGCACTGTCTTACCAAGAACTGCAGAGGTTGTGGCCTGTCTTAGGCAGGGAGTGGGCGAATGGGAGCAGGTGTGGGAGAGTAATGTCAATTATATTCTCTCCAACCAAGGAAGAATGTTTTTGGATGCTGGTATCAAAGTCTGAAAGTGTAGGGTTACATGTGCTTTATGGCCTGACATGTTGGGTTTCCCCTGGTTGTAAGATGGTGGCTGAAACCGGCACTGACAGTGTCTCACAACTGTCATCCTAGCTACTCAGCAGGCTGAGATCTGAGGATCACGGTTCAAAGCCAGCTTGGGAAGGAAGGTCTGTGAGATTTTAACTCAAGTGAACCACAAGAATACTGGAAGTGGTCCTGTGGCTCCAGTGGTAGAGTGCACAGCTTCAGCTGAAGAGCTGAGGGATGGCATGCAGGTCCAAAGTTCAAACCCGATGACCGACAACCAAAAATAATGTGGCTGAGTTTTCTTCATAGTGGTGTGTACAGAAGGAAATGCTATGCTGTTTTATGAGCCATTCCAGATGTTTGAGAGGCTCTGAGTTTTATCAACATTTGGTCTGAGGATGGTAGTGCCATCTTCTCGGAGGTTGGGATGTTCAGTTGCTTAGGGATTACTGAGTCCTTGGGCTAACCGTGTGTGTGTGTGTGTGTGTATGTGTGTGTGTGTGTGTGTGTGTGTGTGTGTGTGTGTGTGTGTGTGTGTGTGCATGTGTGTGTGTGTTTGTGTGTGTTTGTGTGTGTGTGTGTGTATTGTTCCCTCATCTTTCTATGCCCACTTCGTGGATGCTTGTCTGCCTCTTCCTGATTTTGGATGGTGCACTTCCTCAATAGCAACCTTGTCTTTAGCCCCATATCATATCATGGTCTACAATGAGTCCTAAATTGCCAGAGACCTGCATATTTAAGCTTTTCCTTGGGACCCAAGTCCAGCTGTCCATATCTTTTTCCTCATCTAGGAGATTCTGGGTTAGCAGTGCCGGCTGGCTTACATTCTCTCCTGCTTCTGGGGGGGCAGGGTCAGTCATGCTGTGTCCTGACCTTTACTCAGCTGGGCCCCTGGCTGCATGTTCCATTCCCAGCAGGCTGGCAGTGGAGTGGGGGAAGGGTGGTTGCCAATGGCTCTGGCCAACTCGAACTTGATAGCTCACTGAAGTATCCCCAAAAAAGTATGATCTGTGGCTACATAAGAGGTGAGGCCAAGGTGGCTTAGATGTACTGTTCGATGTCTAGGAAATATCATTGTACCTTATCGTAGACACATCTATCTTCTGTCCCCAGCTGGGCCTTTCGGGTCCTAATAGGCAATTCCAGATGCCCAGGATAGACAGGCATATACTTTAGATTCCAGGGCCAGGGAACTGGGGGATGAGAGATTGGTATGACCAGTACCTCAAAATTTTGGGGCATTAGTTTTGTCTTGGATGAGTTGAGCTAGAAATGCGGGAAGCCCTGAGTCATAGTCACAGTAAACTGTCAAGCCAGATCAAGTGGTTTCTCCCTAAGTCCTTCTTGGGCTAAGGGGTTTGGCCTATGGCAGTAAGTTCCATGGAATCTGTACCTCGATCTCAACATGGGGCTACAGGATCAAGGGAAGGACACTAGCGTTGCTCCATGGTAGTCGCCCATGATTGCAGACCTTCATCTGCCCTACTTCCCTAAGCACTGGTGAAGTAAGCAGGGCGCTGAGCCCTCAAACTTCTGGGATAGTGACTGCTACAGGAAGCAGCCAGTTGGCTGTGGATTCCTGAGCCTACAAAACTTTCATGAGTCCAACCCAACACCTGCCCAAGGTGTAACTGACAAATTTGCACTCTTATGATACTCGCGTGAGTGGGTATTATCTGGTGTGACCTCTTGCAGCTCCTGCCCCTCCTGGCCCGGAACCATGTTCTAAGACAGTGATTTACTACTCTGATCAACATTGTACCCATGACAGATGCCATTCTGATGATCTTCATGTCCCAAGACTCGATAATTCTCTGGTACTCTGCCCTGCTCTGTAGGCAATGGCCTCCAAACAGGCTGCTATCAAGACTTGTAGGACACCTAGACATTAGGAGACCCTGAGGGACCCACTGGAAAGTACTGTGCCTACAGCCACAGAGGAAGGTCCAAGCAGGCCAGGTGTTGGTCATGGGGCTTGAATTCTGGGCCTAGGCGCTGTCCCCCAGCTCTTCACCTTACCACTTGAGCCAGAGAGCAACTTTAATTTTTCTGTGCTAGTATTGTGGCTTGAACTCACGGTCTGGGCTCTGGGCTCTAAACTTTTTCCTTCAAGGTTACCACTTTAACACTTGAGCCACAGCTACATTTCTGGATTTTGGTAGTTAATCAGCAAGAAGAATCTCATTAACTTTCCTCTCCTGAGCTGGCTTGACCCTCGATCTCTATCTCAGTCTCCTGAGTAGCTAGGATTTACAGGGGCTGAGCCACTGGTGGCATTGGGTTAGAAGATTTTCTAAAGCAAGAGTTCTTCCCTGTGTTTGCCCTGAGTCTTCCATGCAAAGGAGGCCTGAGGGTCAGGAACTGTGAAAACAGGTTTCCATCCACAGGAAATGGCTTTGGTTCCCTAGCAAAAAGCCAAGCTAATCTTCCCCCAGGGCGCCATTCTGGGACCTCATCCTCTGCTCTGTGACACAAGTCAACATTGACCCAGCCTTGAATTTCCTGCCAGAACTTTCTGAAGCCCTAGAACCTTCATACCACACATACCACCTGCTCTACAGCACACTTCAGGACCTTTGTCCATGCTATACCTTCTGCCTGAGACTCTCTGTCTTGTACCCACATATTAGAACTACTGTGGAATATTGGCACTGGGTATATCACTTTCTGGAGCAAGTCATTCCTTCCCTTATCCATCTTCATTTTTTTTAATATTGAGTTGCTAGAGATGGAACTTGTGCAGGCTGACTGGCAAATGCTCTAATTGGTGTGTGTGTGTGTGTGTGTGTGTGTGTGTGTGTGTGTGTGTGCCTCTCCTGGGGTTTGAATTCAGAGTCTGGATGCTACCCTATCCCTGAGGTTTTGTGCTCCAGGCTAGAATTGTACTACTTGAACCACAGCTCTACTTCTGGGTTTTTGTGTATTTAATTGGAGAAAAGTGTCTTAACTTGACCCTCCTCTTTGCAATTGGGATCCTTAGAACTCTTCCTCCTGAGTAGCTTACAGGGGTATGCCACCTACACCTGCTCTCTACCCTCCCTCTTACCTATAACCTCGGCCCTTCTCTGAGTCCCAGAAGAATATGTCTCACCTGGCTCAATTTTTTCTTTTGCCAGTCTTGGTGCTTGAACTCAAAGCTCATACTTGGGAGAGACTCTAAACCTGTGAAGACTGAGATAAATGTATCCGTTTAATTATGTATCATGTTTCAACACTTAATATAATGTTAATGAAAAATGAGTCAATGTCCTAAATTATTGTGTATAGTTTTATAATAGATGTGCAAAATATAATATTATGTGTATAATAATACTAAATACAATAATCAATAAATGAATCAAAGAAAAATAAAATACAAAATCAATAATAAAATTAATAACATGAAATTAGACATACATATATAAGTATATATCATGTATTACACATGTATAGAAATATTTTTCCATTGCATGGCCTTCATTCAGGCCCTGGGAACTCTATCCTGAATTTCTTTTCCTTAAGGACAATGAGCTTTGCATTTACCCATGGTGCAAAAGAGTTACCTGGACGGTGAGCTCAAAAACTAGCAATGGCCGAAATACTGGCCCCAGTTCCACGACACTGACTTAATTTTTTTAATGGAAGCGGTTATGTTTATTCAGTTCCATACTGAACAAAACCCCTCTGTACAGTATTTTCACAATAAAAAAAAAGAAAAGAAAAAAACAAAGTACAAGATAATAGCCCAAAGTAGGTGAATGGGAACAGACTATACTGGGGTAAGAAAATAATACCAGCTGGTAACTTAACCCATGGAAGCAAATGAAGAGAACTGGACATGGTGAATAAAAATAAAATATACTATAAACAATAAAAAAGCAGTGTAGAGTTTTGTACAGCTATTCAAACATCCTTCCTTTACCTGCAAAGTGTTTCTCTGAGAACTACATTGTTTCTCTTTTTTTTGTATGTCTATGTTTTTTATTGTAAAAATGTTCTACAGAGGGGTTACAGTTCCAGGAGCAAGCTAATGAGTACATTTCCTATTGAGCATTGTTTACCCTTCCTGTGTTTTTCCCCTACTATCCCTTCCCTCCCATCTCCACAACTACCTCCCCCTGCAGAGATCAGTGACTTAGTTTTCCATTTTTGGTTGGCACGGGGTTTGAACTCAAGCAATGGCAACTCTTCACTCACATTGCTACTGATTTACCAAGACCCTGAGTTCAAATCCCAGGTTAGAAAAGAAAACTGGCAGAAATTCTCAACCAGGGAGCTTTATTTTTCTTAATTTAGTTAAATAATTTATATATAGATATAGACATAGATAGATAGATAGATATAGATATAGATATATATCTTGATATATATAGATATATATAGTGTTTTTTTGGCCAAGCATGGGGCTTGAACACAGGTCGTGGAAATTCTACTTCAGCTTGGATCTCCCTTGGCTGAGGTGTATTCTCTGGACCCATATCCGATCCTGGGATCCTGGGTCCAGAGGGCTTTCAGGAAGAAAAAATAGTTGGAAAGCACAAAACGTGGAGAGATACAGAGAGCTGGTGTTTTACGATTTTTTTCTTTGGACAGTGACCATCCTGGTTCTGAATGACAAAGCTGCAAAGTGGACCTGACCTGCCATTGCTGTTGGCTGGTGGGCTATCAGTGAAGACTTAGGACAACCTGTCAACATAGGCCCTGGGTTCAAATCCCAGTCCTGACATCAATCGCAGGAGATCGCAAGAGACTCATTTCTATGCATAGGAATACTGATTGAAAGAATAGTTTATACATCACTCTATGCAAAATTTGGATGCAATAATCTAAGAATGATGATTGAGCTCAATTAATAGTTTATTAAGCATGAAAAGAATAATATTCCTTCAATGGCGGTATAATAAATACCTAAGAGTTGGTAGGAACATAGTAGGTGTCCTTCTATCATAGACAGATGTTTATGGAAATCTTTACCAATATATATATTTATTTATATACCTCCGTCTACATATCCATGTATCACTGTTTTGGCCAAACCTGGTGGTCTATCTCAGAGCCAGGGATCCACCTGCCATCTTCATTGGTTAGAGGCTGCCATGCTCAAACTCACCCAATCATGAATTGGGCCTGCTAGGCACTAAGTTCAGATCCTGACACTGCCAGGCATGATGGAGAACACATCTAACATCTAGATGTGATGTGATAGGATGTAAACAATGTAATAAATGGTATAGGTGTCATCAGAGTCAATAAAATAAATTCTAAATAAATGAATGACACAAGAAATAAAATAAATAACCACACCAAACACAATATGGACTGAACATCTGTATGGAAGTATGAATCCTATCTTTAAAATATATGTAAGGAGGGCTGGGAAGGTGGCAGGGTGGTACAGCTCTTGCCTTGCATGCATGAGGCCCTGGGCTCGATTCCTCAGTACCACATAAGCACAAAAAAAGCCAGCAATGGCGCTGTGGCTCAAGAGGTAGAGCACTAGCCTTGAGATGAAGAGCTGAGGGACAATGCCCAGGCATAGAGTTCAGGCCCACGAGTGGACCAAAAACAAAAAGTATATAAGGAATATCTTTTCCAGGCCTGAGGCTTGAATTCAGCCCCCCTATGTGGAAGGAATGGGGGGAGATCCTGAGATACTCATTTCTGGACCTGGGAAACGTCATGGAATGTGACGGATCTTATCCCTGAATGAGTAGTTCAGCATGATGCAAGTAGGAAATAATAGGCAAGACTCATGGGGTTTCGAATATTTGGAAAGAACAGTTGATGAAGCATGACATTAATCATCACAGTCATGAAATGGAGGCATCAGGAAAGATGCAAGAATCAGTATTCACACAGATTGGATTCCACCACAGGCTACCATCTCTCCTACTCGATACAAATGTGTACTTATTTACATAATACTTTCAGTTTATGAATGGATGATTGTTGTGCTCCCCGCTTTCCCCTTGGGGTGAGCGGGGCTCAATTGCAGGTCCCAAAGGCTGGTGTGCTCATGTGGACCCTTTCGCCACTTGGTCCTGCTAGGTCCCGAGTTCAGATTCCCCACCCTGCCAAAAGATTCATCTTGATGTCGAAGTCAATCGTTGCACCTGTTTTCTTTCCTGTGCAAGTCCTGGATCTCAGCTAGGATGGACAATGATTGGGCCACTCTGTGGCCATGGGAATAAGTTGTTATCCATGTCAGCCCAGTTATACCTATCATCATATACTCAAGAAAATACACAATACACCCATGAATAACATACAAAATAAAGAGTGTAACTACACTCAATGCACGATGGAGTCCACACACGGATGTGAATATACATCCCATGTTTCGGTGATCATTGAGGACTATTTTGTCCTCCTTTGTGCTCGATCTCAGTTCCTGGGAACGGCCCAGCTCCTTAGTGGCTAACAGTCTGGTGTGATCACGTGGACCCATTGACAGTTGGGCCTCCTAGGCCCAAAGTTTGAATCCCAGTACTGCCAAAAATTCACCCTGATGAGAGAAGCCAGTCGTTGCATCTGTTTTCCTGTATTGTGCAAGTTCTGGCTCTCAGCTAGGAAGGAGAATGTATTCACAACTCTATACTCATGGGAAAAGGTTTTCATCCAGTTCACCACAGTTATATCTGTCATCCTATACTCAAGGAAATACATAATACATCAATGAATAAGACACCAAACAAAGAGAATGACTACACCAAAGGCAAGATGCCTCCCACCCATGTTTGGAAATACATATCCACTGTTTAATTATGAATTTATGACTATATTGGCCCCCACCAGAGCTCCATCTCAGGTCCCAGGAATGGCCTAGTTCCTTAGTGGCTCACAGCCTGGTGTTCTCACTATGACCCATTCATCAATTGGGACTGCTAGGCTTTGAGTTCAAATTCCTGCACTACCAAAAGATTTATTCTTATGTGAGAAGCCTATGGTGGCACATGTTTTCCTGTCCTGTGAATGTCCTGGGTCTCATTGAGGATGGAGCATGCTATAGAGGCAACTCTTATCCATGGGAATAGGTTGTCATCCATGTCAGTACAGTTATGTCTGTCACCATACGCACTAGAATACCCAATACATCCATGAATATGACAAATATAGAATGAATAACTACACTGAATGCAAGATGCATACCACACCTGTACATAAAGAGAAATCCTATGTTTAAAAAAGGTGGGCTTGGGAAGGTCCGGGAAGATGGCAGAGGAGAAGCTGGAGGCTAAACAAGCTTTCGCATAGAAAGTAGTTTTACAGTTCCAGTGAACAGTCCTAAGCCAGAGAATCACACAAAGTCTGCCTCCACAGGACAGAGAGTTAGGCCAGAGAGAGAAAATACAGACAAGGAGACAGCCCTGAGTACTTGCCAGCAGCTGCCATGGCGGCATCAGCACTGGTGGCAGCGATTGCAGCCGCCATACCTGAATCACAGAGAGTCCGGGACGAAGGAGCCTACGCAGCGGGCGAGTGGATTCCACTCAAGAGCAGCAAGAACCGCCAAGGAGCGGACATTTTCATCCTGCAGTTCACAGACCAGAGACGACCCAGGAACCACGACTCGGCTTGAGTAGAAGCCTGATGTCCTCACTGCTTCTCAGGGAGCAGAGGAGGGAAGGCCACCCCTCCCCACCCCAGTACCGGAGAACTCCATCTTGGATACCGACAAAGCTCAGCAGAGCTGCTAACTCCAACTCAGGTCCTGGAATAAATCTACAGTCATCTAGCAGGTCACAAGATCCTAACCTAACCTGCCATACTCAGCTCCACCCAGGGAAAAGTCACCCAGCTTGGGCGCTAGCCCCAGGAATGGCTTTCTTCACCGGATAATCAGAGCCAGAGGCTGCCCCCCCCTTTAGCAACCTCAACAATCAACTGAAATTCAGTAAACAGAAACCCTGAGAGTGGCTCCAGGTTGGACTCTGTGAGTTTCTCACAAACCAGTCCCCGGGAAAAGCTGAAAGGCCTCAACTCTACCCAGAACCTAGCCTCATCACAGCATCTCCAAACTCGAGGAAAAAACCATCTCCTCCCATTGAACTAACCTGGCAGGAGGATCACAGAGTACTTTTCTGCCTGTTCAAAGAAACTGACTTAAGTAACCAACCAAGCCACAGGAACACAAGCAGACCAGAGACTCCAACAAGAGGCTGGTTAGGGACACAAGGGAGACACAGGATTTTTCCCACCCCTCCCAAAATAATCAAAGAACCTTTTTTGTTTTTGTTGTACATTTTATTACAAAAATTTTTTTCTAAATTTTTTTTAATCTTTAATTTTTAACTTTTTTGAAAAAAGAATTTTTTTCTAGTAATTTCTTTTTCCTCTTAGAATTTTATTTTAGGGGTATAAGTGTGTATGCGTTTTCCTTCCCTTTTTTTTTTTTTTTGTCTAGCTCTAATGAACTTTTGATTTTTTTTCTTTTTCTTATCCTTTTCACCTGTTCTTCTCTTTTGATCTTTATGTGACTTAATTGCTATTCTGCACATCCTCAGATAAACCCGTAGTCAATTATTAGACCTTATCCTCCATTGTGTACACGCTTAATCCACAAATTTATTGCTCAATTCAAAACCTTAATAGCAGTACTACCTCTTTATATTTATATAATATTTAAAGTATTTTTATTTTTAAGTTTTTCACATCTCATTTATATCCCTCCACTTCTCTCAATATACTCATGTTCTTCTCTGAATAGTTTGTTTTAGTCCTGTATAATATTTCTAATTTTTACTTTTCTATTTTTTCTGATCTCTTTTGGTTCCCTTTATCTTTCTTCTTTTTTTCTCTCTCTGTCTACTTTCATCCTATCCAACCTAATTCCTGCTTTGAGATTAGGACTTAGTTAACACTCCCTGTCTCCCTGTGCCTTCCCACATCATTCTATTCCTATTTTTTACCCACATCTCATCCTAAACCTAATAATTTCTGTTTTGCCAAATTCTTCTTTGTGGTTCATAGCCCATTAATATATAGTTTTTTGATGTTGAATAGATGTATCTGTTGAACTAGATTGTATCTGCAGATTATTGACTGTGCAAATACAGACTTTGGTTGATGCTTGCCTTCAGATAGATAGTGTTCTCGCACAAATTGGTGTTAATTTCATCCCAAACAGGTAGAGTAAGCAGGAAAAACACAAGAAAAATAGCAAGTCTGGGTATCTCAACTCCCACTCATGATAACCAGGGGACAGAACAGATAATGAATAATCCAGAGGAGAATTCCCAAATAGCTCTACAAACACTGCTGGCAAACATAATAAATGAAAAAATTGAAACCATACAAAGGACTCTGTATGAGCGTGATAGGGAGAGAGAGGAGGCAATCCAAAAGTTTATACAGGAATATCATAAGCGTGAGGAAGCTACTCAAAAACTGATAGAGGATTTGCGTGAGCAGCTTGAGAATACTGAAAGAAAAAGGCAGGAATGGCATGACCAGGCTGAGAACGCTCAAAGAGAACTACAGGAATCGCATGAACGGGAGGAAGCTAATCAAAGAGTAATAAAGGAATTGAGAGAGCAGGATGAGAATACACAAAGATAAGTAAAGGCATTCATGGAATCCATAAACAAAGAGCTGAAGGAAGTCAGGGAGACCACAAAGGGAATGCTGAATGGAAACCAACAGAAGGAATGGAGTCCAAGGAAATAATAACCAATCACCTAGGTGACTTGAGAATAAACACTGAACACCAAATTAAGGAACTAAAGAAGTTCAAACAAGATCTAAAAGAAAGCTTCAACAAAGAATTTGAAGTCATCAAAGCTGACCAACTAGAAGGAAAAGAAATAAAAAACAAAGTAGAAAGTCTGGACAGCAGTTAGAACATGCAGAAGATCGAATCTCGGGGATTGAAGACAGCCTAGATATTATAGAGAAAGAACACACAACCATCCAAGACAAATCCAAGAAATATGAAAGATCTATCCAACACTTGGAAGACACCATCAGAAGGCCTAATCTAAGGATAATGGGTGTAGAGGAGCACCTAGAAACAGAAGTTAATGGTCTAGGAAATTTGTTTAACATTATCCTAGCAGAGAAATTCCCAAACATGCAAAAAGATAGACCTATTCAAATACAAGAAGCTTTTAGAACCACAAATAGACAGGACCAGAATAGGACATCCCACCGTCACATTATAATCCACACAGAATCAATTCAGACAAAGGAAAAGAACCTTAAAGCTGTCAAGGAGAAAAGATTAATCACCTATAATGTGAAACAAATTAGAATCACCTCAGATTTCTCAGCAGAGACAATCAAAGCAAGAAGAGCCTGGAATGATATTTGCAATGCCGTAAAAACAAATAACTATAACCCAAGAATGCTGTATGCAGCTAAACTCTCCTTCATAATTGAAGGCCAAATAAATAACTTCCATATCAAAGAAAAATTGAAACAATACATCTCCAACAAACCAACCCTAAAAAAGATTCTTAAAGACATCCTACACATAGAAAACGAACAAGACCACAATAAAGACCAAGAAACTGCACCCAAACTCAGAATCCAAGAACCATAGGAAGAACCCATGTTTTGCAGCCCCCAGGAAGGTGGATAACATGGCAGGAACTCCCAAATACCTCTCAGTCCTATCTCAACATTAACGGACTTCACTCTACAATTAAGTGACATAGACTGTCTAGTTGGATTAAAAACCAAGATCATCCTATCTGCTGCCTTCAGGAGTCACATCTTGCCCACAAAAACAAACACATTTTCAATGTTAAAGGCTGGAACAAAATCTACCAAGCAAACGGCCGCCATAAACAGGCAGGAGTTGCAATCCTAATATCAGATAAAATAGACTTCGCATTAAAATTTGTGAGAAGAGATAAAGAAGGTCGCTACATACTAATTATGGGATCTCTCCTTCAGGAGTATATTACAATTCTAAATATCTATTCGCCAAACAATGGAGCACCCAAATTTATCTAAGAAACACTACTTTCCCTCAAATCCCACATAGATCCAAAGACATTAATTGTTGGGGATTTTAACACACCACTCTCCCCACTAGATAGATCAACTCGGCAAAAACTCAACAGAGAAACCGCAGATATAAACAACTGCATATATCAACTAGATTTAACAGACATCTACTGAATATTTCACCCAGTAGCATCAGAATACGTTTTTCTCTACAGCACATGGAACATTTTCTAAAATAGACCACATTTTAGGCCACAAAGCAAACTTGTCCAAATTAAGCAACATTGAAGTTATACTTTGCATTCTCACTGACCACAAGGGAATAAAATTAGAACTCAACACCAAAAGCCACCAAAGAAAGTCCGGTAACACATGGAGGCTGAACAACACACTGTTGAATCATGAGTGGGTCAAGGAAGAGATTAGAAAGGAAATTCAAATGTTCATGCTATTCAACAAAAATGAGCACACAAATTACCAGCTCCTCTGGGACACAGGAAAGTCAGTACTCAGAAGCAAGTTTATAGCTCTGAGTACCTACATCAACAAATTGGAGAGATCTGAAACCAACAATTTAATGAGATATCTGAATCTCCTTGAAAAAGAGCAGCAAGATAAACCCCAATCCAGTAGTAGGAAAGAAATAATTAAAATCAAATCAGAATTAAATGAATTAGAATCCAAAAAATATAGAAAGAATCAACAAAACAAAGACTTGGTTCTTCAAAAAAATTAACAAAATTGACAGACCCTTAGCAAATCTTATCAGAAAAAGAAGAGAACACACCCAAATAAATAAACTCAGAGAGGAGAATGGAAACATCACCACGGAAACAACCAAGATTCAGAACATTTTAAGTGAATACTTCTCAAAACATTATGCCAATAAGTGTGAGAACTTGACAGTAATGGACCTTTTCCTAGCAAATATTGACATGCCAAAACTAAACCAAGATGAGTGAAACCCATATCAAGCCTTGAAATAGAAACAGCAATATGAGATCTCCAAGCTAAGAAAAGAACCAGAGGGTTTTACAGTGGAATTCTACAAGGCCTTCAAAGCTGAGCTCACACCAATACTCCTCCAACTCTTCAATGAAATTGAAAGAGAAAGTTCACTACCGAACACATTTTATGAAGCCATCATAACCCTCATCCCAAAACCACGCAGGGACACATCTTTTCTTTGAAGAACATTGATGCAAAACTTCTCAACAAAATTTTGTCCAATCAACTTCAACCATTCATCCAAAAAATCATAAATCATGATCAAACAGGATTCATTCAGGGTTGCAAAGCTGGTTCAATATACGCAAATCAATTAATATTATTCATCACATCAACAGGAGCAAGGATAAGAACCACATGGTTATCTCAATAGATGCAGAAAAAGTATTCGACAAGATCCAACACCCCTTTATAATGAAGGTTTTGGAAAAATTAGGAATCCATGGAAAATTCCTCAATACAGTAAAGGCTGTATATGACAAACCTACAGCCAGCTTTACACTTAATGGTGAAAAACTAAAGCCATTTCCTCTTAACTCAGGAACAAGACAAGAATGTCCACTCTCTCCACTTTTCTTCAACCTAGTATTAGAATGCCTAGCTACAGCAATAAGACAAGATGCAGACATAAAGTGGATCCAAATAGGGAAAGAAAAAATAAAACTCTCCCTCTTTGCAGATGACATGATATTGTACTTAAAGAATCCCACAGACTCCACTCCCAAATTACTCAAGCTGATTCAAAATTTGGCAAAGTAGCAAGGTATAAAATTAACCCTCAAAAATCAATGGCTTTCTCTATGCCAATAATGAGAAAAGTGGGGCTGAAATTAGGAAAGTAACTCCATTTGTAATAGCTCCACAAAAATAAAATACCTAGAAATTAACCAAAGAAGTGAAGGACCTCTATGATGAAAACTTTAAAAACTTGAAAAAGGAAATCAAATCAGAACTTAGAAAATCGCAAAACCTCCCATGCTCCTGGATTGGAAAGATTAAAATCGTGAAAATGGCAATACTTCCCAAGGCTATTTACAAATAATTTAATATGATACCTATCAAAATCCCAACATCATTCTTCAAGGAAATAGGAGAGGCAATCCAAAAATTCATATGGAACAATAAAAGATCCCAAATAGCTAAAACAATCCTCAAAGGAAAGAACACTGCTGGAGGAATATCAATACCAAAATTCAAACTCTACTATAAAGCCATAGTAATCAAAACAGCTTGGTTCTGGCACAAGAACAGACCTCAGGATCAATGGAATAGAATTGAAAACCCAGAAATGAACCTCCAGACCTATAGCCATCTAATCTTTAATGAGGGAGCTAAAAAAATAGAATGGAAGAAAGACAGCCTCTTCAGTAAATTGTGCTGGCAAAATTGCTTAAATACTTGTAGAAAACTAAAGCTAGATCCTTATATATCACCCTGCACCAGAATCAACTCCAAATGGATCAAAGACCTTGAAGTCAATGGAGACACTCTGAAAACATTACAGGATGGAATAGGAGAAACCCTAGGTCTCCTTGGCAAAGGACAAAATTTTCTTAATAGATACCCGGAAACACAACAAATCAAATAAAAGTTGGACCAATGGGATTGCATGAAGTTGCAGAGCTTCTGCATGGCAAAGGACATAGCTAGCAAGATCAATAGAAAGCCCACAGATTGGGAGAAGATCTTCACTAGCCATACAACGGAGAACTGTCTCATATCTAAAATATAATTGGAACTCAAAAAATTAAATCCCCCAACAACAAATCCTCAAAGAAACAACTGCCCAATAAATAAGTGGGCTAATGACTTAAAGAGAAACTTCTCTGAAGAAGAAAGAAGGATGGCCAATAGGCACATGAAGAAATGCTCAACCTCCCTAGCCATAAAAGATATGCAAATCAAAACAACATTGAAATACCACCTCACCCCAGTTAGAAAGGCAAAAATCAAGAACACTAATAACAACAGATGCTGGAGGGGATGTGGACAGACGGGAACCTTACTTCATTGTTGGTGGGAGTGTAAAATTGTTCAACCATTTGGAAGGCAGTATGGAGCTTCCTCAAAAGACTCCACATATAGCTCCCCTATGACCCAGTAGTCCCACTTTTGGGCATTTTCCCAAATGTTTACAAATAAGACCACACTAAAGATACTAGCACAACTATGTTTATTGCAGCATTATTTACCATAGCTAAGATCTGGAACCAACCCAGATGCCCCTCAGTAGATGAATGGATCAAGAAAATGTGGTATATATACACAATGGAATTCTATGCCTCCATCAGAAAGAATGACATTGCCCCATTTGTTATAAAATTATTTCTTTGTTGCTTTGTATGTCCCTCACCCACAGTATAACTGCTGCTTTCACTGTATTTGATGTCGGTACAATTTGTGGAGGGAAAGGGGAAAACCAAGTAGTTTAAATAAGGATACAGGTGGACCTGTTGCAACCGTGGGAAGTACAAGTTGTCATGTCAAAAACAAACTTTACAACTTGGGGGGGAGGACTGGGTGGGTGGGAAAGGGAGGATGGGAAGGGATGGGAAGGGCAAACAAAGGAGGAGGCTACAATGCTTGATAAGAAATGTACTCATTATCTTGCCCATGTAATTTTAACCCCTCTGTACAGTATTTTCACAATAAAAAAAAAAAAGAAGAAAAAAAAGGTAGGCTTGTTATTTTGTCCAGTCTGGGGCTTCAAATCAGGCCCTGCACCAGGCCTGACTTTCTAGTCTTCAAAGATGGTGAGCTTCCCCTTCCCCCACAGTGCAACAGTGTTACCCAGACCTGAGCTCAAATTCCAGCACTGACAAAAGATTTATCCTGATGTCAGAAGCCAGTAGTTGTGCCTTTAATCCTCTCCTGTGAAAGACCTGGGTCTCAAATATGATGGATAATGCATGGACAACCCTGTAACCATGGGATCAGGTTGTCATCCATGTCAGCAAATTTATAACTGTCTTCATACTTATTGAAATACACAATACCTCCATGAATTAGAGACAAAATAAGGAGAATAATTGCACTGAACACAAGATGATGTCCATACATGTATGTCAATATAGATCCTATGTTTAAATTATGAATTTATGACTATAGTGGACCACTCTGGGGATCAATGTCACATTCTGGGAATGGCCACATTCCTTTAGTTGCTCACAGGTTCATATGACCACAACTGATTGGCCAATTGGTTTTGCTCTGCCCTGAGGTCAGATCCCAGCACTATCAACAAGTGGATTGTGGAGTAAGAAGGAGAGTGTGAAACTTTTTTTCCTTTTCTCTGAGAATCCTGGGGGTCAGGCATGATGGAGAACATTTCTACAAATCTAGATGTTCTGTGATAGGTTGTTTTCAATGTAATAAACAGAATGGGTTTCATCATAGTAATGATAAATAAATGAATAAAACAAAAGATACAAGGAACAACCACACCAAACATGTATGGAATGAACATCTATAGGTAAGTATAAATTCTATCTTTAAAAAATATATAAATAGTATGTTTTCCAGGTCTGGGTCTTGAATTCAGGACTAGTGAACAGTTCTAATTTTTTATCTTCATGTAAGATGATCGTCCCCTTTATCCACATTGCTGCAGATTTACCCAGATCCTGAGTTCAAATCCAAAGCCTGTAAGAATAAACTGTGTTAATTGCAAGCCAGGGAGCTAGTTTTTTTCTCAGCATGGGGATTGAACTCAAGTCTTGGCAAGTTTGCCTCAGATTCGATCACCCTACGATGGTGTCCAGCCACTGGACACACAGCAGCTTCTGTAATTCTAGACCCCCAGGTGTTGCAGGGAAAACAATGTACAGAAAAAATGTGGCCTTTTATGTACTCTTCCTTTGCATAGTGACTCTTCTAGGTCTGAATGACACTGTTGCAAAGGGTACTTCATGTTGCATTGCTGAAGGCTGGCAGACTATCAGGGAAGACATATGCCCACGTGGCAACATAGACCTTCATTTAGAATCCCCATCCTGACACCAACCAATGGCAGGAGGTACTAAGAAACTGGCTCCCATCCAAAGGAATAACACTGAAATTTTGTCAATGTCACAGTTGAATGAGTTTTTCATGAATGATGAACCTATAAAATTAAACAGCAGCATTTCAGCAGGCTGGTTGATTTTATTTAATATTTATGAAGCATTAAAAGAATATTATTACTTACAAGAACACAATAATGTCAGGACACTGAGTGCTTTCATGAATATTTTAAGGATGAAAACAATAACATTGATTACATGGATGCATAATAAATACCCAGGAATTGCTAGTAATATAGTCTATATAACTAAATAATGTATAGGCATCTCTGGCACTCTATAAAGATATATATTTATTAGCATACTGTCATCTGCATGTCAATCTGTTCTTATTTGATTCACCCCTGGGGCTTGTTCTCAGGTTCTAGGAACAACCTGTCAGCTCAATTTGCCCCAGGATTGCGTGTTTACACTCACCCATTCATGAATTTGGCCTTATAGGCCATATGTTCAGATGCCAGCATTCCCAAACAATGAATCGTGGAGTAAGAAGCTGATGGTGACACATGTTTCCTTTACTGTGAAATCTTCTGGGTGTCAGGTATGAAGTAGAATACATATGTAGACCTATAGCCTATGTAGTCAATGTTCTATATTCTATAATATTCAATAAAATAAATGATCAATACATTAATAAAACTAAAAATAAAATAACTACACTGAACAAAATATGGAGTCAACATATGTATACAAATATAAAACATATACGTAAATTGTACATGAATAGGGTCTTTTCTAGTGCTGGGATCGATTTCAGGCCTAAGGAACAGACATGCAATTCTTGACTTCAAGGAGGAAAGCTACCCCTTCCCATACAGTGCAACAGAGTTAAGCAGACTCTTAGTTCCAATCCAAGTCCTGGTAGAAAAAATGTCACCTTTATAGTAGGTGAGGCCCAATTCTTAGTTATTTCATTATGCGTCCATTTAATGAATGTGATTGTTTAAATGCTTAATAAAATGTTAACTAAAATCAATCAGTGCCGTGTAATATAACTGTGTATAATTTTATCCTAAAATCTTTCAAGAACTCTTCATTCAATCATGACTTACATCAAAGTCCATTGGTAATCATATGGATAGGAACAAATTTCTTAGGATCTCCTACCATTTAGAGGTGGCATGACCAGGATTCGAATTGTGGGCTCCAGCTCCCACCACTTCAACCCGAGGATAGGAAACTCACAAGTTTGTCCAAGAACATCAACAAGACCAGTTATTAGGCAGGCAACAGTGGCTCTCAGCAGTCCTCCTTGATACTTACAAGGGTGTGATAGGAGGATCATGGTCAAAGTCCCCCTAAGCAGGAAAATCCTTGAGACCCCTGTCCAACTTCAGTGCCAACAAAGCCAGAAGCCTTGTGGCTCTAGTGTAGAGGACCAGCCTTGAACAAAAGCAGCTCATGGATTGTGCCCAGATCCTGACTTAAAGTCTGGGACTGGCAACAAACAGAAATACACAACAATCTGTGTAGACATACAGCTAAAGCAGGTCACCCTCTTGTCCCCAATTGAATTGGACAGAATTCCCTTGGAAAAGGGCTTTGAGAACAGCTGTCATCTTCACTCTGCCCATGCTGCTTGCTTCACAGGATTCTGACCACACCCCATCTTTCATGATTCTTTCTGACCAATGGGATACAAGAATGGTGGCCACGCCCACATTCCATGCTGCCTGGTAGCACTGGGATTCCCTCTGTTAGTTTACACCACTACCAGCAGTTGAGGATGGTAGAGGTGGCTGAGTGGTGAGGAAGAGACTCGAGGTGACTTTGGAGTATAGTAGAAAATTGATGGTACCAACCCAACCCGGTCCCTTCCCTCCCTTTATGCGGTGCCAATTTTCAAAACTCAGGCAATGATGTGATGCCATCCAGCCTGAATCCCCGACCTGGTCCTGCTCTGGGCACATGTGTCCGTGATGCTGCCGCCATCGCTGCTGCTGCCCCTTTTGGAGCAGCTGCCAACAGTTTCTCCCAGCAGCACAGGTGAGTGGCCACCCCAACACCACCCTACCCTGGGTCAAACACCCCTCTGGGGGCACCATTACCTCATAGCTTGTTTCATCTCCCTGACTCTGATGAGCCACCTTTCTGTCTTGAGCATTTCTGAGATAGAAACTAAATATATGCTCAAGCTGGGCTGGATCTCGGTCCTCCTGTGAAAGGTATGCTCTACCAGGCCTGGTCCTCTGTAGTTGGGGTGGTAGACATGTGGTGTCATGCTCAGTCATCGGTTAAGATGGATTATCCCAAACTCAGTCCACAGCACTGGATTCTTGTCCGCACGTGAAGCTCTTGGTAGGGCCTAAACCATTGGACCTCACTCTCCTCACAGGACAGTTGTGAAGAAACAAGGGATTTAAACAGAGAGATCTCTGGAGAATGGCTAGTCAGAGAGGGAGCGTCCTTCAGATAAGGTTTTGGCAATTCTGTGAGCATATGACAGGGAGATACTAAATATGTCTCAGGTAGGGCCTGTTATTAATCATGCAACAGGTGTGGGATTATGAAATGAAACATGGCTGTCTTTATTACCCTATCCCCATGAGGAGGGACATCCTTAACTTTGTTCAGTTTTGCAGCTGGGGAAACCGAGGCACAGAGAAGCCAGGTGACCTACTTATGACCTCAAGTTCACAGGAAGCTCGGCCTGACTTCTCTACCATGCTCGCTAAGACAATAGGTGCTATTCAGTCCACTTCTTTTGGTGGGAATTCCACTTCTTTTCAGTCGTGGGTCTTGAACCCTAGGATTGGGCACTGTTCCAGAGCTGCTCAGCTCAAGGCTAGTGCTCTATCACTTGAGCCCACAGTGCCACTTCCAGTTTTCTGGTGGTTCTTTGGAGATAAGATTCTCACAGACGTTCCTGCCTGGGCTGTCTATGAACCATGATTCTCATATCTCAGCCTCCTGTATAGTTAGGATTAGAGTATTATACCACTGGCACCTGATTTAAGTGTAATTCTGATTTTCTTCCTCGGTCTCTCCCTGTCTCTCTGTCTCTCTGTATCTCTGTCTCTGTCTCTCTCTCTCTCTCTCACTCTCGCTCTCAGGAACAGGTAGAATGGGTGCTATAGGAGGTCGTCCAACTTCCCGAGATGTCTGGAACCCATTCAGCATGTTGAAACATCTCCATGAAGTAATCCCTCTGTGCCCTTGTAAGACTGTGAGGGTTATTCATTGTCCATCTAGCCTTACTGGATTTATTTTATTGTAGTCTTTTCTACATTATTTTCTAATGCGTGGCCAATATTATGGTACATAGTTACTGAATTAAAATGTAATGTCAACTTAAGAAAGTCATTTAGGGATCTGGGAATGTGGCTTCATGATATGGTGATTGCCTAGCGTGCATGAAACCCTGAGTTCAATTCCTCAGTACCACATAAACAGAAAAACACTGAAAGTTGTGCTTTGCCTCAAGTGGTACATTGATAGCTTTGAACAAAAAAGCAAAACACAAAAAACAAAACAAAACCAAAAAACATTTAGTTAGTTAATGCAAAATAAAGAACCCATACTTGGAATATATAATTGCTACTGCCATACTGACACCTGAAAATCGTCCCTAATTCATGTACTTTACTTATATTAGGATAATGTGTTAAAAAATGTTTTGTTCATTAGGTCACAGCAATTAATGGCTTGAATGTGCTTAGATGTCAGGTGAAGATTAATTCTGGAAATTCAAAGCTTCCAGGTTTTTGAATGGTCACTGCTAATCACAATGAGAAGGGTAGCCTAAGTGAGATTTGGAAATCTTTTTAGTCATGACACCAAAACGGCAGAGGCAAAGTAACAGTTGTGGCAGAAGAGAAGGAAAACTCCAGAGTTAAGTTATAAATGACAGTAGCTAAGGTATACCAGAAACTATTTTAGAGAACCATTTTTGGTTATTGAACAAATAGTTATCAACTAGTCTTTTTCCTCATTACCTTTAGCATTCTAAATCTCTTAGGCTACTTCTTAATTTCTGTGTAATAAATGTATCTCCTTCTGTGCTGTTTATTCTTACCTTATCTTCTTTGCTTTCTAAAAATCTGTCTTTCTATATTTCTCTATGAACATTTCCTGATTCTAAATACACCTACACAGATGGCAGAGAATGCTAATTTAACGGTGCCATAGCTCATGAGTCATTAATGAAACAACATGGAAAAGGAGGATATATTTATTGTTACCTCAAATTTTCTGAAAACTTCAATGCTATCATTTGATTCAAATTTCCATTATTTGTCTACATAGTTTTCATTCAGTGCACATAAACGCAAATATGACCTGGGTGCTGGTGGTTCACGCCTGTAATCCTAGCTATTCAGGAGACCAGAGGATTGTGGTTTAAAGTCAGCCTGGTCAGGAATGTCCATGAGACCCTTGTCTTCAATTAACCACCAGAAACCCAGAAGTGATGTTGTAGCTTAAGCAGTAGAGCGCTCAACTTGAGCTGAAGAGCTGAGGGAGTGCTCCCAGGATCAGAGTTCAAGCCCCACAACCAACAAAAAGTGCAAATATTATCTTAAGTTTCCCCAAAAGGAAGGAAAAGATCAATAATCTTGCCAAGCAGAAAAAAATCATTTCAAAATGATTAAGTGCACCTACTTTTGCTGAGTTATTCAAGTTATGGATTCTTTGCTAGACATAGTCTCTTCCTTTAAAAATTGTCAAATATTAGCTTTACAATAAACTTCATCTAATATTTCTTGTTTCAAAAGATATGTCTATACAGTTGATGTCACTTAGCTTTCTTACTATCTTAATTCAAAGCCAAACCAGGCAGGAGAGTCTGTCAAACTCTTATCGCAAATTGAACACCAAAAAACCAGAAGTGGAGTTTTGGCTCAAGCAGTAGAGTACTAGCTTTGGAGGCAGGTGGGCAGGAAAGACAACTGTTCAAGGACAGGATCCAGCCTCTGGCTTCAAGCTCCAGAACCAACAGAAACTAAACAAAGAAGCAAATAAAAATCCCAGATATTTCTTTGGGACCCTCCTTAAAGGAGTACTGGTCAGAGAAGAGGCTTTTTGCTGATCCTATTCAATGGATCCTGCTTTTTTGGAATCCTTATTTCTCTGGAGAACTCAGGACAAGACCAATTGCATCAAGAGAATCATCTCAGGGGTGAAATATACATCCATAAGACACTTTTAAACCTCCATGTCTTTGTTCCATTGCAGGAGAACACATTTAAAACAACGTTATTTCCTTTTGTTCTATGCTGGCCTTCAAATGGTACATTATTTCTTTTTGTAACACTCTGAACTAGAACTTTACAGAAAAATTTATATGAGTAAAGAAAACACTCGAAAAAGACAGAGTTTCGTTCAAGCCTTGGGATACTTTTCTTGTACAGTAAAAAGGAAAGCATAAGGTAACTTGAACTTTGTTATTTCTCTAAGTTCCATTCCTCTGCTGGGGTCAATTTCCACATCCTGTAACAGTTACTTCCAGTAACAATCGATGGTGCTGCTTGAGGTATAATGAATATTTTCTGGCTTCACTGAAATAACACTAGAACACCTATGAACCTGAGGTAACATATGTTTCAGAGACAACTTAGTAAAGAGAAAATATGAAATTTATATTGCTTATAAATACATTATACATGATAACATTGACTTCAAACTTTGTAAGTTCTCGGTAAATTAAGGCGAATTTTAAATGGGAAGAACGTTTTAAGAACATTCTTTCTGTGAGGGTACGTGCTGTTCATTATTTCCCAAGTGTACATGAGCTAACAGTAAGGGAAACAATCGCAATAATAGGAGAAAGAGAAGTTCTGTGTTTAAGTGTAAGGGTTCAATACAATATAGAAGACTACAAATAAGGCAACATTGAAACAATAAAGGCAATTCCAGTATGTAGAATTATGGGAGAAATATCGAGAAAGCAAGACTCCTAGGTGGAACATGAAGTATGAGGCCACTCCCATTCTAAATCATGCTTGCTAATCATGCAACTTTGTAGAAAGTAGAATGGAAGAATAATCCTGTTTCCAATGCAAGTCAGATATAAGAGCATGGATTTAACTGGAAAAAATGTCCATCTTGTGAGAGCAACGATTATGCTAGCAATGAACTGGTGGCTAAGATCACATTTCGTTTTTTTTTTCTTTACACACACACACACACACACACACACACACACATATTTGTTGGCTCAGGATATGTAATATGTGTGTTCATCTATCTTTATAAGAATTCTTGATTTAGGGGTTGGGAAGATGGCTCAGTGGTAAAGCGCTTGCCTCACATGCATGAGGCCCTGGGTTCGATTCCTCTGCCCCACTTAAGCAAAAAAGAAAAAAGCCGAAATTGGCACTGTGACTCAAGTGGTAGAGTGCTAGCCTTGAGCTGAAGATCTGAGGGACAGAGCCCAGGCCCAGAGTTCATTGCCCCATGACTGGACACCCCACCAAAACAAAAAAGAAGTATTCTTGAGTTAAAAATCTGGGCTACAGCTTAGACATTTCCCTCACAAAAATGTTTGTAGTTTAAAGTTGATATTCCTGGAGATATAAAGCCTAAGAATGTAAAGGAGTCTGGGAAGTTCAGTTTGCATCCAGCCTGGGCAGAACACTCATTGCAACAGTATATAAAATTAAGCAGTCAAAAACTGGATTGGAAGAATGGCTTAGGTGATGGAATACCAGTCATGAGCAAGATTTCTGAATAAGAGCTTGAGGCTTTTGCATACATACATACAAACATACACATACACATAAGAGGCACTTATATGTGCACACACAAATACACAAATGAAGCTACTCTCAGAATGTGTAGAAAAGTTAGAAAACAATAAATATTTGTCCTGAATAAGACTAGAATCAAGTGATATTTTTAATATTAGAAAGTCCTCAAATGAACTTCCTTCAAATAATTTTGAGAATATTACATTGGTAGGGATCAGAGATAGTAAGAGTCAATAATCCTTATTAAAGTATCCGACTCAAAGAGGAATGAATCAGAGATCCCGTAGGTGCATCTGAAATGTTGATATTCTGTGTCAAATGTTAGAACATTTTTGAAAATAGTAGATAAACAATCTAAGCAGTCACTCTGGTGTATAATATCACTGGAGAAGTTCAGAATTGGTAGTCTGTATCTAGATTAAATAAACCACCAAACTATGGCAGGGAAATGTGATACAAGCCTAGAATTCTAGCACTGAGATTAAGACGGAGATTAGAGATTGGAATTACATAGTGATACCATCCCTGGACCAGGTATTATAATTTTGTCTTAATAAAACAAAACAAACAAGAAAGAAATACATAGTTGGACGTTTGGGCTAATTTTGTCATTATGTTTTGAGAAGTCAAATTTCCTGTTGAAATGCAACTCATACATAATCCTCACTTGTGTTTTAAATTCTCTCTTCATTACAGAACATTCCTAGATGCAAAATGACTCATGATTCCAATCCAAAATTTGAAAAAGTAAGTTATCATAATTCTGTTGTATCCCAAAGAAATGATGAAGGATTACAAATGCTTAAACCTGGAAAAATTGCAAAGTTCGACTAATGTAGGATTATTTGGGGGTACGGTCGTGGGGCCTGAACTCTGGGACTGGGCGCTGTTCCTCAGCTCTTCCGCTCAAGGCTAGCACTCTACTCCTTGAGCCACAGCGCCACTTCCGTCTTTTTTCTTTTTGCTTATGTGGTGCTGGGGAATTGAACCTAGGGCTTCATGCATGCAAGGCAAGCGCACTACCACTGAGCCACCATCTCAGCCCTAATGTACGATTTTGAAGATCTTGCTAAATTAGAATTTAGAATTAAAATAAATATTTTAGTTTTGTTTGTAATTTTATATTCCATAGGATTCTACAAAATTCTGTTTAAGTAGAGGGTTTAATTGACAGATTCATAAATGATTTTGCATTCTATTTGCCTAGAATATCCTTTCAAGAGAGTTATAATTAGAACTTAGTTAATAGATAATTAAAATAGTTCAGGTATAAAATGATAATGTGTATGTTGTAGACAGAGTTCCCAAAATTTGATGATATTAAATTATAAATTATAATAAGAGCAATTTGTTGAGGCTTTGATATAACATGGTATGAAGAGAATAATCGTGTGACATCTTCTTTCTTCTACATGTATGTAACACAGGAAGCAATTTTCTTAATTATTTGCCACTGTATACAATGAGAAAAATGTTAGGTTTGGGGTTTGTTTTTATTTTTGTTTTTGTTTTATTAGTTTGTCCTAGGGCTTGATCTCTGGGCCTGGACACTGTCTCTCAGCCTGTTTATGCTCAAGGCTCATGCCCTACCACTTCACCCTGAGTGCCACTTGCGTCGGGCTTTTGCTGAGAAGTGTATTGGAGATAAGAATCTAGGGAATCTTTCTGCATGGGTGGGCTTTGAACTGTAATCTTCTGATCTTAGCATCCAGAATTTATATGATAGTTATAAAAGTATAAATATAAATAATATTTGCAAGTGTTCCATTCCATGAATACCAGTGGGGGGAAAATGATGCAACCCAGTTTATTTTTTTTCTTTTTTTTATAATTATTATTATTTTTTTTGTGTGAACACACTGTACAGAGGGTTTACAATTACATGGGCAGGATAATGCGTACATTTCTTATCAAGCAATGTAGCCTCCTCCTTTGTTTACCCTTCACATCCCTTCCTAGCCTCCCCCCCCAACCCACCCAATGCTCCCCGCCTCCCCCCCCACCGCACCAACATTATAAAGCTCGTTTTCGACAAGACAACTCATTGTTGCAACAGGCCCACCTCTATCCTTAAACGACTTCTTTTTCCCCATCTCCTCTACAAGTTATATTGACATCAAATATAGTGAAAGCAGGGGTTATACTGTGGGGGAGGGACATTTAAAGCAACAAAGAGATAATCTTATAAATGTGTTAGAAACAAATGCATGAAAGAAAAAAAATCATGAAAATACATATCTAAACTACCCAGTTTATTGTGGTGTTCTTTCCAGAATATGTATGGTAACCCATTAGCAGTGTTGTATTTTTTCACAATAGAGATAAACTATTCATGATGTGAATTAAGGGAAGCTTGAGGTGCACCCTAAAAGTGGGAAACTGTTTGGCAAGGATGACTCTATATCTTAAATATTGGTATTGATGGTCATAAAAATAATAGCTTACTGTGATAAACAATTGCTTACTCTTGAAGAATTATTTATTACTGATGCTAATTAGTTTTATCCTCTACCAGAATGTGGTTATTTTTCTGTTGACTCTCAATCTGTAACACCCCATTGGAAAATTCATCTATTGCAGAATTACATAATATGCAAGCTGGTACTGTTTTGAATCTCTCAGATATGGAATTTTCCGAATTTGAAAATGAGTAGTTACTAGTCATTGGAATGTTGAAGAACACATATATTCTGTCTTCTTAACAACTTATTTACTTTTAAAAGTTATAGGTATACATAGAATTAAACTGTTTTCGCTTTTATTATGAGAAAGTACTATATTTATTCTTTTTTCAAAATATTGGTAAGTATATTGTGAAAATATTGTCTAGTCAGCATTCAAGTTGATGGTCCTATGATTAAAAAGGGGCAATTATTTCAAATTAGACCCCAAACAGTATTGATTTTTAAAAAGTTAATACATGAAGAATAATATTTACTATATCAATACAGTGAAATTTTATTTCAAGCAGCTTATTTTTAAAATTTAATTTTATTGTCAAAGTGATGTACAGTGGGGTTACAGTAATTTTAAGGTAGTGAATACATAACTTTTCAAACTTGTTACCCCCTCCTTCATTTTCTTCACAGTTTTCCTTCACCCCAATACCCCTCACAAATTATAATGTACATTTCCAACATATTGTCTTGTGAGTATTGCTTTTGCATTGGTTTGCCTTTGTCCCTTTGTCTCACCATTTTGTTGTTCCTCTTCCCTTCCCTACTTAAGGTAAATATATACACAATACACAGGCTACCAAAATCAAATACAGCAGGGAATAAAGCATAGGGGAATAACCCAAAAGAAAATAAAAATCACATAGTACATTAAAAACAACAACCGCAAATAATACTCTCTTTTCCATATCTTGGAGTTCATTTTGCTCAGAATAAGCTTATAAAGTTATATATATGCATAACAAAGCCACTAGAAAATAATATTTTCATGGATACTATATCATGAACACACCATGTTAACTGTTTTTGATGGTAAAGGTGGAGTTAGGATTGGTGAATTAGCAGTTCTAATAAAGGAATTTCAAAAAAGTTTTAAAATTATGACAGGTAAATTTTTATTTGTTCAAACTTTTTAACAACTTAGCCTATTATGAAAATTTAAAATTGCTTGGGAAAATATACTTTCATGCAAGGTAATCCATGGGGACTTAGCTGAGAGGGAGCAATGTGGGTGAAGATGGCTCATTTTCACACTAAACAAACAAACCTCAGAAACCTTGCTATAAATCCTGTAGGTTCCCTTGAGAATTGTCCTTACCCAGGAAATCTACTCTTACTGTGTGACACAAGGTTGTAGTGGAATTTAAATTCAAAGTTCTTTAACAAAAAGACATCAAAATTTGTGAATTGACTTTAATTACCTAACAGTAATTCTCTGAAAAAGATAATTTGGGTCCAAATATTTATGGAGAAAGTGCCCTCAACAATGAAAGAAGGTATTGGGTTTACACTTTTATGTTTGTAATACTTTCTACAATGTCTTTGCAGGGGAAGCACTGCACCACAGAAAAAAAATCTGATTTGATCCTTGAAACCGATGATTTCACATTCCTTAGTATCTCACAAAATATAATATCCTTATTAACATGAGATATAGAAGACTTCTCTTATTACATAAGCCCAAAAGTTTTGGGATCAGAAAAGAATTGAGCAAATTGAAAAGGCAAGAAAACGTGTTCTTAGAAGTCCTAGCTAAGCATATTGGCTTCAGCAGTGGAGGGAGGCCAAACTTTTTGATATAGATTGTCGTAATATTTTTGCTACCTAAAGAGATTTTACAGAGCCTATTTAGGTCACTACAATTTAGATCGGATTGAATGAAGACATGAAAATAAATTCCACATCCAAATGAAAGAGTTTGAAAAGAGTGACCGTGAAGATGTAGCAGACGGGAAGGCCTTATAGACCTTCACCTTCACTAGAGTTTAAGCCAAGAATCTGTGATTAGTTGGAAATCAGGCAAGAGCTAAGAGGAGGACAGAGAAATAGGACATAGGAGCAGTGTCCTTTTGTAACAGACACTGTCATCCAAGGTATGGATGATTTTACTCTATTCTTTTCCATACTTCCTGCTGAGCAATTGCCAGACCAAGAGAAAGATAATCTATTGAAATAATTTTGGAAAGAATAACTTCACTAATCCTCATATGGTATCTAAGGTTAGTCTTAAGAGAAGATAAAAGTGAAGTATTCTTCGGTTTCCTCTAAGCATCTTTGAGGTTATATCTTTGAGGTTAGAAGTGATTGAACCAAAAAGTGGTGGAGTACTTATTTTTGAGGGCACTTTAGACACAAGAAGACTTTCAAGGTAAAAGAAAAAAAATTATAGCTAAATATTTGTGATCACAGCTTCTTGGACTGGTATTTTGGAGACAAAGTTTTACATTAGAGATTGTCCTCATTAACATTTATGCTGGGTTTTCGTGGCAACCAAATGAAAGGGCGAAGTTTAATGGACTCACTTGGACAAGTAAACACCATGTTAAAAAAATTGCCAATAATATTTAGTAAATTATTTTGAACAATTACTTTGCCAGAACAAAGAAGGAAAAATATAATTCAAAATCACTTGACTTAAACTTTTGAATAAAAGTAGTCAATGGAAATGAGAGAAAACATAGAGAACTGTTTTCTTTCCAGTGGAGTAATGGGTTCTGATCTTGTTTCTTCCATTCTATCTTCACAAGCTATGAAGTGTGGCTCAGGACTGGAGTATCAAGTCCAGACCAAGAGAATTCGCAGAAGAAAATATTTGCAGCAGATGTAGGTAATTTATAACCTAAGACAATATATTTAAATCTGTTAAAAATTCTCCTCTACCCCAAACTGCTCAGTTTAAATAACTTTGCATGCTTTTCCCAAGATTGTCCTTCATTAACTATTTAAAATTTTGAGAGGTCATAATCATACTCTATAGAGATTGCTGTTTGGTTGTGCTTTTTGTTTGTTTTTGTTTTTGTTTTTTTGTTTTGTTTTTTTTCACTGCATTGCAAAAGGTTGTGGAAGTGTGTTGCGATTAAATATATCCATCTAATTGACCATTGTTCCTGGATCAAAGTCACTCCTTCTATCATTCTCAACCAACCCCTTATACAAGATTTATTTCTGATTTACCACGTCCTTTCTCACATTTGTACATTGAGTATTCTAGCTGTACTTGCTCCTTGTTCCATTCCATTCATTCTATGTCATTACTATTATTCCACTCTGGTTTCAATTTCCTGATAGTCATTCTGTTAAACTGTCTGCTAGTAATTTGAAAGGTTTATATACATTTTATGGAGTTTCAATTCTGCATATAGTTGAATTGATGTCAGCTTATATTTCCATAATTCATTCATCTGAAGTAACAATTTGCAAGACGAGACATGGAGCACCTAGACATAATTTTATTCACCTCCATTTGGAAAATTAATCTGTAGTCAACAAGAAAGTTTAAAAATGGCTTAGAATGTATTCCTAACTACAACTTTTATAAATGGCTTTGTACAGTGGTTTGTGATTATTTTGTTTTACATGGGATAATATTTTCTACTACCTATAAGTTTTGGAAAAAGAAGAAAACTAAAATTTACTACTGTAGAGGAATATGATAGAAACAGAAGACAGATTTTATGTTTGTCAAATTTCTGATGAGTGCCCATATGCAAGACGTACAGTCATATTTCTTACTAAGTTAGACAGATAGGGAAAACATAAAACACCATATGATAAGGCAACTATTCATGACTTTTTAAAATGTACTTATTATGTGATGAAATTTACTTTATTAGCTAATGTTTTGGTTTGAAATATGGGAGGCTAATCTATTTAACAAATTTTCGAAGTCACCTACTGAAAAACACAAATGGTGGGGGGTACTCTTTTTACACTTTAATGAATGGTTGAACCTGTTTGGCATTATTGCTGGGTAAATAAATCAACTCTATTGTAACTTGCTTCTACACTTGAAAAACTTTTAGCGTCACTAAAAATTATCTACTTGTAAAGTGTTATTTTGGCAAATGTGACTTTTAAAAGTTTATTTGAAAAGGAATATACTTTCAAGAGATTAAATGTAGGTTATCATTTGTTTGAGAATGACCACATTTTTATACTACAGAACCAAGTTTTACTGAAGTACCAGTGTTTTGTAGCACTAAGGATTTTCTCAATTAATGTTTTCTGAATTATATTTGACCTCTATGTTAAGTTTTCCGAGCCTTGGTAGACCAATTATGGATCTTCATTCCAGGAACTATTTATTAGCCTGATGATGCTGGACTGAAATCATTCATTAATCATTAGGAGAGGGGTATTACAAATAATCTTGTGACATTTGTAGTCTTGTTCACTCATATGGGATGGTCATCTGAAAAATGAAAGTTTGAGTTACTGTAATTTAACATTTTGTGATCTCAATCTGCATTTTAAGTTACCTGTCATTTCACAATTGCTTACTGCTAATTCCTGCATTTCAAGGAATTAGGGCCTTGAAATATAGGAAATGAGAAATTGAGATGGGTCTTCAATTACTTTCTGTTGGCATGTTGCATGGGCCTAGGTGAGATCTCTTGCCCTAGTTATCTGATGATGCAGATAACTGGGACTTGGAATGCTAGGACCCGTGGATCATGTAGAAGAATAATACATTTTAGACATCATATCAGCAAAATTTGGGTATAATCGGTAGGAATGCTTCAGAAATATGGAGAAAAACATTTTGACACCAGCGAGTTAAAACAATAAACAGAGCAGCAGAGTAAAATCCCTTAAAGATTAAAGGAAAACAACATTTTTTTTTAACATGTGAATTCAGAAACCAAGAACAATTAGAAGTTATCACAAGTTTATACCGAAAACATTGCATTGATACTTTTTATATTCTAATATTTATTCTAATCCTGATGATTTATATTTGTCTATTTATTGGAATAAATATCAATTAATTTGTCAAATTATCAATTAATTCCACTAAGATTCACTGTGTGAAATATAAAATCAGTACATAAATATAAAATATATAAGTATATATATTATAAGAAAATATTTTGCATTGTTCTGTTGTGGTTAAGGTAACAAAGGCAACTGTTTTAAAATATAATTCCATTACCTCTACCTCAGTGTTTGGTAGAATTAGACCTAAAGCTTTACCATTCAGAGATGTACAGCCTAGAGGCAAGAGGAAACACTGTGATTAAAACATTACCAATTTAAGGCCTAATAACGTGGAGAAACATATGGACTTCTCCTGAAGCTATGGAATATATTTTGTGATAGAAAATCAGTGGTGTAAGTTCCTGCCTGGTTGGATGGTAGACAGGCCAGGACATGAGGTAATCATGTATATGAACAATTTTTTCACCTTCTTGGATTTAGCTACTTTTGAAATAGTAGGGATAATAAATAATTATATTTTGAAAAAATACCTTTTAG
This sequence comes from Dipodomys spectabilis, assembly GCF_019054845.1. NCBI lineage: Eukaryota > Metazoa > Chordata > Mammalia > Rodentia > Heteromyidae > Dipodomys > Dipodomys spectabilis. The sequence continues at coordinate 1,777,336 of NW_024870689.1, forward strand.
TGTGAACAGTTCTGTTTGAACTGTTCATCTCTCTATGATCCCTTGTAACTAAGATTAGTTTTGCTCCAGTAAGACAAGCTATGGTGTCAGGGTAAGATATTCTGATTGGTCTGTTCCTACATGGAGCAAAGGTAATGGGTCAGGCAGACATTTGTGCCAGTAAGACTTCATTTGGGAAGTTTTAAGCTGGAGAAGTTTAGAAGTAGCTCTTAAGCAAGGCTTACTTTGAATCCATTAGCTCCACAAAGCTAACTCGTTTGATAAATAAGCACTTGAAAAGCCATCATTTTTGGACCTAGCTCTAAAGGCTTCAAAGTATGATCAAATTTCAAATGAAAAAGACTTAAAACAGTCATTGACAAAAAATTGCAAATGTGAGCAATTGAACAAACTGTAATTTTTTTCCACTATAAACAGAATTTTACAGAAATAAGATGTATAGCAATTTAGGGAACAATAAGGTTTCCTTGTTACAAATAGGCAACCAAGGATATATGTCTGTCTTAAGATTGCATCATTAACTACGTAAATTTACAGGATACTACATGCTTCAGCAGCAGGTCTACCGGAATTACAATGTAGAGATTAATATAGCTCTTGCACAAGAGCCATGTTAATGATATGAAAATTTGTGAAGTATTCCATATTTTTCATTCTTCAGATGCAAGAAATGAAAAACAGTTATTAAAAAGTTGATTACAAATATACAAGTGCAATAATATATGTAATTCATAGAAATAAAAGTTAGTTTGATATCAGTGTATTCAGGCTTCACCTTTTCAGAAAGGCATTTACATAGCATAACCTTTATAAACTTTTGAAAGCTAACATTGTCATTTTATCCCAAAGAAATAATATTCTATAAGGACCTAGGAATTAAAGGAATCTTAAACTGTTTCTATATGTAATGCAATCTGACAGGACACATTTATTAATGAACCTATATATTATAAAAACAATGTCGAATTCAAAGTATTATATCTAGGAGAGAATGAAATAGATTATGGATATTATACAAACAGAAAACTAAATATTTTAAAATATACTTTTTTCAGACAAGCACCAGAAATATCTTTATTTCCTGTACTACTCATTTCACCAGATAAATTAAAATTATTTCTTATTAAAAAGTCACAAACTCTATAGAAATCATTATAGATGTATACAAACAACTCGAATATATTTTGACATCAAAGTCAGTCAATTCACTTGGAAGAATATCATGGAATCTATGAATTTTTAAAGTAAGATATTGTTGTTGCTTTGTATTGTGAAAATATTTTGTGTGGACAAATAGGATGGACTGGCAATTTTGAAATTTAGGAAATTTACGCAAACCATTAGGACTTAGGAGAACAATTTGTACAGCCCTCCACTACTTCAAAGAGGTAGTGATACATACTTATTCTTTTGGCAATATCAAATGCAGTTTCTTCCAAGTTGTGCTTCAGACCTGGTTTGATATAATGGTTCAACAGAAGGAGATTTAGCATAAATTTGTAATTTCTATTCCCATCAGCAAGATGCAAGGGGGTCAAGAGGCCTTTAGTTTGGCCATTGGTATCTGTATCATGGTGAAATAAAGAAGCCACTCTGGTATTATTCCATGTATAAGTACTGTGCAGGGGTGTCCAGCCATTCACAATTATTACATGAATATCTACCTTGAGCCACCATTTCATGGACAATGTCTAAGTGTCCACTGTAGGCTTCTCGATGTATAGGGGTATACTCATTGTTATCCCTTGTATTCACACAAGTGGCCTTTTTGGAAAGTAGTCACTGCACTGTAGTAAGGCGATTATTTTCGGCAGACTAAAGAAGAAATTTGCTTGAATCCTTCTCCATTTTTCTCTTGCAATTGATACCATTTCTCACTTTTTCATCTTGTTCCTCATCTTCATCAGAATTGACTCCCCATAGACTTTGAGTGCCAGTGAGAATGAGGTGTTCATATATTTCCCCAATAGTTCACATTGGATGAACTGGTCACAAAAATCCAGTGAAATTTCTGCATCTGTTTTTTTTTCACTATTATTTATTTTCTCTTTTTTCATTTTTACTATTCTAAATTATTCTAACTGCACAGAAGGGAATTGATAGAGAGCAGAGGAAAGATTTTCCTCCGTATTTAAAGGCACAGACTGAAAATGAGGACCAGTGGTGTCTTCATGTGCAGTTTATTCTAGGAATGAGAAAATAGGAAATAATGCCTTCTATGTAAATTAGTTGGGAAATGGCAGAGCAGAAATTGAAATGATGCAACGAAAAAAATAAAAGCAAAATAAATTAGGATAATTATGGAGCAATAATATTACCTATGAGAACCATGAAAGGGAGAGAGGAAGAGAGAGACAGATGTGCAACGATCTATCTAGCCACAAAATCCATCCCTCTGATCAATTTATAAATCAAACAATTTTATTTTTTAGAAGAGATGGAAATAGAATTTAAGATCAGATGTCTCCATTGTTTTTAATTATATTTTTATTATCTTAAAAACTTGTACAAGGGAATTTCCATTCAACAAATCAGTTTTTTAAATATAATGGAACATTATATCTTTTCCACACCCTTCCAAAACTCACCTCACTTTAATTTTTTTCTAGTTTCATAATATCTGCATTGAATATTATGCTTTCACTCTCTTCCTCCATAACTTCCTTTATTCCTTCCTTTTGACTTCCACTCACATCATCCAACTGATAGTTTGCTGATATATATTTTGTTGGATTAAAAGTTCAATTTTATAAGAAATTACACCTTTGAAATACTCCTCTGCAAATAGCATGCTTTGGTTAATATTTTTGTGTAAACCTGTATAAAGTTCTAGCTTCCAAATATGAGACAGAACATGAGTCCTTTATGTGTCTGGCTCTGACTTAGTTCAATTAATATATTTTTAGATCTATCCATTTCGTTGCAAATAATGTAACAGTCTTCACAATGGATGGGTGCAATCCAATTTTTTATATGTACCACACGTTCTCCCACCATCACTCCACCAAAGGGCATCTGGGCTATTTCTGGCTATGGTGAATAGTGCAGCAGTGAACATGGTTGTGAAAGTGATTTTACTGTAACCTTTTGGAAGAATTCATCACTACCTTTATGGGAGCAACTCTGGCCAGTTTTCCAGAATAAGCACATCCCTCCCTTCATCTTCATCACAATGTATTGCAAGTCTTCAGAAACACACTTCCCCCTACAGGCCTCAATAAGCTAAAACCAAACTGTGCCCATATTCTTTCAATACATTATTTCATAATTGTACATATAATTTAGTGAGAACCTTCTATGTACTTTCCTAATGTGGGAATGAGGGACATGCCAGAGTAAAAGTAAGCAGTATGCAATTTAATTAGCTATTATCACATTTAAAATCATTTTCAGCTCTAATTCATATCCTCACATAATATTATTTTAATCTTTATTTGATTACTTCATCTAACCCATAAATTATAACAGGTGAGTTAAAAGCAAAGGCAAAAAGTGTGTTTGATTTTGACACTCATGTGTGAGGTTGCACAATATGGGAAAATAGATGGATTGGAATTAATACGTCTTATCCATTTTGTTAACGTAGAGATGGTTTTCCCAAACTGATTTTCGCAATTCGTATTCCATTCAACATCAAGAAGCATGCGATATCCTTTGTTTTGATCCTTATTAACTTTTGTTTCCATTTTATTTTATAATGGATGATTTCATAAATCTACTGTAGATACAAAAATTTGTTAAAATATTTCTATCTGTATGTATTGATATATACGTACACACATATATTACACAGGTGATAATGATAATGAATAACTTCAGTAACTGTACAATTTATTAAATTATTAAAACTATCGGCGGCTATTGCCTGGCATCCTGGTTACACAGGAAGGTGAGATCTGACAATCATGGTTTGAAGCCATCCTGGGCAAAAATATTCAGGAGCCACTTATCACCAAACAACCAACAGAAAATCAGAATTGGAACTGTGGCTCAAAGTAGTAGAGTGGTAGCCTTGAGAGAAAAATCTCAGGGACATCATCCAGGCTCTAAGTTCAAGAAGTAAAATCGACCCAAATAAAATCTGTTTAATTTACACCTATGTAAGTAAAGTATTTCCATCACCCAAATGGACAACCATTTTCATTTGCAAGATAAGTCTGTTTTGTCAGAAGTACCACAAAACACTTTCACTTAAGTTGAAAGCATTGCACCGTGGGTTCATTCTATCTCTCTCATGCATTTTTCCACTCAAATACTCAAATCTTACAATTATTCCAATTATTTAAAATCATAGCTTTTTACTTTAATACCCATAATATTAGAGTTTGAATTGAGGGTCTTGTGCACCCTAAATGGGTGTTCTTATCACTTTGTCATGTCTCTAGCCCTACATTATCCAGATTATTTTTCAGATACTTGTGTATGTTCTTGGGTTCAGTCCATGTTATGTTATTCTTCCTGGAATTTAGAATAACAGTTGCATGGCATTGTGTACAGATGTTTCTGTCCAGTCTGGGCTTTATCCTCACAACAGTAGACTCCCATATAGTCAGGATTTTCATAAGCTTGTCATAGCTGATGTGTTTTGTTAATTCTTTGCATTTCCTGCAGGTTCTTGAGTACTGATTTAATTGGTTTCTTGGGTTGTTTTGTTCTTTTGAATGTATATGTTGAGTTGTTCTTCACTTTTGCTTTTGTTTCTTTCAATTAAGTTCTTACCTAAAGTGCTGAGAAACCAATTCTTATTTTTCATGGTACTCAATGTGAACATGATTTATTCCAAAGCAATTTCAGTAATATTTAAACATCTTCATATCTATGAATGGTATATAAATGATAAGTGCTGCGAAGGGTCTTTTTATTTTTACAGCAGTCTGTGTCATAAACAGAAAGACCATGAAATATATGAAGGTAATGAAACTACAGATGCTAGCAAGGAGAAGAAAAACGTATTATTAATTGTTTGACAGAGGCTTACCTTCTAGTGAAAGAAATATGTTGCTTGATGCAGGATTTCACAAAATTATATTGCTAACAATCATCTAATTCTACAGAATTGAGCGAGATAAATCGCCCTTCTGAATAATTTACATTTGGGTCAAATAAAAGCATGCTTCCAAAAAGAGAGTTGACTTTAAAGAAACATGAGGAGTTGTATGTAAACAGGTGCTTAGCTGATTTTGTTCTTTTGTGAACTAATACAGGGAAATAATTACAGCAAGGTAAAAAAAGAACTTCACATTGAAATACTCATTTGTGTGGTTGTGTGTGTGTGTGTGTGTGAGAGAGAGAGAGTTTGTGTGTACACATGTACGCGTACATATGCATGCACATGTGCAAGTGCTCATTCATTCATGCATCATTCCTGAGGCTTGATAGTGCCTGTCTACTCTCCCTAAGCTTTTGTAACCAAGGATAGTGGTTTACCACTTGAGCCATTGTTCCACTTCTGTTTTTTTGGAGATAATCACATTTATTTTCATGATTGGACTGGCTTTGAATAGTGATCTTCATATCTCAGCCTCCTGAATAGCTAGCTGAGCTTATTCAGCCTCTAAGTAGCTAGTTAAAATTGGGCCTGTCCTCTATGCTTCACTGCTCTTTTATTCTTGTCCTGAGGTGTTCACATGCCTAAGTCATATATGTATCTAATATTTTTAAAAAATACTCTTACTGCTTGGCACCAGGGGCTCCCATCTGAACTCTTAAATATTTAGGAGGCTTGAGAACAGAACCCAGGCCAAAAGTTTAGTGGACTTCCTTCTCAATCTATAGCTGGGTGCATTGGATTATTTCCACCATCCTGCACTATCTGCAGGTTAAGATTGGAAGGACTGCAGAATCCAGGCCAGCCAAGATAGGAAGCTAGACAAGTTGGTGTGCAACTATTATGCCATTGATAAGGGGAAGGCTAAAAAGACAGATCAGGTGCATGTTCTTGTGGAAAGGGAACCCCTATCTTAAATTAACCACTGATTTGACACCAGTCTAACAAAAACAATACCCCAAGTTGAACACAATTTCCCACAACCAAAATAAGTATGTACATTAACATCCAAAACTTAGTATAATCTGCTCTTTGTTCTAATATCAGCTTCAGCTAATTATCATATGATGTGACAGAATAGTTTCTTCATTAAACTTATTATATATTTTAAAAGACCTAGAAAATTCTTTCTCACTTATTAAACATATTTGACTACCACTATAAATTCATCTTATGATTATTATTAATAGTAATATATTCTGATTTATTACTTTACTTAGTAACAGTTTTTCAAATTTTGACTTCTCTGTTGAAGTTGGATTAGAATTCTAGGCATAGGCGCTGTCCATGTGCTCTTCAGGTCAAGGTGAACACTCTACCGCTTGAGCAAAAGCAAAACTTCCAGTTTTCTAGTGGTTTATTGGAGATAAGAGTCTCATGGACTTTCCTGCCCGGGCTGGCTTTAAACCACGATCCTCAGATTTCAGTCTCCTGAGTAGCTAGGATTACAGGCGTGAGCCACCGGGACCTGGCTTAACTCAAACCTTACAAAGAATGATTATCAAACTAAATTTGAGATGGAAAAACCTATAAAGCATAAACGTAGGAAATGGCGCTGTAGCTCAAGCGGTAGAGCGCTTGCCTTGAACTGAAGAGCTGAGGGACAGTGCCCAGGCCCAGAGTTCAAGCCCCAGGGCCGACAAAAAAAAAAAAAAAACATAAATGTAAATATTCATGACATTGATCAGTAAAGGTTTCTAAAAAATTGACATGGAAAACATTAGTGGCTAAAGAAAAGAAAGAACTGGATTATATCAAGTGATAACCTTTCATAATTCAAGGGACACTATAACAGAAATGACAACATATCCAACAGCGGGCACATATTTGTTAGTGCTACAATGTTGATGCTACAATGATTCTGAAACTTAAGTATGTTTATATCTTCTAATTCTATATAAATTTTTTCCTGAATAGGATATTTCTTTAAATAACATATATAAATTAATAGTCAATAGGAGGAGCATATGAAATAAGCTCCTCTTTAGTGTATAAAAATAATAAAAGAAAACTGACTAGTATGACCATAATATAAAAAGAGGATGCAAAATATAGTAATGCATTTGTGGAGAAATTGATATACTTCTCATAGTGTTCGATTTGTATAATACTGCAATCATTTTAGCAAACAAGTTTTCAAGTCTTTAAAAGGTGAAAGAGAATTGTATAGGATCCAGGCATTACACTTCTATGAATGTATTAAACAGAATTTAAAAACTTTTTTGGACAGAGAATGTAGTTAATTGACAGTGAACTTGAATGGTATGTATGAGACCCTGGAAATGATCCCCAAAAACATATTTTGAAAAGACACACTATAGAGGATGTATGCTGGGCAAATTCCTGTATCTGAATTTTATATCTATTTTAATTTCTGTTCTAAAATTTACAGCATTTCTATTTGAAGATATGTAAGTTTCTGAAAATTAGGCTTTGAAAACCTATGAAGGTACAATTCACTTCCAAAGCACTAAAAATATATGCAATAAAAGGAGATAATATATTGTAAGTAAATTGCATGTTAGAAAAAAAACTATTGTTAAAACTTCTTCACACAAAATGTAGAATAGCTGAAAAGATATTTTTAGTGCTGGCTAAAATCTCTTTCTAATCTACTACATTTAAAACAAAGATGTGAATTTTGTTTATTTTGAGGGTATTTTGTCCGTTTGAGTGTATACAGAGATAACTCAATCCAAAAGTATATATGATAACTGGAGTACCTAGGAATTATGCATCACTTCTTAGTAATTACTTTTTATTATTTTTATTTTTTATTGTGAAAATACTGTACAGAGGGGTTACAATTACATGGGCAAGATAATGAGTACATTTCTTATCAAGCATTGTAGCCTCCTCCTTTGTTTCCCCTTCCCATCCTCCCCCGCCCCCAACCAATCCTCCCCACTACCCCCCCCCCACCAAAGTTGTAAAGTTCATTTTTCCACATAACGACAGTGCATCTCATGGTTGCAATGGGTCCACCTGTATCCCTATTTTTTCCCATGGTTTCTCTTATTTGCAATAGCTAGTATATGTCTGAGTCAAGCAGAAAAGGTCAGATAAGGTGATGTTAGGGAAATGAACCCTAAGGTATGTATTCAAATGTTTTTTTTTTTCATGCGATTGTTTCTAACACATTTATAAGATTATTTCTTTGTTGCTTTGTATGTCCCTCCCCCACAGTATGATCCCTGCTTTCACTGAATTTGATGTCGGTATAATTTGTGGAGGGGAAGGGGAAAAACTTCTAAATAATTCAGAAACTTTTCTGGAAGAAACATTTAGAAAATGGCAGAAGACACAAATCTATGCATCTGCATTTTATGAAAGTCATATGTTACTTGCTGAATCCAATAGCTTATCTCTACTTTGCTAGGAAAAACATATTCTCAAGGTAAGAGCCCAAAGCAGTGAAAAGAACAAAATACACAATCATCTTGATTTATGTGTGAAAGTAACAAATGAAATAAAACAATTCCACTTAAGGGACTCTAATATTAGTGTATGTGAAGATGTACCTGAATGCCAATATCCATTAAATTTTTGGAATTTTAATTTCTACTAACATATGAAAACTAGAACAAGAAAACACATATAGACTTAGAGTGAACCAGCCTTGAAATAATTTTCTTAACTGTTTTGAAATTACAAAACAATTGATATTCTTTTGCTTTGGAAATCATTTAAAAATATTTATCACTTATGATAATTCAAATACCAGGCAAGAGTAATTTTATATAATCATTATAAATATCATTTTATTACTATTGTAAAATAGAGTAAAAAATCCAGTCCCAATATATTACCTACCTACCATTATTCTTAACTTCTAATCTAAATATCTTAAACAATCTAAATAATCATGTTTTTAACATAGATGTAAATAATCTATACTATTTTACTTAACCTTTTCCAGGGGTATGTATTCATGTTTCTAAAAAATATTCACAGCAGTTAAAAGATGCTTTTGTGAAATTAATGTGATAAAATTTGTTGTTATGAGTGTTGTTTGCAAGGCCTGGGCATTGTCCCTAAGCCTTTTTATGCTCAAAGATAGTACTCTACAGCTTGAGGAAAAGAGCTAATTCCTGTTTTTAGTGGTTAATTGGAGATGAGAATCTAACAAGTACTTTTCTGTCTGGTCTAGTTTCGAAAACAATTCTAAGATCTCAGCACCCAGAATAGCTCGAATTATAAGGGTGAGTTACCGGCACTTCGTCTCATGAAGTTTTTTTTTTTTTTTTAATTTTAATTATGTTTTAAGACGTTTGTTTCATTATGATGTATATCATTGTGCAAATAAATTTAGATATATGTATATGTTTCTGAGGACAAATAATCTCTAAAAGTGTACAAATCTTCACGTGACATTTTACATATATGTGTATATATATATATATATATATATATATATATATATATATATATATATGACAGAGTCCTTCTAAAATTTTTATGTTACTATTTTCGACCTTTTTCATTTCAAAGATATACAGTTTATTTTTCTAAAAGTTTCCTAGAATAAAATAACTAATATTTCAAAAGAAAGTAGAGTTTATTACTTTCAAGGGAATTTTAGATATACACATGATATTGTAGTAACATTTACAGTATATTACTTGAAAAGGTTCTGCCCAAACTCTTAAATATTTGTTTGTATTTAAGGAGAGAGAGGAAGTTAATTCATACTGATTAGGAATTTGCAATGCTTCAAAAAATATATTCCATAATTTTTTATAAGCACATAGTCCAGCTACCTGATATGGTTTAGATTTTTTTTATTTGTTCAAAATTTCAATATGGATGCATGCACAGTGGTAACATTAAAATTATTAATTAAAAGACAAATAATAATAAAATCATAGACACATATCCGGCGTTCAATAATTAGCACTTATAATACTAATAATAATTTGGATGGAGAGGATGATTACCACAGTGTAGCCTGATAATGACGATGTTGTGATTAAAAAGGAAAAAAAAAACTTTAGACATCTTTGAAGCTAAATTTCCCACATTGAATGCATATTTACAAACAGAGTTGGATTACATACAATAACAAGAGGAAGGCTGGGAAGGTGGCTCATTGGCAGATTGCTGGCCTTGCCTACATGAGGCTCTGGGTTTGATTCCTCAGCACCACATAAGCAGAAAAAGCGGTAAGTGGCACTGTGGCTCAAGTGGTAGAGTGCATTGAGCTGAAGAACTGAGGGAAAGTGCCAGGCCCAGAGTCCAGGCTCCATGGCTAACCAAAAAAAAAAAAAAACTGAAAAAAAAGAGGAGAGTTTCAATATCAAGAAATATAATCACATAAACAGGTAGAGACAGTAAAAACCCTAATGTTATTCAGCAGTCGTATGTATACTCACTATTCTTGGTGGTATTATTTTCTTATAAATAAAATCATTCATTTCCATATTTTGATGGATTAAGGTGTAGGTTTCAACTTAGTGTGATTAGTTCAAATAATATTTTCATATAGATACTTTACAGTAACCAATGTTTTCCAATGATATATTAAGAGTATGTTCTTCATTTCAGGTGTAAAAACATGACACAATTTACATAATACCACTTACATATCTGCAGTTAACATAAAAGGACACAAGCTGCAGGGCCAGGAGTTAAAATTTATTTTTATTTCTGCATGAAACTATTTCTGACTTTATACCAACAAACTGAATTGGACTCTTTCCTTATTTGTAAGCTAAGGTAGAAAATGTAAGGACTGTTTACATTCTTTTTCCTTGCTCTAGAAGTCAACAAATATATTCTTCAATATTTCTGGTAGATTGCATCCATTTACAGATGAGAAATGTAAGACCAACAGTCAATGTTGTGAGTAAATAATGGTACTAGAATTTTTGTCTGAGTTCTTCATTCTGTGTGCTTACAAGAAGTGTCATTTGGTGATGGAGAGGACCAATATGAAAAGAATATGGGGAAAAATGCAAACCTTGTGAACAGTTGTTTTAGGACTGAGTGACTGGTGATGAGTATTTGCAATAGGCTGGTGTCAGGGGAATATAAAGGAATACATAGAAATTACATTAGTGACAGAAACTGAGAAAATCTTCATCATTCATCTTATCTAATGGATTGAGGTAGGGTAAGAGGAAATCTAAAGTTTTTCCACATCTCTGTCTCCTAACTGTGTTAGTTACATTCTTGGTGATAAAGACTACAGGTGGAAAAGTTGGATTTAGAGGAAAAAAACTCTCTGATAGTTCTAAGGTTTATGTTAAACAGATGAAAAGATAAGTCTGTTTGAACATCATCCAAATATCCACGAACATGAATATGAAAAATAATAATAAAAGCAGGGACATTATTAAAGGGAAGAGGAAAAGGAAAGTTCTGACTAAAGTGTGAACAATGTAAGTACCAGTGTGGATAAGATTGGAGGAAAGAGATAAATAAGGAAACAAAAAAGTAATAAACACACATTTACAGAAGAAAAGGAAGAAAGAATTTTCAGGAAGATATTGAGGGAAATCTACTATTTGGATTTGAAAAGTATAAGGACATAGACAAGATCAGTAAGAACAGTATTTTGGTGAAAGTCATATTGATAAAATGTAGAGATATGAATGTGAAGACATAAAATTCTGGATCCATAAATGCAACATGTCTTGTTGATTCTAAATGCTGGGAACAAATGCTTTAATCCTGACCTTAGAAATATTATGCAGATATAACTGTCATGAAATTTCTTAGAAGTATTTTGTGAACATTTTTGAAAACTTTATTTATCCAGGAGATTATAGATTGAACTAACTCACAGTCAAGCCTAATTTTTCCTACAGTTGCAATTAGTGACCCATCTATCCATATCAGTTTGGGATTTTATTGAAATATATTTAGATATGTTTGGATATCTTATCAGCCTACTCATTATAAATGTAGGACAAGTAACACCAAGTATTAGGTTGAACATACAGCTTTACTGATGTGACTTAAGACTCCTCTAACTGATTCCTCTTTAGAATAGAAAATGCCTCAATAGTCATTGACATATCATAACTGCCAAATACTCTGTTGAAATCTAATTCTTGTTAGGCATATCTCCATGCTGAAATAACCCTGTCAATAAACCTAACGCAAATTCTTATATGTAGGAAAAATGTTCTTATAAACTTCAAGATTTTATTGAATGGAAGAGTTCAGACATGATCCTCACCACTAGGATTAAATGCCTAAAAAGTTAAAACATTTTGCTTTAAGGCCTTTCTTTCATTTTCTCATACGCATTGTCAAATTGTGAATGTTTCTGATGTAACAATAATACAAACGTGACTTGTATTAACACAATATCTAGGATCTAATGTTAATTCGGATACTTACTAATTAGCTCCAAATTTTGTGGATATTTATATTTCTCCTGGGTAAACTAATCAGCTCCAAGAAAATTTCCCTAAGGAGTTTTCAATTCTAATATCACTGTTTTCTCAAAATGCTTTAAATTCTACATCCTCTAATGTGGGCATACTGTTATATTGTGGAACTTTTCTCCTCAGAGAGTGAGTATTACCCTATTGTTTAACATGGACAAAATGTGCAAACAAGAAGTAGTAGTTGAACAATGTTCTTAACAGTTTGTACAGATGAAATGGAAATAGAGCAACTATGAACTGTGCAAAGAAGACAAAGGCACAAAGTGGAATGTGCCAAGAATAGCTGAAGTATAACTTCAAATCATGTGCTCAGGTGTGAGGGTGTGTTCAAAGTAGAGGTTCAGACAATGCAGTTGGATATCTTGGGGAAAAACTGCTTCAAACTATTCTGGGATAATTGTACAAGTAGAAGCAACTTACTCTGACTATAATCAGCCACAACATCATCAACTTAGGGACTATTTTCCAAGTGCAAAGTGAGAAAAAGAGGGATGATCACAGTTAGTGTTCAATTTGAAGCAATGGCAATCACATAAATTTTCTTATACGTTTTCATTTATTTTGGAACATTTAAGTAGGGAACAGCCAAGTAAATAATTTGCATGTACCTAAACTAAGTGGGACATATTATATTGGTCTCTCTTTAACTTGTAAGTTGTAGATTATGTCTTTTTATACTCTAACTTGGGACAATGATCTGCCGTCAGTTATTTTCTTCTCTTACCTTCTTTTGCCCTTCCATTTACATAACTATTATTTAAAGAGACATAATTGAGCTTGCATTTCTAAATTCTTCAAAATTATCTGAACTACTTCATACTTCTGGAAGCTTCCTATATCTTTCTCAAGGGAAATATTTTGTCACTATCATTTTTATCCTATATGATATTGGATATCTTCCTGCCTAATACAGTGCAAGATATACATGAGACTCATCCAGATATCTCAAAACTTGTAGCACCATAAAATACTATCTTCCTTGGAAATCATGATATTAGTATATCTGGTGATTTGGCATCTGCCATCTTTGAATGGCCTTAAGTGATACTTACATGAAATCATGTTTTATACCAATATATCATTCTGTAGATGAACGAATTGACAAAATGTGGTTCATATATGTACGGAGGAATTCTATGCTTCCAAATCATAAGGAAATGGAAAGATTGGAAAAATCCTACTAAGAAAAATAAGCAAGACACAAAGAAATAGATTCTATGGTTTCCCTCATTTGTAATAACTAGGAAATATCTAGGATAGTCCTACCAGATGAGCAGAATGGCTCAATAACTATGTATAAATGACCACATAAAATGATGCTGAGCAAAATAAACTCCTAGATATGGAAAGAGAGGTTTTTCTTTGTGGTTGTTGTTTTTAATGTACTATGAGATTTCTTTTTTCTTTTGTGTTTTCCTCTATGCATTGTCCACTATTGTATTTGATTTCAGTATCCTGTGTATTGTATATACATTTATCTTCATTTGGCAAGGGAAGCAGAACAATAAAATGGCGAGACAAAGGACAAAAGGCAAACCAATGCAATAGCAATACTCACAAGACAATATTAGAAATATACATTAGAACTTGTGAGGAGTATTGGGGTGAAGGAAAAGTGTGAGAAAAATGGGGGAGGAGGTAAAAATTTTGACATGTTATATATCCACTACCTTTCAATTACTGCAACCCCTTCTATATATCTCCTTGACAATAAAATTAACTTAAAAATGAGCTTCATAAAATATAATTTCACTGTATTGGTAGTGTAAATATTATTCTATGTATATTACCTTTTAAAAAAATGAACTTTTTTCCTGCTAATTTGAATTACCTCTTTCTTTATCGGAGGGACATCAAACGCGAATGTTATCAAACTATACAATATTTTCAGAATATACTTGCCATTATTTTGAAAAAAAAATATTTTAGTATTGTCTCATACTAAAAGAGAAAACAGTTCAATTCTATGGAAACTCCTAACTTTGAAAACTGACTAATTGTTAAGAGGACAGAATATATCTTTTCTTCAACATTCCTATGACTACTAACTACTCATTTTCAAATTCTGAACATGATATACCAGAAACATTCAAAACAGTACCTGTTTGCATTTTAATTAATTCAGCAATAGATGCAGTTTCCAATGAGGCATTACATATTTCAAAGTCAACATAAAAAAATAGACACATTCTTGTAGAGGATAAAACTATGAAGTATCTATAATAATTACTTCCTTAAGAGTAAACATTTGTTCATCAGAGTTAGCTATTATTTCTATGACAATCCCAAGATTTTATGGTGTAAATTCATCATAGCCTAAAGATTTCCAACTTGTAAGATGCACCTTAAAATTCCCTAAATTCACATCATGACTACTTTATCACTATTGTGAAAAAATACTACACTTCTGCTAATGTGATGCCCCTCCTATTGTGGAAAGATTACTACACTAAACTTTGCTACATCATTTTCCCCGCACTGGTATTGTTGATATCAGAACACTTGCAAATATTATTTTTATTTTTATTTTATAATATATATATATTATCTATCATAGATATTCTGGAGATCTGTATATTTTAATATTAAGATTTGAAGATTATGGTTGAAAGCCCACCCATGCAGGAAGGTTCCTTAGATTCTTATCTCCAATAAACTCATAAGGAAAAGCCAGACCCAAGTGGCATTGAGGTTCAATTGGTAGAGCACTAGCCTTGAGCAAAAACAGGCTCAGGGACAGTGCCCAAGCCCAGAGGTTAAGCCCTAGGACAAACGAAGCAACCAAAACAAAATAAAAACAAACCTCAAACCTAGCATTTTTCTCATTGTATACAGAGGTACATAATTAAGGAAATTTCTTCCTGTGTTATGTGTAGGTAGAAAAAAAGATGTCACACAATTACTCTCTTCATACCACGTTACACCAAAATCTCAAAAGATTGATCATTTTTATATTTATAAATTAATATCATCAATTTGTTGACAATTTGTCTAGATTATTCACATTATCATCTTACACATGAACTGTTGGAATTATCTATTAACTAAGTTCTTATTATAGCTTACTTGAAAGAATATTTTAGTCAATTAGAATGCCAGAATCATTTGTGAATTTGTAAATTAAATCTTTTACTTGAAAAGAATTTTGTAGTTTCCTATAGAATATTAAATTACAAACAAAAAATATCTATTTTACATCTAAATTCTAATTTAGCCAGGTCTACAAAGTCCTACATTAAATGAACTTCCTTATTTCATCAGGCTTTAACTTTTGTAATCCTTCATCATTTCTTGGGATTCTAACAGAATGATACTTACTTTTTCAAATTTTTGGTTGGGTATCATGAGCTCTTTTGCACCTAGAAATGTTCTGTAATTAAGACAAAATTTAAAGCACAACTGAGCATTATATATGAGTTGCATTTCAATAGGAAACTTGTCTTCTCAAAGCATAATGACAAAATTAGCCCAAATTTCCAACTGTGTATTCCTTTCTTGTTTATTTTATATTCCTTTCTTCTTTGGTTTTATTGAAACAAAATTATATTCTTCGAGTTGGCCAAAGGTTCTGATCAGCTCACGTAATAGGGAGTGGAGTCCATGGGATCCATTAAATACAGGATCATGTCATTTTCATGTTTTTCTTCTTTTTTTCTATTTTTAAATTTATTTTTTATTGTGAAAAAATTGTACAAAGGGATTACAATTACCTGGGCAAAATAATGAGTAAATTCCTTCTGAAGCGTTGTAGCCTCCTCCTTTGTTTCCCCTTCCCATCCCTTCCCATCCTCCCTCCTTGCCCCCACCCAATCCTCCCCACCACCAAAGTTGTAAATTTCGTTTTAGATAAAATGACTTGTACATCTCATTGTTGAAATGGGTCCTCCTGTACCCTTATTTAAACGAATGGTTTTTTCTCTTCCCCTCCACAAATTATACCAACATCAAATACAACAAAAGCAGGGATTATACCATGGGGGAGGGAATACAAAGCAACAAAGAAATAATCTTATAAATGCATTAGAAACAAATGCATGAAAGAAAAAAAAACATTTGAATACATATCTTAGGGTTCATTTCCCTAATATTAACTTATCTGAGCTATTCTGCTTGACTTAGACATATACTAGTTACTGTAAATAAGGGAGACCATGGGACCTGTATTTCTTTGGGCCTGGCTTACTTCACTTAATATAATTTTTTCCAAGTCTTTCCATTTCCTAACAAATGGGGCAATGTCATTCTTTCTGAGGGAGTCATAGAATTCCATTGTGTATATATACCACATTTTCTTGATGCATTCATCTACTGAGGGGCATCTGGGTTGGTTCCATACCTTAGCTATGGTAAATAATGATGCAATAAACATAGTCGTGTTGGAAGCTTTAGTGTGGTCTTGTTTGTGAACATTTGGGTAAATGCCCAAAAGTGGGATTGCTGGGTCATAGGGGAGCTCTATGTGGAGTCTTTTGAGGAACCTCCATATTGCTTTCCAAAGTGGTTGAACAAGTTTACACTGCCACTAACAGTGCAGTAAGGTTCTCTCCTGTCCACATCCCCTCTAACATCTGTTATTAGAGTTCTTGAATATAACCATTCTAACTGGTGTTAAGTGGTATTTCAATGCTGTTTTGAATTGTATTTATTTCATGGCTAGAGAGTTTGAGCATTTCTTCATGTGTTTATTGACTATCCTTCTTTCCTCTTCAGATAAATTTTTAAGTCTTTAGCACATTTATTTATTGGGCAGTTCATTCTTTGAAGATTTGCTGTTGGGGGATTTAATTTTTTATGTTCCAGGTATATTTTAGATATGAGAGCCTTGTCCGTGGTATGGCTAGTGAAGATCTTCTCCCTATCCGTGGGCTTTCTAGTGATCTTGCTAGCTATGCCTTTGCCAGGCAGAACCTCTGCAATTGCATGCAATCCCATTTGTCCAAACTTTTTTTGATTTTTTGTGTTTCTGGGTCTCTATTAAGAAAATTTCGGCCTGTGCCAAGGAGACCTAGGGTTTCTAGTATTCTATCCTGTAATATTTTCAGAGTGTCTGCTTGGACTCCGAAGACTTTAATCCATTTGGAGTTGATTCTGGTACAGGGTAATAAATAAGGAGCTAGCTTTAGTTTTCTACAAGTAGTTTATAAATTTTGCCAGGACCATTTACTGAAGAGGCTGTCTTTCTTCCATTCTATTTTTTTAGTTCCCTTTTTGAAATTTAGATGGCTATGGGACTGTAGGTTCATTTCTGGGTTTTCAATTCTAATCCATTGGTCATCTTGTATGTTTTGCTTCATATTTCCCTATTTGTATTACCTTTAATTTTGCATCTTGTCTTATTGTCCCAGCTATCATTCTAATACTAAGTTGAAGAGTAGTGGAGAGAACAGACATCCTTATCTCTTTCCTGAATTAATAAGAAATGGCTTTAACTTTTCACGATTAAATATAATGCTGGCTGTAGGTTCGTCAATTCTTAGCAGAAAGAACAGCACTGGAGCAATATCAGTTCCAAATTACAAAATATAGTGAAAAGCCATAGTAATAAAAACAGCTTGGTACTGGCACAAGAACAGACCTGAGGACCAATAGAATAGGACTGAAGACTCAGAAATAAACCCACTGACCTATAGCCACATAATCTTTGACAAGGGAGCTAAAAAAAATAGAATGGAAGGAAGACAGCCTTTTCAGTAATTGGTGCTGGAAAAATTGGTTAAACACCTGAAAAAAACTAAAGCTAGCCATATATATATATCACCCTGCATGAGAATCAAGTCAAAATGGATCAAAGACCTCAAAAGAAAAGCAGACACCGTGAAAACATTACATGAAGGATAAGAGAAACTCTAGGGCTCTTTAGCACAGGCCAAAAATTTCTCAATAGAGAACCAGAAACTAAACAAATCAAAGAGAGGTTGGGCAAATGAGATTGCATTAAACAGCAGAGCTTTTGCAAGGTAGAGTTCATAGATAGCAAGATCAATAGAAAGCCCACTTACTGGGAGAAGTTCTTCATGAGTCATAAAACAGACAAAATAAGATTAAGTTTAAGGTTAGAAAATGACTAAGATATTGGAAAAAAATTGAAACCTATTTTTGGAAGACTTATTTGAATCAAGTTAGGATGAGTGAAAACTAGTGTACTTGTGTTAGTGTTAGTATTGACATATAATTTGGATTAACATTAGGGTCAGTATTTTGTTCTGATTATGAATAGTGTTATGAATAGGAAAGTTTTTAGTATAATATTCACTAACAAGTGGAAGCAAAAATATGAGATTGAACAGTAACTAGAACATTGTCATTATATTTATTTCTCAGTGATCATTCTCGTAATGATTAATGAGTGTTTTACAGCCAGGTTTAGGTTGAGAGTAAGAGTAGATTAATAGACTAGATGGTAAGTAAATCTGAAATTGTTTTAGGGCACAGGGATTCAGGAAAAGGTAGGATCATTGGAAACTACAATATTTTTCCTGATAAGAGAATGTGAGGACAAATAATATAATGTTTCATGTTAGGGGACAAGATAACTTCAGAAGAAGAGTCAGAAAATTTGTGGGAATTAGGGCAAACTGAAACTCATTTCCAGAGTGCAAACTGGAGTATTCATTAAAATGAATAAAAACTAGAGTATTTTTCTTAAACATTAGAATTGGACTATCATTAGGGTGAAAGTTAGGTTTCCGTTCCAGCTGGAGTTAGTGTTAGCATTAGGTAAATGGAAAGTTTAGGGTCAAACTGAAAGTAAATCTTCAAATAACAAGTCTAGTTAGAATTAGGATGAATGTGAAATAAGAAACTGCTAATAATATTAAGATTAGAGTATGGTTAGTGTGAGGGTTGGCCTCAATATTCCAGTTAGGGTTAGGGTTACAAAAATGGCAAGATGATGAGTAAAACTACAAACTATTTTTAGAGAGATGAGTTGAATCAAAGTTAGGATGAATAAAAACTAATGTATTTGTATGGCTTTTAGAATCCAAAGGCTATTAGTTCTACGGCTAGGATTGCTTCTCTAGTTCAGGTTGGACTTAGGCTTAGGGAAGGGTAAGCTTTAAGGTAAAACTGAGTTTTCTGCTAACGCTTTCAAGTAAAATAAGTGTGAAATTTAACAAAAACTCCAGAGTTTTCCTAAGTTTCCTATTCAGGGTTCAATAGGGTTAAATTTAGAGTTAGGTTTCTAGTAAGGTTTAGATATATAATTAGGGTTAAGAACTGGAGTAGATTTTAAGTAAACCTGCAACTTCTTTTTGGAGGTAGAGTTGTTCAGTAAATGTTAAGATCAGTGGAAACTACGGTAGTTTTCATGATATGAAGATTCGAGGTTTTATGATTCATAATAGGGAACGATTTCAGGGTCCAAGTAAGGGAATCTGTAGGATTTGTAGCAAAGTGCAAAAAAATCATTTCAAAAAAATAAGTATCTTTTAGGATATATTTTCCACTAATTATAAGATTGGGTTACTATTATCATCAAGGTTGCTCTTAGGGTTCTGTCCAAGATTTGAGTTAGGATTAGGGAAATGGAATATTGAGAACTTGAGTGACTTACTTCCTTTGTGTATGTATATGCACTATTCTAAGGCTTGAACTCAAGGATTGGGTTCTGCCCCTGAGCTTTTTGCTGTAGGCTAGCATTTTTCCACTTGAGCTATGTGTCCACTTCCGGCTTTCTTTGGCAGTGAATTGGAGATGAGAGTCTCACAGACGTTCCTATCTAAACTGACATTGAACTGAGATTCCCAGATCTCTGCCTTCTGATTAAACATAGGATTAAAGGCATGAGCTACCAGTGCCCAGGAAAGTGCCTGAATTTTACTGATTGTTTGTACTTTTGTTCGAGATTGAGACTTGAATTCAATATCTGACAGCTTTGCTCACTAAGTAGCACTCTGCCACTTGAGCCATATCTCCAAAAATGATTACTTTGAATAGCAGAAAATATTAAATTTTCTTCAAGTGATATGTATCATTAGAGTTGTTCTAAAACTTATCCTAACAAAATAGACTTATAGACACTGGAGTTGATCTGAACAAATTCTCATTCTTTGCTTCTAATTGCATAACAGTTTAAGGACATGATTTTTTAATTTTTATTTTAAGTAGCATAGGAATTATCATTAAACAAAGCATTTTATGTGTACAATATACCTTGATCAATGCCAACCCTTTCAATATTCTCATCCATCTCTCCTCTATGCACTTCTTCTTTCACTCTTCTTAATATTGTAGGATATTTTTCCCCCTTTTCTCCTGTCCATTCTTCTACCTTTTAACCCTTCATCCCTCTTTTGACTACCCACTTCCATATGATCCAGCAACTCTACTCCTGGGCATTTACCCGAAAGATTACATACCAGGATACAGTAAAGGTTTCAGCCCAACCATTCTCATTGAATCTACTCAGATAAACCTCAAGAGAAAAATTAATCAAGAAAATGTAATACACACACACACACATACACACACACAGAGAAAATTCTACTTAACCATCAGAAAGAATATTGTACAATTGGTATCTCATTTCTCATTTCTTCTGCCTGGTATCCCATTGTCGTTGTACTGTCCCTGTATTGCAGTAACTGACACATGCAAACTGATGTAAAAGATTTTCAGGGGTTTTGGCTAGCCATAGATTCCTGAATATGAGTTTTTTGCTCATTCTCTTTGTCGATTCATCCCTTTGAGTAGTGATTGTACAGATTCATTTGTATCATTGAATACACAGAAAAGAGATGAAATATTTGTATGTATGTATATATATACACATATATACATACATACAAATATGTATGTATATACATACATATATGTATATATATGTATGTATATATGTATATATACATACATATTTGTATGTATGTATATATATATATACATGGATATACATACTTACATGGACATATGCACACATATGGATATATATTAAATACCTGAGTACATTTTATGTTTTCAAGAATTATAGAACTAACAAAAATCACATGTATTTTCCTTTTCACTTTTTTCAAAACCTAAATAACTTTGTCTCTTTTGAATAACTAATTTTAAAGAGAATGTCACCATCTCAGATCTGTCAGTCGCCTTGAAATTAGATGTTCAAATAGGATAAAGTTATTTAGGCTTTTTGGTAGAAGGGTTCTATTCAGGGTTTCTCTGCGTATTAGACAGGACTCTGGTTGTATAGCATCAAGAAGCTCAACTACTTTTACCATACTTCTAGTCCATTTAATTACTTGAGGTCTTGAACTTTTTGCCCGGGTCTGATCTTAGATTGACTGCTAGATTTGCTACCTATGCCTCCCACATGATTAGCTAGGGTTACATATGTGAACCACTATGGAAAGCTCATTTGTTGAGATGGATGTCTTGGCAGTTTTTTCTCTGGCCTGGCCACAGACCATGATCCTTGTCATCTCTGCTTCCCAATGAGCTAGAATTACACATGTGGGCTACTATACTTGCTGTACATGACACCTTCTGTTTTATAAAAGAGGTTTTTACTGTAAAAATATTGTATAGAGGGGTTATAGTTATATGAGCAAGGTAATGCATACATTTTCTATCAAGCATTGTTACCTCCTCCTTTGTTTTTCCCCTACCCTTTCTTCCCTCCCACCTGCACAACTATACTCCCCCTCTCCTCCCTTCCCTGCTTCCCAGCCCATATTGTAAAGTTCCTTTTTCAACATAGTGTCTTGTGCATCTCATTGTTACAACGGGTCAGCTTGCATTTTGTTTCTTTCCCCTTCCCCTTCCCAAGCTAGAGAACGTTGTATACAAGATGCAGGTCACTGAAATTAAATAAAGTAAAAACAGAGGTTATACCATGGGAGAGGAACATAAAAAGAAAAATAAAACATGGTAGATTATAAATCTTGTTGTGGGGTTCATTTCGCTTAACATCATCTTATCTGGTCGTATGTACAAACTTTTTGAACTTTTATGCTTGTCCGAGACATATAATAGCTATTGCAAATAAGGGAAACCGTAGGACCTATGTTTCTTTGATTTTGGCTTACTTCATTTGATATAATTTTTTCCAAGACTCCACTTAGAGCTCCCCTATGATCCAGCAATCTCATTTTTGGCATTTGCCCAAATGTTCACAAACCAGACTTTATTAAGCTACCATCACAACTATGTTTATTGCAGCATTATTTACCATAGCTAAGATATGGAACCAACCCAGATGCCCCTCAGTAGATGAATGGATCAAGAAAATGTGATACACATACATACATACATACACACACACACACACACACACACACACACACACACACACACACACACACAAAGGAATTCTATGCTTCCATCAGAGAGAATGACATCACTCCATTTGCTGGGAAATGGAAAGATGTGGAAACAATTTTATTAAATGAAATAAGCGAGGCTCAAATAACCATAGGCCCCACGGTTAACCTCACTTGCAGTAAGTAGTACATGTTACCATATAACTTTATAAGACAATGTTATGTGAAATGAACCCCAAGATAAGGACACAAATGATTTTTATTCCATGAGATTCTTATCTCTATATTATCCCCCAAATAAAATTCAAAGGGGAGCTGTGGTTCAAATGCAAAGCACCACCCTTGAGGGAAAAAGCTTCAGTGAGAAGGTAAGGTATTGAGTTTAAACCATAATATTAGCACTAAAAAAAGTGATTTCTTTATCTTGAGGTTTTTATTAAATTTCTCAGAATATAATCAACGTTGTATTTATGTTTAGCATTACTATTAAAATCATGTTATATTTATTGATGTTATTCTTTACTTTCTTAAATTTTACTTACACATTAATATCCAATAATGATAAGAGATGATTACTGTTTCACAAATTTTTATGGCAATTCAATATATGGATGAGAGATGCATACAAGGAATTTGGACTGAATATAGATGTTTGAAAGCTCTTCACATAAATAAATGATGGCTGAAGAAGCTGTAGACATTTATGAAATAAAATAAAGAAACCAGCAAGGAAAGATAAAGTATGATTCTGGAAAGCATACAATTTTGGAAGAAAAGAAACAGAAGGAAAATATATAGCTTTTGGTAAGAACTTTGTAACCCACCTACACATTTGATTCCTTATTTCTAGTGGAAGGCATTTCGGTTAACTTTATTTTACAAAGGTAAACATGATTGACATTTAATATTAATTGGCCTCTGTCTCAGGTAAGCAATAAGCCATTTTCCAGGGGCTCATGCCTATAATCCTAGCTACTCAGAGAGCTGAAATCTCTAGATACTAGTTCAAAGCCAGATTGAAGAGGAAAGTTGGTGAAACTTTTCTGTTCAACTAACCACGAGGAAACTGGAATTGGCACTGTGGCTCAAAGAGGCAACCCAATCTTGAGTAGTAAATCTCAGAGACAGAAGCCAGGCCCTGAGTTCAAGCTCTCTGAAATTGTTCTTAAAATACTTGTTCTCAGAATTTCTTTAACTTGTCTAGAAGAATGTTTTAAACTTAGGGTTTTTTATTTCATGTTGTCAGCATTCATTTTTAAGATGTGTAGAGAAAAATTATTTATAGTCAGAAATGGTTTGTATTGCTTTGTATTATACATTGCCTCTACACCCAGAGATCAGCTGGAATGCAGATGGCTAAATCCTGGCTGTTGGCAATGAAGATGGATATGTATTTCTTTTAGCAAAGAAAAAACTTATGAATTGATAGCCTTTATATATAACACCTTAATAGTAACAATAAAATTAATATTATTACTATTATTAATTTTTGTCAGTTGTGGGGCTTGAACTCTAGGTCTGGACATTGTTCAGCTCATGAGCAGCACTGTACCACTTGAGCAACAGTGCCACTTCACATTTTCTGAACCTTTAGTTGGATAAAAAGATCTCACAGACTTTCCTGCCCTGGCTGGAAACAGTTCTCTTAGTCTCTAGGCGTGGCAGTAAAATTATTTTGAAAAAGAAAAAAACCACGATTGTATAATTAAAAAAATCACAATCTGGCAAGTGTATCTGGCAAGTGTATCTGTAACATTGTTATATCAAATAACCATAGGCAGCAATCATTTGTACATCTCACTGTGTCCTTTCCAATGCCAGATAATATTTCATTAATTTGTTTTAATTTTTCCTAACAAAGTTCATTATGAATTCCCAACAGCACAATTTTCTAGTGAGTATAAAAATTCTTCAACCTATTTATTTCAATAAACAGCATTTTGCACTTGTTTTTTTTTTTAATTTTGCCAGAGCTGGGGCTTGAAATCAGGGCCTGTGCACTCTCCCTGAACTTCTTTTACTCAAGGCTAGCCCACTACCAATTGAGCCACAGCACCACTTCCAGATTTTCTGCTTACGTCATAGTGAGGAATCAAATCAAGTGCTTCTTGCATGTAAGGCCAGCACTCTACCACTAAACACATTACCAGTCATTGGGTCTTTTGTTGTTGTTGTTGTTGTTTTAAGATAGCATTTTACTATATTTCCTTCTGATAGCCTAAAACTTAAGCTGGCCTCAAGCTAACTTCTAAATCAGCCTCCCAAGATCAGAGATTATAAACATTGACCACCAAATTCAGCTCATGATTCTTTGTGAGAGAATACTCTTTTCAGACATAGAAAGAGTTATTCTGTCTTCCTTTGACTGGATGGATTTTGCATTCAGCAATTTTTACCACATTTCTTGTCCTGGATGTTTCCCCTTCTAGATCAATAGAAATATTTCAGGTTCTTAACTTGAAGCTGATCCCTACCATCCAACAACATCACATTCTTGTGAATAGCACCAGCTGGCCTCATGTGCATAGCAGCCAGCTGGAGCTCAGTTATCTGATGGCCTTGGGCTCCAACAATGTAATCATTTCTGTGCACAGACTGAAAACTGTCATAGGTAATTTTGAATTATTCCATTCTGTTCTCAGCTACTTGCCATTCTCAGCTTTCTATGTTTTAACTTCTGTTAAACATTAATTACTTTATCCAGCCATTCTCAAAAGTAACATATATGTCTTACTTTAAAATTCATTCAAACATGCAAAAATGTTAACGTAGTTGCTTTCCACCAGTGGCTCATATTTTAAAACCTAGTACTTTAGAGGTCAAAAACTGAGGATTCAGGTTTAAAGCAGCCCATGCAGAAAATCTGAGATATTTCTCCAATTTCCAGAAGTGGACATGTGGCTCAAGTGGTAGAGTGTCAGCTTTGAGCAAAAAGACCAAGCAAGAATAATAGTTCTAACTCCATTATTTACTCATGGAAAACACACAGACACAGACACAGACACAGACATAGACACACACACACACACACACACACACACACACACACGATCTACATTTTCCTAGACTCCCCTTCCTGAGCAGTATACAATGCCATTAACTTAATGAATGTTTTCTCCAAATTATTATGGTAGGGATTAAACTATATTTGTATTTATGATAATGTTTGTTTTGTACTTTTTGTTTTACAATTTTGTATACTTATGTGGGAGAACAATGTTTTGTGAAGACTAAACAGAAATCAATGTATCAGTAAATAAGTAGGTGACAGGTAGACTGAAAGATGCAGATTAAAGCACTTGAAATTTTATTTCTCCAAGCTTAAATATATATGCATATGTATGTATTTAAAATTTCTGCCAAGATTTTATTTCTATTAACAATGATCTATTTGTTACATTATATAAATTTAACATATTGTATGTTTCATAGTAGATTAATATTTATAGAATTTCTTTCCTTTGGAGACCAGTTTTGCAGTGTAGACCAGGCTTTCCTCACCTGATTATTCTCCTGTGTCAGGTTCCTGAGTATTGGCTGGTATCACCATGTGGTAGGATAGTACCATGTCCAGATATAATATTTATATTTTGTACGGTAGAATATTACTGTGAACAGCTTTAAGCCAAATATCTTCATGAGTATGAATGAATTTCTTGCGAATAAGTTATAGAGTTACTGAGTGAAGCCAATTATTGTAGGCATGCCTGTACTCCCAGTACCCAGGAGAACTGTAAGTTTAGGAGCAGCCTGTGCTACACAGGAAGTCCCTTTTAAAACCAAAAAAATCAGGTGAGCTTGGAAGAGGGAATATATTTTTAAGCGGGGTGATAGGAACACACAAAATTTAGTGTGTGTGTGTGTGTGTGTGTGTGTGTGTGTGTGTGTGTGTGTGTGTGCATGTGTGTGTGCTTGTGCTGGTCTTAGGGCTTGAACTCAGGGCCTGGGCACTGTTCCTAAAGCTTATGCTCCAGTATAGCACTCTACCACTTGAACCAAACTGCACCTCAAGCTTTTTTAGAAATCATTGGAGATGTGTCTGATCCAGTTTCCTGTCCAGACTTAAAACCTTGATCCTCTTTTCTCAGCCACTTTTTTGTATTGTGAAAATACTGTACAGATGGGTTACAATTACATGGGCAAGATAGTGAGTACATTTCTTATCAAGCATTGTAGCCTCCTCCTTTGTTTACCCTTCCCATCCCTTCCTATCCTCCCTCCCCCCCACCCAGTCCTCCCCCACCCCAAGTTGAAAAAGGAAATCAAAACAGAACTTAGAAAATGGGAAAAACTCCCATGCTCTTGGATTGGAAAGATTAACATCGTGAAAATGGCAATACTTCCCAAGGCTATCTACAAATTTAATGCAATTCCTATCACAATTCCAACCTAATTCTTCAAGGAAATAGATGAGGCAATCCAAAAATTCATCTGGAACAATAAAAGACCCCGAATAGCAAAAATGCTCCTCAACGGAAAGAACACTGCTGGAGGAATATCAATACCAAATTTCAAACTCTTCTAGAAAGCCATAGTTAACAAAACAGCTTGGTACTGGCACAAGAACAGACCTCAGGACCAATGGAATAGAATTTAAAACCCAGAAATGATCCTACAGACCTATAGCCATCTAATCTTTGATAGGGGAGCTAAAAAAATAGAATGGAAGAAAGACAGCCTCTTCAGTAAATGGTGCTGGCAAAATTGGTTAACTACTTGTAGAAAACTAAAGCTAGATCTTTATATATCACCCTGCCCCAGAATCAACTCCAAAGACCTCGGAGTCAAAGCAGACACTCTGAAAACATTTCAGGATGGAATAGGAGGAACCCTAGGTCTCCTTGGCACAGGCCGAAATTTTCTTAATAAAGACCAAGAAACACAACAATTCAAAGAAAGGTTGGACAAATGGGATTGCATGAAATTGCTGAGCTTCTGCCTGGCAAAGGACAAAGCTAGCAAGATCAATAGAAACCCACAGATTCGGCATACATATCTCCTATATATTTTGTCAAATATTTTCAGCCCAAAATAGACTTTTTATATTATTGGGGCCAAATTTTTCTTCCATATTTGTCCAAAGCAAATGAATACAATAAAAATGTATACAGATTTGAACTCATTATTAGAAGAGAGTCCTACATACTACTCTAAGTATTGTGGTATTTTTCCCAATTGACAGAATAGCTTTCTAGGACATCTGATCTGCTATGTCCTAGACCTTTGGTAGCCACCTTATCACCCCATGCAGGCATGGCTTGGCTTCTTGCCTCTCTTTTTGCAGTTAACAGCTCCCATTATATCCAGTAGGCTCTCTTCTACAGCCCCCTATCACTCTGTTTCCCCAACTCCAGAACAAGTATGCACGATGCTTCAGATTGTAGGTTTAAAAAGAAACATATTTAAGATTCATGAATTCTAGAATATGTCAAAAATATTGACATTTTAATAAAGTTAGAAAAAAATAGAGAGAACTTTTTACAAAAATCAGGACAAAAAGATAAATAAGGATTTTCTCAGGAAGGGGAGAAGGAATGTCAAAATCTAGGTTGGATTCTAAGTTGCCTTCAGGCAGAAATTCTGCCTCAGAGTCTTCAAAGGGATCTACTTCCTCATTAAAGACAGGATTTTCTTCCTGTGTCCAGGGAGGGACAGATTCTAATTTATCAATTGGAAATTGGATCCCTTGCAAGAGGAGAGATTGGTCTGGGTATTCTGTGAGGAAAGATTCCCTTTCCTCAACTGAATCTAGATTTTGGACCTCAATTATTGGTTTTACTAAACATAGACTGGGGTCATTTTCTATTAGCACACATTCACCCTGCACACCAAGACGTGATTTTTTTTTGACTGGTTTAGAGCTGATCTAACTGGATTGTGAACATTCATGAAAGACATTCTGTATTGTCTTCTTCCTTGGTGGTATGTGTAGATACACCTGCGTTACATGTGGGGTTCAGAATCAGTGGGATTTCCACAGGACTCAAAACCTACTTGGGCCTTTCTACAAATTGAAAAAACCCCTCTACCTTCACATGATTTCTGGAGATCAGCGATGGCTTCCAATCTCCATCAGTCACCATAGACGACATCACTGATTGGTTCTTTATCTGGAGTTCTGCAGGAGCTTCTGTACAGTGATGCAAACCTGAGAATGAAAATAGGTACAGGAGTCTTTGAGTAGACCCTAGAAGTTAATGTGTCACTAAACTTCCAGAAGGATCTAATGAGAGAAGCAGTAGAATTTGAGTTGAGACTGAACACTGTTGAGGAGATAGGCTGTTTCTAACGAGAGGCTACTTCCAAGTTCTTTCAAAAGGAGAAAAGACATTACCTGAAAAAGAATATCCATAAAAGGACATTTTGCCAAGCTGGGGAGTACTAAGGGCTCTTGGCCAATCAGGCACATCCCTAGAGACTCAGGTTCCATCCCTACTCACAAGCTCTGAGGCATATAAACGAGGACTTTTTCTCTTTTTCTTGGTCTCATGGGTTCCTCCAGCTGGTCCAGAAAAATAAGTAAGTGGAAGAGCAGGTCTGAAGAGGGCATGTTGAGCTTGACATACTGTGTAAGTTCTTTTCAAGGTGTCATTTTTCTTGGGCTCATAGAAATCATCAAGTTAGAAGTCCATCCACATAGGGAGGATGAAACAAACAACTCTTTGGGCAGATTGATGACAAGGAAAATGAGAGCCCACCATCTACATCCTGAGCCTTGTATTATAGGCTCTTTCTGGCAGGACTTGCGTGTTGGGAAGTGGGAAGAGACTCCTGCAAGCAGGATGCTCCTCATAACCCACTTCTAGTAATTTCTCAAATATAATCCTCTAAAATTACCCTTTAATAGGAAGAGGAATTTGTTTCCCCACTGGATCTGACTTGCTATACACAGCCCTCCCTGTCATCCATGAGAATCCAAAAGCACAAGCACAACCACAACTGTGTAATCTGCTATCCACTGAAGTGCCAAGCCTCACAACTGGTGTGCAAAAAGAATGTTGAGTTTGATTCAGAAACCTCAAAGATACCAAGTTTTCAAGGATAGAACTTCTCTTTATACCAGTGTCCACTTACTTTTTCACTTGTTCATCTTCCTCCCAGTTAACGATAGAAGGATCTGTATCAATGGGAGGAGAGAAGGAAGTTAAATCTATGCTTCTCCTTTTCTGAACTAACAGGACACACATGGGACTGGCTAAGTCCCACATGGTAATGTAAACATGACAGAAAAAAGTGGAGATATGTCTATACAACTTCATGGTAACTGTGAAGATGCTTATGTGCATCTGTCCAAATAAATGCACAATGGCTCATGCCTCTAATCCTACTAATCAGGAGGGTGAGATCTGAGAATCACAGTTTGAACCCTGTCTAGTTTGTAAAAATCTAAATACACTTATCTTCAATTAACCAGCCAAAGGCCAGAATTGGACCTGGGGCTCAATTGGTAGAGTGCTAGAAATGGGACAGCACTCAAGCCCCCAATTAAAGTTAAAGTTGCCTCCTTTCTTCTGTCTATATTCCTTCAAAAGCCTCCAAGATAGTGATTTCCTAGGTGAGCGTGGACGTTGGGTGCCACTGGCTCCTTCCTTAAATCCTAGTCTCTCAGCAAGCAAATTGCTAAGGCTCTGCTAGCTTATGAGGCAAATGAAATATTCTGGCATACCAGTCCTAAGGAATTAGTCAAGGACTGCACTTCTTTTTCTCAAGCCAAGCTCCTTTGATAAGACCCCAGCGAAACTGTCTCAGAGATGTACCAAGTATTCCAATACTCTGCTGGGGGGGTCTCATCAGCCCTTGGTTTGAAGGAGGAAACCCTCTATTTTTGTTGGTCATGGGGCTTGAACTCTGGGCTTGGGTGCTATCCCTCAGCCCTTCAGCTCAAGGCAAGCACTCTACCGCTTGAGCCACAGCACCACTTCTGGTTTTCTAGTGGTTTATTGGAGATAAGAGTATCATGGAATTTCCTGCTAGGGCTGGATTTGAACCATGAACCTCAAATCTCTGCCTCCTGAGAATCTAGGATTACAGGCAGGAGTTACTGGTGCCTGGCTTAGGAACATTCACTTTTTTTGTGTGTGTCTGGTCATGGGGCTTGAACTCTGGGCCTGGGCCTTGTCCCTCAGCTCTTCAGCTCAATGCTAGCACTCTATCACTTGAGCCACAGCAGCACTTGCGGTTTGTTTTCTGCTTATATGGTGGTCAGGAATCGAACCCAGGGCCTCATACATGCAAGGCAAACTCTCTACCACTGAACCCACCTTCCCAGCCAAGGAACAATCACTTTTTAAACAGAATATCCAGCAACTTCTCCATTGTCCTCCACTCTGTGTAGTGGTGGAGGAAGTTTCCAACATAGAAGGGATCACCTTTCTGGTAGGCAGGGACTAGGTCCATTACCAAAATTTCCAGAAAGCCTGAGTTCCAGCTCCATATACTATAAGGCACATTCAGGGTTTGGGCTGACTCATTGTCACACTGAGATGGTAAAAAAGAATGGATCTATGAAACATGGAAATGGGAGTACACTTCAAACTGAGTAATTATAATAGAGTGGATTGAAAAGTGCACAGCAAATATTATCTGTCTACACATATAAAAGCACATAAGAAGAAGTTTCTAGTGTGGGCTAGGATGAGATTAAATAGGTTTTCTGTCATAGTTATACCTGGCCTGAATTGCCTCATGATTTCCTTGTTTTCTTCTTATAAAAAGTCCTGAGACATTGGATTAGTGGTTTGGCACTGATCCAATGTCTGCAGCATCGAGTGAGGCACTCACACCTCTCATGCCTGAGATCTGAGTCTCTTGACTTTGAGAACAACACAGGAACATCTTTCTTGTTCCTGAGCCACAGGCCAAGTGAGCTGGCTTGAGCTGACTGTAGGTTACAGCTGCGTGGCTTTCAGAGTGCTATATTCTATTCCATTGTGAGGGAGGTAACGTCATCTCTCAGAGCCCAATGATCTAAGCTGCTTGCTCACAAAAGACCATCCCAAAGACAAACTGGAGGCTGAAATCTCCCCTTGCACATCACTTTATACACATGTGGACCTTGTCAAATCCCAATATCTTCAGCTAGGCCTAGATACAGGCATGTCTCAGCCTCAAAGAGCCCTTCCTAGGTCAGATCCAGGCCTTATTTGTCACTATTCCTCTCATCCTACACAAATCATTTTGCCTCTCAGGACCCCCTCAGCCTGTCATGTGCTTCTTGCATCTATTTTTAACATCTACTTCCTAAGACATTGTTAGGTTTTTGTTTCTTAATCTTGTTTGCCCTTGAAGCCCCAGTATGCTGTCATCTGGAAAAAGGAAGTTCTTAGCGGTGGGAAAATCAAATAAGTATTGGAAAACAAACATTACACATATAGTCAGACATTTTTACAGGTGTACATTCTTGTAAGATAAAAGAGTATTTTTGAATTTGTTGTCATATTTTATGACAGAGGGGAAGGGGAGAAGGGAAGAGGTGCTGCATTGTTTTCTCATTATTCAAGGATTAATTTTTAAATATAGTATAGTTGAAGGAATGTAAGATTTAAAAATAAAAACTGTGTTCCTGTTCTTTTTATAAGCTAATCTTTTATCAAGTATTCCTCACTAAAGTCTTGTCATCTGTGACCCATGAACTATCCTCCTCCTTCAAAATAATCAAGGAAAAACCTTCACAAATAAGTAGGCTGTTGTCCAATCTCTGTATAAGAATTTAAGATACAACATTGCCTGGGACTTTGTGCGTGTACATGTGTGTGGTATTGTGTGTGTGTGTGTGTGTGTGTGTGTGTGTGTGTGTATGAAAGTGTGTCTGTGCATATTTGTGTCTTAGGGCTTGAACTCGGGGGCTTTATGACAATCCCAAGCACCTTTCCCTTGACCTTAGTGCTCTACCAATTGTACTTCAGTTCAGCTGCAAGCTTTTTTAGTGAACTGGAGAGGAGAGACTCATAAAATTTCCTGCTCAGTCTGTCTGAACTAAATATCAGGTATCAACCTACTGATTAGCTAGAGTTATAATTATGAGCCTCCAGAACCTGGTGATAAAGCATTGTTAGTGGAGGCAGTGTGGTTGCAAGTTTCAGTCCGGCTTCACAACACTCTATATCATAAAACAGAAACAGTAAACTCTATATAAAAATACAATAATAAGATGTAATTAGAATACAATTTAGTGATAGAGTCTGCTAGCATAACTTTCAGGAAACCTTGTTTTTAATGATTTAGCAACACAAAACCAAATAAAATGAACTAATTTTAGGAGACTCTACAAATTTTTTAATTCCACCTTAATGTTTTCAAAACATTATAAGAAACAAGAAAAAATTCATACTTGTGAGAATGTAAAAAGATAAAAAGATGGCAGATTATGAAATGGAAAATTCTACACTGCAGGAAAATTATTGTGAATATATTGTGGTATTGTTATGGTGAATATATGATAATTTTTTTCAGAGCAGCAATAGATAAATATATATTTACTACAAATTGTCTAACTTGTCTATATCTATCAACATCCAATCTTCTAGTCCACATTATCAATGTATTCATGTTTATGGTATATTCAAAAAAATGACTAGCAGAGTCAGGAGGTTACCAAAATATATTAGCTGTAAAGATTTAAGAGATAAACTTGCTAATTATATTGACTATTCTATATATTAAACATGTAGTGTGTTATCATTGTATCTCTAAGCATGTACAAACGCTACTTCAAAGTGAAACGGAATACAACAATGTTTTGAAGGCATATGCTTATAAAGCTAGCTATTTGGGACATCAGTTCAAGACCAGTGAAGTTTTACCTTCAATGATCCAACACCTGGCTGTGCGTGATGGAATACTTCTATCACCTAGGTCCATGGGGAGGTGAGAGCAGGAGGATTTCAATTACGTGCCATACAAGGCAAGAACTTCCACATGACTCCCTCTCAATTATGGCTTTGTAGTAGAATTTGAAATTTGGTATTGATATTCCTCCAGCACTGTTCTTTCTGTTAAGGATAATTTTTGCTATTTGGGGTCTTTTATTGTTCCATATGAATATTTGGATTACTTCTTCTCTTTCCTTGAAGAATGAGGTTGGAATATTGATAGGTATCGCATTGAACTTGTAGATAGCCTTGGGAAGTATTGCCATTTTATTGATATTGATCCTTCCAATTCAGGAGAATGGAAGGTTTTTCCACTTTTACGTTCTGTTTTGATTTCCATTAAGAGGTTTTTAAAGTTTTCATCATTGAGGTCCTTCACTTCTTTGGTTAAGTTAATTCCTAGGTATTTTATTTTTTGTGAGGATATTACGAATGGAGTTGCTATCCTAATTTCAGCCACGCTTTTCTCATTGTTGGCATACAGAAAAGGCATTGATTTTTGAGGGTTAATTTTATACTCTGCTGCTTTGTCAAAGGGTTGAATCACCGTGAGTAATTTGGGAGAGGAGTCCGTCAATAAGGGACTACATAGGTCTCCTTGGTACAGGCCAAGGACACCTAGAAACACAACAAATCAAAGAAAGGTTAGACAAATAGGATTGCATGAAATTGCAGAGCTTCTGCATAGCAAAGGACATAGCTAGCAAGATCAATAGATCAACCACAGATTAGGAGAAGATCTTCACTAGCCATACAATGGACAAGGGTCTCATATCTAAAATATGACTGGAACTCAAAAAATTAAATGCCCCACCAACAAATCCTCAAGGAAACAACTGCCCAATAAATAAGTGAGCTAAAGCCTTAAAGACAAACTTCTCTGAAGAGGAAAGAAGGATGGCCAATAAACACATGAAGAAATGCTCAACCTCCCTGGCCATGAAAGAAATGCAAATCAAAACAACATTGAGGTACTACTCACCCCAGATATAATGGCTATAATCCAGAATTCTAATAACAACAGATGCTAGAGGGGATATGGACAGAAGGAATCCCTATTGCATTGTTGGTGGGTCTGTAAACTTGTTCAACCACTTTGGAAAGTAGATTGGAGGTTCATCAAAAGACTCCACATAGAGCTCCCCTATGACCCAGCAATCCCACTTTTGGACATTTACCCAAATGAACACAAACAAGACCATACTAAAGCTACCAGGACAAATATGTTTATTATAACATTATATACCATAGCTAAGATATGGAAGCAATCTAGATGCCCCTCAGTAGATAAATGAATCAAGAAGTTTTGGTCTATATACACAATGGAATTCTATGCCTCCATCAGAAAGAATGACATTGCCCCATTTGTTAGGAAATGGAAAGACTTGGAAAAAAAATTATTAAGTGAAGTAATCCGGGCCCAAAGAAAGATAGGTCCCATGGTTTCCCTTATTTGCAATAACTAGTATATGTCTGAGACATGCAAAAAAGTTCAGATAAGTTGATGTTGGATGAAATAAACCCCAAGAGAAGGATTCAAATATTTTTTTCTTGTGATTGTTTTGAACACATTCATAAGATGATTTCTTTCTTGCTTTGCATGTCCCTCCCCCACAGTATAACCCCTGCTTTCACTGTATTTGTTGTTGATATAACTTGTGGAGGGGAAGGAAAAAACACATTTTTAAATAAGGATACAGGTGGACCCATTGCAACAATGACATGTACAAGTCATTATGTCGAAAACAAAGTTTACAACTTTGGTCAGAAGTGGTAGGGAGTGGGGGTGGGAGGGTGGGGAACTGTGTGGTGGAGATAAGAAGGTATGGGAAGGGGAAACAAAGGATGGGGCAACAATGCTTGATAAGAAATATATTCAATACTTTGTCCATTTAACTGTAACTTCTCTGAAATTTTGAGAAGATGGCGGAGGAGAAGCTGGAGGCTAAACAAGCTCTCACATAGAAAGCAGTTTTAGAGTTCCAGTGAACAGTCCTAAGCCAGAGAATCACACCAAGTGTGCCATCACAGGACAGAGAGTTAAGCCAGAGAGGGAAAATCCAGGCAAGGAGACAGATCTGAGCTCTTGCCAGCAGCCCTCGCCGCCGAGGCGGCAGCGGTGGCAGCGGTGGCCAAACCTGCCATACCTGAATCACAGAGAGTCTGGGAAGAAGGAGCCAGACGCAGCGGGAGAGCGGATTCTACTCAACACCAGCAAGAACTGACAAGGAGCAGACATCTTCATCCTGCAGTTCGCAGACCAGAGACGACCCAGGAACCAAGACTCGGCATGAGTAGAAGCCTGAAGTCCTCACTCCTCAGGGAGCAGAGGACGGAAGGCTACCCCTCCTCCCCCCCAGTACCGGAGATCTCCATCTTGGATACAGACAAAGCTCGGTGGAGCTGCTAACTCCAACTCAGGCCTTGGAATAAAACTAGAGTCATTTAGCAGGTCACAAGAGCCTAAATGACCTGCCAGACTCAGCTCCACCCAGGGGAGAGTCACCCAGCTTGGGAGCCAGCCCTAGGAGTGGCTTTCTTTACTGGGTAATCAGAGCCAGAGGCTGCCCCTCCCTTTAGCAGCCCTGACAATCAATTGAAATTCAGTAAACATAAACCTAGAGAGTGTCTCTAGGCTGGACTCTGTGAGTTTCTCACAAAGTAGGCCCGGGAAAAGCTATGTTTGCTGAAAGGCCTCAAGTCTACCCAGAACATAGCCTCATTACAGCATCTCCAAACTTGAGGAAAAAGCCATCTCCCTCTTTTGTGATACTCAAAGCAGATCTCCCTCCCATTGAACTAACCTTGGAGGATCTGAATGACACAGCTCCAAAGGGTACTTCACCTTGCATTGCTGAAGGATGGTAGGCTATTGTGGAAGCCATAGTCTCGCACGGCAACATAGGCCTAGAGTTTGAATCCCAGTAATGCCACTTCCAGATGGCAGAAGATCCTAAGAGACTCGTTCCCATCCATAGGAATGATGATGGAATGTTATCAATGTCATGGTTGAATGAGCTGATCGTGAATGCTACTTATACAAAATTAGATATCATGATTTCAGTAGACTGATTCCATTTAATATGAAGCGTTAAAAGAATACTATTTCTTACAGATATGCAATAATTCCAGGACACTGATTTACTTAATAATTTATTAAGGATGAAAACAATAACATTAATTATATGGAGCCATAATAAATACTCAAGAACTGGTAGGAATATAGTCTATGTAAATGAATAATGTGGAGACATCTCTGGCACTCTATAAAGATATATATTTATTAGCATACTACCATCTGGGTGTCACTCTGTTCTTATTTTTTCAATCCCTGGTGCTCAATCTCAGGTCCTAGGAACTACCTGTCAGTTCAATTTGCCCCAGGATGGCATGCTGACACTCACTCATTCATGAATTGGGCTTTGTAGGCCATGAATTCAAATGCCAGCACTCCCAAAAAATGAATCGTGGAGTAAGAAGCTGATGGTGACACAAGTTTTCCTTTTTTGTGAAAGTCCTGGGTGTCAGGTATGAAGTGGAACACATATGCAGACCTATATCCTTTGGAAATCAATGTAATCAATGTTCTATGTGCCATAATAGTTAATAAAATGAATGGCCAGTACATGAATAAAACAAAAAATAAAATGAGTACACTGAACGCTATATGGAATCAACCTATGTATGTAAATATGAATCATATATTTAAAATGTACATGAATAGGATGTTTTCTAGTGCTGGGGATCCATTTTAGACCTCAAGAATAGACTTGAATTTCATGACTTCAAGGAGGTGGTGGGCCTCCCCTTCCCACACAGTGCAACAGAGTTACCCATACCATGAGTTCCAATCACAGTCCTGACAGAAAAAATGGCAGCTCTATACTATGTGATGCCCAATTCTTAGGTATTTCATTCTTCCTCCACTTAATGAATGTGATTGTTTAAATGCTACATAAAGTATTAATTAAAATCGATCAGTGTTATAGAATATAATTTTGTATAGTATTATACAAGAATCATTCAAGAACTGCCCATTCAATCATGACATATATCACATACCATTGATATTCATAAGGATAAGATTGAGTTTCTTAGGATCTCTAGCCATTTGGATGTGGCAGGACCAGGATTACAACTGTGGGCTCCAGCTCCCACCACTTCAACCTGAGAATAGGGAACTCACTGGTCTGTGCCAGAACATCAGCAAGGTCAATGATTAGTGGGAGAATAGAGGATTTCCCAGAGCCTGGGAATGTGGACAGCCCATTTTTCCCATCCCAGACCTCAGATGTCTGAAACAACAGGACTCCACGAGAGAGCTGCAGGCAAGAAACTGCCACAAGAACACTGGGAGAAGAATCCTCCCTACAGACCTGCAACATTCAAGAAAACAAAGAACACAAAAATGTGAAAGATCCCCAAGACAAATGCCATTGGGGAGCGTGATTCAAAGGAGAGTCCGGCCAAAGGTGATTCTGACCACGAGCCTCCTCTGCCTTTGGACACAGTCACAGCCACCAGAGTCCAGAGTGTCGACGGTTCTGATACCACCAAGTATCCACAAAGGTGTTACGGAAACGAGGTTCCCGCCCTGGATCCCAGAAAAAGAAGAAAAGAGGTGCTCTGTGCCAAGATCAAGATCCAACCACTGAAGCAGAAAAAGACAGACTTTCAGGATCAACGGGAGAATGAGAGGGAGAAGATAGCCAAGCTGCACAGAGCACTGAAAATGAAGCTAGAGATCCACAAGGCACCCATACAGAGGTTGGTTTAGGTAGAAAGTGATTTACATTATGCACTGGTCCACATGCAGCAGGCGACCAATGACAGAGAAGAGAGCATGAAGTTCTCACCAGCTGCCTGCAGGCCGCAGAGCAGCAAGTGGCAGAGCTGGAGATGGCAGCATCTGTGGTCACTGCTCACAGAAAGAGACCAAAATGTTCTTCAAACAGCTGAATGATGTGACCCTTTAGCTTGACGAAAATACCAGAAGCTTCAAGATCTGGAGCAAGTGAACACAGAGTTTCAGGAGAAGCTGGAAGTGCTCTGGACACAGTACAGCAACATGAAGAAGAGAATCTGCAAGTTCCAACAAGTGCTTGTGGGGCATGAGGTACTAAAGAGACTACTGAACAACCTGAACTGGATGGTGACTGCAGCGAATCTGGAGAGAGACCACTTCATGGAAGACCTGAGCATTAAGAGGTCCGTGCAGAAGGAGGAGGCCCGGTGGCTGACCCAGTGGATGAACCGACAGAGGAGAAGGTTCGAAGAGCAAGACAGGTATTCGACCTAGAGAAGGAGCTTGGGGAACTGAGAAGGAAGCAGGCAGAGCCACGGCCCCCGGCGGGACCATCTCCGGCCAAGCGGCAGGTGCAGGCCCAGGTTTACTGCACGCAGATGGAGTTGAAAAGCCTGGAGGAACAACTTCACATCCAGGTCCAGGAAAACCAGAGGCTGTGTTTCCAGCAGAAGCAACTGTGGGGACTGGAGGAGAAGGCCAAGGATCAGCAGGAGATCCCTGAGACCCCATGATGCACATGTGTGTTCAAGGGGCAGATGGAGGAACAGCTGGCCCTGCTGCGGAACGCTCTCCACAGGGTGAGTAGTGAGAAGGAGAAGCTTGCCAGCATCCTGGACTCAGAGCAGCAGGTGAAGAAACATCTGCTGGAACAGCTGGACCACACAGAGGAGAAGATATAGGAATGGAAAGAGCTGGCTGAGAGAGAGCCATGTGGCTAAAGAGTGGCAGGAGCAGTCCCTGGCCCAGCTGCAGGAGCTCAGAGCCACCTGTTAGCCGCACGTCACCTTTAATGAGCAGCTGAGCTCCGAGAAGGAGACCCTGCAGCAGCACCTAGATAGGCAGACCCAGCTGCTGTACCAGCTAAAGCAAGTGCAGGGCCCCACCAACTGGCAGGACCAGATGGTGCCCCCAAAGTGGCAGGACACCCTCAAATGCCTGGAAGTGATCAGACCACAGGAGGAGTGCCTGCAGTCCCAGCTGAGCTTCCTGGCTTTCCCTGGGGAAGGTGAAGCAGAGAGCCCTGGGAAAGCAAAAGTTGAGGAGGCAACTCCTACTGACGTGACCATCGCAGAGGATGGAGACATCCCCCAAACCTAGAGGGACATGGATCTGTGAGCACTCTCGGTGGCTGAAATCCACAGAGGGGAAACTCCTGTGCCAAGAGTGACAGACTCACTGTTGGTGCCCAGCCCATCTGGCAGCTCAGTGGCAGAGAAAGCTGGAGCCACAGGCCCCCCGCCCTGTGAGCTGGCACCACAGCTTGCATGGGGATGGGAAGCGGGACACGTGGGCATTAGAGAAGAAAATTTGCTTTGTCCACAACCTGCCTAATAAGGTGGACTTCCAGAGTCCAGTGGATGAGCTCCACCATCGATGCAGCCAGCTGTTGGCACACATCTGCACCACTGAGGACTCCCTTGTGGCGTTTAAACAGCAGATGTTCGTCCTGGATGAGCTGTGTCAGGAGAAACCTGAGTACATGTGTTGGCTGTCCCAGGAGAAGATGGAGAAGAGGAGAGAAGTGTGGGAGCCTCTGTGGCTCCTCTCAGGGGAAGGCATGGACAATGGGCACCAGATGCTGGCACAGGCTGAGTCCCCTGCCACCACAGCCATTTCAGATGCCTCAGGCTCCGGGGTGGTCAATATGAGGGAGGAACAGAAAGATTTTGATGAATTGCCACTTCAACACAGTGTGGAAACTGCCAGAGGAGAGGTCCGGGGTACCTTCCCCGTAGAGCACATCCTGCTGCAGAAACTCCACATACAGATAGCCCAGAGTTTGAGGGCTCAGGTGAAAAGAACTCCCTCTCTTTCTTCTGTAGACTGATGCAGATGATGACTCTCTATGTGACATACTGACTCTCAAAAGCCTCAGCAGCCACCACAAGTAGGTGGCCAGGTGCACTTCTCTCAGGCCTCCATCTTCCACGTGATGGGAAGGGTAAACTGCGGGTCGGGTGGGGCAGAGGCTGCCAGGAGGCGGCCCATATTCAAGGGACATCTAATGGACCATTGGTGGCCAGGGAAGAGGCCCATGCTGTGCTTATCACAAAGAATGTTTTCAAAGGGAAAACAAGCCTCCAACAAAGATTTGTTCTTCCAGTCCTGGGGCTTGAACTCAGGGCTTGGCCACTGTCCCTGAGCTTTTTCTCATGCCTAGCACTCTACCACTTGAACCACAGTGCCACTTCTTCTTTTCTGATGCTTCATTGAGGATAAGAGTCTCACATACTTTCCTGCCTAGGATGGTTTTGATCCTCCAGATCTCAGCTTCCAGAGTAGCTAGGCTGACAGACATGAGCCATCAGTGCCCAGCATGTGATGCCTATTGAAGGCTTCTTGGCAAGTCTGTAAAAGGAACCCCAAAGGGCCTGGATAGATCTTGACCCAAT
Organism: Dipodomys spectabilis; assembly: GCF_019054845.1. NCBI lineage: Eukaryota > Metazoa > Chordata > Mammalia > Rodentia > Heteromyidae > Dipodomys > Dipodomys spectabilis. The sequence goes on from NW_024870689.1 coordinate 1,818,326, forward strand.
CAAGGAGCTGGGATGGGGGATGGCTGACCTTCTAGCCATTCTGTTCCCCAAAATTAAAGATGCCACCTGGTGTTGGATGCATCAAACACCTAGGTTAACCGCTACCAGGTTTAGCGGAGAAAATGTATAGAGTACTCAAAGATTGCAGTGTAGAAATCTCTGATTTTGCATGCATGTGGTGTGTGTGTGTGTGTGTGTGTGTGTGTGTGTGTGTGTGTGTGTGTGTGTGTGTGTGTGTGTGTGTGAACTCAGGGCCTAGGTTCTATCCCTGAGTTTTCTTGCTCAAGGCTAGTGCTCTGCCACTTGAGCCACAGCCCCACTTCTTTTTTGATAGTTAATTGTAGGTAAGAATCTCAAGGACTTTCCTGTCCAGGGTGGCTTTGAAGCATGATGGTGGCCTCAGGGAAGTAAGAGTAAACAAAACTCGCAGGTACAATCCCTGTGTTGGGAGACTCCTGCCCCTTTGTAGCCAGATGTGGGACATGTGGCTCCATGCCATCATGTGGGACTATTGTCCTGTAGAGTTTGACTGGTGGAAGTGACCAGGGCAAAGCTGACTTTTGCCCACCCTGAATGCTGATTACAGAGCAGATCTGTTCCACCCTAGGCCAAGAGAGCTCTAGGAGGCCCAGCTCCCAGGGGCACAAGGAAGGGACAGGTCAGCTCCAGGCCCAGTTAAGAGCCTTTGCCAACGATCACCCCAACTTGGCCTTTTTGATCCCCTAATGCTTGTCAAAGAGCAACCCCCCAAAAAAATTGGAGCTGTGGCTCAAAGTGGTAGAACTCTAACAGTGAACCAAAGAGCTCAGAGACAGTGCCCCCAATTTTTCAGTTCAAGACCCCCAGCTGACCCTCCCCCATAAAACATAGGTTAGCTAAATGTGAGCTAGTAGGATTTGTGAAGTGTTTCTGAAGAATGGTGATACAGAAGAAAGCAACCTAATTCTAATTACAGCTGAACTTGTGACATACAGCTATATGCTGAGTCCTTCACAGGGTGCTATTTTCTGGGTCCTTCCCACATGAGGGTTTTGTGCTGAGTCCTCAAAAAGCATTTTGTGTACTGAGTCATCTCAAACGGTGCTATATTCTGAGTCCTTATGAACAGTGGGCTGTGCTGGGTTTTCCAAAGTGTGCTGTGTGCTGAGTCCATTACACAATATACTTTATGCTGAGGCCTTCAAAAGGTGCTGTGTGACAATTCATCCCAAAAGGTGCTATGTGCTGAGCCCTTGAGAAGGGAGGGACAGGTGAATTTTTCAATGGGTTCTATGGGCTGAGTCTTTTACACAGGATACTTTTGCTGAGTCCTTCAAAAGAGGCTGTGTGCTGAGTCATCCAAATGGTTGCAATGTGCTGCATCCTTGGTAAGAGTGGGACAAGGTGAGTTTTTCGAGTGCTGTGTGCCGAGTTCTTTACACAGGTTGCTCTGTACTGTCCTTCAAATGATGCTGTGTGCTGAGTCTTTCCACAGGGTGATATGTGTGAGTCCTTCAAAACTGTGTTATGTGCTGAGTTTTTCAAAGGGTGCTGTGCACTGAATGTTTTACACAGGGTGCTACATACTCAGCCCTTCAAAGAGTGATGTGTGTGGAGTCAACACAGGGTGCTAAGTGCTGAGTTCTGGGAAAGAGTGCTATGTGCTGAGTTTTTCAAAGCCTTCCATGAACTGAGTCCTATACACTGCGTGCTATGGACTCCCTCCTTCGAAAGGAGTTCTGTGTTGAGTCATCCCAAAGGTTACTATATGCTAAGTCCTTCAAAGGGTGCTTTGTGCTGCTTTTTGAAGTGTGCTGTGTGCTGAGTCATCCCAAAGGGTGCTATGTTCTGAGGTAGTTATCCCCAACAATCTCTCTCTCTCTCTCTCTCTCTCTCACACCCACCCACACACACACAGAGCGGTCACTGTGCACCTGCTTAATGTGGGGAGTGGAGAGGAATGGAGGAGAGTCTCCTTCAGAGGTGGGGCTGAGGGGAGATTCGATCCCCAGTGCAAGAGCTAGGGTTGGCACGGAGTGCTGAACTGAGGGGAGGTTACAATTCCCATGGCCTGGAAGTCTTAGGGCCCAGCCAGGGCTGCTCTTGTAGTCAAGGGTGGGGGGCCAGGCTGAGGGGAGGAGGGGGTGGGGCCCAGGGGAGGAGGAGGCATGGCCCATGGGGCTCACGGTGGTGGCAGCAGAGGCCAGGGTCTCTCAGTGGCAGGCACGCATGCGTGGAGGGGGCTAGGCGGCCCACAAGAGGAGTGGAGGCAGAGAGAGAGAGAGAGAGAGAGAGAGAGAGAGAGAGAGAGAGAGAGAGAGAGAGAGAGAGAGAGAGAGAATCGATAGGAGCAAGCACATGCACAAGAGGAAGCAGTTTCAGTGGCTGGCTGAGGCCTCAATTGAGGTGAAGGTCCTGGCCGGGTGCCCAGAGCATATGGAGCTGGCACAGCAGACACATCACCTCAAGCAGCCCCGCGGTGGTGCGGCGGCAATGGGCTGTCCTGAGTCCAAGGTTCCAATTATCGTGGTGGTAGCAGCAGCCATAGAGGAGGAGGCCGCTGAGGAGAAGGCAGCTGAAGAGGTAGCAGCGGCAGCAGCAGGGGCAGGGGTGATGGGGGCATCAGCAGAAACAGCTGTGGCTGTGGATGACTCGGGTCCTCTGAGGAGGAGGCAGCTGAGGTGGCTGCAGCTGATGGGGAGGAGGAGAGGCTGTGCTCAGCCCCACCATGTGCCCACATATGCCCCCCTCCCTTGCACACCCTCCCCAAGGCACTGTGTTTCAAACATGGCACTGCTGGCTCAGACCCATGGAGCCTCTCTCACTTGCCCGGTGGAGATAACGCGCCCCTGGCTGTCTTGCCTCAGAGACCCGGTCCCAGTCTTGGACCTTGACTCTGGGCTGTCTGCGGGACCCGGAGCCATCACCTACAGCTTCTCTTAGCAGCACATGTGAGTGGCCGCCCTGTGGGCCCACACCTCGGGAATGCCGAACCCCACAAATCCATCGACCCCCGTAACATCCCCCCCCCACTCCCCGGACCAGGGCCATGCCTCCCGCTTCCCTTCTCTGGTCCCACCTGTGCCTCCCCTGTACCCAACAGTACACCCTGGCTATGCCACAAATGCCTCCAAGGGGTGGGGTTGGGGGTGGGTGGCAATCTGAGTATCTCACTCCCATCCCTAGTGGCCAGTGTCCCAGGAAATGGGGAGATGCAGGGTGGGGTGTGGAGGGGGCACCCGAGAGCACCTGGCCTGGAGTAATGGAGCCACACAGCCACCCACCTGCACCCTTCATCACCCTGTTGAGAACCTGGTGGATTCAGTCAGAGGTGGGGAGCAGCATCTCCACACCTGCCTTCTCAGGTCTATTCCTTTTTTGTAGGGGTGGCAGTGTTTAATACAGAAGATAGACCCCATGCTTTGTGAGCCCTTGTCCTCTGTGCTCGGTCACCCTTTCACCTGAGGAGGGTCCTAGAAGAGCCCACTAGGGAGGTGAGGGCACTGGGGGTGAGATAGAAGATGAATATCTGGGAGGAACACACCCATATACACCCAGCCTGTTCTCCTCACCCCAGCTGTCATCAGTTCTCACAGGGTAATCACATTTCGCAGGTATGCCAGAATCTGCTGGTGCTCCAGGCCCATTTGGTCTCCTCATCCTCCCCAAGAATGCTCCAAGTCGCCCAGAAGCATCTAAGCTGGAAGTAGGGAGTCCATCCATGTATGTAACATTTAGGACCCCATCCATTTCCCCAACACCGCCCCCACCCCAGGTCAGACACCCTTCTGGGGGCACCATGAACCCCTGCTTGTTATCTGTCCGGGCTCTGAGGAGCCACCTGTCTCAGGACTCCTTCATCTAGCATCTTGACCTAGGGTTTTGGTGAATGGGAGTCAAGGTTTGTTGTTCCCAAGAGGAAGGTTCTGGCCCAGGAGAAAGGGAGAGGAAGGGTGATTCTTTGTTATTAGAGTGGTGCTCCCATTGGTGGGATCCCCTTGTTCTGACAAGGGAACCCCCACACCCCAGCTTTTACATTGTCCCAGATGAGGAACTGACAAACTCAGGAGAGGCACTGCTCTCAATCTGTGTGTGTGTGTGTGTGTGTGTGTGTGTGTGTGTGTGTGTGTGTGTGTGTGTGTCTGTATATGAGTGAGAGATAAACAGAGTTGGAGATAGAGGGAGAGAGAGAGAGATCATCTTTCTCCTTATACAGCCTGACTGTGCTCAGGTAAATGATCAGTTGGCAAATTGCAGGTGCTGCATGGATGAGTCTTCTGTCACCGGTCTGGTTGTGTGTGTGTGAGTGTGTGTGTGTGTTGGGAGAGCAGGGAGATGAGAACAATGAAAACATATTTAAGTCACCATGTCTAAAAAGAGCAAAAACATTTTATTTGTGTGTATGCGTATTTTTCTTTTGTCATCAATGCCAAGTACGAGCCCAGCCTCTATTTTTGTTTTCTCCTTCACCATTTCATGGCACCTTTGGGGAAGGTTTCAGTAGATGTTCCTTTCTACATCTTTCCACCTCTCTCTTTCCCCTTTCCTGTAGCCCACAGTAGCTGCTTGGCCTGGGTGGGTCTCCCCTCGGAGGCCTGTGTGAATTGCATGACCAGAGTGGACACCTGTCCTTCTGTCTTCAGCCAGAAGGCTCATGTGGTGAGTGTGACCACAGCCACACTCTTCCAGCCAGAAATTCTACTCTGGTGTGTAGAGTTGGAGCTAATTCAAGGGTTGGGAATGTGTCTGCCAAATATAGTTAGGGAATGACATGGGGAGAGTAGGGCAGAAGATGTGAAGCTAGGAGGGTCTGGGGGGTGGCGAATGGTGTGACATTGCAGATGGTTTACCACAAACAAGGATGAGAGAGGAACCTTACACAGGGATTGACATTGTCCATGGGCATATGTGCAGGGGCTCCGGGTCCCCACTGGTGGTGTGGAATACCTTCCAGGGCAGTGCACCAGTGGGCAGTCCTCCCTGGATTCCTGTAGACTCCAATCTGTCCTGCCTGGGCTGTTTCCAGCTGGGCAGTGGGAGGCAATTTTCTTCCCCCTGCTGAAGCCTGCTCAGAATCAGGACATGGCAGTTAGCTAGGGCTGGCTGAATGCCAGTTTCAGTAACCTGCTGTAGGCTGTCTGGAAGGAAAAGGGGACCACTGACTTTGGAACCCTTTAAGTTTGATTGGGACAACTTAAATGCCAGCTTTTCCAGGGTTTTTTCTTTAAGCTGGCAATTACTACTAATGACTGGGATTATAGGTCAAATTAGATGGAGGATTTCAGCTGCCAAACAATGATGTTTAAAGCAGCACAGGCAGAGTTCCCAAGCCAGATCGTCTCTTGTCATGAATATTGTACCTTGACTGCCTTCCTCCAGCAGCTGCTGATCCTCCTCTGGTTCTCTCTAGGGTGACCACCACAGTCAAGGACATCATGGGCAGCAGAGATGGTGACCTCGCCATCCCAAGTCTGCCAGCTGTGAGCAGAAACAATTCCCAGTAGCTGCACTGGAATCTGAGAGATCCAGAGACCCTGGATGCCTCAAGGATCCTTTCTTTGCAACATGAAACTTGGAGGCCAGATGTGGTGGACCATCCTGTCTGGCCCCACGGGGAGAAGAGGAGGCCCCTTGAGCCAGGCATTCATCTCATGGCAGCCTCATTCACACTTGAGGTTGGAACTGAGTGCCAAAGTGTGGGTCAGCCAATGGACAAAGATCTTTGAGAAGAGAGTCATTCAAGAGGCCCCAGAATCCAGCGAGTACATCGTGGCTCACATCCTCAGAGCCAAAACAGTTAAGTGTGGTGGCACCAGGAGGGCAGGACGAGGGACAAGGGAGAACTGTGGTAGAACTACATAGGATTTGACACCTCCCACACCAACCTCTCCACCCCCAGGTTGCTTACCTGACTTGGATGGAAGTTTTCTGTAATATTGTCATAGAGAGATGCTCATTTATTTGTCCAACAAACTGTTACAGTATGTGCCAGGTCCAGGGGGCCATAGACGATGAAAGGTTCCAGTGCCGGTTCCACAGCACATGAAGAAATCTTGGTTTGAGCTGGATGCCAGTGCTTCATACCTGATATCCTAGCTACTTAGGAGGCTGAGATGGGAGGACTGAGGCTTAATTCCCAGGGAGAAAAGCCTATAAGACTCTTATCTCCAACAAACTACCAAAAAGAAAACGCCAGAAGTGGATGAGTGGCTCAAGCTGTAGACTGTTGGCCTTGAGTAAAAAGGCTCAGAGACAACACCCAGGCTCTGATTTCAAGGCCCAGGAGTGACACGAAGAAAGGAAAGAGAAAGAGAGGAGGGAAGGATGGAGGGAGAAAAGAAGGAAAGGAAGGAAGGGAGCATGCAAGCCTTGGTTTGAAGTCCCTGAATCAAGGGAGCCAACTATTCACAATCTCTGTGGGGACAGTTTCAGAGCCTAAAGCCAGTATGTAGGACCAAGCCACTGATCCATCAGCAACTTCATGACATCCAGGAGCTGTGTGGTCTCCAACTGCAGAGGGAAATAGCCCTGGGTAGACCTTAGGGCTCAGGATGTGTCACTAAATTTCAGTCTCCCCAGGCCCTCCAGGTTATTTTCTGGTCAGATAAGAAGAAAGTGTTTAAGGAATAGGGAGGTATGGGCTGAGGGAGTGTCAAGAGGAAGGGGGCAAGGGATAAACAAGAAGATGAAGAGGGAGGACCATCCCAGTTCAGGTGTGTCAGGCCATTGGAGCCATGACCTCACCTGACAACCTAGACCATCAGTGATAGAGCCTTCGACCCAGCCACATGGCTGTTAAAAGTCTTGGCACTTTGGGTTCACCATTGACAAACTGGCTGTCATCTGCTGCAGGATGCCTGTGCGGTACATCCTTGGGGACTGGGATTTTTGCTGGCTCTATCTGAAGATGACACCCACGGTGTTCATTCCTTGACCAGAGACAGAGATAAGCGTGCCACTGGCACAGGACAGCCAGAGAATGAGGGCTGGAGTTAGACCCGTGTTGCCCCGAGACTTCCTCTAGGGGACTCTAGGGCCCTTTGACTGCCATTCTCAGAAGCAGAGGTGGGTCTCTTTGCTGGATCAGCCTTTAGTCAAATGGCAGATCTAGGATGCAGAGAGGGCCTATTGAAAGTGGGGTAGGGCTGGGTAGAGGCTGGTGGGAAAACCAGAGGCACTGAATCTGAGCAGGGTTGTTTTATTGAGGATACTCACAACCCAGGAACATTCCTGGGATGGATTGGCCATTTTCTCCCTCCTGAGAGAGGGGGACCGAGAGCCCTCCAGTCTGCATCCCATGGCCAAGAAATCCTTTCGTTCCCATATCTTGTGGTTGGATAACTAGACCTCACCTGACTGCCCAGTGTTGATGCAGGACAGTGAGATCTTGAGTCCTTGATGAGATCACGGGATCCTCAGTATGAGATTGTACTTGACTGTCCTGACTTGGGGCATGGTCAGTCCCATCTAAGACTGCTGTGATCTACAACATAGAATCCAGAGAATCAAAGCAGGAAGGGATCTATTCTGTGAGTCTTGAGTATTATTTGTGAGCTTTGAGCTCCTGTGTGCCCACCTGTTTCCCTTTCTTGGGTGACCTAGAAAAAGTTTAAAACTAGGGCCTGGGTCTCATCCATTGTTTTATGCTCAAAGCTAGCACTCTGCCATTTGAGCCACAGTTCCACTTGCAAGGTTTTTGGGTGTTTGATTGGAGATAAGAGTTCTCATGGACCTTGCTGCCAAGGGTGGCATCCAACTGCAGTCCTCAGATCTCAGTCTCCTGAGGGGATAGGATGACAGGCATGGAAAAGCATCTTTGGCCGGGTGCCAGTGGCTCATGGCTGTCATCCTAAGGATTCAGCAGCTGAGAACTGAAGATCACAGTTCCAAGCAAGGTTGGGCAGGAAAGACCCTCAGACTCTTCTCTCCAACAAAGCACCAGAAACCAGAAATGGTGCTGTGGCTCAAGTAGTAGAGTGCTGACCTTGAGCTGAGGAGCTCCAGAACAGCACCCAGGCCCAAATTTCAAGTGCCACAACCAACAAAAAGAAAGAAAGTAAAACATCTTTGCCTCAAAAGGACTTTGGAGGTGTGTGTGTGTGAGGTGGGAGGTTAGGATGGTAGGCATTAGTGTCATACTCAGTCATTGGTTTAGATGGATTGTCCCAAACTCTTAGTCCACAGTAGCCGATTCTTGAACCCAGGTGAAGCTCTGGGTTGGAAGTCAACCATTGGACCTCAGTCTCCTCATGGGAGAGTTGTGAGGAAATAAGGAACTTATACAGAGGGATCTCCTGAGCAGGGCCAGGCACAGAGGGCACGGCTGTCAAATATGGTTGTCAGCAATTCTGTGAGCATATGACAGGAAGTTACCCGGAAATGGCTCAGATGGGGCCTGTTATTAATCGTGCAACAGGTGTGGGATTATGAAACAAAACATGACTGTCTTTCATCATTACTCTATCCCCATGATGAAGGGAATCCTTCGCTGTATTCAATTTTGCAGCTGGGGAAAATGTGGCATGGAGAAGCTGGGTGAACTACTCATGACCCCCGGCTGACAGGAAGCTCGGCCATGCTTCCTAGGACAGTGGTGTTATTCAGTCCACTTCTTGTGGTGGGAAGTCCACTTCTTGTCATTCGTGGGGCTTGAATTCTGGGCCTAGCTGCTGTCCCCGAGCTCCTCAGGTCAAGGCTAGAGCTCTGCCTCATGAGCCACAATGTCTTTTCCTTTTTTCTTATGGTTCTTTGAGGATAAGAGTCTCACGTCTCACAGATGTTCTTGCCCTGGCCACCTATGAACCATGATCTTCACATCTCAGTCTCCTGTGTAGTTAGGATTATAGGCCTGAGCCACTGGCAACAGGCTTAAATGTAATTCTGGCCCTCTCTCTCTCTCTCTGTCTCCGTCTCCCTCTCTGTCTCTGTCACTCCCTCTCTCTGTCTCTGTCTCTCTGTGTCTGTCTCTCTCTGTCTCTCTCTGTCTCTGTCTCTGTCTCTGTCTTTCTCTCTCTCTCTCTCTCTCTCTCTCCCTCCCTCCCTCTCTTTCTCTCTCTCTGGAACTGGTTGAACAGGTCCTGGAGGAAGTGGCCCAGCATACCCATGTGACTAGAACCCAAGGTGGCCCTCTCATTCTGGATGTGGGCTGTGGTTCAGGAGCTGTGTCACTCAGCCTGTTGAACCAGCTTCATGAGGTAACCCCTTCTGTGCCCTGGCTAGGACGTGATAGTTATTCATTGTCCAGCCCATGATTCCTTCCCCACATCCCTCTGCTAGACCATTGAATGAAAATGGATGAGGAGGTGTCACATTGTTCCCATGCCCAGTACAATCCCGGTCTTCTGACCCATACCCCCACCTATCTGGGTAGACCCTGGCTATAATACAATGAAAACACCCTGTATCTACTAACCTTTGCTGAGGAGTGTCATTTCGGTTAGGGAGGTGGGGTGCAGAGGAAAGACCCCAGACAGACCTGGCGGAGACATTTGATCTTGTGACAGAACCAAATCATTGCTGTCCATAAGGAGGAAGACGCCATCAGACTGACCTGGAAAAATACTCAAAGATTGGAAGGCTGTTGAAGTATTGCACCCACTCCCAACAAGGAGGTTCAGTGTGGGTGGCCCAGCCCTGGTCCTAAAGGAGTATAAATGGATATTGGCCGTCTGGAGCTCGTCGCCCCTACTCATCATCCTGGCTATTCGGGAGTCTGAGGTCTGATGGTCATGACTTAGAGCCAGCCAGGGCGGGAAAGTCCATGAAATTATTATTTCCCATATACCAACTGTTCCCCCGCCCCCAACCCACACACAAAAAAGCCAGATGCGGTGCTGTGGCTCAAGTGGTAGAGCCTCAGCCTTGAACAAAATAAGCTCAAAGATAACACCCAGGCCCTGAATCCAAGCCCTAGGACTCACACAATCATAATAAAATAAATGAACAGTGTATACATTTTATCTGACTACCAAGAAAGATGAATTCAGACTTCTAGTTGGCTGGTATTTTTAGCCAAAGTTAAGGGGCTTCCCTTGATGTTCCCCTAAACCTCTCCTTCTCTCCTTCATCTCTCCAGCCTTCGGTTGTAGGACAGAATTCGGATCATGCCCCTGGATGTGACCTTAAGTATCCTCCCCCATCTGCCTTCCTTGGGGTCAGGATCCTAGATGCACTCCCTGCTGGGAGGATGAGGCACCACAGAGATGAGGGTAGGTATCCCTGACACTTACAAACACACACACACACACACACACACACACACACACACACACACACACACACACCCTAAGGCCAACTCAGACTAGCCTTTTCCAAAGACACTTTACCTCTTTGGATTAACTGACCTAGGAGAGGATTTTTATCCCCTGTAACTGATTATTTTAACTTGTGCTTGCTAGTTGACAAGAGATAAACAGGAGCGAAAAAAAAAAAAAAAAAAGCACTCGGTGCCCATTACCTGGTGCTCAGGCTCATGCTTGTCATCCTGGCTACTCAGGAGGCTGAGATCTGAGGATCACTATTTGAAGCCAGCATAAGCTGGAAAGCCCAAGATACTCTACTCTCCATGGAAGCACCAAAAAGCCAGAAGTGGAGCTGTGGCTCAAGAGGTAGATTACCAGCCTTGAGCAATTACACTCAGAGAGTCAGCTCCCAGATCCTCAGTTCAAGCCCACACAAAGAAATGCCCCCGCCTTTTGGCCAGAGACTGCCTGGGAGAGTGCCCTCTCACGGAGTGTGATACAACACCTGTCCCTGAGTGGTGTATCAGGGCCTTCAGAAATCTGGTGGTGGAATCCAGGCCTTCCCCTTCTAGCCGGAAGGCAGAGGGTGACAAGGTCAGCACCCTGCAGAGGAGAGAGGCTCCAGCTCTGCCAAGGTGATCAGAATGGGCTTCTTAGAGGCAGCACTTGAAAAGGGGGTCCTGCTTAACAAGGAGTATCTGACAGAAAACACAGAGAGCATGTTCATTTCCAGCCAGGGCTGCAGGTGAGAGACTCAGTACAGATGTGTGAGACTCTGTATAGATGTGCGAGAGTGTCCCAAGACAGGCCTGAGGGGTCACTGAAGAATAGCTATCCAGGTCTGGGATTGTGTCTTAGAGGTAGAGGGCACGCCTAGCATGCAGGAAAGCTCGGGTTCGATTCCTAGGTCTTGCATACTCAGAGAAAGCTGGAAGTGGCACCGAGGCTTAGGTGGAAGAGTGCTCCTCTGGAGACAAAGAAAGTCGGGCACAGCACAAGGGCCCTGAGGTCTGACCCCAGGGCTGTCAACATAAAACAGTTCTCCAAGGGACCTTGGTGACAGGTGGATAGCTATGCCCTGAAGCTTTTCGGAGTCTTCCATGCTTTGTGTCTCCGTCATTGACAGAGGAGAGCTGGACATTCCTTCTTCCCTGAGCACCCCTGGACCCAGTTATCAGCAACCCTCCCAACGTCTTCCACCAGGACATGAAGCAGCTGGCACCAGAAATCCTTAGGTACCTGGTGGGTTTGGCAGGGGATATAGGGCAGGCCCCAGAACTCCTAGTGGGTCTAATCTGCCCAGGATGACCAGTCCACCCAGAGGAGGCAGATGGGGACTTACAGAGGGTTAGTGATGTGGAGGGGCACTTTAATGCCTATGGCTCCACCCAGATACTCAGCCTCCTTTTGCTGTCCCTGAGGGAAGTAGAGGAGTGTCTAGGTGGTAGCATCTAGAGGAGGACTAGGTGGAAATTCTGAAGGACTATACACCTTAAGCCTTGCACCGATGGTGCATGCCTGTCATCTCATTCCTGTCAACCTGGTCACTTGGGAGGCTGACATCCAAAGGAGATCTCATTTACCAGCCCAGGCAGGAAAGTCCCACCAGAGACTCATCTCCAATTTCCATCTGGAAGTAGAGCTGTGGCTCAAGAGGTAGAGCACTGGCCTTGATGAAAAACATACATCAGGGACAGTACCCAAGCCCTGAGTTCAAGCCCCTCAACTGGAAAAAAAGAAAGAAAGACATCCCTTCCTTGCTTGCAAGAGATGGTGAAGTAGTGGGGATGCTGTGGTTGGGAGAACAGGTGCTGACCTCACTGTACAGACATTTCTAAGAACTCCCCAGGTTTGCCCCAGTGTGAAGCCACTGCATGGTGTGCAGTGCCTTACCAAGAACTCCAGAGGTCGTGGCAACCAGGAAGTGGGTGAATGGGAGCAGGGGTGGGATGGTAGTCAATTATATGCTCTCCATCCATGGAAGAATGGTTTTGGATGTTGATGTCAAAGTCTGAAGTGAAGGGTTGCATGTAGTTTGCAGCCTGACAAGTTGGGTTTCCCCAGGGTCTAAGAAAGTGGCTGAAGCCAGTCACTGCCCGTGGCTCACAACTGTCATCCTAGCTACTCAGGAAGCTGAGATCTGAGGATCATGGTTCAAAGCCAGCTTGTGCAGGAAAATCTGTGAGATTTTATCTCCAGTGAACCACTAGAATGCCAGAAATGGCACTGTGGCTCGAATGGTAGAGTGCCCACCTTCAGCTGAAGAGCTGAGGGACTGCGCACAGTCCCATAGCTCATACCCCATGACTGATAACCAAAAATAAGGTAGCTACGTTTTCTGCGTAGTGGTGTGTATATTTAGGAAATGCCAAGCTGTGTTATGAGCCATTCCAGACGTGTGAGAGGCCTGAGTTTTATCTACAGTTGGTCTGAGGATGGTAGTGCCATCTTCATGATGATGGGATGTTTAGGGTGCTCATGGACTGCTGAGGCCTTGGGCTACCCATGTGTATGTGTGTGTGTGTGTGTGTATGTGTGTGTGTGTGTGTGTGTGTGTATGTGTGTGACTGTGTGTATGTATGTGTGTGACTGTGTGTGTGTATTGTGTAACTGTGTGTGTGTGCTTGTGTGTGTTTTTCCCTCATCTTTCTCTGTCCCCTTTCTGAGAGCCTATCTGCCTCTTTCTGACCTCAGATGGTGCTCTCTGCCACACTGATCTTGCCCTTTAGCCCCCTATCAGGGTCAACAATGAGTCTTAAATTGCCAGAGGCCTTCCTTCCAGCTTTACTTTGGGGCCCAAGTCTAGCCTGTCCAAATCTTTGAGCGCCTCCAGGGGATTTCTGGGTCAGCAGGGCCGACTGGTATAAGGTCTCTCTTGCCTCTGGGTGGTGGGGCTTAGTCATGTGATATCCTGTCCTTTTCCTCAGCTGGGCCTCTGGCTCATGTCCCTCCCTGAATGGTGGCAGTGGAGTGGGGCAACTGGGGTTTCTGGTGGCTCTGGGCAACTTGAGCTTGATAACTGACTGAAGGCCACCCAAGCAAGAAGGATCCAGGGCTACACGGGATTTGAGGCCAAGGTGGCTTGGAAGTATCCATCAGTGTCTAGGAAATGTCAACATATCTTCTCACAGGAAAGTCTATCTTCCCACCATAGCTTGGCCTCTCATGTCCTTCTAGACAATTCTCGATGCCCAGAATACAGATGAACACACTTTAAATTCTAGGTCCAGGAAACTGTGGGGATGAGAGACTAGTATGGCCAATACCTCAATGTCCTGGGGCATTAGCCTTGAGCTGGCTATGCCCCCCTTGTTGTACGTTTATTTCTTAATCCAGTGCTGGCCACACTGGCCACTTGTGGCAGTGCTGTGAAAGTGGCAGGAGTGGAAGTGAGATCCACGATGACCAAATTCTGGATTTGTGGCTTGATTGGGGGTGAGGTTGGGGCAAAGGGTGTCTTAAAAAAATCTGAGAGCTGAAACGCGGGCACGCCAACTCTCCAGCGAGGTCGCGTCTCCTCTGTTCAGCTCAGTCCTACGGTCTTGTCCCCCGCCCCGTGGCGAGGAAGCTTGTTCCCTGCGGGGTCCCATCCCCATCTCTGCCCTCACACTCCTGGTGACGCCTCGCAGCCCGCACACGTCAGGCCCCGCTCCGTCTTGGGAGAAGGGCTCTGGGTGGTTTGGGGCCTCCGGAGGGAGTCCGTGGTCCCGCCAGAGCTCAGTCGGCCTTGCAGAGGAATCTTCTACGAGCTGTAGTCTTTGTTGCCTGTAAGACGTGATGTGTTTGTGTGTTCCACGTACATACGCTGTGCGAGCACCTCTAAATTTAGACATTAAAAGTATATTTCCTGGTAGTTCTGGAGTCAGTCCGAAGCTAGCGCGTCAGTGTCGTTAGAGAACTACTATTGGAACGGAAGTAATTATAGCTAATGAGCAGTTGTACAGTTAAAAAAAAATCTGAGAGCTGGAATTCAGGGCCTAGGCATAGTCCCTGAGCTTCCTTTGCTCAAAGCTGACACTCTATCACTTGAACCACAGCTCAACTTTCATCTTTTTTAGTTGTTTAGTGGAGAGAAGAGTCTCACGGATTTTAATACCCGTGCTGACTTCAAGTTGCCATCCTAAGAGCTCAGCTTCTTAAGTAGCTAGGATTGCTTTTATGAACCATTGAGCCCTGCTAAGGATATTTGTGTGTATGCTTTTGTGTGTGTGTGTGTGTGTGTGTGTATGTGTATGTATGTATGTATGTGTGCACATGCGTATGTTTGTGTGAGTTTACCAGGGCTTGAATTCAGAGCCTAGGTGATATCCTTTAGCTGGTTTGCACAAGGTTGGTGCTCTACCAGTTGAACTATAGTACACATCACCTCCCAGCAACCCCTGACTGTGTGGAGAATATAAAGCTCAAACTGATCCAATTTCTTTGTCCTCAGGGATGGGTATGATTCCTCTGAAGCCTGGAGGAGTAGGGGTGGAGTAGGAGGTGTAATTGTACATGGGTGCTAGGTACTCTGTCTTTAGCCAAGAAGGAAAGTGTAGCCAGGTGCTAATAGCCAGGCACATGCTCTCATGTTCCTAGCGACTCAAGGCTGAGATCTGAGGATTGCCATTCAGAGGCAGTCCAGCTAGAAAAGTGTATAAGACTCTCCTCTCCCAATAACCACCCAAAAGCTGGAAGAAAGCAGTGGCTCAAGTGGTAGAGTTCTAGCCTTGAAGAAAAAAAAAACTGAGGCACAGAGTCCGGGCCCTGAGTTCAAGCCCAAATAACAACTTGTATGCACACACAGAAAGGTGGTAATGATGAGCTGAGCCAGAACTGCGAGCAATCCTGACGCATAGTAATAGGAAACTCTTAAGTCAGTTCAAGTGGTTTCTCCCTGAGTCCTTCTTAGGCTGAGGGGTCTGGGCGATGACAGTAAGTTCCATGGTACCTGCCCCTCCATCCGTGCATGGCGCCACAGGACCAAGGGAAAGGACACTACGGATGCTCATTTGTAGTTGGCCCCCATTTGCAGACCTTCATCTGCCCCCGAGCAGTGGTGAGGAAAGCAGGGCTCCGAGCTCTGGGACTCCTGGGAGAATGTCTGCTATGAGCAGCAGCCAGCTGGCTGTGGATTTGTGAGCCCACAAGTCTTTCATGATCCCAACTCAACACCCGCCGGAGGTGTGCCTGACAGATTTGCACTCTTGTGATACCTGCTTGAGCAGGTGTTACCTGCCATGCCAGTTGCAACTTCTGGCCCTCCTTGCCCCAAAACCGTGGTCTGAGAAGTTGATTTACTGCTCAGATCCACACTGCACCCAGGACAGATGCCATTCTGATGACCCTGCCGATGACCTTCGTTCCCCAAGGCTGGAAACTTCTCTGATAATGTGGCCCGCTCAGTAGCAATGGCCTCCAAATGGGCTGCTCTCAAGACTTGTAGGATACCTAGACATTGGAAGAAACGCAGGGGCCCACTGGAAAATACACTAGCTAGAGCCAAAGAGTGAGTTCTAAGCAGGCCAGGGGAGTTGGTCATGGTACTGGAACTCTGGGCCTGGGTGCTGTCCCCTCAGCTCTTCAGCTTATCGCTTGAGCCACAGTGCCACTTCCAGTTTTCTGGTGCTTCCTTAGAGATCAGAGTCTCCCAGACTTTCCTGCCCAGGCTGGCTTTCAACCATACTCCTCAGATTTCAGCCTCCTGAGGAGCTAGGGGGACAGACTTGAGTCACCGGCACCCAGCTGATATGGCCACTCACCCCAGTGAACTAGGAGCTCCTGAAAGCTTTTCTTTTTTCTTTTTTTCTATGCCATTACTGGCCTTGAATTCAGGGTCTGGCTCCAGTCACTTAACTTTTTCCCTCAAGGCTGGCACTCTACCACTTGAGCAACAGTGCCATTTCTGGCTTTTGGTAGTTCACTGGCAAGAAGAGTCTCACTAACATTCTTTCCCTGAGCAGGCTTTGGTCCATGATCTATGATATCAGTCTCCTGAGTTGCTAGGATTTAAAGGGGTGGAGCCACTGGTGGCATTGTGGTAGAAGCTTTTCTTTTCTTTTCTTTTTTTTGGAGGGGGGATCCGGTCCTGGGGCCTGAACTCTGTGCCTGGGCCCTGTCCCTCAGCCCTTTAGCTCAAGGCTAGCGCTCTACCACTTGAGCCACATCGCCAATTATGGCTTTTTTCATTTTGCTTTTGTGGTGCTGAGGAATCGAATCCAGAGCCTTATGGATGCAAGGCAAGCGTTCCACCACTGAGCCACCTTCCCAGCCCAGAAGTTTTTCTTAAGCAAGGGTTCTTCCCTGCATATGCCCTGACTCCTCAATGTAAGGAGGCCTAAGGGTCAGGAGCTGTGAAAAATAGGCTTCCAGCCACAGGAAATGGCTGGGGTCCATGGTGAAAAGCCAAGCTAATCTTCCCCCTGGAACACATTCTGGTACTCCACACTCTTCCAAACCTGTGACTCAAGTACAAACCTTGACCCAGCCTTGAATGCCCTGCCGGAATTTTCTGAAGCCACAGAACCTTCATTCCACACACACCCACCTGCTCTATACCACATCTGAGGACCTTTGCCCATTCTGTTCCTTCTGCCTGAGGCTTTCTTTTCTGTCCCACACCTTAGAACTCCTATGGAATTTTGGCACTGATTATATGATCTCCTGGAGCAAGTCTTTCCTTCCTTTCTCTCTCTAGAGGTGGAACTTGTGTAGGCTTACTGGCAAATGCTCTATCTTGGTGTGTGTGTGTGTGTGTGTGTGTGTGTGTGTGTGTGTGTGTGTGTGTGTGTGTGTGTGTGTGTGTGTTTTCCAGTCTTAGGGTTTGAATTCAAGGCCTGGACGCTATCCCTGAGCTTTTCTGCTGAAGGCTAGCGGTCTACTACTTGAAACACAGCTCTTACTTCTGGGTGTTTAATTGGAGAAAAGTTTCTCATATAGACTTTCCAACTTGCAATTGTGATCCTTAGATCTCAGCATCAAGAGTAGCTGAGATTACAGGGGTGAGCCACCAGCAGCTTCCCTCTACCTCTTACCTATAACTTTGGCCCTCTTGAGTCCCAGAAGAATATGTCTCACCAGGCTCACTTTTTTTTTTTTTACCGGTCTTGAGGCTTGAACTCAGGGTCTGGGCATGTTCCTTAGATTCTTTTCCTGAAGGCTAGGATGTTCCTTAGATTCTTTTCCTGAAGGCTAGCCACGAGGCCACTTTTGCCTTTTTCTCTTTCTGTATTACTGAGGAATCGAAATCAGGGCTTCGTGCATGCACTCTACCACTAAGCCACATTTGCAGCCCAAGGTTGACTTGTAACAGGAGTTATGAGGGTGGGATTTATTGGCTTATCCCTTCAGGTGTAGAAATTGCTGACTATTTCATATTTTTGCCGAAATTTGGAAGCAGTCTTTGACTCGGTAATGAGGAATGATGAATGAATGAGAGCCACCAGGCCCTCGAGGTCTAGGCTGACATACTACAGAGGGATAGAGAATATGGATCCAGAACCTTCCACCACTTCTACAGCCTAGGAACTCTGAGGGCTTGTCCCAGCTTGCCCAAGTTGGGTGGGCTGAGCATGGGCAACTTTCTGAATGCCCATCATACATACATCATCCTTTGATACACAGAGACATGGAGTTACTGCTGTCTTTTTTATTTGGGGGTGGGGTGGGGGACAAGTCTGGGGTTGAACTGTGAGCCTAGGTTCTGTCCCTGAGCTCCTTTTGCTCAAGGGTAGGACTCTGCAACTTGAGACACAATCCCATTCATTTTTTTTCCTGTGATCTGTTAGAAATAAGAGTGTCACTGACTTTCCTACCCTGGCTGAGTTCAAATTGGCATTCTCTACATTCTCAGGCTCCTGAGGAGCTAGGATTACAGGCAGGAGTTGCTGACACCTGGCTTTCTTTTCTTCTTGTTGTTCTTTTTTTAATCATGACAATCTGAAATCTTCATGGTGTCATCCCAATTGTTTGCATTCGAAGTAAGCTACCCAGGCTTGGAGTTCGAATAGGACTGATACCTACAAATGGAGGGAGATCCTCACAAACTCATTCCTATTCATGTGAATGCTAATAGAATGCTATAAAAGTAATAATTAAATTTGCAGTTAATTCATGATTCTATTTTAGAATGCCACACAAATATTATTGGATTTATATCTTCCATTTTAGCACCATGGTATGATTCCTCTAATGGAAGGATATTAACTAATTTTTAATTAATGCCTTTATATGTATTCAACCATGATACTTCATTAAATGGTGCCATAATGTAATAACAAATAACTGGTAATAATATATATATATATATATATATAAATTAATATCCTCACATTCCTTCTCTGTGTGTGTGTGTGTGTGTATATATATATATATATATATATGTGTATATATATATATGTGTGTGTGTGCACATATATATGTATATACACATACACATATACATATCTATCAATGTATATATTGGGCATTACTGTGGCTTGATCAAAGGTCCTCAGAATTTCCTGGCAGCCCAGTTTGCTGGAGGTTAGTGTGTTAAGACTGTGACCCCATGTATGGATTGGGCATTGTAGGCAGTGAGTTGAAATCCCAGCATGGCCAAAAATTTATTCGTGGAGTAAGAAGCCAATTTTGACACATTTTTTTCCTTCTCTGTGAAAGTTCTGGATCTCAATATGATGCATAATCCGTATGCAAATATAATCTAGGTGAAAAGATGTAATAAATGAAATTTTATATGTGTAATAATACCACATAAATAAGGGTAATGTCATATGCAGTAAACCCATGTATGTAAATAGAAACCATATATGAATATTATTTTTACCAAGTGCTAGGGCTTGAATCCATGCCCTGGGAACTGGTCTGAATTTCTTGTCTTCAAGAATGGTGAGCTTCTCCTTCACCCACAATGTCACAGAGTTACCCAGGCCCTGAGTTCAAATCCCAGGCCTGCCAGAAAAATGGGTGCATATTCCAAGCCAGGGCCTTATTATTATTATTTATTTATTTTTTGGTCCAGCACAGGGCTTTAACTTAGGTCTTGGCACCTCTACCACAACTAACCCTGAGATCCTAGGACTCGAGTTCAAATCTCAGGGCTGGCATAAAAAAAAAAAAAAAAAAACAAGGAGAAGTATAAAACTGAGAAGTTCAAGAAAGGGATTTTACTTTTTTTTCCTTTGGTATTGTGACCATCCTGGGTCTAAATGACAAGGCCCAGAAAGTGCACAAGTCCTTGCATTGCTGATGTTTGGCAGGCTATTAGGAAAGCCATAGCCAAAACTGGCAACTTGGGCTTGGAGTTCTAATCCTGGGACTGTCACTAAGAAATACATTCTGATGATACATCCATACAAATGAAATGTTATAAAAGTAACAATTAAATTAGTAGTATGATTTTCATTTATACACAATTATACTACATTGATTAATTTTCAATTAATACTTTATTATGTATTCAATCATGATACTTAAAAAAGGAAGGAATAATTTAGTTGCCAATAATTAGTAGTAATATCATATATGCAATTTCATAATATAGAAATTTCTCTTAGTTTATACATGTACATCTATCTATCTATCTATCTAGCAATCTACACATTTATCTGTTTATACACTTGTTACATCTGGGGCTCTGTGGTAGACTGCTCCCCTAGTACGTACAAAGCCCTGGGTTCGATTCCTGGCTACCACATGCACAGAGAAATCCGGAAGTTGTGCTCTTGCTCAAGCAGTAGAGCACTAGCTTTGAGCATAAAAGCTTCGGGCCTGTGTCTAGACCCTTACTCAAGACCCAAGACTGGAACCAAAAAAGAAAAAAAAGAATGTTCTGACCTCAACAATATAAGGATAGGACTGCAAATACCTCATCACAGAGCAAGCTGGGAGTCTGGTGCTGACAGTTGCCATCTAACCTGATTTAGCCAGAGGTAAACTGCTGCAACCCAGGTCCACGGAACCAGATGCTGCTGGCTCACTCACCCTTACCATTCAAGATACTCCTGGGCTGAGATCTAAGACTGGTGGTTTTAAAACTCAGCCCTGGCAGGAAGTCTGTGAAATTCTATGCTGTGTCTCAAAGTGTTAGAGCTCTCGCCTTGAGCTAAAATTTTTGGACAGTAGCCCCAACCTTTGAGTACAATCTTCGTGGCTAACTTCCCCCTAAGAAACCCCACCCCTTTAAATCATTAGATGTGAACTTTGTGCAATTTGTGACGTGTTTCCAAAAAAAAGGTGATACTAATGAAAATACCCTAATTATAATGACAGCTTGTGGGATAGAGCTTTGTGATTAATCCTTCATGAGGTGTTATGTGCTGAGTCATTCATGGGGTGCATTCTTTCATCTGGTCCTTGTAAGAGCTCCACATGTAAGATGATTGTGCATATGAGAAATTTGAGGCTCAAATATGTCCCATGTCATGGCCAAAATTTTGTATGTTTTGAACTCTAATGAGTTGTCTCCTGCAGACAATTGTTTTGGTTTATTTTTCCCAGTTGTAAATGTTGAACACAGGGCCTAGGCACTGACCCTTCCATGTTGGGTTCATAGGTAGTGTCCTATCACATGGAGCCAACAACCCCTGGCATCTGTAGCTGAGGTCTGTCATCTTGCTACTCACGAAGCTGAGATCTGACAATCTGGGTTCAACATTATCCCAGACACAAAAGGTCCCATGAGACTATTATCTCCTATTCACCACTTAGAAACTTAAAGTGGAAGCTGGGTACTGGTGACTTGTACCTCTTATCCTAGCTACTCAGTAGCCTGAGAGCTGAGGATCAGGGTCCAAAGCCAACCTGGGCAGGAGATTCTTTGAGATGGAAAGCTAAGGGACGTTGTAGCTCAAGTAGTAGAGTTCTAGACTTGAGCTGAAGAGCTCAGAGACAGCACCCAGGCCCAGACTTCAACTCCTCCAACTTACAAGAAAATAAAGCAAGAAACCTGAAGTCGAGTGCTGGGAATGTGTCTTAGGAGTAGTGCCTTTGCCTTGCATATATGAAACCCTGGGTTTGAATCTTCAGTACCACATCCCTAGAAAAAAAAGCCTGAAGTGGCCCTGTGGCTCAAGTGGTAGAATGCTATCCTCATACAGGAGAAACTCATGTACAATGCTCAGGTCCTGTGTTCAATCTCCAGGACCGGTGCATGCACGCACGCATGCATGTGCACGCGCGTGCGTGTGCGCTCGCGCGCGCGCGCGCGCGCGCGCGCGCACACACACACACACACACACACACACACACACAGATAAAGATACCAGAAATGAAGGTGTGACACCAAATGGTAAAGCAAAGAGCTTCTGCTCTGAATTCATGGTCAGCACCCTGGCCCTGTGCTCAACCGCAAAACCTAGCTACCCAGGGCCCAACTAGGAGAGGACAAAGGTTTCAAAACCTGATGAGCTTCACCAGCCCTAGATGACTGGAAGCATTGTGATATTACACATGTGCTTAGATTTACCAAGCTTCTGGAAACCAAGTGAGGCACCGTTGCCAATAGTGAATCATTTCATTAGGATGAGTTCCCCAGTTGTCTGCCAAAAGGACTCTTGAATTAATTGTAGCGGTTTGTTTCAACACTGGGACATAGTCTAACAAAAACAAGATAAGTACAAGAAACTTGGCCTGTCATGGAAGGTGACACAAATGAAGGCTTCCTGTAAAAACAGAGCACTGGGGAGAGAAAAAGCTTGGGGTACAGAGAGGCCTTTATCTCCTGGGCTTCAGGGCCCAACCACATTCATCCTCACTAATTGCCCCCAGATGAATTGTTTGTTACAGAGCTGAACAGGGGTGAGGCTTTTTGTTTGCCTGTTCCAACAATGAGGCAGACTCCCTCCAGCAGCCTGAGGTGTGGAGAAACACTCAGACTACACTGGGAACAGTGAGGGGAGCCTCGAACATGCACGGTCTTGAAAGCACTCTCTGTACTATGAAATCATTCTATTCAAAGAAAATTTCCTAGCTGGTTGCCTTTCTTCATAGAAGCTCCGGATGTTCACCAATAGAAATGCATGCATACATACATAGACACATGGAGTAACTGGCTCTATTTTTGTGTGGCAGGTCCCGAGGCTTGAACTGTGAGCCTACACATTTCCCCTGAGCTCTTTTTGCTAAAGGAAACATTTTATTGTGTCTTAAACCATGATTACCCTAGGCTGGGGTGCAGCTTTTACACCCACAGATGATCCGGGGATCCTAGGGTATGAGTTCCACTCCCAACCCTGGCATAAAAACATCAAATCAGATGGAGAAGGAAAAAAATACAGGAAGTTTTACATTACCGTTTTACCTTTGTTTCCTTTGAACTTGACCATCCTGGGTCTCAGTGACTCAGCTTGAAAATTGAATGTGACCATTCCTGGCTGAAGGATGGTCAGTGAAGCCCGGTCAGTGAAGCCCGAGCCCAACCCACACACCTAGGCCCTGAGTTGGATCCTGGGAATGGCACCTACACACTGCTGAAGATCCTAGAAAACTCATTCCTATGTATAGGAATACTAATAGAATGTTTGAAATGAATTACTAATTAGCTAGTCATTCTAGTATAAGATTGTATGCAATAAATACAGGGCATTGATTAATTTAATAATTTATTAAGTCTTCTAATGTGATTAATTAATGGAGGCATAATTTTAGACCAAATATTTGTTAGTAATAGAACTTATGAAAATAAGATATAGACATCACTCTTTATATAGAGTTATACACTAGAATCTACATAAATGTTTATCTGTCTCTGTATACATTTATAGATGCATATGCATATGTAAATACACACACACTGCAATCTACACATGTATGTGTTTATATATTGACGACTCCTAGGGCTTGATCTCCAGTCCTCAAATTTGCCCGACAACTTCACTTGCATCAGACTGGTGGGATAACATTGACTCATTCATGAAGTGGGCCTTCTAGGCCCAGAGTTCAAATCACAGAACTGCCAAACACATAATCCTTGTCGAAGAAGCCAACTGTCCTACTTATTTTCCTTATCAGTGAAAGTCCTGGGTCTTAAGAATGATGCATAATACATACACAAACCTATGTCCTATGTAATAGGATGTAAAAAATGTTATATGTGTAATCATACTCACTAAAATACATAATAAATAAATATAACACAAAATAAAATGAATAACTACACTAATTGAAATATGCAGTAAACATGTGTATGTAAATATAAATCATGTATTTAAAATGTATACGAGTGGTAGGACTTGAATTCAGGCCCTGGGAACAGGCCTGAGCTTCCCCTTCCCCCATTATGCTGCAGAGTTACCCAACCCTGAGTTCAAATCCCAGGTCTGGCAGAAAAAAAATGGCATGAATTCAAGCCAAGGAGCCTCAAAAATTTTAAAATATTTTAAATATATGTATGTATGTATGTATATATGTATGTATGTATGTATGTATATATTTCTATTTTGTCAAAGACAGGGCTTGAACTCAGGTCGTGTCAACTCTGCCTCAGCTTCGATCACTCTAGGCTAGGGTGCAGCCATTGGACCTACAGCCAAACCTGGATCCTGGGCCCCAAAGGCTGACAAGAAAAAATAAAATAAAAGGAAAAAGGAAAAAAAAAACAGCAACTTGCAGATAGCTGCAGGTTTTACATTTGTTTTCTTTTCAAGGTGACCCTCCTGGGTTTGAATGACAGGAAAAGTGTTGGTAACCTGGCATTGCTGAAGGCTGTTGGATTTCCAGGGAAGCCTTTGGCCAACAGGACAAAGTAGGCCCTGTTTTTGAAGCTCGGTCCTGACCTTTACCAATGGTGGGAAATCCTAAGAGATTAGTTCCTATTCATAGGTATACCAGTGGAAGGTTATGAATGTCAAGGTTGAATTAGTTGTTCCTGAATGATACTACTATAAGATTAGAGTGATTTTAGGAGGCTGATGGATTTTACTGAATATTTTTGACACATTAAAAGAATACTTTTAATTACATGGACACAATAATTCCAGGACAGTAGTTGATTTAATTAATAATTCACTAAGGATGAAAACAATATTAATTACATGGAGGCATAATAAATACCCAAGAATTGGTAGGAATGTAGCATATATAACTGAATATTGTATAGACATCTCTGGCGTTCTATAAAGATCTATATTTATTTGTGTACTACCATCTACATGTCAATTTGTTCTCATTTTGTCAACTCCTGGAGCTCGATCTCAGGTGGTGGGAACTACTTGTCAGCTCAATATGCACCAGGCAGGTGTGCTGACAATCATCCATTCATGCATTGAGCCTTGTAGCCTGTGAGTTCAGATGCCAGCACTCCCAAAAATTGAATCATGGAGTAAGAAGCCTATGGTGACACATGTTTTCCTTTGCTGTGAGTGTCCTGGGTGTCAGGGGTGAAGTTTCATACATAGGCAAATCTATAAGCTCTGCAATAAATGTAATAAATATTCCATGTGTAATAGTAAAATAAATGGTAAATAGATGAATAAAACAAAAAATAAAATGAATAAGCACACTAAGCACAATAGGGAGTCAACATATGGGGCTCCATCTCCAGGCTTGGGAACTGCCTAGGAGCAGAATTGGCTAGAGGTTGCTGTGCTGAAAATCACCCATTCATGAACTTCTAGGCCCTGAGTTTAGATCCCAGCACTGCCAAAAATGTAATCTTGGGGTAAGAAGCAGAACATGACACATTTTTTTTTCTTTGAAAGTCCTCAGTGTCAGGTAGGATGTATAATTCGGATGCAAATCTGTATGCTATGTAATAGGATGTCATAAATGTAATAAATGTCATAGGTGGAATAATTGTCACTACCATAAATGATGAAGGGTTGAATTGAATTAGTCAATCATTCTAGAGAAAATTAGACACAATATTTATAGGATGTGTATTAAGTTTTATTAATATTTTATTAAGCATTAACAGAATAAAAATTGCATGGAGTCATAATTAAATACCTAATATTTGGTAGTGACACATGATGTATATTTAATTATATATAGACATCTGTCTCATTCTATAAAGTATGTAAATATAAGTGGTATATATGTACATATATGATAAACAATAACAAGATATTGAGTAATTTTAATTGATGTTTTATTAATTATTCAACTGGGAAACATCATTAAGTGGAGACATAATTTAATATCTAATAATTGGCAGTAATATCTATAAGTTAATAATATAGGGATATCTCTTTTTTTACATAATATTTATATACAGCAATGTCTATCTACTTATACCTCATTCACTCCTGGGGCTCAGTGGTTGAGTGGTTCCCTAGTAAGCAGGAAGCCCTGGGTTCGATTCCTCAGTGCCACATAAACAGAAAACCCAGAAGTTGTGCTGTCATTCAATCAATTGAGTGCTAGCCTGGAGCACAAACGCTTAGGGACAGTGTCTAAGCCCTCACTCAAAGCCCAGGACTGCTGCCAAAAAAAGGCAGAATGTCCTAACTGCAACTATAGAAGGCCAGGACTTCAAATTTCTCATCACAGAACAAGCTAGGAGTCTGGTGCTGACAGCTGCCACTTAACCTGACAGCCAGATGTAAACTGCTGCAATCGAGCTCCAAGAAACCAGACGCTGCTGCTTTACCCCCATCATTCTGGCTTCTTGCAGGCTTTAAAACCCAGCCCTGTCAGGAAGTCTGTGATAATCCTGGAAATGTGGCTCGAAGAGGTAGATCTCTAGCTTTAAACAAATGTTATTACAACAGTATCCCCATGCATTGAGTACAAGTCCCATGGGTAACCCCCCAAAAACCACCCCCAATAAACCATTAGATGTGAACTTGTGTGGCTTATGAAATGTTCATCAAAGAATGGTGAAAGCACCCTAATTCTAATGACAGCTTGTGGAATAGAGCTATGCACTGAGTCCTTCACAGGGTGCAGTGTGCTGAGTCTATCACATGATGCTGTGGGCTGAGTCCTTCAAAGAGAGCCATGTGCTGTGTCCTTCACAGGGTACATTCTTTCATCTGGTCCTTGTAAGAGCTCCACAACTGAGATGATTATGCAGACATGAATATTGAGGCCCAGATATGTACCCTGGCAGGGACAAAATTATGTATTACTAAAGTGTGGCTGAGTTGTCTCCTGCAGACAATTGTTTTGTTTTGTTTTTCCTCAGTTATGAATCTTGAACTCGGGGCCTAGGCGCTGACCCTTACCTCTTGGGCTCATGGCTAGCACTCCACCACGTGGAGCCAAGGACTCCCTTGCAGCAGAGTGCCACAACCTAGGGGTTTATAGCTGAGGTCTATCATCCTGCCTTCTCAGGAAGCTGAGATCTGAGGACCTGGGTTCCAAACTATCCCAGACACAAAAGGTCCCATGATACTATTATCTCCAGTTCAGCACTAAGAAACCTGAAGTGGAAGCTGGGTGCTTGTGGCTCATGCCTGTCATCCTAGCTACTCAGAAGAATGAGATCTGAAAATCATGGTTCAAAGCTAGCCTGGGCAGGAAAGTCCTTGAGACATTTAGCTCCAAGGAACCACCAGAAAACCTTAAGTGGCCCTGTGGCTCAAGTGGTAGGGCACACGACTTTAGCTGAAGAAATAAGGGACAGCACCCAGGCCTAGACTTCAACTCCTACAACCGACAACAACAACAACAAAATGACAGAAACAAACTAACAAACCTGAATTAGAGGACTGGAAATGTGCCTTAGGAGTAGAGTTCTTTGCATATATGAAACCCTGGGCTTGGGGCTGGCAAGGTGGCTCAGTGGTAAAGCGCTTGCCTTGCATGCCTGAGGCCCTGGGTTCGATTCCTCAGCACCACATAAGCAAAAAGAAAAAAGCCAGAAGTGGTGCTGTGGCTCAAGTGGTAGAGCGCTAGCCTTGAGCTGAAGACCTGAGGGACAGTGCCCAGGCCCAGAGTTCAGACCCCACGACCGGACCCCAAAAAATAAAGAAACCCTGGTCTTGATTTCTCAGTACCACATTACCAGAAAGAAAGCCTGAAGTGGCTCTGTGGCTCAAGTGGGAGAGGGCTATCTTTGTACAAGAGAAACTAGGTACAGTGCTCAAGTCCTGAGTTCAAGCTCCAGGACTAGTGTATGCAAACACACACACACACACACACACACACACACACACACACACACACACACACTCAACACACACACACACAGAAAGGAGAAGTGAAGTTGTGACACAAAATGATAAAGCACTAGTCTTCTGCTCTGATCTCATGGACAGCCAGGCCTTGTGTTCACCATCCAACCTAGCCACCTAGGGCCCAACTAGGAGAAATCAAAGGTTTCAAAACCTCATGAGCTTCACCAGCCCCATATGACAGGAAGTATTGTGATATCTGACATGTGCTTGGATTTCCCAAGCTTCAGGAATCATAGGAGACGCATCATAGGGCCATCCTCATCAGCAATGAAAGATTTCATTAGGTTAAGTGCCCTATTTGAGTTCCTGAAGGATTAGACTCACAAAGGCAGAATAAGTGCAGGGAACTTGGCCTGTCACAGGGGGTGGCACAAATGAAGGCTTCCTGTCAAAACAGAGCACTGGGGAGAGAGAGAGCTTGGGGTAAAAAGAGGCCTTTTTCTCCTTACTTTCATAGCTTGCCCAGACTCATCCTCAGTAATTGGTCCAGATGGAGTTGTTTGTTACATAGTTGTACAGGAGTGAGGCCTTTAGTATGCCTGTTCAGACAATATGAGAGACTTCTTCCATCAGGCCTGAGGAGCAGAGAAACCCTTAGGCTACACTGGGAAGAGTGAGGAGAGCCCCAGAACATACACTGTCATGAAAGCCATCTCTGTGCTATGAAATCATTGTATTGAGAACAAATTTCCTAGCTTGATGCCATTCATAATAGCTACTCTGGAGATTCACCTATAGGAATGCATCCATACATACACAAAGACACGGAGGTACAGGCTCTTTTGGTGGGAAAGTCCTGAGGTTGAACTATGAGCCTAGAGTTTGTCCCTGAGCTCATTTTGCTCCAGCGTAGCTCATTACCCTTGAATCACAGTCCCACTTCTGGGTTTTTCTGTGATCTCTTAGAAATAAGCATGTCAAGGACTTTCTTACCTGGGCTAGATTCAAACTGAGAATCTCTAAATCTCATCCATCTGAGAAGCTGGGATTATAATCAGCAGTCACTGGCAGCTGCCTTTCTTTTCTTCTTCATTTTTTAATCTAGACAATCTGACTTCTTCACAGGGTCATTCCAATGGTTTGAATTTATAAGTAAACTACCCAATGTTATTTATAGCTTCTTTCTCTGAGAAGGATTTTCTTTCCTCATCTTCCCCTCTGTTCACAGGTTAGAAGCCAAAAGTGAGAAATGAGTGTCATAGGATTTGGAAGCTAAGGTCCACAGTTCATGTCAGCTCTGTCACTTAGCTTTGAGCTGCAGTGAGTTTACTGTATCCGGATGAGAGGACCAAAAGCTGGAGTGATCCTCACACTGTCTTCATTGATCCTTTTGCCTATAAAATGATCTAATAGTTATGAGTGTTATGTGCCTCCAACCTTAAGTATCTAGAACAAACTAGAAGCATCTTCATGTTTCTGATTTTCTCTAGTACCCCCCCCCCCCGAGATTTAGACTAATGTTTTGTGTTGAGTGACTCCTCGGTGAATTCCCGAGGAAAGCCACTTGAAGCCTCAAGAGATCACCACCAAAAGCCAACCCAAGCAGAAAAATCTGTGAAGCTCTTATCTCCAATAAACCACCAGAAAACCAGAAGTGGAGCAGTGGCCAGACAGTAGAGCTCCAGCTTTGAGAGAGCTGAGCAGGAAATACAGGACCGACCAGGAAAGCTGGGTGGCCCTTATATCCAATTAATAACCAGATGGCTGGAAGTGAAGCTGTGGTGGTGGTAGAGCCTCAGCCTTGAGCAAAACATCTGAGGAACACATGGGGCCCTGACTTTAGGCACTGGGATGGCCACAAAAATTCAAAAAGAGAAGGCCATGTTATGTTTCAGTGCTTTACCTACTTATGTGTGTTTATTACCTCCCTGAGTGCAAACAGACCATAAGCAATGCCTCTGCTTTTATTCACTGATTTATTTTTCAGATATGCTTGTTGCACATACCACATCATTCTCTTCATCTCAGGCCCATCACTTTTCTCTTCTAGGGTTCCAGGTCTGTGTCCTTATATGATGTACACTTAAACGCTCAGCAGCCTTTATTTACATTTTATTATGAGGCCAAGGCCAGTAGAATCACAAATCAGGTAGGGGAGGAGAAAGTTCAGTTTCATAGTAATAACCAGTATTCAGAAAATTAAACTTGGAGATGTAAGATGATAGCACAATTATGTAAAAACTACCACTAAGAAAAACATGAGTGGTCAGGGAATGTGGATTACTGAGAGAGTGCTTGCAAGAAGCCCTGCGTTTGATTCCTCAGTAGCACATACACAGAAAAAGACAGAATTCACGCTGTGACTCAAGTAGCAGAGTGCTAGAGACAATGCCCCGGCCTTGAGTTCAACCCAAGAACTGGCAAAGAGATAGCTAGTTAGGTAGGTATGTAGGTGGATGGATAGATAGATAGATAGATAGATAGATAGATAGATAGATAGATAGATAGATAGATAGATAGATAGAAATAGAGATAGATAGATAGATGACAGATTAATACGGTTTTGGATCTCAGAAGGAAAGAAGGGAACAATTCTCAATCATGAGGCTTCTGCAATGTGCCAGGACACCAGCATCGCCTTCAAACAACCACAGAGCAGGAAGACTGTCTCTGTCCCACTTCTCAGGCAGCCGAAGGCACTAAAGCCAATAAGGCAGAGCCAGGTTCTAACACAGGTGCTCGGACACAGTAGACTGCTCCGTGGACTGGAGATTTGTATTAATTATGTGGAGAATGAAGGTAGGAGAATGGACTGGGAGAGGTAGAAGGGCCTTCAAATCTCACAGATGGAGAGTCAAAAACCCACTCCCTAAGATCAGCGAGCAGTGTTTTCCTATTCTTTTTTTTTTTTTTATTGTGAAAACACTGTACAGAGTGGTTACAATTACATGGGCCAGATAATGAGTACATTTCTTATCAAGCATTGTAGCCTTCTCCTTTGTTTCCATTTCCCATCCCATCCTCTCCCACCGGCCTAACCCTCCTCCTGCCCCCTACCAAATTTGTAAAGTTCATTTTCGACAGCGCAAAGGCCCTGAGTTCAGGCTCCACAACAGGACCCCCCCAAAAATATCCAGATTTAAATGAATAGAGATATAGCCATGCCCAGCGCGATATAGAGCACTTGGTTATCATATTCTCAAACTTGAGTTAAAACTCCAATAACATCAATCTTTTGTAAAAATAAAAGGATACATGTTTCAAAATGTTTATTGTTTAAAAATCATTGCAAAGGTTCTCATGTCTTGTATTTCTCAATTTTTAATTTACTTAATCTATAAGAATCAAAGTATATCGTGACTATTTTATTTCTACCAAATTTTAAATAGTATAAGAAATATTATGATTCAATATATTATCCTACTTTTACTATTTGTGAAAATTTATTCTGTAAATATGATAATATCAATATTCCAAATATGTGTATGTGTTGTGTGTGTGTGTGTATGTGGTTTGTGTGTGTGTGTGTGTGTGTGTGTGTGTGTGTGTGCTTTGTGTGTACTTTGAAATGCTTGGGTGATCAATCTACTGTTTCACATATGCTGGGCCAAGTTTTTAACACTGAACTACATAGTCTAGTTATAATGTAAATATTGTTTTAAATTATGACTTTTAAATTTTCATTCCTAGTATATTTTTTTCAAAATTATATATGATAAAATGTGATCCATATTCTATCCATGATACAAATTTTTATTGTGATTTTTTTTTTTTAGAATATTTCCACTGCTTTTCTACTTCCAAACTCTTGTGTTTGTTATTGATAAAGGTTTTAATTTGCTTCTTTTCTCTCTTCATTTTTTTTGCCTTTAGAGTTTATCTATTCTTTCTTTTATTTCTTTGGAAATTAGTGATCATGGGCTGGGAAGGTGGCTCAATGGTAGAGCGCTTGCCTTGCATGCATGAGGCCCTGGGTTCGATTCCTCAGCACCACATAAGCAAAAAGCAAAAAGCCAGAAGTGGCGCTATGGCTCAAGTGGCAGAGCACTAGCCTTGATCTGAAGAGCTGAGGGACAGCACCCAGGCCCAGAGTTCAGGCCCCATGACGGGACCCAAAAAAAATTAGTGATCATATCCTATTAAAATCTCTTTACATTGTAACAGGTCTATACAATGCTTTATTTTCTCTTTTATTTTTTCCCATCGTCTCTGAATCTTAGTCCACACGATTAGGTGGAATAAAAAGAATCTTGATTCAGAATACTTTGATTATTTTCCTTCTTCTCTTATCTGAAGTCTTTCTGTTCTTTGAAACACAATAGCAATTACATGTATCTCCTATGTGGTCCATCATTCTATTCTATCCCCTCTCACTTTCTTCTCTAGTACAGCTCAAGTCGTTATCATTCAACTTTATTATGCTATAGTGTTAACTATATCTTACCTCATTCGTAAATTAATTTTAGATGCTTCAAGCATTCTCTAAAGATTATTTTTCTATATATAATATCTGGCGTCTTGTGTTTTCACAAGGTGCAAAATATGAGTGACTATCAAACATCTAGATAGCTCTGTAGAATATTGGTCCACCTGTTCAATATACTCGCATGTAAATTAAAGGAGTACAGGTCAGTCAGAGCAATTTTATAAAATAGTGTAGCTTGAGCCCTCATACTAGATTTGAACCTTATTACCATGTTTAATAGTGAAAGAACAGACACATAGAAGACTGTAACAGATTTATCAAAAATAAATTCTTAGTTTTATGGTCAATAGATTTTGAAGAGGATGCCACGACTTTATGAAATAAAAATAGAATCTAAAGTGGGTGTAATGGCACTATTGCCTCTCTAGATTTAAAATGATCTTAGACTACTACCTCAAACCTTATACAAAAATTTAAAATAAAAAATGATTATCAAGCTAAATGTGAGATGTAAAAACCTATAAAACATAAACGTACCAATTCATGATCAGTAAAGGTTTCTAAAAATTTGACATGTAAAGCATGAGAGTCTAAAGATAATCAAGAATTAACTGGTTAATATCAACTGATAATCTTTCATAATTCTATGAAATTAATGAAAACATATCCAACAGATAGAAGACACGTATTTGTTAATGCTACAATGTTAATGCTACAATGATGCTGAGTCTTAAGTACATTCATATCTTCTAATTCTATATAAAAATTTTCCCGAAAAAGATATTTCTTAAAGAACATATGTAAATTAGTAGTTAATAGGAGGGGCATATGAAATAAGCTCCTCTTTAGTATCTAAGAAAAAGAAAAAGAAAACTCACTAGTATGACCATAATATAAAAAGATGACACAAAATATAGTAATGCATTTGAGGAGAAATTGATATACTACACATAGCACAATGATTTGTATAATATTGCAATCATTTTAGCAAGCAAGTTTTCAAGTCTTCATAAGGTTAAAGAGAAGTGTATATTATTCATCCATTACATTCCTATGTATGTATTTAAGAGAAGTAAAAAAAAATTGTTTGGACAGGGAATGTAGTTCATTGACAGTGCACTTGAATAGTATGTGTGAGACCCTGGAAAAAATCCCCCAAAACAAATTTGAAAAGACACACTATAGAGGATATATGCTGGACAAATTCCTGTAACTGAATTTTATATCTATTTTAATGTCTGTTCTAAAATTTACAGCATTTCTCTTTGAAGAAATGTAAGTTTGTGAAACTTAGGTTTGGAAAACCTATGATTGTACAGTTCACTTCCAAAACACTAAACTGTATACAATGAAAGGAGATAATATATTGCATGTGAATATTATGTCAGCGAAAATAATTGTTAAAAATACTTCACACAAATTGTAGAATACCTGAAAATATGTTTTCGGTGTTGGCTAAAAATTCTTTGTAAACTAGAGCTTTAAAATGAAGATGTGATTTCTGTTTATTTTGAGGGGTTTTTTTGGTCCTTTTTTTGAGTTTATGCAGAGATAATTCAATCAAAAAGTGTATGTGATAACAGGAATATCTAGGAATTATGCATCACTTATAAGTAATTGATAACCTTTTCTGGAAGAAACTTTTATCAATTGATGAAAGTCCCACATCTATGCATCTGCATTTTATGAAACCTATATGCTACTTGCTCAATGCAAATGCTTTTCTCTACTTTGCTAGGTAAAAATTATTCTCAAGATAAGAGCCAACAGCAGTGAAAAGAAACTAAATACACCATCATGTTGATTTATTTGTGAAAATAACAAATGAAATAAAACAATTCCATTTAAGCAACTCCAATGTTAGTATCTATGAAGATGTTCCTGAATGCCAACATCCATTAATTTTTTGGAGTTTTAATTTCTATGAACATGTGAAAACTAGAGCATGAAAACAAATATAGTCTTAGAGCAAACCAGCCTTGGAATAATTTTCTTAATTGTTTTGAAATTACAAAAGAATTGATACCATTGAGTAAATGATCCTTTCCTATGGAAATCATTTAAATATGTTTATCACATATTATAATTCAAATACAAAACAAGAATAATTTTATATAATCATTAGAAATATCATTTTATTACTATCATAAAGTAGAATAAAAGACCAGTCCAAATTTATTATTCTTAATTTCTAATCATTACCTAGATATCTCAATCTACATAGTCATGTCTTTAACATAGACGTAAATATTCTATAATTTTTACTTAACATTTTTCAGGGGCATGTATTCATGTTTCTAAGAAATGTTCACAGCAGTTAAAAGATACTTTTATGAAATTAATGTGATAAATTTTGTTGTGGTTGTTTGCAAGGCCTGAGCATTGTCTCTAAGCCTTTTTATGCTCAAAGCCAGCACTATACAACTTGAGGCACAGAGCTAATTCTTGTTTTCAGTGGTTAATTGGAGATAAGAATCTAACAAGTACTTTTCTGTCTGGGCTAGTTTCAAACAGAGTTCTAAGATCTAATTACACAGAATAGCTCAAATTATAGGCTTGAGTCACTGGCACTTGGTTTGATGTATTTATTTAATTTTAATTATGTCTTAAAATTTTTGTTTCACTATAATGTATATCATTCTACACAAAAATTTAGATATATGTATATATTTCTGATGACAATCTCCAAACATCCATGTCTTTCTACACAGTATCTATCTATCTATCTATCTATCTATCTATCTATCTATCTATCTATCTATCTATCTATATTTCTGAAGACAGACTCCCTATACAACTTTATTCTACTATTTTTAACCTTTTTCAATTTCAAAGATATGCAGTCTATTTTTCCTAAAGTTTCCTAGAATAAAATAACTAATATTTAAATTGAATGTAGAGTTTATTATTTTTAAGGGAATTTTCTATATACCCATGGTATTGTAGTAGCATTTACAGTATATTACTTGAAATAATTCTGTTCAAACTCTTAAATATTTGTGTGTAGTGGTGGAGAGAGAGGAAGTTAATTCATACTGCTTAGGAATTTGCAATACTTCAAAAATCTATTCTACAATTTTTTATAAGCATATAGTAAAGCTACCTGTTATGGTTTAGTTTTTTTTTATTTCTTTATTTGTTCTAAATTTTAATATGGATGCATGCACAGTGGTAACATTAAAATTATTAATCAACAGACAAATAATTGCACAATCATAGATACATATCAGACTTTCAGTAGTTAGAACTTATGATGTTAGTAATAATTTTGGTGAAGATAATTATGACCACAGTGTACCCTGATAGTTACAATGTTGTGGTTGAAAAGGAAAAAAAACTTTAGACATTTTTGAAGCTAGATTTCGGGCTGGGAAGGTGGCTCAGTGGTAGAGTGTTTGCCTTCCATGCGTGAGGCCCTGGGTTCAATTCCTCAGCACCACATAAGCAAAAAGAAAAAAGCAGGAAGTGGTGCTCTGGCTCAAGTGGTATAGCGCTAGCCTTTAGCTGAAGTGCTGAGGGACATTGCCCAGGCCCAGAGTTCAGGCACCCCAACCGGACCCCCCAAAAAATAATCTCATAGCCTTGAAGCTAGATTTCCCACATTGAATATATGGTAATAAACAGCGTTGGATTAAATTCAGTAAGAATAACATAAGAATAACAAGAGGAGAGTTTCAATATCAAGAAATAGAACCACATTAAACAGGTAGAGACAGTAAAAACCCTAATGTTATTCCTACAGTCTCTGTAATGTTTACTCACTTTTCTTGGTGGTATTATTTTCTTATAAATAAAATCGTTAATTTCCACATTTTGATGGAAGATGTAGTTTTTAACTTAGTGTGATTAGTTCAAATAACATTCTCATATAGATACTATTCAATAACCCGGTTTTCCAATGATATATTAGGAGTATTTTCTTCAATGTAGCTGTAAACACATGACACAACTTACATAATACCACTTACAAATCTGTAGTTACTTTAAAAATACATAGACCTTAGAGCCAGGAGGTGAAATTTATTTTTATTTCTGCAGGAAACAATTTGTGACTTTTTACCAACAAACTGAATTTGACTCTTTCCTTATTTGTAAGGTAAGGTGGAAAATGTAAGGACTCTGGAGTTCAAGCCCCATGACCAAGAAAAGTAAAAAAGGGGGAAAAGGCGGTAAAGCAACATTTTAAAGTTAATGTGCACAAAAATTGTCTAGAAATAAAATTATAACAGTCCCTGGACTGGTAAAAAAAAGAATAAAATGAAATTGCCTTTAAACCTTCATTTAGACAATCTATACTGAGGGCAGGCTATTGGAGCTCACATCACTAACTAGAATTTGAGAAGATCACACTTCAGAACAAGTGTGCAAGGAACGCAATAAGATTCTCATAATATCCTAAGCCTGGCATGCTGCAATGCATTTGTGATCGAGTTACTTGGCAGACAGAGGTGAGGAACTTAGCATCTGTTCAGCCCTCAGCAAAATTGATAACCTATGAGCAAATAACTAAACTGAAAAAAGATTGTTCTAATGGTAGAATACTTGTTCAGCCAACAAAGTATCTAAATTCATACTCACTTCCTAAAAGAGGAAAAAAAGAGAAGAAAGAAAGAGGAGGAGGAGAGAAGGGAAGGAAGGAAGCAAGCAAGCAAGGAAGGTAGGAAGGAAAGAAGGGAGGAAGGAAGGAAGGAAGGAAGGAAGGAAGGAAGGAAGGAAGGAAGGAAGGAAGGAAGGAAGGAAGGAAGGAAGGAAGGAAGGGAGGGAGGGAGGGAGGGAGGGGTGGAGGAAGGGAGGGAGAGAGGGAGGGAAGGGAGGGAGGGAGGGAAGGAGGGAGGGAGGAAGAAGGAAAAGAAAAGAAAAGAAAAGAAATAAATGGTGGAAGAAAGAATGGGAGGGAGAAAGAGAGGTATAAATAAAAACCTCAGCATGTGTTCGATGTTAATGATGACCCTAAATTATTTTAGCTATATATGCCATCATTTAATTCCCTGGGAAGAGACATTTTGTATCAAGTCCTATTGTATGGACTTGGAATCCCCAAAGGCCACCAGAGACCATGACCAATGCCAACAGCAAAAGAGTCGTATATTTGCAAGCTCAAGCTTGGTCCTTTGCCATTCGGGTATCCGGTGATGCTAAGAGTCCCTGAGCACAAAATCAGCACAGCTTTTATAGTATTGAACAAACAAGTTTAGAGAACTTCGACACAATCAGTTACATGATTGGTTTGAGTCCACACTAACCACATTGCCCTTTTTCTGAACTATTGGTATGTTCTGTTCCTGGAACCCTTGGGCAACTATTCGCTTTCTTAAGGTTGGTGGCAACCTGTGTTTTTATTCTATCTCTTGGGGTTACTCTGAGGGCAGCCTAGCACAAGATGTTGGGGGTAACCTCAAATTGGAGTTACTGTGGCTCTTCATTCTCTCCTCTTCTAGAGCATTAGGGGACAATCATGGTCCCCTAATTGGCACAGTCTTCTATATTTACAGTTTGGTATTGGGATCTCAGAACTAATAGATGGACCGTTCTGATCTACAAGGTCTACAAGGTCCAATTGTGAGTAACAAAAATTAACAGTACCAAAGGTCCTTACATTTTCTTCCAGCAATCCTGACTCCGTATACCACAGCTAACTTACCTTTATACCAGCTGTACTTGTAAGCTCCAATTTTAAGACATACTCATACCATTTGCTACATACTTAAACTTTCTGAGGTTTGTCTTCTTTACAAACATTTTAAGACAATCCTTACTTTTTAAATCCTTTCTTATCTAGAGGATACCAATTTTTCCCCAAATCCTTCCTAAGGCTTTCTTTATTATACTCCTATTCTTTACAATTCCTTGAGCTCCTTTGTGGCTAGAGTTTAAAATCGCACATTTTTCCTTTGATTTGTGGAACCAAGTTATCTCAGCAAGCCTCAAGGCACCAGTGGGATGAAAAGTTTGCGAGATTTTAAGTCTAAGATTAGGGCTGGGTCTCATTCCTCCTCTTACCTCCATTAATTAAAAAAAAATTCTTTCCTTTATCTTTAAAACACACTCAGGAGGAAGCAGAAAATTACCATACCAGAGCCAAAGTAGGCTGTGACCCTGAAGTGCCTAAGCAAAGCAGTGATATCCTTGCCCCAAATAACCACTGTGGGAGTAGAGAGGTTACTGGATATCACCAAAAGAATGTCCCACAAGTTCTTAGTTTTAGCAGCTTTCAACCAGGAAGCATTCTCAGGTGATGGAATCAGTCAGTAGTTCAGTCTACTTTTACCAGGGTGGAGATGGTCTGGGTGATGATGTAGATTTCCTGCAGGTAACTGTCAAGCTGTGGTTGAACTTTACTCATTAGGGTGTGCAGCAGCAGCAGGAGCAGGGACGCTCTATGGCTTCAAGGGATTGTCACACCTGGTTCAGGGCTGCAAATTCCTACAAAGATTGGTGAAGGATTCATTGCATAGGATTGACAGGCTATGACCCAACTAGTTTTTTAAGACTATTTACACAGTAGCCCAGGACAATTAACCAAGATGACAATTTTTTAAACTAGATCGTACTTTTAATAAGATTAGGATTTTCTAGGCAGATATAGAGGGATAAGGCCTGTACTATTATTTCCCATGCCTTTTCCTTCTCTCTATTCTGTCTATTTTGTCACATTTTTTAAAAAGATACTCTGGTCCCTTGTTCATAAATGGGGATGATGGGCGAAGATTCATCTTCTGTCACTTCTTCAAGCTGACTCAGGGGTGTTGATTCTACCTAACCAGGAACCTATAATCCTAGCCTATTTTACAAAGAGGTTACAAGGGTTAGATGTCATTAAGAACAACATTTTAACTTTTGACAAATGCACAGACCTTTTTTCTGGCTATAGTTGTGCTGCTTATTTAGCCTTCTGCTTTGCAAAAGGATCTTTAAGGATGGCTTAGGAATGTGATCTCTTGTAATCCTAACAATGTCTGAGTTACCTATGTAGGCCTTCAGACAGATATCAATAGAAAAAACTCTCAGGTGTAGAAACTTTTCCTGAGCAGATGAATTTCATGTAGCTGGTGTCAGCTCAAAAGTTACTGCCAATTAGAGCTTTTGGCACATACAGGGGTTGGGATCTAAACTATCCTCCACAGTTTAAAAACTTAGCCTTTTAGTACTATCACAGATGACTGACAAGTTCCTGTCCCTTACAAGGTACATCTTCATAGACATTAGGCATGCTTACAAACTATCTTTCCAAGACCTCCTGGCTCTGACCAATTTTTGAAGGGCCACACACAAAAGACTCTAGGATTTGACATTATTTCTGCTATCCAAGCATTTGCTTACGGTCTCTAGATGCTCCTCCATTGCTTTCATCCAAGGAGTGTCTTCTCCACACTGGGAAAATTGCCTCACTGGCATTTTCCTTAGTTGGTTGCTGGGCTTGAACTCGTGGCCTGACTGCTGTCCCTCAGCTCTACAGCTCAAGGCTAGCACTTTGTCACATTGAATCCTAAAGCAGGTCTGCTTGCTCTTTCAGCCTCTGGTGCTGAGTAGAGGTGTCAGTCTCACACGGACCTTTTTCTGCCAGGGCTGGATTCAAACCAGTTACAGATCAATGAGTCTCATAAAAGGCCACTTTACTCTAATTAAAAGCAACAAGGTGATCAATATAGAAGTAGTTTTAAGCATATTCTTACCTGAAATATATTAATAGCCAAAGTTATATCTGACAAACTGACAAGAATCTTCACTCCTTTTTGTGGGCCTGATGAGAACTGTTACAAAAAACCATGAGAGCAAACTGAAATAAGAATTATGCAATTATTTTGGTAATCGTAATTTTTCCTTTTTGCACTTTGAGGCAAATGTTTAGAACAATTATACTTTTAAACTTTATATACAGAATCCCATTCCTAATTTATAAGCCTCCTATTAATCTCTGTTTTAATATTCTATACTTCAGTTTTTAGTTGCATTTTGAAAAATCCCTTGAACTTTCAAGGCTAAGTGTGTCACTAATTTCCTCTTGGCTGCTTGATTTAAAACAGATACACATGAAATCTTTTAAACTCAAATAACATTTTTTCTTAATGCAAAAATTACAGTCACCATCATTGTACCAAGAAGCTAGACTTAACATCTTTATGCCTTAAAAACATCATACACAAGGGCAGAATATCATTGAGAGCAAATCACATTATACAAATAAAATTTTAATCTTCTTTTTAAGGCCTTCTTAATTTTAATTTTAACACATCCAAGGGGCAGTTTTAGCAATGCTAACCAGATCTTTACATCACTCATTTTTACCATCATGTTTCCAGTGTCTATGTGAAGGGAAAAAGGACAGATTAAAGATGGGCCACTTGGCCCTTCCTGTGGAATGGGCACGCACACAATCCGACTCTTTAGGCTTAGATGAACTGCTATTGAGCCAGTTTGCCCTCTTTCACCATGGGTGGACTCCTCCCATGGTCTGTTCTACCATACAGGACCAGCTGAACTTCACTTCTGCCTGTTCACTGTTCATTCCTAAATATAGGTTTTTTGTTAGCTTCTAAGTTTCTCCTTTTTGTTAAGCCAGATATCTTAATTACAGTATAAACAGCCTTATGTATTCTAAAATAGCAGATTTTCTAATTTTCTAGTTCAAGTAGCCTTATAATGCTATTTAAAACCACGTGAAAATGCTCTGAAAATGATTTGTTAATGTCCAAACCTCACAAACTTTTGAATTTTAAACTTAACCTCACCCAATTTTTACATCATGCTGTTAATTTCTATCATGAATATGTTCACAAACACATAAAAAACACACTCAGATCTTTAAGCACACAAAAATCAAATCATTTGTACAAATATTTTTAAAAGTTTTCAAACAAAAATTTAAGACAATATTTCATTTAAACTAAGCAATTTTATAGAGCTTCATTTTCTCAGGGCTTGATTGTTTAGCAAGTCATTGCACCAACTGATCTCTTGACTCACTTCATTTGGAGGAAGGCTTGGGGGAGGGGGGGTCACCTGAAACTAAACTGTCCTGATTTATATCCAATTTTACTTTTATTTGATTTTTTCTTCTTAATGTGTTTTTTAATTGTGAAAATACTGTACAGAGGAGTTAAAATTACATGAGCAAGATAATGAGTACATTTCATATTAAGCATTGTAGCCTCCTCCTTGATTCTCCTTCCCATTCCTTCCCATCCTCTCCCCGCCCCCCAACACAATACTCCTCCCACTCTTCCCCTCACCACCTAAGTTGTAAAGTTCGTTTTTGACATAACGACTTGTATATTTCATTGTTGAAATAGGTCCAACTTTATCCCTATTTAAATGATTTGTTTTTTCCCTTCCCCTCCACAAATTATACCGACATCAAATACAGTGAAAGCAGGGGTTTTACTGTGGGAGAGGAAATAATCTTATAAATGTGTTAGAAACAATCACATGAAAGAAAAATACATTTGAATATGTATTCAAATTATCTGACTTTTTCTGCTTGATACAGACATATACTAGTTAGTGAAAATAAGGGAAACCATGGGACCTATGTTCCTTTGGGCCTGGCTTAAAATTCACTTAACAAAATTTTTTCCAAGTCTTTCCTTTTCCTAAAAAAAGGGGCAATGTCATTCATTCTGATGGAGGTTTAGAAATCCATTGTGTATATATACCACATTTTCTTGATCCATTCTTCTACTGAGAGGCATCTGGGTTGGTTCCATATCTTAGCTATGGTAAATAATGCTGCAGTAAACGTAGTTATGCTGGTAGCTTTAGTGTGGTCTTGTTGGTGAACACTTGGGTAAATGCCCAAAAGTGGAATTGCTGGGTCATAGGGGAGCTCAAGCTGATTGAAAACTTTGGCAAAGTAGCAGGGTATAAAATTTACCCTCAAAAATCAATGGCTTTTCTGTATTCCAACAATGAGAAAAGTGTAGCTGAAATTAGGAAAGCAACTACATTTGGGATAGCTCCTCAAAATATAAAATACCTACGAATTAACTAAACCAAAGAAGTGAAGGACCTCTATTATGAAAACTTTAAAAACCTGCAAAAGGAATCCAAAACAGAACTAAGAAAGTGGTAAACTCTAAAGTTTCTGGATTGGACAGATCAACATCAAGAAAATGGCAATACTTCCCAAGGTTATCTACAAATTCAATGCAATACCTATCAAAAGTCCAACCTCAGTCTTCAAGGAAATAGAACCGGCAATCAAAAATTCATATGGAACAATAAAAGACCCCGAATAGCTAAATCAATTTTCAACAGAAAGAACAGTGCTGGAGGAATATCAATACCAAGTTCCAAACTCTACTACAAACCCATAGTAATTAACACAGCTTGGTACTGTCACAAGAACAG
The DNA here is from genome assembly GCF_019054845.1 of Dipodomys spectabilis. Taxonomy (NCBI): domain Eukaryota; kingdom Metazoa; phylum Chordata; class Mammalia; order Rodentia; family Heteromyidae; genus Dipodomys; species Dipodomys spectabilis. The sequence continues at coordinate 1,860,355 of NW_024870689.1, forward strand.
ACCTCAGGAACAATCGATTTGAACCAAAAACCCAGAAATGAACCCATAGACCTATAGCCATCTAATCTTCGATAAGAGAGCTAAAAAAAATAGAATAAAAGAAAGACAGCCTTTTCAGTAAATGGTGCTGGCAAAATTGGTTAACTATTTGTAGAAAACTAAAGCTAGATCCTTATATATCACCCTGCACCAGAATCAACTCCAAATTGATCAAAGACATCGGAGTAAAAGCAGACACTCTGAAATCATTAGAGGATTGAGTTGGAGAAACCCTACTTCAACTTGGCACAGGCCGAAAATTTCTTAATAGGGATCCAGAAACACAACAAATCAAAGAAACTTTGGACAAAAGGGATTGCATGAAATTTCAGAGCTTCTGTATGTCAAAGGACACAGCTAGCAAGATAAATAGAAAGCCCACGGATTGGGAGAACATCTTCACTAGCCTTACAACAGACAAGGGTCTCATATCTAAAATATACCTGGAACTCAGAAAATTAAATCCCCCAACAACAAATCTTCAAAGAAACAACTGCCCAATAAATAATTGTGCTAAAGATTTAAAGAGAAACTTCTCTGAAGAGGAAAGAAGGATGGCAAAAAGACACATGAAGAAATGTTGAACATCCCTAGCTATAAAAGAAATGCAAATCAAAACAACATTGAGATACCGCCTCACCCCATTAAGAATGGCTATAATCAAGAACTCTAATAACAACAGATGCTTTAGGGGATGTGGACAGAAGGGAACTTTACTGCATTGTTGGTGGGTGTGTAAATTGTTCATCCACTTTTATCCAATTTTAGACAAGAGCACTTTCCCTTGTCGGGACTAGATGAAAAGTCAAAACAGGCACACATCCTTCTATGTGACTGAAATCAGCTGGAGGCTGGAACTTTTATTTCCCCAGAGATTTTCAAATAAATAACAAAAACACTAAATCCAAAAACCCACATTTATAACTAGTACAAATTCTAAAACAGAACCAGAGAAGACAATAACCAAAGGCTGAGGTTATCCCTACCAGAACTCTGTGCCGTTCTCATTCAGCAAAATGAATCCAGAGTCTGCTGAGTGAGCTTACCACTCTTAACCAGAACTTCCCTGTCTCCGGACACATACAACAGAGAACATTCAGATCTCAGTGAATGGGGTGACATCTCATCAACATTTGTAGATCCAGGGGCCTTTCAAGGTTGAAGAGAAGTCCAAGTCATCTTAGGGCTAGGGAAATCAGTCCCTAGAGGCCATCCCCTCAAAATGGCAAATTCTCCGCCATACTCCGACCTCCCTGGGCCAAGGCCTAAGGCTAAGATAAACCCCAAATGACAAACAGAACACTCAACACAAAGACATAACTTACAAAGGCACACTGCAGCTTTGTAAAGTGCCATCCAAAAAGTGCCAGTCTACAGACTTAGAGTTTCCCAAAAATGTCCATCCTAAGCAGCAATCTACTCAGAGGGGTCTGGAGACGTCTACTCTCAGACCCCATTGGCAGTCTTATAGCGTGTCTACCAAGACACCTTGCCAACCAGAGTATGAACCCCTCAGGAAACCAGAATTACAGATACAGAACCTGGTGGCAACCAAATATACAGAATGGCAATGCCTTGACTTAAGAGCTGGGTTTTTTGGATTTTGTGGTGGGGCGTCTAGGGGGTCCTATGAGGCAGGTTCCAGATGAGCACCCAGAAATGTTGTATGGACTTGGGACCCCCAAGGACCACCGGGGACCATGAACATTGCGAACAGCAAGAGTCTTTTATTTGTAAGCTTAAGCTTGGTCCCCCACACACTGGGTAACCGGTGATTCTACGAGTCCCCTAGCACAAAATCAACACAGCTTTTATAGAGTTAAATAAACAAGTTTACGGAATTTCCACACAAATAGTTATCTGATTATTTTGAGTCCACAATAACCTCTCTGCCCTTTTTCTGAACTATTAGTATGTTCTGTTCCTGGAACACTTGGGCAACTGCTCTGCTTTCTTAATGGTGGGTGGGGCTGGTGGCAGCCTGTGTTTTTTTTTCTCTCTCTTGGAGTTACTCTGAGGGTAGCCTAGCAAAAGATAGTGGGGATAATTTCAAATTGGAGTTACTTTAGCTCTTCAGCCTGAATAAATCATACCATACCACATACAAATCTCAGTAAAACACAGGTCTGGTTTACATTGTTGGACCAATAGGAGGGTATGTCTAGTGCTGTTGCAGGTGTGTCTTAAGGTGTGTGGAGTTTTTCATCCTGATGATCTTGAAATGATGAAATAGACTAACTACAGAATTACCTGGGCAGATACCTGTTGAGACCTATATTAAGCCACAGCTTAACAAAGAGCAATATTTACAATGAAATATATTGAACAACAAGACACCGCAACCGAAATTATTTTTTTTCCTGAATCAGTGTATTTTTTACACTATATATCACATGTACAAGTTCTTCATTCCCTTCTGTCTCATTATGTTATCTTTCTTTGTTTTGGTTTTGTTTTCAGAACCATGGTATAACAGGCCATTTCTTATATTTTTGTCTTCTAGTCTTCAGAAAGTCTGCAGTTAAATAGGCTTATGTTCCTTTTGTTCGAAAATATAAAGCATATTGGGTGGGGTCATCATCATAATTTCGTTATGATCTCAAATACGTTTTTATTTCTGGCATTTCACCTGTATAATCTCACTTCAAACTTTTCCAAAGGGCACTTTATTGGAAGGAGGAAATTCAACGTGGATTCTGGTAGAGAATTTCTGTTACTAAAATCTCTGGTACATAGTAAGGTAAGCAACTCCAAAGTTATTCATTAGAGAGATGAGTTGAAACTCATCTTTTTACACACTAATCCTCTTTTCTCAACGAAACCAGAGGATTTAAAATAACTAATATTTTTTGAAGTTAATGGGTACAAATATGCACGAATTCTCTAGAAATAAAATGATCATCACTCATGAAACCTTACTTATACTTCAAAGAATGCTTTCCAATAAGAGGAATCACCTTCACACATTTTCACACAATATGTATCTGCCAGGTAACAGAACCCCAAACTAGACTAAGGCAACTAAGAGCTATCTAATTGTTGTTGCCTTTTTGAAATACTGCTTCCCTATCATATTGATTAGTATGAATTCTATGGCCAGTATAAAATCACATTTGTAATAAAAGTTACTAGATGGGACCTTCATGGATGAAGGTGGTGTGGGGTTTCTGGTGGAGCCCAGGCAGGTGGACTGGTTTTCAGTGGAGGAAGGACTAGTCACTGAGGAGGAGACTGTTTGGGGCAGAGCTTTGAGAAGAAAGAACAAGGCTACAAAGGAGGACGTTAGTTAGAGTAGGAGTGCAGGTAGAGCACTGTGAGCCCTTGTGGGATATGTAGGGTGAGGTTTCCCATAAGGCAGGGCAGAAAATGGAGGCAAGAGGCTGACAGAAGTTGTGGATTCTGGTGCAGGAATACAGAGATGTGAGGATGAGTTTTTTCAGGGTCTGGCTTTGAGAGGGCAGGGTAACACTAGGAATACGTGGGCTAGTAAGGGGTGGGGTCTCTGGTGGAGAATGGCAGACCTTTGGGAAATGTATTAGGGTGAAGGTGGGGTTTCTACATGAGCAGAATGTAGTCGCAATGTATGGAGGAGTTTTTCAGAACCAGGAGTTTGTGAGAGCAGTGATAGGATCCAGTGCACTAGACTAGTTAGGATGCGGTTCCTGGTGTAGCCAGTCACCACTTCGAAAAGAGGAGTAAGGTTGGGAGGGGATTTTAGCCTTGCAAGGCAGGACATGGACTTTGGGCAGGGGTTCAGGTATGGCAAAGCAATTTTCCAAAAGGGACTATGGAGGGACAGGGATTTGCAGTTGAGCTTGGTGAGGCTTCCAGAAGGAGGCCAACTGGTGCAGTGGTTTCCAGTGGAACAATGTTGGTGTTGAGAGATCGGACAATGTGGTGGGGGTTTTCTAGGCTTCCAGAAGGAAGCCAAATGGAGCAGCGGTTTCCAGTGGAGCAATGTGGCTGTCCAGAATTGGCATAGTGTGCTGGGAGTTTTCTAGTGGGGTTTTTCAGGAGCAGGGCAGGGTTTGGAGCCATGGGGCTAGTTGGAGGAGGGGCTTTGAGAAGGAGTGGAAGGGCTACAATGGTGTAGGATAATTATGGGAAGGGTATCTGGTGTAATAGGGTGTGGATCTGAGGGAGGAACCAATAGGGGGTGAGTTTATCTGTGGAGCAAGGCAGGGCATTGAGAGAGTAGATGTGGGAGATAGAGAGGCTTGTGTTGGAGCAGGGCGGCTTTCCAGGCAGAAGATGGGCTGTGCAAGCAGCTTCTGGCCAAGTAAGGCAGGGCTTCAAGTGCAGTTATAGGGACGTGAAGGGTTTTTGGTATAGCAGAATAGGTTTTGTGGGAAGAAGTAGGTTCAGGGATGTGTTTGAGTGGTTACGCCACTTAGAAGTAGGCTAGTTATGGGAGGAGTTTCTGATGAAACCAGGAGGGGCTTGAGGGAGAAGGCTGGTTGGGGTTGGGGTATGAAAGTGATGGGAGGAGCTTGGAGGAACTAGAATATGGGAGCAATTGGACTATGAGGGACTAGAGTAGTTAGGGGCAAGGTATATGGGGGATGAGTTGGGGATTGGAGGGAGAACCCTGATGTAGGCAAGGTTCTTGGTGCAGTAAGGTGGGACATGGAAGGAGATAAGGATGTGGCCTTGTTTCTGGTGGTGCAGAGCAGGGATTCCAAGAAAGGGTGGAGTGGAAGAGGGATTTCCCTATAGCAAAGGAGGGCTCTCAGGAAGGAGTCTGGTTGCATTGAGGCCTTTGAAAGTTTATAGCAGGTCTACCAGGGGGTATGTTAGTTAAGGTTAAGCTTTTTAAGGAGGAAGCTGCCTGGAAGTGGGTTTCCAGTGGATCCAGTCAAGTTTTATGGGAAGGGGGAATAGGAAAGGGGCAATACTAAGTGAATAGAGGGGCTACAAAAAATAAACAGTTACCACTAATAAATACCATATAAGAACACCATTTTCTGTCAGTGTAGACTTATCTAACTTTTATGTATGAGAGAGATACTGGAGAAAGTAACCAAGTAATAATTCCTTCCTAATGGAATTTTTCTTTATTCCATTTGAGTGAAAATAAACCACAGGTCAAATCAGGCTCAGAGGCACACAGTAGACTAAAACAAATGAAGGACTAGAATTGATTCCCAAGCACCAACATTAAGGACCACAAATAAAAGTTTAAAATGTCTCACTTGGTCATAATTGACAATATTGTCTTAAAATTGTGAATGAATAGAACTTTTACTTTGACCACTTTAGAAATCCTAAAACTAAGTAAATAGTATTGTTTTAATTTTATACAATATTAGAATGTATACTAAAATAATTAGGAAAATATAAAATTGTACACAGAATGTTCATTCTCCAGTATCAATTCTAATCTAAAAGAATTTAAAACCAGAAAATTGTCATATAGTGAGTTTGCAGCATGGTTTCTTTTCAGTTATCAAAATGGTGACTTAATCACTGTGTCTTTATCACTGGATGCATCGATGTTAAAAACATATCTAAGAATGTGAAACACTATTATACAGACCCTGAAAAAACTCAGAAGGATCTATCAAATGATGTTGGAATAAAATTAATGACTAATTACAGTAGGGATTGCTCTTCACTAGATAGGCCTATAAATACTTTCCAGAAGAAAAGGCTACATTAAAAAATAAACAGTGAAAAGGACGCAGACAGGCAGACAATGAATTAAATATTATCCAGTGAACAACATCTATTGAAGTTTGATTGCAATCTTATTTTACCTAAATTAGTTACTAACCTATATTCTTCTCTAACTCCAAATAACAAAGTCATGAAAATGCATTAATCATTTTCAAGACATTAGACTTTACAGAAAGAATTCAATGAATGTATTGCTAGAAAGTAAAGATAGATGTCTGAGCAAAAGAGTGAAAAATATATCCCCAATCTCTGGCCCTCCGCTGTGAGAAGGGTACAAGATGAAGCACAAGGAGAATGAACAGAAGTACTGTAGTGCATAACAGTAGCTCCCAAGATGCAAAGATGAATGTAACAGAGAGAAAATCAAAAAGATCATGACAAGACTTAGCATGGGATAGTAGAGACAAGAACAGTGAAAATGCAAGGAGAATTACAAAGGATGCCCTTGCATATTTGGCAGAAGAGTGCATGGCACTGAGGTCTAAACTATGTGGAGGTATTATAGGAAACTATCTGTACTCATATGGTGCCACAAGAAGTGAAGAACTTATGATTCATAAGACACTGAATAATCATAAAGATCTTGCTTCAGTAGTGCAGTTAAACCTTGATAAATTCTGTTTTGAAACACCTAACAAACTATAAAACCAAGACAAGAAGATTCAAATTGTATATAAGTGACTTGACTGTTTGCGACAATAGAGTTCAAAAAATCAAATCACATAATGTGGATGCAAAAGCATAACATTATTAAGGTAATCTTTAAACAACACACATTTTATGGGAATAGTCCTGAGTATAAATGATTTGTTTTCCTTACAGATTTTAGATGTACAAAATCAACAAAAAACAAAAACAAAACAAAGCAAAGACAATAGAGGATACCAGTGCCTCATCCGTATTCCTAGATAATCACGAGCCTGAGATTGGAAGCTCACGGTTCACAGATGGCTGGAGTAGCAATCTATGAGACATTTATGTTCAATTATTCAATCAAAGCAGAGTGAAACCTTGGTTCAAATAGTACAGACTCAGTCAGTCATGAGCGAAAAAACCAAGCAAGAGGTTGAGTCTCTGAGTCAAGTTTAATTACTGTGTGTGCGTGCATGCACGCTCACACACGCACACACACACACACACACACACACACACACACACACACACACACACACAAATGGAATGAGAGAGGAAGAGGGAGAGAGAAAAAAAGGAATATTAAAAGTTTAAGGACTATCCTAAGTATATATTAATTAATAAAATGAGGGAAATCATGGAACCTATGTTTCTTGGAGTCTTGCTTCCTTCACATAATATGATTGTTTTCCAAATTTTTCCATTTTTATGAAAGGGGCTTTGTCATTCTTTCTGATAGAAGCATAACATTCCATTGTGTACATATACCACATTTACTTGATCTATTCATCTATGGAGGGGCATTTTGATTGGTTCTAAAAATGGTGCCAGAAACGTAGTTGTAGATTTAGTGTATTTTAGCTTAAGATCATTTCGACAAATGCCCAGGAGTGGGATTGCTGGTTCCAGAGCTGTGTACATTTGACCTTACAAAATGATGCTAATTGAATGAACTCCAAGACATGGAAAAAAGTCTTTTTTTTCAGATGTCAACCTTGATTTCGGTAAAGTAGAGCATCTAGATATTATTTTATTTCATTTCTCTTATTTATCTTTTGCCATTGGTTTATCCCTGGCAATCTCTGTCTTGATTCTGGTACCTTCAACTTTGTATATACATTTATCTGATTTGGAGAAGGAAAGGTAAAAATTATAGTGATGAAAGAAGTACAAAGAGTGACCCATTGCAACAATGATATTCAAAAGACACTAAGTAGGAAGTGAACTTTACAACTTTGGGGTGGGGGAGGTGTGGAGGAATGGGAAGGGATAGGAGAACAACAATGGAGTGGGTAACAATATTCAGTAAGGAATGTAACTTACTCACGTAAGTTTAACCACTCTGTACAGTATTTTTGAAATAATATAAAATTTTAATATTGAATCTATCCTACAAAAAATATAGTTTTCAAAATAATACATCTGTCACAGACCTTGTGAGTGATTCTAAAGTCAAGCTGTTAGACTTGGAAAAGTATAGATTAGGAAGTTATCTCAAATAGCAATCAAAAGGCTGAGAGCTGTGCTCTGGAAAGGTCAAACAGTCAAGGGAAAACAGGAGTGTGAGTTATTATCTCAAGAGTATTTAAGTTCGAGCTGTTGGACACTAAAAGATTAAGATTTGGAAACAAGATGGATGTCTGTGTTATGGTTCTGATGACTATTGCTCCCTTCTACTCCCTAACAATAAGGGATTCAATTATCACTATGTATACAAACAATACCTCATGTTAATAGTTGTAACCACAAGCTAAATTGATGCCTTAGTTTGTGGACATACCTACAGCCACTGACAACCCCACTTGCAAGTTCCTGCCATTTTTCTTGAATTTCTTCAGCCACTGGTTGTCTCATTTCTCATTGCCTATTTGGGTGGGATTTGAGACTCCTTCCTCTCCTCACCCAGCCATGAGGTTTCTGATCACTTCACTTACACAAGTATTAGTTGTATTAATTTGATATTTAATTTTTGATTTTGTAACTACTTATTAAGCCTTTGAAGAATAGCTGGTAGAAATATAGTCCCAAAATTCGAATTGTCTCTTGTTTAATTCAAGATTCAGAGATGTTTAAGTAGTTATAACCATCATGAACTCTCATTTCCATAGCAGAGTCTATTCAGAAAATAATTGCTTATGCATCTGTTATCCATTATTTACCAGACTTGAAAGTTTTAAAGTTTCAAATATTACAGGAAGATCTTTGATTCATGTTGAATGGTTGTGAGTAGGTTGAGCTGTTGCATACATTCTTGCGTGTGTGTGTGTGTGTGTGTGTGTGTGTGTGTGTGTGTGTGTGTGTGTGTGTATGTGTATCATTGAAATCAAGGATAAGGATGTTGAGCCCTGGTCTGAATTGTCTCCTTTTTCTGAAATATAATTATGGTGTTTTTTGGTTAGTTTTATGATCTGATTGCTTGCCTTTGCCTGATGTGCACATTCCAGCTCAAATTTTCAATTAAAACTTAGTATTTTTATTGAGCATATAGGGTTCTGATATTGCTTTGTCGTTTTTTCTCTTCAAAAATTAACATTCAATATAAATTTTACCTCCTGACTGATTTTCCCTTTAATTTGCGATTTGAAATTAGTATTATAAGACCTTTGATATCCGTATTCATGAAGAAAAATCATTTTGAATTCTCTGTTTAATGTAATAACACCTGGACAGATTTGTTTGCACCAAGATCTTCAAATTTATTTTGTAGTTTTAGTTTAAAATATCTCCTCCATGTTTATAGCGTGGGGAGACAAACAATTCCTAGTAACATTGATAACTGTTTTATTCATTAAAATATCTGATAATTCATAATTTTGAATATGTCTAGTTTCAAATGAATGCATTTGTTCAATAGGTTTTCTTGACAGACCCATGCACAAAAATATCAGTCCTAGGGGCTGAGGAGGTGATCAGTGGTACACAGCTTATCTTGAATACACGAGACCCTAGGATTGATTTCACAGCACCACCTAAGCAGAAAAAGCAAGATGTGGTACTGTGGAAAAAGTGGTAGAGCACTAGTCTTGAGCTGAAATGCTGAAGGGCAGTGACCAGGCCCAGAGTTCACCAACAACAACAAATTAAATAAATAAATGAAACTCATACTCAAGTACATTAATTTCAAAGGTTGATTACCATTTTGGGTAGGGGCAGGGTGCCAAGATACAGCACCTGACAAATACTCAAAACAGAAAGTGAAACATTAGCTCTGCCAACAACATGTAGAATTGCCACTCAAAGAGAAACCGGTATTAAGAATGAAATACTTTTTTATAACATTTCTTAACAGATTATGGCTTTATGTTAATTATCAAATAACTTGATCTTCAAAAACTCCATTGGTGGGCCTGAGTCTTAAGGGAACCTACAAAAACTGGAGGAGAAAATCATCAACCTGTATTTTTAAAATTGTTTGTTAAGGGAGTGTACATACAGATAAACATATTGTAAGTCAGCTAATGAGTTCATTTCTTGTTTGAAAATCCCATCCCTCCTGTCCCTGTCCACAGTGGTATAGCTCATTGTGAATACAGTATCTACAGAGTACAAGTGCTGCCTTTGTTTCCATGTTCTCCTTGAATATCTCTGACTCCCTCAATGTCCATAAATGGATAAACAAGAACAGAAAAATCCCTCTTGTTAACAATTCCTGGAATACATTTCAATATAAGCATCAGTAGTTTTATGAGAGTGTCAGGCTCTGTACACACATCCCAAACATGTATACTTCCTGTACCCAGTCATAACTCCCACCTGATTCTAAGGACCACACAGGAAGAAGCGAGATTCAGAAAGATCAAATAACTTACTGAAAATACAGGGCTGAGCATAGTGGCTCACTCTTATACCTTACTTACTACAGAGAGTAAGATCTGAAAATCATAGTTTGAAACCAACACAGGTTAACATATTCATTGCATGTTTATCTCCAGTTAAACAGAATAAAGCGAGAATTGTGTGTTTCAAGTGGTAGAGCTACAACGTCACCAGACGTGAATGGGAAACGTAAAAGATAGTGTCAATATGATGATTTTCAAGAACCAATGGTGTTCCATACATAATCTCAGACACCACACACACACACACACACACACACACGTGCGTGCACACACACACACACACACACACACACACACACACACACACACACACACACACACCACAATCACACCCTTTAAGGCAGATGTTAGTACTGAAATCCAAATAGTTTTTTTTAATTATATAAGTTTTATTTTTAGCTTTAGTGAGGTTTGACCTGATAGTTTCTACTGATGAGCCACAACTTAGAACTTTGTTCTAATTATACCCCTGTCTGTATTAAGAAAACATTCTCCTAGTTAAGTCTTCCTCCTTTTCCAGAAATGATAAGTTTTCTCTTCTTGGTCTAGTTTCTTCTTTTAGGACTCCATCTCTTAAACTTTTCTGTCTTGCATTGTCTGTAAGTTCATTGATCCAGTAGATCTCAGCCATCCTAATAACCTGGACAGAACCTGCCTTGGGGAAAGTGTTCTAAGCTCACCATTCAGTGGAGATTTTTAGTACTCACACATAATCACGCTATCTTCAGAATTGGGAATTTGTTAGGTCCCGGAATACAGGTAAAGCACTCACAGTGTGCTATTTCATACTTTTTGATTTAATGGCAGCTTCCATCTATTGTCTACTTTAAGCATTGTGTGAAGAGAAAGATTGCCCCTAAGAGAGAGAAGCACTGTACTAACTGTTGCTGTCAAAACATAGGAAGAGGGAAAGAAGTTCTGAAGGAACCATAGAGCCTAGAAATTGATTTGGTAGAAACCCAAACTGCCTTTTATCTTACCTTCAAAACAGAAAGTCAGAGTCTTAAGTCACTTGTAAGTTCCATTTATATTCCTGAGCATGGGGCTCCCTTCCTCTTTGCCCTTCTGATCATATACATCAGGGGCAGGTGGGAAGATGTAACAAGAACACCTAGAGTTTGGGCCTGGGATTAAAAACTCCTTTTTGTGATCATAAACATTCCACCACTACCTGAATTGGACCTGAGGGGCAGAAGGAAATAAGGTTAAGAATTCAGAAACTTATAATTACTTCTAAGTTTGCTATCTAAACTCATCCCTTCCCACCCCTCTGAATCCTATTTCCCAACTGTGTAGACACCCTTATACTCTGTTGTCCAGGAGCATTTGAGTGTAGGGCATCTTCTGCTTCTTATGTGTACTGCTTTATAAATGGAGATTTTCTCCTAGGCTCAAAATTATTTCATTGTTTGGGACATTGTGCAATATGCTAAACAGAGAGTTACCGGGAAGGAAGATCCTAGAAGGCAAAGCATCTACTAGGACAATGGAAACCTATGGTTTGGCATGCTTAATGTTTTAACTTGTGCACTAAACTAACAGGAGATAATGACACAATAGGAAATCTGCCAATTATGCCAAATAAAGAGATATGGTGAAGGTCAGAGAAAGGATATTGATTTCATCATAGTCATGACAGGACAAAAACTTAGCACACTATCAGAATACTAATCCATACTCATATACTTTCTTCTTCACCCATATCATTAGGTCTGAGTTGTATGTACGAGACCTCAGAACTTGCAGAACAGGAGGATCTCAGGGAGAGTCTAACATTGGTTTGCCATTTTGGACATAAAATAACTAGTTTGATGAAAGCCCTTAGTAATATCCACAAATATGTGCATTTATCCTACTACACTTGATAAGTATCCCCTCACTATATTATCTTTGGTTTGGTCACTTGCTGACATAGCAGCTGTCTGGTAGTTCCATTGTGACTTCACGTTATTCACCAGAAATGGAGAAGGAGAGACTGCCCACAACACATTTGCATTTTTCTCAATGAGCAGTGAGTGGCAGGAGAGTATTTAAGAAGCTCCCCATGTTCTCAGTTAGCCAGTACCACCTAGATTCCAGTTCAAATCTTTTCTTTTTTTTTTTTTGGATCCAGTCGTAGGGCCTGAACTCTGGGCCGAAACGCTGTCCCTTAGCTCTTCAGCTCAAGGATAGCACTCTACCACGTGAGCCACAGCATCAATTCCGGCTTTTTTCTTTTTGCTTATGTGGTGCTGAGGAATCGAACCCAGGGCCTCAGGCATGCAAGGCAAGCGCTCTACCACTGAGCCAACTTCCCAGTCCATCCAGCTCAAATCTTGACAAACAGATACAGAACATACATGTAACTTATTGTGCCAGATTCACAGCTAGAGAGGTAGATGAGAAAGTGGAAGGGCTTGGTGTGAAAGCCACAGGTTCATATGAAGCAAAATTCTAAGGATGTGGAGATGAAATGAGCTATGTGGAAGGGAAAGGAGAGGCAGCTGAAGCAGAAGAGTTCCTAGAGAGAGAAGATAGAGCATATTTGAGGCCACATGAACATCAAGGTAACGCATCTGAGGTACAACAGTCTGGTTATGCAGAGCCACAGAGAGAAGTTGGAAGACCATCAGCAAGTGCTCTTGCCCATTTCTAGGGAGCTCCCAGAATGACAGGGTAAGAATTGGTAGTTTCCCAGAGCACTGCACCTGAGCACATCTCAGATCCCTTGCTACCATGATAATTGACATTGGAGAGGAGCAGCAAGAGTTGTATAAGGTGATTGCAACTCACTATGTGGAGGCTGTTCTGCAGCATTGTGGAATGTCTCTCAGGATGCTTAGGGCAAAGATCCTATAGCTGGTGTCAAAGAATGCAATCTACTTGGAGTAGACATTAATAGATGGCACGTGCCTGAACACAACAAGCTGATAATGAGCTGTTAGAGGTAGTTTCCCTAAAGATCTAACAGCCAAAACTGGACAGGCAAACCCAGAAATCTGCACCACATCAGGCCACCATGCCAATTGCTTCTACCATAGTACTGGCTACACAGTTTGCACACCAATGACCTTGTTACCCTGATTGTGCCCCACAATCCCTCACAAATTTTACTCTTTCACTTTGTCTATTTTTCCTTTTCCCTCCTAAACAGTTCTAGATGCCTGTATTAGCTACCCCAACCCGTGCAAAACTCTTGCTTCTAACCAATTTCCTTAAACTGGAACTCAGCAATTGCAGTCACAGTTACCCTTTACCTGGTATCCTAGTCACTACTACTCTTTTCTGCTACACATAATTCATAACAACATGGTTCCAGCCATCTGAACTCTGACACCCCTGTCTCTGTTACCCCATTCCCAAACCAAGCAAGGGAATAGTGGGCACAGATAGTCGAGTTGGATACTATTTTTGCAGGCACATTGGGACAAGTTATTCTTCAGGTATTTAATACGAGGGACTAACTGGTTGTGGAAAGAAAACAGCTTACTCAAAGGTGACTAAAATCCAAGGACATGACTTATAACTTATTGCAAGGTAAAGAAGGCCTTGCAGTGAAAGTTAATGAGAAAGAAAATTTTACAAAAAATATTGGGGATGATGCAAAAGTTGAGCTTAGTCTCTTCTACTAGTGGTCTGAATTATTTTATGACATAGATATGTAATTTCTTTGCATTTAAAAATTATATGAAGATGCATGTTTATGCGGTATTTATATTAATTGATGGAATAGTTGCATAGGATCACGTTAATTATATTCAATAGTTTATGCTCTATGATATGCTCATGAGTCTGCCTTTGGCAATATTAATTGAGCTGTCTAACAACAAATGGAGTTTCATTGTCAAATACTACAAGGAGATTATTCGTGCTAGTACCAAAATGAAAGCTGGAACAATAAAACTGTATAAAGCTACAAGTTTGAAGTGAAGGGGTCAGTGGTAAGGGCTATGATAAAAGAGAAATACTTCACCGTTGAATCTTGGAAAAATAGAAATTGTTTTCTTGCATTACTAGCTTTTAAAACTTTCTTAGAAAACAGAACATTGTTTTTTATTCTTGCTATTTGGAACCTCTTTAATGAATGGTTTAACAAAAAATTATCAAAACGACTTTGAAAATTCAATGATGTGAATTATCACATTAACATTATACTCAAAGTTGCCTTGAGATTCAGGAAGACTATATTCCTTTTCTATTAAATTAATGGAATAAGCTTCCTTTTGAATGATTGGACAGTCCATGACACTTGTTCCAAAACAAAAAATATAATGGAGAGAAAAAAAAGAAGATTAGTTCCTGGGAAATGGCGGAGAAAACCTGGAGGCTAAACAAGCTTTCGCATAGAAATCAGTTTTAGTGTTCCAGTGAACAGTCCTAGGCTGGAGAATTACACCAAGTGTGCCATAATTGTACAGAGAATTTGGCCAGAGAGTGAAAATCCAGGCAAGGAGACAGATCTGAGCACTTGCTGGTAGCTGCAGTTGTGGAGAGAATCCTGGAAAAAGGTGCCAGACACAGCAAGCTAGCAGATTCTACTTAACACCAACAAGAACTAACAAGAAGCAGATATCTTCATCCTACAGATCGCAGACCAGAGACTACAAAGGAACCAAGACTCTACTCAACGGAGGAGAAAGTCACTCAGACCAGGCAGTGAAAACTCTGCCCCCAAAGGAATGTCTTTCTTCACTGGGTAAACAGAGCCAGAGGCTGACCCTCCCTATAGCAGCCTAGATAATCAATTGAAATTCAGTAAACATAAACCTTGAGAATGGCTCCAGGCTGGGCTCTGTGAATGTCTCAGAATCTAGCACCTCACGGAAAAGCTACTGTTTGCTGTAAAGCCTCAACTGGACCCAGAACCTAGCCTCATCACAGCATCTCCAAACTAGAGGAAACAGCCATCTTCCTCTTTTGTGTCACTCAAAACAGATCTCCCAGCCACTGAATTAGCCTGGGAAGAGGATAACAAAATTCTGGGTAAAGCAGAGCATTTTTCTGCCTGCCCAAACAAATTGATTTAAGAAAACAATCAAGCCACAGGAAACCAAACACCACAAGCAGACCAGAGACTTCACCAAGGGACTGGTTATGGACAAAGGGGAGATACAGGATCTTCCTGTTCACCCCACTCCGCCCCCCAAAAAACTAAAATAACCCTATTTTATCCCTATTTTTAATTATGAATTTTTAAAAAAAATTGTATTCTATTAATCTTTTTTTCCTCTTATAATTTTTATTTTAGGTGAATATGCGTGAGTATGTTCTTTTTTATTTTTATTTTATTTCTACTGAACTTTCGGTTTTTTTCTTTCTTTCTCATTCTTTTCATTTTTTCTTCTCTTTCCTTCTTTTTTTGGGTGACTTAACTGCTGTTCTGCTCATCTTCATATATACCTGTCATCGATTATTAGACCTTATCCCTCATTGTGTACACACATAATCCAGAAATTTATTACTAATTCAAAACCTCTTAAGCTTAAATTCTTTAATAACAGCATTATCTCTTTATACGTGTATAATATTTTAAGTATTTTTATTTTTTAGTTTTTCATATCTCCTTCTACTCCTCCCCTCCTCTCATCTGATCTGCGTTTTTCTCTCAACATTACTTCATTAAACTTGCATAATTTTTGTGTTTAAATTTTTAAATTTAAATTTTTGTTTTTCCATTTTTTCGTGTCTCTTTTTTACTCTTCTCTTTCTCCTATCATTCTGTCCAATCCATTTCCCTCTTTAAGATTAAGACTTAGTTAATTTTACTCTTTTTACATTTCTACATCTCTCTAATCCTATTTTCCCGACATTTCTCCCTAAACCTAGTAATTTCTGGTTTTCCAAATTCTACTTTGCTGTTCTTAGTCCATTAATACATAGTTGTTTGACATTCAATAGATTGTGTCTATTGAACTAGATTGTATCTGCAGACTTTGACTGTAGAAATACAGGACTTTGGTTGATGCTTGTCTTAAAATAGTGTTCTAGCACAAAGCTGGTATTATTTTCATACTAAATAGAGGCATTCATGGAATCCATTAAAAGACAGCTGAAAGAAGTCAGGGAGACCAGAAAGGGAATGTTGAATGGAGCCTAAAGAAGGAATGGAAGTCCAAGGAAACCATAACCAACCAACTAAGTGATCTTAGAATAAACAATGAACACCAAAGTAAGGAAATAAAGAAATTCATACAAGATCTAAAACAAAGCTCCAACAAAGAATTTTCAGCCATCAAATCAAAGCAATTAGAAGCAAAAGAACTAAAAAAACAAATTAGAAATTCTTGACAGTAGGTTAGACCATGCAAAAGATCAAAACCCGGGGATTGAAGACAGCTTAGATATTATAGAGAAAGAACATACAACTATCCAAGACAAATCCAAGAAATATGATAGACCTATTCAAATATTGGAAGACATCATCAGAAGGCCTCATCTGAAGATATCAGGTGTAGAGGAACACCTAGAAACAGAAGTTAATGGTCTAGGAAATTTGTTTCACAGGATCTTAGCAGAAAACTTCCCAAATATGTAAAATGATAGGTCTATTCAAATACAAGAAGCTTTTAGAACCCCAAATAGACCAGAACAGAACAGGACATCGTATTACCACCTTTTAATCCCCATAGGATCAATTCAGACCAAGAAAAAGATCCTCAAAGTTGTCAAGGAGAAAAGATCAATCACTTATTAGGGAAACCAATTAGAATCACCTCAGATTTTTCAGGAGAGACAACTAAAGCAAGATGAGCCTGGACTGATGTAGGCCATGCCCTAAAGTCAAACAACTACCATTCAAGCATACTGTACCCAGTTATACTTTCCTTCATAACTGAAGATCAAATAAAAACCTTCCATACAAAAGAAAAACTAAAACAATATATCTCTACTAAACCAGCCTTACAAAAGATACTTAAATATATCCTACACAGAGAAAACCAAGAGGACCACAGTAAAGGCCATGAAACCACACCCAAACTGAGAGTCCAAAAACCATAGGAAGAACCCATTTGGCACAGCCCTCAAGAAGGTGGATTAAATGACAGGAACTCACAAATACCTCTCAGTCCAATCTCCCAACATCAACAGATTTAACTCTCCAATTAAGCAACATAGACTGTATAGTTGGATTAAAAAGAAAGATCCTTCCATCTCCTCCCTTCAGGACTCACACCTTTCCCATAAAAACAAACACATTTTGAAAGTGAAAGGCTGGAACAAAATCTACCAAGCAAACGGCCCCCAAAAAGATTCAGGAATTGCAATCCCAATATCAGATAAAATA
The DNA here is from genome assembly GCF_019054845.1 of Dipodomys spectabilis. Taxonomy (NCBI): domain Eukaryota; kingdom Metazoa; phylum Chordata; class Mammalia; order Rodentia; family Heteromyidae; genus Dipodomys; species Dipodomys spectabilis. The sequence goes on from NW_024870689.1 coordinate 1,877,806, forward strand.
GATTTCAAATTAAAATTAGTGAGAAGAGATAAAGAAAGTTGCTACATACTAATTAAGGGATCTCTCCTTCAGGAGGATATTGAAATTCTAAATCTCTATTCACAAAACAATGGAGCACCCAAATTTATTCAAGAAACAGTACTTTCTCTTAAATCTCACATAGATCCAAAGACATTAATTGTTGGGGACTTTAACACACTACTACCCCCACTAGTTAGATCAACTCGGCAAAATCTCAACAGAGAAACCATAGATATAAACAACTGCATAGAACACCTAGATTTAATTTTTCACCCAGCAGTATCAGAATACACGTTTTTCTCAGCAGCATATGCAACTTTTTCCAAAGTAGACCACATTTTTAGATCGAAATGCACACTTGTCCAAATTCAAAAACATTGAAGTTTTACCTTGTATTCTTTCAGACCACAAGGGAATAAAATTAGAACTCAACACCAAAACCACCAAAGAAAGTCCTGTAAAACATGGAGGCTGAAGAACACACCGTTGAATCACCAGTGGGACATGGAAGAGATCAGAAACAAAATTCAAATGTTCATAATATTCAACAAAAATGAACACCCAAATTACCAGCTCCTCTGGGACACAAGAAAGGCAGTACTCAGAGGTAAATTTATAGCTCTGAATATCTACTTCAACAAATTGGAGAGATCTCAAATGAACAATTTAATGAGACATCTGAGCCTCCTTGAAAAAGAGCAGCCGGATAAAACCCAATCCAGCAGATGGAAATAAATAATTAAAATTAAATCAAAATGAAATGAATTAGAATCCTTAAAAACATAGAAAGAATCAAGAAAAAAGAAGTGGTTCTTCAAATATTAACGAATTGACAGATCCTTAGCAAATACTGTTAGAAAGAGAAGAGAGGTGCTTTGAAGGTGGCTCAGTGGTAGAGGGCTTGCCTTGCATGCATGAGGCCCTGGGATCGATTCCTAAGCACTACATAACCAAAAAGAAAAAAAGCCAGAAGTGGCACTGTGGCTCAAGTTGTAGAGAACTAGCCTTGAGCTGAAGAGCTGAGGGACAGCACTGAATCTGATATTAGAATGCCTACCTGCATCAATAAGATAAGATGAAAATATAAAAGGGATCCAAATACTGAAAGAAAAAGTAAAACCCTTGCTCTTTGCAGATGATATGATTTTATAATCAAAGAATCCCAGAGACTCTACTCCCAAATTACTCAAGCTGAATCAAAACTTCGGCAAAGTAGCACTGTATAAAATTAACCCTAAAAAAAATCAATGGCTTTTCTGTATGCCAACAATGAGAAAAGCATGGCTGAAATCAGGAAAGCAACAAAATTAATAATAGCCCCACGAAAAATAAAATACCTAGGAATTAACTAAACCAAAGCAGTGAAGGACTTCGATGATGAAAATTTTAACAACCTGTAAAAGGAAACCAAAACAGAACTTAGAAAGTGGCAAAAACTCCCATACACTTGGATTGGAAAGATCAAAATCCTGAAAATGGCAACACTTCCCAAGACTATCTACAAATTCAATGCAATACCTATCAATATTCCATCCTCATTCTTCAAGGAAATAGAAGAGGCAGTCCAAAAATTCTTTGGAACAATGAAAGTCCCCGAATAGCTAAAACGATCCTCAACAGAAAGAACAGTGTTGGAGGAATATCAATACCAAATTTCACACTCTACTACAAAGCCATAGTAATCAAAACAGATTAGAACCAACACAAGAACAGACTTCAGGACCAATGGAATAGAATTGAAAACCCAGAAATGTACCTACAGACCTATAGCCATCTAATTTTCGATAAGGGAGCTGAAAAAATAGAATGGAAGAAAGTCTCTTCAGTAAATGGTGCTGGCAAAACTGGTTAACTACTTGCAGAAAATTAAGCAAGATCCTTATGTATCACCCTGCACCAGAATCAACCCCAAATGGATCAAAGACATCGGAGTCAAATAGACACCCTGAAAACATTACAGGATGGAATAGGAGAAACCCTAGGACTCCTTGGCACAGGCCGAAATTTTCTTAATAGAGACCCAGAAACACAACAAATCGAAGAAAGGTTGGACAAATGGGATTGCATGAAATTGCAGAGCTTCTGTATGGCAAAGGACATAGCTAGCAAGATCAATAGAAAGCCCACGGATTGGGAGAAGATATTCACTAGCCAAACAACAGACAAGGGTTTCATATAAAATATACTTGGAACTCAAAAATTAAATCCCCCAACAACAAATCCTCAAAGAAACAACTGACCCGAAAATAAGTGGGCTAAAAATTTAAAGAGAAACTTCTCTGAAGAGGAAAGAAGGATGACCAATAGACACATGAAGAAATGTTCAACCTCTCTAGCCATAAAAGTAGTACAAATCATACCAACATTGAGATACCACCTCATCCCAGTTACAATGGCTATAATCAAGAACTCTAATAACAACAGATGATGGAGGGGATGTCGGCAGGAGAGAATTTTCCTGCATTGTTTGTGGGCATGTAAAGTTGTTCAACCCCTTTGGAAAGAAGTATGGAGGTTCCTCAGAAGACGCCACATAGAGCTCCCCTATAACCCAGCAATCCCACTTTTGGGCATTTACCTAAATGTTCCCAAACAAGACCATACTAAAGCTACCAGCACAACTCTGTGTATTGCAGCATTATTTACCATAGCTAAGATATGGAACCAACCCAGATGCTCCTCAGTAGATGAATGGATCATGTAAATGTGGTATATATACACAATAGAATTCTATGCCTCCATCAGAAAAAAATGACATTGCCCCATTTGTTAGGAAATGGAAAGTCCTGGAAAAACATTATATTAAGTGAACTAAGCCAGTCCCAAAGAAACATAGGTCCCATGGTTTCCCTTATTTGCAATAACCACTGTATGTCTGAGACAAGCAGAAGAGGTCAGACAAGTTGATGTTAGGCGAAATGAACCCCAGCATAAGGATTCAAAAATTTTTTTTCCTTAATGGGATTGTTCCTAACATATTTATAAGATGATTTCTTTGTTTCATTGAATGTCCCTCCCCCACGGTATAATCCCTGCATTCACTGTATTTGATGTTGATATAATTTGTGGAGGGGATGGGAAAAATCAAATCGTTTAAATAGGGTTACTGGTGGACGCATTGCAGCGTTGAGATGTACAAGTCATTATGTAGAAAAGGAACTTTCAACTTTGGCCCGTGAGCGTGGGGGGCGATCAGGGGGGTGTCTGGAGAGCCCGGGGAGGGGGGAGGAATGAGAACGGATGGGAAGGGGAAAAAAAGAAGGATGCAACAATGCTGGATGAGAAATGTACTCATTATCTTTCCCATGTAATTGTTACCCCTCTGTATGGTATTTTCTCAATAAAATAAATAAATGGATGTGCTACAGAATAGATTTTAAATGTAATATCTATTGGATTACTTGAAGAGAAAGGTTTACAGAAAAATTTAAATTTCAGATAAACTGTAATGTTCCAATAAACACGTTAAAGATATATAATTTAAAAATTCATGGTTGAAGTCAAACCCTGACAGGAAAGTCTGAAAGACGCTTATCTGGGAACAGGAAGTGACACTGTGGCTCAAGTGGTAGAGGGCTCCTCTAGAGCTGAACAACTCAGGGATATGTTTACACCCAGGTCCTGAGATTAAACCTCATGACTGACAAAAAGAAAATAAAATTTAAAGAATGAAAGCATTAGGGCTGGGAAGGAGATTCAGTAGTAGAGTGCTTCTCTTGCATGCATAAGGTCCTGGTTTCAATTCCTTAGCACCACATAAGCAGAAAAAAAAAACTGGAAATGGCTCTGTGGCTCAATAGTAGAGCATTAGCCTTGAACTGAAGAGCTCATAAGGGTCAGTGCCCAGACCCAGAGTTTAGGCCCTCCTACCACTACCACGACCAACAACAAATTAAAGCATCAAACAACTTGAAGATGTTGTCCAGAATAATAAGTGCGGCATTATCCGTTTACATGACTTAGTGACTTTAAACCTAGTTTACCAGGGGAGGTGGTGAGCAATTTGTGTGTTTGCCAAAACCTGCAAAATTTTTTTGAACTTTCCCAAGGAGGAAGAAAGGAGGGAATGGGGGGAGGAAGGGAAGTGTTTGGTGAACTTGCCTTTTGGTTCAGTGGTTGTTTTCTGGAGTCAAATTCAGAGAAATTCTGCTTGCAATCCTAGTTGCATGGGGAATGAAGAAGCCATGCCCTGGAAGTGGTTTTGTCCTGTCCTTGACCTGGTTCCAACCACCATTGGACAATCCATGTCCCACTTCAGGATCAAGATGCCTTGAATACTACTGATCCACTGGGCAGGTGGAACTAACCACAGCCAGAAAAGGCAAAAGATGCAATGCTGAGGGCAACACTGGAAATCTACACAGGCAGATAATTTTTAAAAATATTTTTTATTGTAAAAATACTATACAAAACTTTTACAGTTACATGAGTAGGGTAATGAGTATATTTCCTATCGAGCATTGTTATCTCCTCCTTTATTTTTTCCCCTACTACACTTTCCCTCCCCAACTCTCCACTCCTCCCGCCTTGATCCCCGCCCGACACTGTAAATTCATTTTTGACTCAGTGTCCTGTACATCTCATTGTCACAATGAGTCAACCTGCATCCCCATTTAAGCATTCTGCTATATCCCTTCCACTCCCAAAATTACAAAATATGTATATAAGGTGCAGAACACTCTAATCAAATACAGTGAAAACAGGGATTATACCATGGGGGGATAAACCTACAAAAGAATCACATAGTGCATTATAAGTATATTAAAAACAAAAGCAAGAAAAAATAAATAAAACACTTGTGTTTCTGACTTGGGGTACATTTCGCTTAACATCATCTTATATGGTCATATTACAATAGCCTTTAATATTCTCTGCTTGTCCTAGACATGTGCTAGTCCTTGCAAACAAGGGAAACCATTGGTTTTATGTTTTTAAAACTTATTTATATCTCCCACTTCTTTTTATCTCAGTGAAGGAAAATGTTAGAAAGTAGAAACTATATGTGGCACCTATTTCTTGCAGTACCACGAAGGGAGTGGCACTTCCTAATGGGAGTCCTGGGATGAAAACCACACCAGCCCATGTAGATCCATCAGAGGTCTGTGTGGTGACTTTGAGGGAATTCAGGACACTGCCTTGCTGCTGCCGCATGTGCAGCACTTGTTGCCGTGGGCTGTAGCCAACGAGGCTCCATGAGTGATCAAACCAAGCAACCCAGATTCAGGTTCCAAAGCCAGGAGGGAAGGAGAGGTAGACCCTAACTCCTGCCTTCCATCTGTGCAGCTTACACTGACAAGGCCTGACCCATTGCCCTGCTTTGGAGCCCAATGAGGTTATGGGGTGATCTCATTGCCTCCAAAAGGGGCATCCCCGGAATGGCACTGAAAGCTGGGCCCATATGGACCAGAAGGAAAATGGAGGAGGCTACACAGCAAAGCCAAAAGGGCTTCGGGCCCCAGGTGCTGCAACTGGTGCACTGCAATTACAGGCTCCTCTGGAACTGATGGGCATATGCAGTGATGGCCCTTTACCCTGAGTCCACAGGGACCATAAAATGGAGGTCTGCAGAGATGCTGAAGGGGCTCCCAGTTGTTGAGCTGCTGCAGCTGTCTCAAGACGGCTGGCAGAGCGGCCAGCACATGGCTCCAGGGCCCAGAATGTCTTACAGACTGATGAGGTGTACCAAGACTGGGCTGCTTGGCCCCAAGCGGACAGAGTGCACTCCCAGCCTTCCTTCTCTTATGGATTGTGTATTGTACGAACATGGTGTCCCTCCACCCCACACTCATGGGGGCAGGCAGTGACCCCAGAACAGAGTATGTGGGGTGGCCCACATACTCAGGACCACCGCAGACTAGTACCAGCACAGCTGGAGGAGGATAGGGCAGCATTGTTCTCAACTCCAGCCCCATGCCTGCCAGCTCCTGGGTGAAATTTAGCAACAGAGACCAGGAAGTTAGGTGGGCAGGGTAGGCGAGGCTCATCCAGCAATGCTGGAGAGCAAGCAAACACATCCACTCACTGCACATCTACTGCAAGGGAAAGGGCCCCATTTCTCAACGGGTGACCTGAGAAGGCACCCATACCCATAGGGACTACAGAAATGGAGGTTCACACTGTGATTTGAAAATTACTCCAGGGCACAGGCTTGCTGCAGCACTGAATAACTGGCAAAAAAAGAAATAAAAAGGAAAGACATCCACTTAAACTTTTCATCAATGACAACCTACTATAATTTAAAAAGAGTTACTTTCTTCTTGTCCTATATTTTTCATGGGGTCCTATGAAATCTCCAGAATTTCTTCATGCACAATAATACAAATAAATATAGCTATACAAATAAATATGTGCTACTTCCTACATTGTAGGTAGTAGGTTTTGATCATGCTTTCGGAAGCAGCCACAGTAACACTAATCCAAGAATTGCTGGGGATCAGATGATTAAGTCCAGACAGGAAAATCCATGATATCTGTATCTCAAATTAACAACTAAAAAGACAGAAGAAAATCTGTGTCTATGTGGTTTAGTGTCATCCTTGCACAGAATAAGCTGACGACAGAAACCAGGCCTGGGTTGAAGATCTGTGGTGAGTTCACACACACACACACACACACACACACACACACACACACACACACATTTCCCAGTTAGAGCAAGTAGAATATGTTTTCCCAGTAACATGTCTGAGTAACTACCTTATAGGTTTGGATATTTTTTAAAGCTGTAGCATCAACTTACCTAATTTTAATAAATTACACCCTGTTCATTATTATTTAATCCTGGTTGCAAGACATATTTTCTTGTAGAAAATTGTTTTTCCCAAAGTCCTGACTGTTTTGGTTTGTAAGAATGAAATAATTGTGCCTTTAATTCATTATTTCATAAATTAGAAAAGTAACCCAAACCCTAAAACCAATTGCTTTTGGATTCAAAAAGCCACACAAATACATTAGACTTTATTCATCCTATCTTTGTTTCAACTCATCTTTCTTAAAATAGTTTGTGGTTTACTCCATATCGTGCCATTTTACTCCGTATCGTGCCATAACCTGAACCCTAACTGGAACTTTTAGGTTAACCCTCACACTAATCATACCCTCATCCTAATATTATTAGCAGTTTCCTATTTAATATTCATCCTAATTCTAACTTTTCTTGTTATTCGAAGATTTACTTCCAGTTTGACCCTAAGTTTTCCATTTGCCTAATGCTAAAACTAAGCACAGCTGGAACTGAAACCTAACTTTCCACCTAATGAGAGTCCAAAATTAATGTTAAAACATACTCTAATTTCTAATCATTCTAATGAATACTCCAATTTGCACTCTAGAAATGAGTTTCAATTTGCTTTAATTCCAACAAATTTCCTGACTATACCTCTGAAGTGATCTTCTTCCCTAATATGAACCATTATATTAATTGTCCTCAAATTCTCTTATCAGGAAAAATACTGCAGTTTCCATTGATCCTACCATTTCCTAAATCACTGTATCCTAAAACAGTTTCAGATTTACTTACCATCTAGTCCATTACTTAAAGCTAACTCTCAACCTAAACCTGGATGGAAAACTCTCATTAATCATTACAAGAATGATCACTGAGGAATAAATATAATGATAATGATATAGTTACTATTCAATCTGACACTTTTGCTTCTATTTATTAGTGAAATATTAATTTTATACAAAAAACTTTCCTATTTATAACACTAATTACAATTAGAACAAAATACTGACCCTGATCTTCTTCTAAATTATATATCAATACTAACATTCACACAAATACACTAGTTTTCACTCATCCTAACTTGATTCAAATAAGCTTTCCAAACATAGGTTTCAATTTTTTTCCAAAATCTTAGTCATTTTCTAACCCTAAACTTAAACTTAACTGGAACATTGAGAATAAACATAAGCCTAATTGCAAGGTGATTCTAATATTAATAGCAATAATCTAGTTAACATTCATTCTAATTCTTACAAGGATTATTCTAAAATTTATCTTCAATTTGAGCCTCATTTTTTTATCCTGCACTCTAACCCTAACCATGGCTGGAATCCTAACCATAACTTTGACACTAATGCTATCCCAATTCTAAATTTTATGAAAAATGCTCATTTTGTGTTATTCTAACTGAAATTCCACTTGGAATTCTTGAAATAAATTGCAGGTTTTCCAAAACCCTATAGATTTTCTCACTCTTATCCTGAATCTATCTTGTTCGATAAGAGGAATCATCATACCCATTGACTCAAATCCTGATCTAATGAAATACTTTGTACTGCAGCTATCCGAGCATTTCCTGAAGTCCTAGAACCTAAAATAAGTTCAGATTTACTTAACATTTATCACATTCCTTTTTTTTCTTTTTGTTGGTCGTGGGGCTTGATCTCTGGGCCTAGGCATAATCCCTGAGTTCTAGGCATGGGCATGATCACTGAGTTCTTTAGCTCAAGGTGTGTACTTTACCACTTGAGACACATAACTACTTTCTGGTTTTCTGGTGAATAATTGGAGATAAAATTCTCACAGACTTTCCTGCCCAGGCTGGCTTTGAATTGCATCCTCAGAGATCAGCTTCCTGAGTAGCGAGGATAGTAGGTGTGAGCCACCAGTTTAATCTATTTATTTACTCTATCCTCCACCCCCTTTAACATGAAACCTAATCCTAATCCTAATCTGAATTAACACCAAATTGTTAATGTAAGGAAAATTGTCTCTATTTTATTCAATCACACAGTTTTTTGCTTCTAATTCTTAGTGGAAAACTAAATTTTACCCTAAAGCTTATCCTTCTTTAATCCTATCAAGAACTAAAACAGTAACTCACACTTTAAACCAAATTATATCTGAATTTTTAAAGTAATACCTGCACTGGTTTTCATTCATTCTTACTTTGATGTCATTCATTCTTCTTACAATATGTTGCAGTTTTGCACAATATCTTACATCTTTTTCTCATCCTAAGCCCAACTCTAACTGGAACACTTTTCCTAATCCTACGCCTACATATGACCGAATTATAATGTTAATAGCAAGCCTCTATTTCACATTTATCCTATCTCTTGCTCAGCATGAAGGTCTAAATTTTACTTGCATTTTGAACCTAAATATTTTTTGTTTTTTGGGTCCGGTCATGGGGCCTGAACTCTGGGCCTGGGCGCTGTCCCTCAGCTCTTCAGCTCAAGGCTAGCGCTCTACCACTTGAGCCACAGCGCCACTTCCGGCTTTTTTTTTTTTTTTTGCTTATGTGGTGCTGAGGAATTGAACCAAGGGCCTCATGCATGCAAGGCAAGCACTCTACCACTGAGCCCACTTCCCAGCCCGAACCTAAATATTTTTATCATTATTATGTTAATTGTGAAAATACCGTACAGAGGGGTTACAATTACATGGGTAATTTAATGAGTTCATTTCTTATCAAGCATTTTTGCCTCCTCCTTTGTTTCCCCTTCCCATCCTTTCCCATCTCCACCCGCTCCCCAGCCAAAGTTGGAAAGTTCGTTTTTTGACATAATGTCTTGTACATCTCATTGTTGCAATGGGTCCATTACGCAGCAAAAATATCTCTAAGAAATATATTTTTCAATAAAATTTCTCAATCCTTAGGTAAAGTGCATTATAGTTTAATATAAAGTATATCTCAAAATAGAAATTCTGTAACTAATCTAAAGTATGTTTTCCTGCACAAAATGCTGTGACTTCTAGTCTTGTTATTTGATTTTAATTATATTTTTTATTTGTGACATGATCCCTACTTACATTTATTACAAACTTCTGTAATTATACAAAACATGCCTGTACACACTAATTTGCGTAATTTAATATTCAATCAAAATTATTTTTCCCTGTCTCCCACATGGAAGGATTTGGTGCTGAAGTATTCGGAATGGAAATTTGCAACGTGAGGATGGGATCATGAGCACTTTCTACTTGGCTGAACAGGAATTCTTGTTTCTACAGTACATTCTTACCATTTAATCAGACAAGGAATGCCACAACATTTGAAGTTCATATGAAGGAATTACATTCCTAAAAGATGCGGCAACCCAGCTCTAAAGTTCAATCTTATCACTAGTTTTTGTGCTTTCTGGCTGATCTATTTCTCTATCATATGTTTCATATTGTTAAGTATACTAGCAATTCAGCTGTCAGTACATGGCAGGAGACTCCTGAAAATCACAGCTGTTGCTCTGTAATATTCAGAAGAGAGGAAAAAATTATACTGATCTCCAATTCCTCCCTTTGGCCTTCAATATATGAATTAATTGTCAAAACAATCATGTAAGATGTTAGTTCATTTTTCCCTTTTTAATTAGAGATTATGCAAGTCTTTTTCACAATAAAAAGTGATGACAGTTGTATCAGAGCTCTGATATGAGCACCTGCTCCCTAAGAAGTAATGCTCTATAGACTGTAAATATGGAAGCCAACTCTCTCTCTCTCTCTGTCACACACACACACACACACACACACACACACACACACATACACACAGTCACAGAGCTGCTACCCAGACACATCAGAGATCAGTTCCATTTCTTTGTAATTATAGTTGATTGACTGAACCTGTGTGTTTCCCTGAGATCAAGTCCCTTGTTCTTAGTATCCTGTGTTTCTTTGTAGCTTCAGGCCGATTAACAATATTCTGAATACAATATCCTCAAACTTTACATTCAAGTCAAACTCTATGAATTCATACTACTGTTCCAAAATACTAAAATATATTGGATCTAGAGACCAAAAAAAATACACCTTGTTATTTTAGTAGGAATTGACATCATGAAAGTAGCAGAATATTGATCACGAACTGAGGTAAGAGAACTCGAGTATGTGGGAAAATGTAGAATACTGTATGTGTGTTAGAGATACAGAATCATCTTCTATAGGCCCATTTATTGAATACTTCCCATCCTTTATTGAAAGGTCAATTTATACATACAGTTTCCCAGTTACTTTGCTTACCTATCACTTCTGATCGCAAATCCTCTTATGAATGTTTATACTATCTTTGAATAATTCACACGATTTGTATGTACTTTTGATCTGAAGGAGACAGTCGCTACTACATCTTTCATTCTATGTGACGAACCCTTATGTTTTGTTTCTCTGTTTGCTGAATAAATGTATTCCTGGAAACAGGATATTCACAGCAAATTTGAATGTAATTTTTATTTTGAAAATTTCAAATATAATATAAACTTTGTATTGACTAATGATATTCTAAAAATGAGTGATAATCATGAACACAATATTTTGGTGCCTTTCAGTAAATTGAGTCTTGATGTGGTGGTTCTTGTGTCTGATTGAGTTAACCATTATCTTATTCATGTATAAACATGTGCATTTTACTTTTTAATTTTTACATATAAAATAGTCCCCAAGCATTTACTTTAAAGTGATAATGGGAAGGTGTCTTCCTATTCCAATCTTTATATGTACTTCAGTAAAAGTACTACAAATACATGATATTTACTGGAGCAATATAAAAAATGAGAACTTATTTCTAAGGAGAATGGGTTTATTGATTAAAACATAGAAAAGCGTAAAAAAGTCAGGTTTCTTGCTTGAGACTGCATAAATTTCATATGAATGTAGCTCAAGATGAGACTCAAAGATAAATTCATATTTATATTACTGAGATTTACATCACAATATAAGCAATATAGGTATTTAAGGAATTGGTCATTCAAAGCCCTAGATACATAATGGATGAAGAATGGAATAGAAAATAGCAAAGAAAAACAATTCAACATGCAGCTATTATGATTTTATACTGCTAATATGAAAGAAATGTAGCTTTTGCTTTTCTAAAAAAGAAAATTTAGTTTAACAAGTCTTCAGTTGTAATGAGTATAAAGTCTTTCCCTCCAATATATCGAGGAGTACTATACTCATCCTCAGAAATGTAAATCAGTAATTATTTTAATTAGCTTTGGTTAATATTAATGTATTGTGTAGCAAATATGTTAAAATATTCACTCTCTTTCCTTCAATATATTAACGTACATTTCATACTTTACTATCTCTTAATACAAGCCTGAAATAACTACTTCAAAGTAACACAAACAGAAAAACAAAAATAACCTGATACAACAATCAGAAATCCTAAATTGTGTGGAAAAAGTCCACAATATAAAAACTAAATCTGAGGAAGAGGAAAAACAATGGCAGAAGATCAACAAAAGTTTACACTAGCTCTCTCTGATAAAATAGAGATTTAGAGTCCTAGCAGGTACTCCTCTTCTAGCGGGTCACACCAAGTCAGTTATAATATACAATTCAAAAGAAGATTTTATACTGTCTTCACAAGAAAACAGAAATCTATGAAAAGGTGTCCAGCCAGGCCGGTGACTGCTATGAATGTGTTGGCCAACTTATTCAAAAGCACATTTGCAGTGTGAAAAAAAAAAGTGTAACATGGAAAAAAGCAGGAACAGAAATGTACATCAGAAAAAGCCACATCCATACAGAGAGACAATTCACCATACCACTGGACAGTCTGAACTGTCACTGGAACCACAAGTATGAACATCAAACCATCGCACCACAACTGGTTTCTACTCCTACACTTAATGGTCGAAACAAAAACCTAATTCCAGAAAAGCAAATCACAACAGAAGACCAAACCAACACCTGTAAATCAACCAAGAACATAGAGATTCATCTATTAAGATCATAGATCCCCAAAAAGAAAACCTCCAAGTGGACAGAACAAATCAGAAAAATACAAGAAAAGTGATGTCAAAGTAGTATAATTCACACAGTAAATAACCAGGCATTAGAACAGACAATCAAGGATCTAGAAGATAGTTACCAAAATACATTACATATACAGCTGAAAAATGTGAATAATGGAAAGATTGAAAACCTCTACAAAACAATTTTGGAAAAAGATGAGACCAATCAATCATTAGAAAAATAATTCACGGAGACTACAAACTGAAAGATAAATAAATTCTGAGAATACAAAGGAGTCCAAGAATAAAATGGATGCCGAGTTCAAAGATATGAGAGAAGACACAGCTTAGAAAACAACCCTTGCAACTTCTCCACCCAAAGAAAAAATGTACAGAAAGTCCATACAAGTTCTAAAACAAACCATTAATAAAGTGATAGAACCCCTAAAAATGACCAATTAGAAGACAGGGAAATCAAAAACAAAGTAGAATGTCTCCACAGTAAATAGATGACATAGAAGATAATCTCAGGGTCAAAGACAGAATAGGCCTAATAGGAAAGAGGAGATAATCATTTAGAAAAACTCTAAGAAATAATAAATGATCTTGCCAGAACTTCAAGACTCAGAAGATCAAATTTCAGGGAAATAGGTATCAAGAAGGAGAAGAGCAGGAAAATAAATGGATGGGAAACGTATTACAGAATTCTAGCAGAGAACATGCCAAACATCCAACGAGATCGGCTCATGCAGAGAAGAGAAGTCTTTAGAAACCAAACAGAATTCTAGAACTGAACAATCCACCACCACATCATAATCCATTAGAGCATAATTAATGATCAAGAAAACGATTCTTAAAGCTGCCATAGAGAAAAGACTGATTATTTATAAAGGATATTCAGTCATTATAAATACAGATTTCTTAGCTGATATGGTAAAAAGGAGAGCCTGTCATTATATATGACAAATATTAAATGTAAACAACTACCAACCGTGAATATGGTCCCAAGCCAAACTCTCCTTTACATATAAAGGATATATAAAAATACTTCATGACAAAGAAAACTTGAAACAACGTATCTTCACCAAATCAGTAGGATAGAAGTTAATCAAATATATCCTACATAGAGAAGATCAAGAGGAAGAGGAACTGTTTATATAAAATGCTCCCGACTAGAGAACAAGGTAAATATATTAAGAGTAGATGAGGCACAGCTCCTAACAGCAGGTGTATAACATAGCAGGATTTATCAGATATTTCTCAGTCTTAACTCTCAATATCAATGGACTTAAATTTCCAAATAGAAGACATAGATTAGATATTAGTATCATAAAACAAGATGCATCCATATAGTATCAAAAAAGACACATTTTATTGAGAAAAACAAACACATACTCAAACTAAAAGGCTGGAAAGAAAATTTTCAAGCAAATGGAGACAATAAACAGGCCACAGCAGAATTACTAACATAAGATAAAATAGAATTCAAATTAAAATTAGTAGGAAGAGACATTATATATTGATAAAAGCAACTCTCCATTAGGAGGATATAACAAGTCTAAATATCAATGCCCTGAACACTGCAGCATCCCACTTCGTCATCCAAATACTACTTAACCTAAAAAGACATCTCAAAACATCATTCCCTTCCATGGATTGGTTATATAGGAAAAACTCAACCAAGAAACTGCAGACCTAAATCACTACATTGACCACCTATCCTTTACAGACATCTAAAGGATATACATTCAATGTCAGACTATACATTCTTCGCAGCAGCTCATGGAAGCTTCTTCAAAATAGAACATATCCTATGTCACATAGAAATGCTGTCCAAATTGAAAGAAAAATTAAATGAATTCCCATTTCTTGTCAGACCATAACAGAATAAACTTAGTATTAAACAGCTAAAGCAAAAAAAAATTATCAAACCCATGAAGACTGAACAAAAAGTTGCTGAATGACCAGTGCAACACTGAAGGGATTAGAATGGAAATCTGAAAGTTTCTAGAATTTAACAAAAATGAACACACAAAATACCAGCTACTCTGATATTTGCAGTACGTACACGAAAATTTATAGCTCTGTGTGCCTACATCAAGTAATTGAGGAAATCTCAAATGAATATTTATTTATGTAGCTCAAGCTCCTTGAAAACAGAAAGAAGCACAGACCCAAAGCAATAGACAGAAACAAAAAAAATTAAATCAGAAATAACTAAATAAAGACGATATAAAACATAGAAAGAATCACCAAATCAGAGTTGGTTTTTTAAATAAATTAACAGACTTGACAGACACTTACTAAATCTGAATAAGCTGAGAAATTACATAGATAAATAGATAAAAAGCACGCAGATTGGTAGAAGATCTTTAGTTGCTCTGCAACGCGCAAAGGCCTCATATCTCAAATATATTTAGAGCCCAAAACGTTAATGTCACCCAAAAAACAAATCCTCCAAGAAATAACAACCCTCTTAATAAGTGGGCTAAAGATGTAAAGAGAGACCTCTCTGAAGAAGAAATATGCATGGCATAAAGACACATAAGGAAATACGCAAGATTTCTGGCCATAAAAGCAATGCAAATCAAAGCAACCTTGAGATTCCACCCTCACTCCAGTTAGAATGACCATTATGAAGAACATTAATGATAAGAGATGCTGGGCAAGTGGGGATGTGGCCAAAATGTAACATTACTACACTATTGGTGGAAATGTAAACTTGTTAAAATACTCTGTAATGAAGTATAGAACTCCTATATGACCCAGCAATGATGGATCAAGAAAATGTCGAATATATTCACAAAACTCTATGCTTCTGTCAGAATGAATGATATTGCCCCATTAGTAAGAAAATGGAATCACTTGGGAAACATAATAAGTCAAACAAGCCAGACCCAAAGAATCAGAGTCTACAGGTTTTCACTCATTTGGAAAAACTAGAATATGTCTAGGATATTCACAATAGCTCAATAGCAATATGCATATCACCATATAAAATGATGCTTATCGAAATGAGCTCCAAGACATGGATACAAGATGATTGTATAGTGAATGGTTTTTAGTTATTTCTATTTAGTTTTTACCCTTTGGTTTATTCCTTGTAGTCACTGTTTTTTATTTCTGTACCCTTTGTCTTAAAGATAAATTAATCTGATTTGGGGAAGGGAAGGGAAATCACAGAAATGGTGGGACAAAGATTAACCAAAGCAACAGTGATATATAGACGTTATGTTAGAAATGAACTTCACAACTTTGGGGGAGTAGGATGTCAGGGTTGGGGGAAGGAGGACAAAATGAGGAAGGGTTAATACTGTTAAAAAATATACTCATGGGGGTGGGAAGGTGGCTCAGAGGTAGAGCGCTTGCCTTGCATGCCTGAGGCCCTGGGTTCGATTCCTCAGCACCACATAAGCAAAAAGAAAAAAGCCGGATTTGGCGCTACGGCTCAAGTGGTAGAGCGCTAGCTTTGAGCTGAAGAGCTGAGGGACAGTGCCCAAGCCCAGAGTTCAGGCCCCACGACCGGACCCCCCCCCCAAAATGTACTCATTACTTATGTAACTATAACCCACCCCTCAGTATATCACCTTCATAATATAAAATCTCCCCCCCCAAATAAAAGAACTCACCCAACTATAGAAAATTAGAGACAAAAATGACACACCACAACATAAATAAGAAAACATTAAGAAGTTTATGAGAGTACTTTGAAAACCGTATGCCAATCACCTGGTGAATCCTTGAGAAATTCATGCTTTCCTATACTTGATCTGAACCAAGAGGTAACACATAAGAAGTAATGAAAATGAAATGTGTATAAACCACTTTCCATTCCAGAAAAATCTAGGATTCTATGAATTTACCATGAAATTAAAGCCTGCAAAGAACTTACAGTACTTAGAACTAACTCTTCAATGGGATAGAAGGGGAAATGGAATTATCAAAACACATTCTATGAGGCTAGAATTAGACTCTTCCCCAAATCACATAAGGACTCACCAAAGAAAGAGAACTATGAACACAATTCTTTGATAAGCATTGATACAGAACTTCTTAAATTAGGGGCTGGGAAGGTGGCTCAGTGGTAGAGTGCTTGTCTTGCATGCTCAAGGCCCTGGGTTCGATTCCTCAGCACCACATAAGCAAAAAGAAAAAAGCCAGAAGTGGCGCTGTGGCTAAAGTGGTAAAGCGCTAGCCTTGAGCTGAAGAGCTGAGGGACAGTGCCCAGGCCCAGAGTTCAGGCCCCACGACCGGAACCAGAAAAAAAAAAAAAGAACTTCTTAAAATATTCTCACCAACCAATTTTTGCACTAACAAAAAAATCATATCGTATGATCAAATAGGATTCAGCCTAGGATACAATTGGATTCAATATTCTTGTCACTAAACATAACACAAACCATCAGCGGAAGCTGGGACAAGAAACACATTATCGTCTATATGTATGTAGAAATAGCTTTTAACAACCTGCAATACCCCTTTATGATTAAAAAGTTATGAGAAGCTAGGAATGCATGGAATGTTCCTCAATATACTACTGACTATGTATATGATAGTGATAATTAGCTATTACGGAATAGTGGAAGTATGAAGATATTAAAATCAGGAATGAGACAAGGATGTCCTCTCTCTGTACTGCTCTTCAATGTGTTAGTGGACTATCTAGAAAAAGCAATATGGAAGAGAAAAACATAAGAGGGTCCAAATAGGGAAGAAGTCATTCTATCCCGTTTTACAGATGAAATGCCCCTATAGCTTCCTGCATTAAGATAGTAAAAGTGATGTTAACTTTTGGCAATGTTGCACGGTATATAGCCGACAAGAATCAGTAGTTTTACTGTGTTACCAACAATGGGAAGAACCAGGCTGAAATCCAAAAAACAACCTCATATGTATTAGCCTCAAAATCAAAACAAATCTAAACAAAACAAAAGAACAACAACAAAACTGGGAATTAATTAATTTAACTAAAAATGTGCAGGACTTCTACTGTGAAAACTTTAAAAATATAAAAAGGGAACCTGAAGGAGATTTAAGGAAATGGAAAGTCTTTCAATGCTCCTGGTTGGAAGAATTAATATAGTAAAAACTGAAATACTACCCCCAAACTATTAACAATGCAATACTTATCAAAATCCCAACAATATTCTTCAAAATATTCGAGAAAGCAATTCACATTTAATATGTACTTACAAAATTACAGATGAAACAGAAGGCTTAGAAATGAACTCATGGGCTTATAGTCATCTTACACACACACACACACACACACACACACACACACACACACACACACACACACACACACACACAATGGAATTCTATTCATCCATTAGAAAGGATAATTTTTCACCAGTCTTAAGAAAAATGAAAGGCTTGGGAAAATTCTACCAAGAGAAAAGAGAAAGGAATGCAGACAAAATAATATAGGTTTCATGGATTCATTCAATTATGGTATCTACAAGTGAACAAGACAGATTCTGCCTGTTCCCAGTTAGAACGGTCATTATGAAGAAAGCTAACAATAGCAAATGCTGGCATGGATGCAGCCAATTGGGAACACTATTACACTGCTGGTTGGAAATTAAATTGTTCAAACACTGTAGAATTTAGTACGCAATTTCCTGAAAAGAGTAAATATACATCTCCCTTAAGACCCAGTAATTCCCCTCATGGGCAGTAATCCAAAAATTAACAAACAAGCTCACATGAAAGCTACAAGTATAGCTATGTTCAGTGTCCAGGTCCAGAGTTCAAGGACTGGAAAAAAAGTTGCCACTGCTGGCATTTGTTTCAACAAATATGAACCCTTTGACATAATATGCCAAATCATTCTATTTGCAGTAGCTTGCATAAGACTTAAAGTTAGTGGTTGAAAAAAATGGCTTCTTTGTTGAATATTACGAAAAGATATAGGCAGTCCAAAAAAAGGGAGCTTTTGTTGTTGTTGTTGTTCGAGGGTCTTGAAGTCCAGGCATGGGCACTGTCCCTGAGCTCTTCAACGCAAGGTGGGTACTCTATCTCTTGAGCCACAGTGTCACTTCTGGTTTTTTGTTGGTTAAATGGAGATAAGGGTCTCAGGGACAGGCTGTCTTTGAACCGCAGTCCTCAGATCTCAGCTTCATGAGTAGCTAGGATTACAGCTGTGCGCCACTGGCACCAGGCTAAAAATGGTGGATTTTTAGAAAAGAAAATCCACCTCTTCACTGTTGTCGAAACCTCAGATATCAGTATTAGAACACTTCACCTTCAACTCATTTCATCAGAAATTTGTAAATTTTCTCTTTTCCTTCATGCAGGAATACTGCAGTCAGTATCAACTCAGCTGTGGGACTGAACAATTGTATAGCAATTGCTAGCACCTAAATCAAGAACTGTTACATCAAAACATAGGAAATATATTGTTTATCAGCAAAATGACTTTCAGCTTTCTGTTTTTTGCCTGACTTCATGTAGGCTGTGCTGTGCTTACTGGAGTTTTTGTTTGTTTGTTTTGTGTGGTATTTTTTTTTGTTTTGTTTTAGAGGTCTAGTATTACTATTCAAGGTAGTAGCTTCTCTGGGTCCCAGTGATACCCTGACTTAGAGTTAATGGGTTTTTCTCCTAAAGATACAAAGAAACAGCTGACTAAATTCTTGTTAATTGTCTCAAAATGAGGCAATCTGGCATCCTTGCAAAGCCATCAGTTATCCTCTGTAACCACTTATAGAAATGGTCTATCAAGATGGCTTTTCAAGGTTGATTGTGAAAAATGTTCATTTCCAATTCAGCACCATGAAGCAGATCACATCTCATGGACCAGACTTTTGGAAGGAAGGTCCCCTTCCTTCCTTCTCTTATGATACATCAAACCATAATATTCTGCAGTTTTGGCCAACCTGGAACACATTTTCCCAAGAATATTCTGTAGTGTAAAAGAGGACCAACTATGAAAATAAAGGTGAAAATACTTGTCTACTACAGACTGATTTATCTCGCTTTTATCTGCTGTTATTTTCATTACTTCAAACACATGGATAAATTATATTGGGATTAGACAAGTGGCAAAGGATTAATAGAATAAACATACAGTTTATTTTCATATATCCAATATAATGCACTTAACTCCTTATGGAAAATTAAATCTGACTGTAGAAACAATGTCAGAAATATAAAATAAGCCTCAATATGAATAATCTGGCACATATACACCATCATCTACTTAGAAATTCAGTCTCTCTTTAAATATTTATTTGGTACAAAATGATAATAATTTAATTAATGAATGTGACTTTTAAGTATCATCTGAAATACTCCTCGTGTATATGATTGTATATGTTTTAGATGTCACCTAGACAGGAATTAAACATGCGTGTAAAATTCAAATTTCCATAATTTAAGCTAGATTCGAGGAGTCATACCCTCCTATATTGTGTGGTGTGAATTTTACTACAAGGCTGAACCCTTCCACCTAATACCAAGAGTCATGTGCAAGAATTTATTTTTTCATGTTAAGGTGAGTGCTAAGTGTAGGATACACTTTGAATTATTACAGTAATTTATTAAAATTGGTTTCATTTTTTCTTTTCTATATCTGCATTAAGTAAAATTATATATTAAACATTCAATATGAAGTAATCAATAATAAGTAAACTATTATTAAAATGATATACTATTAAACTGTGATTTGAATTATATTAAACAACATTTAATAGAATTATTAAACAACATTTAATAGAATTATATTAAACAACATTTAATAGAATTATGGATAATGTTTTTTAAACTTACCATCTTGTTATTGTTTTCTAATTGTGTCAATTGTTATTCTTGTTCCAAGTCATCTCTTCACCTCAATTGTTTAGTTTTCTATTTTATCTATATTGGTTTGCTGATTATGCATTTTGGTTTCCCTTTTTAATGACTGACAAGAGGCTGAAAATCTGTATGCTAGTTTATTACTTCCTACATTAAAGTCAAATTGCTGCTCTCCACCGCTGTTCTACTTTTCTTTGTATAGTACAGAATTTCCCCTAGTCCCACCGACTGTATTGTTGCTATCATTTATTTTATTTTATTTTCTATTTAAATTTTATTGTCAAGGTAATGTACAGAGGGGTTACAGTTACATAATTAAGGTAATGAATTAATTTATTTTCTAACTTGTTAGCCTTTCACCCATTTTTCTCCCTCTTCCCTCCCAACGCACCTCCCAAGATCGTTTCCAATCTATTGTTTTGTGAGTATCACTGTTGCATAGGTTCTCCCTTTGTCCTTTGTCTCACTATTTTGTTTTTTTTTCCTTCCCCTTCCCCAGTTCAGATCAACATGTTTACAATACTCAGGGTATCAAAATCAAATACAGTGACTACAGGGAATAAACCATAGGTGGGGAAAACACAAAAGGATAAAAATAAATCATGTAGTACATTAGGAACAACAACAACAACAAAGAACATGTCTTGGAGTTCATTTCACATAGAATCTCTTTATACGGTCATATGTACATAGCTATTGAGCTATTCTACTCATCTACTAAGATTATCCTTGATGTACACAATAATGCTCCCTATGACCTAGTAATCCCACCTCTGGGCATTTAACCAGATGACCACAAACCAGGCCACACTAAAGCTACCGGCACAATTATGGTTATCACAGTAATATTTACCATAGCTAAGATATGGAATCAACCTTGATGCCCCTCAGTAGATGAATGGATCAAGAAATGAGACACACACACTCACATACGCACATACACACGCATACTAAGCTTCCATCAGAAAGAAAGATACCACTTCATATGTAAGGAAATGGAAGGTCTTGGAAAAAAAAACATATTAAGTAAAATAAGCCAGACTTAAAGAAACATATCTCCCATGGATTCCCTTAATTGTAATAATTAGTTACTTCAAGGATAATCTCATGTATTTTATTTTATTTTTTTTATTGTGAACATACTGTACAGAGGGGTTACAATTACATGGGCAAGATAATGAGTACATTTCTTAAAAAGCATTGCAGCCTACTCCTATGTTGACCCTTCACATCCATTCCCAGCCTACCCCGTTCCCCCACCCAATCCTCCCCAACCCACAAAAGTTTTAAAGTTCCTTTTTGACATGACAACTTGTACTTCTCATTGTTGCAACGAGTCCAACTGTATCCTTAAACGACTTGTTTTTCCCCTTCTCCTCCACAAATTATACTGACATCAAATATAGTGAAACATCAACAAATTGGAGAGATCTGAAATCAATAATTTAATGACACATCTAAACTTCCTTGAAAAAGAGCAGTAAGATAAACCTCAATCCAGTAGATGGAAAGAAATAATTGAAATTAAATCAGAATTAAATGAATGAGAATCCAAAAAAAAAAAAAAAAAAAAACTATAGAAAAAATGAAGAAAACAAAGAGTTGATTCTTCGAAAAAATTAACAAAATTGACAGACCCTTAGCAAATCTTATCAGAAAAAGAAGAGAACACACCCAAATTAATAAACTCAGAGATGAGAATGGAAACATTACCACTGAAACAACCAAGATTCAGAACATTATAAGGAAATTCTTCTCAAAACTTTATGCTAATAAGTTTGAGAACTTGGCAGAAATGGACCTTTTCCTGGCAAATATTGACATGCCAAATCCTTAACCAAGATGAGTTAAACCATCTTAACAGGCCCATATCAAGCATTGAGATAGAAATAGCAATAAGAGACCTCCCATCAAAGAAAAGCCCGGGACCACATGGTTTTACAGCAGAATTCTACAAGGCCTTCAAAGCAGAGCTCACACCAATACTTCTCCAACTCTTCAATGAAATTGAAAGAGAAAGTTCACTAACGAACACATTCTATGAAGCCATCATAACCCACATCCCAAAACCAGGCAGGGACTCATCAAAGAAAGAGAACTACAGACCCAATTCTTTGATGAACATTGATGCAAAACTTCTCAACAAAATTTTGTCCAATCGACTTCAACCATTCATCCAAAAAATCATACACCACGATCACATATGATTCATTTCAGGGATGCAAAGCTAGTTCAATATACGCAAAACAATTAATATTATTCATCACATCAACAGGAGCAAGGATAAGAACCACATGGTTATCTCAATAGATGCAGAAAAAGCATTCGACAAGATCCAACACTCCTTTATGATGAAGGTTTTGGAAAAATTAGGAATCCATGGAACATTCCTCAATACAGTAAAGGCTATATATGACAAACCTACAGCCAACATTATACTTAATGATGAAAAACTAAAGCCATTTCCTCTTAACTCAGGAACAAGACAAGGATGTCCACTCCCTCCACTTCTCTTCAATCTAGCATTAGAATGCCTAGCTTCAAGATGCAAACATAAAGAGGATCCAAATAGGGAAAGAAGAAATAAAACTCTCCCTCTTTGCAGATGACATGATCTTGTATTTAAAGTATCCCATAGACTCCACTCCCAATTTATTCAAGCTGATTCAAAACTTTGGCAAAGTAGCAGGGTATAAAATTAACCCCCAAATTCAATGGTTTTTATGCCAACAATGAGAAAAGTGTGGCTGAAATTATGAAAGCAACTTCATTTGTAATAGCCCCACAAAAAATTAAATACCTAGGAATTAACTTAACCAAAGAAGTGAAAGATCTCTATGATGAAAACTTTAAAAACTTGAAAAAGGAAATCAAAACAGAACTTAGAAAAAGACAAAACCTCCCATGCTCCTGGATTGGAAATATTAACATCGTGAAAATGGCAATAGTTCCCAAGGCTATCTCATGTATTTTAATTTGACAGTTTGTTCTATGTTGAGCGTGCAACATTATTGCTATATTGTTTGTTATCATTTCTGCAAACAGGCAGGTATATTGAAAGTATTACATTCACCTCATCCATTACTGAAAGGAGAACATCTAAAAGAGCAACCCCTACAAGGAAGAACAACTCCCACTTAATTAGCTTCATTCCTATGTAAGGCCAGTGTTGTCCCCTGTGTCCTCATATTGTACATTTCAACTCTATAACTCATATTGTATATCTAGTATCTTCTACATTGTCAACTAAATGCCTCAGAATTTCCACTTTGCTTTACTTTAAAAAAAATCTGTCTTAATATTTGAGGTTAGGGTGTGTGTGTTTGTGTGAGTGTGTGTGTGTGTGTGTGTGTGTGTGTGTGTGTGTGTGTGTGTGTGTTTACAAAACTCAGAACACAACATTTTTCTTCATTTCGAATACATCTTTCAGGTCATTGTAAGTTGTGGCTAATGGGAGCAGTCTCGTTATTTTAAAGATGAAACAGAAAAAGATATTTGTGCATGTACCACAGTTGCTTTATTAGTCTGTAGTTGAACACTGAACATTGACTTATATCTTGGCTGCTCTTGTGAATAATGTGAGTAAAAATGAACTACAGATATATTTACGAGTTACCCAGAGAAAAATATTCACATGATTGGTGGGTCAGATGATATTTCAACTTTGGGTTTCTTTAGAAACTTGCATACTACTTTCTACAACGAGAATACTAAACTCTTTTTTGACCAATAGTGTATAAAATTTCCTTTTTTCCACACTCTCACCAACATTACTACCTTTTAATCAGAGGTAATAAAGGGCAAGTTTTTACTATCTGCAGTACCCTATACTGGCCTTAACTTAAATCCAACCTACTAAATGCTTGGAATTACAAGCCTTTACCACCATAACTGGTTCCATTGATTTTTTGATGAGTTATAATAGTTATGAAGTTGTATCATAGTAATTTTGAATTATATTTCTCTAATGACATCTGCTCAAAAAGCATTAAGGCAGCATAGAAGTTGTGTTAAACACAACTTTGTAAACCCACAGGCAATTTTCAGGGCTTTATGGAGAACATGTCTTTTCAGACCTTTTGTCCATTTTTATTTCAGTTTCTGGTTAATCTCATCTCTAATCTCTCTAAACCAGATCAATAATTAATTCAAGGTAGTAGAAAAGAAAAAAAAGGTAGCAACTCCTAACATTTTTGTTTTCAATAACATGGTATTGCTTAAATCATTTTCTGTTAACAATTGATTCTATATAACTCAATTTAGTTAGACCTGTTACAAGGCTGTAGTTTATTTATTTTACATTGATTGCTCTTTCCAAAGCCTGTTTGCCTTATTTCCCTTGGTTTCTTTCAGTCTCAAGTAGCTCAGATTTCAAACTGAAGAATAAATGGAAGGACGTAAACAAAAAAAAATACAGTTCCTCTCATCCGATGATGCCTGTATAAGAATGAGGGAAGAGTTCATCGTTCTAAGGACCTATGATAGTACAACAAAAAAAAGAATTTATTCTTCTATGTCTTCTTTATCTTTGCAATGTAACTTAAATGTTGTGAAACACAATATACTGCTCAGATACTTTTGTTTCATCAGTTTTGCACATTTTCATATGGATTTTACCTCAGTCTACAACATTCCTTCATCATACTGTCCCTGATATATTTACACTATCAAGACATAAAATAACCAGTTTGATTTACAGCATGAGAAATTATCCACCTGTCTTCCTTGGAAGCAGAGCATGAGCAATAGATATTACTTCTGGTTGCTCACTACATGTAATGTTTTCTGTACTACATATCACATTCTATTTAGTATTTTTAAAAGACTGCTGGCTAAACCCAAAGGTCATTCCTAGAAGTTTATGTTAAGTATTTCACAAGTTTTATTCCCTTAATTGTTAAGATAACATGTGCTATAATGCTAATGTTATTACAATTTTAGTGTTGGGAAAAATTGTAATTAAAGGCAGTAAGTGCATGGCCTAAAGACACACACAGTGAGGAAGGAAATGAGTCAAAGTTTCCAAAAGTCTTTCAGCAATACACAAAAGATAAATAAAATCTCTCCATTCTATGACACTCTCAATTCAATATTCATATTGTCCAAGTAATAATAGCATACTAAATATTGCCCATGGTGATTGTTTTCTGTCACATTTATCTTGAACACTGATTGTGTTGGTGACATTGGGTTATCATGCACAGAACTGAGCTTATACATTGAGGTCCAAAGAGAGGCGAATTTCTTCTGTCCCACAAGTCCAGGATCCTTTTTAAAAAGTACTAAAAATTTAAATATCATCACCTACTGTCTTATAAGTATCCAAAAATAAAAAAAATCATAAATAATCACTCCAAAATGCTTTAAAATTAGAGATGCTAAAACATGCCCCTCTGAACTAAATTTTCTTCTACTTTTAACGTTATTCTGAAAGCCTTTGCTGGTTTGTCACACCTGTAATCCTAACTACTAGGGATATCTACTCAGGAGCCTGAGATCCGTGGATAACAGTTGGAAGGCAATCAGGGCAAAAGCAATTCATGAGATTATTTTTCAAAAATTTTAATGAACTAGCAAAGGGCTAAGAATGGAGATGTAGCTCATTTAGTAGCTCACTCATCTAGAGAGAAAAGGCCTAGCAAGACCTTGGAGCTCTGATTTCAAACTCTGAGCACGCCAACATACATGCAAGTACTTGAGCACACCCGTGCATTCACATACATATTTATTCAAAATACCTTCATATCGGAGTTTTGCATTAATTTCTTTGCTAACGATATTATATGAGTAAAATAAAGGAAATAAGCTCCTCCATCTCATAACGTTTTTATACGTTCTTATTGTAAAAATACTGTACAGAGGGATAACACTTACATGAGCAAGGTAATGAGTACATTTCCTAACAAGCATTGTTACCTCCTTTATTGTTCCCCTACCATGGTTTCCCTCACACCTCCACAAGTCCATTAACCTCCTCCCTTTCCCCGCCTCAATTGTAAAGTTCACTTCACAACATAGTTTCTTGTGCATCTCATTGTTACAATGGGTCAAACTGTATCCCTATTTAAGCATTATGTTTTTTTTCCTTCCCCTCAGCAAATTAGAGGAGGAGAATATATAAAAGATGTAAGCACAACAACTTCAAATACAGTGAAACAGGTGTTATAGCATGGAGGAGGAACATATAAAGAAACAAAAAAAGCACACACTGTACATTTAAGTACGTGAGAAAAAATAGCAAGAAAAAAAACCCATTTATGCCCCTAACTTGGGGTTCATTTCGGTTAACGTAACCTTATCTGGCCATATACACATAACTGTTGACTTTTTCTGCTTATCCCAGACATATATTAGTTATTGAAAATTTGAGAAACCATGGAACCTATGTTTCTTTGGACTTGGCTTACTTCACTTAATAATTTTTTTCCAAGTCTTTCCATTTCCTCACAAATTGGGAGATGGAATGCTCCAGGAATTTGCCTGTCATCCTTGTGCAGGGGCCATGTTAATCTTCTCTGTATCTTTCCAATGTTAATGTATGTGATGCTGGATTGAGCACAGAACTTTTTTTATATATAAAATGTAATTGATTTTCTTAAACTAGACAATTCAACAAAAACTAATTTTAAAAGAATTGTGAAATTTTAGAAACATGTACTTCTTACATAAGTACACATTTAAGAATAAAGTCAAGATTGACATGTCAAAAACAAAATAATTCCAGATATTTGTTGTTCAAGAGATGTGTAGGAGGAGGAATTCAATTATTCTATACAAGGGACCTGTCATAATGAACAGTGCAGCAAGTGTTAAGGTTTATTAAAAGTTTTAATGTTTTAAATACATTTAATTTTGGGAATTTGCTTATATATGCCAAAACTGGGACTGTTTGGCAGGTCATAATATTTTCTATGAAGTATTTAAGATTTATGGTAGCAGATAAATACTACTAAGTATGTCTATTTCAGAGTTTATAGAAACTTTACTAATGAGAAGTTCCAAAGTCTTTGTGTAAAGGAGCAGAATAAAGAGTTGACTATGTTAACTACACAGTTTCTGTTAAAACTGTAGGTCTTCCTTACTTTTTATGTTAATGAGGAACAAATTATGATATAAGCCATATACAAATTATGAGATGAACTACAAATGGTAATCTTACTGGTTGATTTAAACACTACTCATAGCCTATAAAATTCTTGTGGAACATCATATTCTTAGCCAGTGTTAAATGTGAAGAAATATGACAATAATTAAATCTAATTTATAGTACACTTCAAATACTGAAAACACTGGTAATTGTTTTGTTTTTTATTGTATTAATCATTAATATTTAATTATTGGTTTTCTTTATTTGTAGCATTTTTCCTTGTTGTAATATAATACAACTTTTTGTAAGTTGTCATTAAGAAATACTTTGAGAAGGTTACTGGGATGGCCACACCATTTTTTATAGGTGCATGTGAATTTATAAAGAGGAAAATTAAGAACAAAATATGTATTTAAAAAATGATCAAATGGAGTCTGATTCAGGAGTGTTGATAAATGTCCACACCTAAAATATTAGCCCTAGGCTGAAGCAGAGTTATTACAGAATTGAGGTCACAAAAGTGAGAGACTGTTTTGTTTTGTTTTTCATTTTTATTTGGTTGGCCATGGGGCTTCAACTCTGGGGCCTGGGTGCTGTCCCTCAGCTCAAGGCTAGTGACACCAATTGAGCCACAGCACCACTTCCATCTTTTTGGCTTATGTGATGCTGAGAAATCAAACCCAAGGTCTCATGCATGCAAGGCAGGCATTCTACCATTGAGCCACCTTCCCAGTGCCTAAGAGATTGAGTTTTAAAAAATCATCTAAACAACATTTGCTTTCTGCTTTGGGTTATATAATGAAATATATGAGTATCTTTTTATGTTTTTGTGCATTGTCATACTTTTAAATATATACTAACTTCACCCACTTTATCCTTGTCAAAGTTATGAAATATCTCTGAGAGTTTGCTTCTGTGAAGATTGTTTTTTTTTGTTTTTGTTTTTGTTTTTTGTTTTTTTGTTTTTTGGTCAGGTGGTGGGCCTGAACTCTGGGCCTGGGCGCTGTCCCT
This sequence comes from Dipodomys spectabilis, assembly GCF_019054845.1. Lineage (NCBI taxonomy): Eukaryota > Metazoa > Chordata > Mammalia > Rodentia > Heteromyidae > Dipodomys > Dipodomys spectabilis. The sequence goes on from NW_024870689.1 coordinate 1,906,403, forward strand.
CACCTCTTCAGCTCAAGGCTAACATTCTACCACTTGAGCCACAGCACCACTTCCGGTTTTTTTTTCTGCTTATGTGGTGCTGAGGAATCGAACCCAGGGCCTCATGCATGCAAAGCAAGCGCTCTACCACTGAGCCACCATCCCAGCCCTGTGAAGATTGTTTTTGCATTTATAATTTCTCCTGAGTCATTTTTATTTTTTATCAAAATCACTTTATATTTCATGTTGATGGGTATTTACACAGAGACAGGGATATAGTGGATTTAGTTTACCAAATGAACATTAAAATTAAGCTCAAAAATAAAAATCAGGCTTAACACATATTTTCTTATCTTTCCCCACACTCTCCCTAAAAGGAGACAATATTAAGAATGTCTGAGGGATACATTTTAGGTCCAATTTTCTTGGGCTTCCTAGGTTTAGAATTCTTAAATCACAGAGACATGCTGTAATAGGAGTAAGATTTTTTGGTACACTTTGCCCTTCAGACTGTATTTCTTGTTCTTCCCTTTTCTCGACTCCACTATTAGAGATTTTTTCAGAGATGACTCCATCTGCAAGTTTTCACTCTTCATAGCTATCCAAATGAATTTGCAGATCAAGACTCTTAGACAGAAAGAATTTAAGAGCCTGAATCTAAGACACTTCTCTCATTCACCATCCCTACAAAGACGCAAGTACCAAAGCAGGATACATAGTTTCATTTTTTTCTACCAAGGCCAATGCATGAAGTTGCTTGCTTCTGAGGGTGTCTATTTGTGGCTCTTCCGGATGTTGCAGGTTAACTTTATACCTACTTCCATTATCAGCTACCAAGGATGGCATGTTTAGACTATCCAGGAAGTTGGCTCAACAGGGAGTGGGTGTGTCTCTTATGAGGGGCTCCTAGGATCCCACATGAATGGAACAGAAGATCTGTGTTGGAAATAGCAGGAGCAATTAAGGTATCCTACAAACATCATCTCAGCAAGGCAAATTTTACTCCTGCAGAAGGCATCCTGTCGCATGTCCAAGTTGAATAAGCACAGTGGATAGGCAGCCCACCACTGGCTCCCATGAATTTGAGTTTTGGGATCATCTTTCATGATGGCTCAAACTTTTGACCCCTTTCAAACCAGTCAAAAGCTTTAATAATCAACCAAATCTGAACAACTGGCCAAATGAAAAATAACCAACTTTTAACCAGCTGGTGCTCTACTACTAGTGCCATGCCTCTAGCCCCTAGCACTTCTCTAAAATAACATTGGTAAGGTTTTGACTACCTTTACAAGGGCAGTGCTTATATCAGTCAAGCACTTCAAGATTTAACTTCTACAGTTCTCCCATCTGATTTTTCTTTCTTTTCTTCCAAACAATAATAATTGACTTTCCTATTCAGCAGTATCCAATAAGATATTTTGATTTAGAAAAGGGTTTGATTAAGGCAGTTTTTCAGTCAGTCACTGAACAAAACCTGTTATAGAAGAGATAAAGCAGCCATGCACACATTACTATAAAAACAATTACTAAAGAGGTAAATATTGACACCATGAATCATTGTTAAAATGCTTGCTCTATCATCAAACTAGTAAAGGGATCTGCCACCACACACAGACACACAACCTTTTTTATAAGTGACTGGAGGCTGGTCTTGGGTTTGATCTCATGCTCTGGGCATTGTGCCAGAGCAGTTTTACTCAAGGCTACCACTTTAGCCACAACTCCAGTAGTATCTTTTTTTGCACCTTCATTGGAAATAAAAGTCTCATCTTTCCTGTCTGGGTTGGCTTCAAACAAACACCCTCACAATTCAGCCACTGAGCATTAGGATTATACTCAGCAGCATCTCAGTTTTTGGGTAATTTGTTTCCCGTATTCAATCCTTGTAAGTCTTTCTGTATCATTGGTCTCCAACCACCACACAGATTACCTTTGAAGTATATTTATTCTTTTATTTTTATATATTTATTGTAAAAATACTGTACAGAGGGGTTAGTTACATGAGCAAGGTAAAGCATACATTTCCTATCAAGCATTGTTACCTCCTCCTTTATATGTCCCCTACCATCCCTAACCTCCTAGCTCTAAAACTACTCCATACATTCTTCTCCTCGACCCCCGCCTAAATTGTAAAGTTTGTTTTTCAACAGTGTCTTGTGCATTTGATTGTTACAATGGGTCGACCTGTATTCCCATTTAAGTTTTTTCCCCTTTCCCTCCCAAAACTACTGAAGTGTATATACAAAATAGAGGGCACCAACATCAAAAACGTTGGAAACAGTGGTTATGCCATTTTGGGTGGGTGGGGGGACAGAATACAAAGAAACAAAAATCACATGGAACATTATAAATATGTTAGAAACAATAGCAAGAAATGAAAAAAAAAAAAAAAAAACACTTGTGCCCCTATGTTGGGGTTCATTTCACTTATCACCATCTTATCTGGTCAAGTATTATATTGAGACCAAATTTTTCCCATTCAATCCTACCAGTGGCTTCCTGTTACTTTTACATGGTGGCATTTCCAATAAACAAATCCTGCTGATAAATAAAAGCACATATTGGAATAATTCGATTATGGATATCATAGGTTAAGGAGATCAACAGAATAAAACTAATTTAAGCTGCTGTTTCTGGTTTCTAGCTTTAAGCTCTTTGGGAACTTTTCAGGGGCTCTTAAGTAAATATGAAATTTGTAAATATGTAGTTTGTTTTTGCAAATGTGAAGTTTGAATGACCTGCTAACTAAGAAGTCTCTCCTTACTTAATTTAAGGTGTTTGAGAATGGTCATGTGTGCATTGGCCAATGGAGCCAAAGCACAGATTCCACTCCTGTTGGCCAGTAACATCTCCAATAATGGTCTCCTGGAATACCACAAGACATTTCCCCTGGCTATTATTTGTACTTACTGCTCATCTCAAAGGGTTGGCCTTCACTACATCCAGGTAAATTTCCCAGAAATGTCCAATTTTCCCCAGGTAGTTGACCTGAAAAGAATGGAGCTGATCAGTTTCATGGGTTTTTGAAATAGGCTCTTGCTTCTGAGAAGAGCAACAAGGTGTTCCAAGTTGTCTCGGATCACATTTTGCTGACCTACCATGAATTTCATGCACATGGGGTCTGAGCTCCATGACAGCACAAATAGGACCTCTTGTGTGGCCTCCCTGCCACACAGTCATAGCAGTACTCTGTATGTGGAAAGAATCACCACAGTATTTACCTCACTTATTCAGTCTCAATTTGAATCTGGGTAGACTCAAAATTGGAAGACATACACAGAATGTCTGCTCCAAGAATGAATTTGCAATCATATTGTAAGATTAACTAGAGTGTCCATTGAGGCCCTGGAACTAAGCATGATCGCTTTAAGGGCATTGAGATTGTTTGGAGTTCTCCAAGCAGGATGTTTTTAAATGTCAAACATTAGACATTTATCTGGACATTATGAAACTGAATCATGTTTTGACCAATTTTATCATTAACACCTTCCTTACTAGAAGTAAATGCCCCTGCCCACTAGAAGGGAAACTTGCATTCTTGTTAGATAGAAATCCCCAAAACTCCTTCCCTCTTGGTAGGAAACCCTTCCTCCCTCTTCATAGGAAGCCCTGTAGGTGTAGCTTGCCTTTTTTTTTTTTTTGGTCGGTCTTGGAACTGAACTTTTGCCTGGGTACTGCCCCTCAGCTCTTCAACTCAACGCTAGTCCTCTACCACTTGAGCCACAACACCACTTCCAGTTTTCTGAGTGGTTTACTAGCGATAAGAGTATCACAGAATTTACCTGCCTTGCCTAGCTTTGAATGACCATCCTCAGATCTTAGCCTTCAGTGTAGGTAGGATTACAGGCGTGAGCCACCAGTGCCTATATTTTTTTCTTTTCTTAGATTTGTCGGTTGTGAGGCCTGAAATCTGGGCCTGGACACTGTCCCTCAGCTCTTCAGCTCAAGGATAGCTCTCTACCATTTGAGCCACAGTGCTTTTTCTGCTTACATGTTGCTGAGGTATCGAACCCAGGTGTTCATGCATGCAAGGCAAGCACTCTACAGCTAAACCACCTTCCCAGCTCTTCGTCTGAGTTTTTAGTTAACTAACTTGCCAATATTCAAACTTTCTAAGGTCTTTTTGCAGGGGCTCAGAAGGTGGTTCAGTGGTAGAGTGCTTGCCTTGCATGCCTGAGGCCCTGGGTTCGATTCCTCAGCACCACATAAGCAAAAAAGAAAAAAGCCAGAAGTGGCACTGTGGCTCAAGTGGTAGAGTGCTAGCCTTGAGCTGAAGAGCTGAGGGACAGTGCCCAGGCCCAGAGTTTAGGCCCCACGACCTGACCCCCCCCCCAAATAAAAGGTCTTTGTGCAGCTTTGGTCTCTAATCACAACAGAAGCTCTTCCCTTGTCAGATAATGTTTCTAGAGCTAATTTTCCCATGCCATCCTACTAGAGCATTTAGTTTATGGGTAAAAAAATTTAGTATAATTAACAAACCTCTTTTGATTTTATTCTACTCTATATTTTATTTTTGCCAGTCCTGGGGCCCCCTGAGCTTCTTTCGCTCAAGGCTAGCACTCTACCAGTTAAACCACATTGCCACATCCAGCCTTTTCTGTTTATGTGGTTCCAAGGAATAAAACCCAGGGCTTCATGCATGCTGGTCAAACAATTTACCACAAAGCCATATTCCCAAACCCCAACATATTTTATTTATACTAATCATAAGAATAAAACTGATTGATAAGATGCTGTCTGGTTTCAGGCTTTGAACTTTTTGGAAACTTAGGCGGGGGGGATCCTGAAAAGCCCCTAAGTAATTAAGAAATACGAATGATCCTCTAGGGAAGGAGTGTCTCCTAACTAGTATTAAATGTTTGAGAATGGACAGGTTGATGAAATGCTAGGTTGAAAGGGATGGCCAATTGAACCAAAGTACAGGTTCTACTCTAGTTGGCCAGGAAGGTCTACAATACTGGTCCGCAATACCATTAGACATCTCCCCTGGCTATATTTACTGATTACTGCTCTTCTCTTCAAGGTTTGATTTCACTGCATCTTGATAAGTTTCCCAGAAGTTCCAATTATCCCTCCCCGTACCTAGAGAAGCAAGGGGTATAGTTGGCTTGGGAAGATATGGTTTTTGTCTTAGATCCATACTCTTGTAAACAGCAACAGCAGGATCTTACAAGTTTCTCCAGGCCATGTTTGACTGACAGATCATGCATCCATGCCCTTGGGGATCTGAGGTTCATCATAGTAGGAAGTGGACCACTTGATTTTCTGGTTCCTGTGCCACAGAATCTTAATATTAATGGTGGGCAGAATATTTAACCCATTTCACTCAAGCATTATTTTCTTTATCATAAGACTTGAGTTGAAGGACTCAGGAATAGCACCCAGGCCCAGAGTTCAAGGCAAAAGCCTTACTACTTGAGCCACAGCACCACTTCCAGTTGCTGGTGGTTAATTGGAGATAAGAGTCTCAAGACTTTCCTGCCTGGGCTGGCTTTGAACTCTAATTCTCAGATCCTGAGTAGCTACGATTGCAAGCCACTGGCACCTGGCTTTTGACTTGAATTTTAAGTCTACCCAGAGAGTCTGCTTCTGAAAATAAGGTTCAATGCCATACCTCCTTGGATCAGCTAGAGGATAATCCAGGCTTCAGAGTTAAAGTGGGCAGCTGAGGGAATTTAGTGAGTAGTACTTTTTTGAGTTCCCCTTTCAGGATATAAGATTTAAAACAGACACATGCAAGCACATATTCATAACAAGTTTTTGTTTGGACAAGTACACATTAATAATAGCAAAAATCATCCATTATTTAATAGTTTTCTCAGATCTTTGTCAATATTTTCCCAGTGGATTATCAGAAGCAGATCCTTAGATCATTTTTCTTGGGTTCCTTAGGCCTAGAATTCTAATTCCCCATTTTAGCAGGTCTCTTGTGATTTCTGTTTTTGGTGCACTTAATCCTCCCTATTGTAAGTTTCTTGTGCACCCTTCTCATATTTAACTCTCCCGTTACTGGAGATTTCTCAAGAATGGATTTCTCCAGCTCCGACAGGTTTATTCTTGGGCCAGAGAATGAAAACACACATCGAGACTCAAGTTCTTTTTGTGCCTAAGACACACTCAGCCCAAAACATCCCCAAACAACCAGGTAGTATGCTCTAGTCCAATTTTTTCTCTCATGGCTGATGTATGAGATTACTTTTAATTGAGGTGCTGCCTTGGGCTCTTTCCTGAAATTGCTGATACACTTTCCTTCCTTTACCACAATGGATGGTGTTTAACCCAACCTTGAGCTATCTCAACACGTCAGGATGTGTCTCCTCCTGAGGGTCTCCCTACATATCCCTTGCATAACATGGATCCTGGACTATTCCCCACATTGTTGGGAATACTCCCCTACTGTAACCCGAAAGACCACCAAGTTGAAAGGAACTTAGCATGGCAAAGTTTAGCTCTGTTAAAGGACATGTTATTGATAGGAAGCAACCACTCTGAGTAGAAAGTCTGCCCAGGTTATATCCCTAATGAGTTACTACTTCTGGTATTGATCACAAGTTGTGTTCACAATCTTGCTCTATTGGCTCTTTTGAAGCTCAACTTGTTATTTTGAAAGGGGTTAACAGTTTCAGAGCAATCCACTAAACAAGGACCACCAGGCCAGAAATTGTTCGAAAATTCTTACTCAGCTTGTGCTTTATGAGTTAAACTATTCCTCAAGTACCTAGAACGATTTTAGTAACAGGATATACTTTAGTTATATAGTTTTTTGGAAGATGATTATACTTAGTCAATGCTTTCCCTCAATTCATCATTTTCAGAGAAAAAGATTATTCTAACTCCTACACAGTCCATTTCCAGACAGAATTTATTATAAGCAGCTCCCTTTTGGGAATGGAGGCTTATGAACTTCCAGGTGAAAACACCTTATTTGCATATTGCCTTGGTGCCCTTAGGCAAACTCGCCTCAGCAAGTGGTTATGAAACCAACAGCTATGTGTGGCTGCTTCATTATAAAGAACCTGTCTTGTACCTGTGCTTCTACTGCTAATAGAAAGAGGAAAGTCTGCTCTCTGGAAGCACATAGCTATGGACTTAAGCACACTTACTGAAACTTGAGCACAGAGCACGGATTTAGCTGCAGCATTTTCAGAACTATAGATGAATGAGTCAGATAACAGCTGCTTGGCTGACCACAGGGCACATGTCTGATGCCACATTTCTGAGGCAAAGCAGTTCTATGCTGCCAAGACATTATGGTAAGAAGAAGCCTGAGGGGGAATTCTTGGTGGGAAGGAGAAGGTGAAAGCTTGGATTTAGGTTTTAGAAAATGCAAGCCACTTTCTGAATTGCTTGAGGCAACGAGCAGATCATCATATTTTCTAGCCCTCTAGATGCAGAGTATGAGAACACTTCCCACATCTCACACTCAGTCCCTCCTGCCTAGCAGTCTTCAATTTCCTCTTACAGGAGTTAAGCAATTTTTAAGAAAGCAAAATTCAGCTAACCTGATCTAGCTTGTGAAGAAAACATATCCTCTGGCTTTAGAATAGATCAATTTCTATCTCAGAATAAGAGGAAGAAAAGAAACCATATTCTACAGAATTTAACACCTTAAACATGCTAGTTTGCTGCATTAACTTTTCATTTATTAGATTCATACAAGAAAAAAGAAGAAATCTGAGATTTTCTGGAGCCGTTTCTAGCTTAATATCAGGTTCATGTTGTTTTTTATATGTTTGTTTTGTTTTTTTCCTAGTACTTTAGAGATTCTAGTTAGAAGAATTGAGAAAATGCAGACATTAGCCTGGTTCAGATTAATCTGAAACCACAGCACCTAAATTATCAAATTCTAAACCTAGTCTCAAAGCTGAAGGTCAAGGCTTCCCTCCGCGCAACATCTTCAGAATAGCAGTATTGTCTATGTCTTGGGTTTGTTTTCTTTAAAGAATTAGAGAGCAGAACAGTTTTTAAAGCAGATTTTTTCAAAGCAAAAAGAGAGCATTGCAATAGTCTCTTCCTCAAATCAAAAACAGAGCAGTGAAACAGACTTCCCAGCAAAAAGAGGGACATAGTGTCTCATAATTGGTTTCCTAGTCTCAGAGCATGAGTATGGAATTTTTCCTTATTGGATGCCCCATCTCAGAGCACAAGCACAGAAAACACTGTTGGTTGGATGGGAAGTAGAGGGACACTCCCCAGTCAGAAAAAGCCATGTGTTAGCATCTAAAGCTTCATGGGAAAAGGGTGTGTATTTTTGCTGCATCATTCATCCCCACCATGTTGGAGCCAATTCCAACCATTACCTTTTATCCATAACTACCCAGACAAAGTGTTTAACTCCCTCTGAGTGGCACATAAGCACTTGTTACTCACAGGGCACTGTACATTTTGATGCCCCATCAACACTATGTTGACAGAGAAATTGGATGTCTAAATTGCTGTTTTGAAGAAGCAAAGCCCTCTGACTTAAACTTGCACACTTAACTTAAAATTTATTGTCTTTTATCAACTCAGTAGCATTACTTACTTAAATAAGTGGACTTTTCATTTTGATATATCCACATAGGCATACAATGTACCATGATTATTTTTAACCCCTTCATAATTCTCTCCCAGGTTTTATTAATCATTTAAGAATACAATATAGTAGTAATAAGTACATTTACAATATTGTACAATCTCAATGTCCATACTTTACATCCTCCAAGATTCAAATTCTTTATTCATTAAAACAATTTTCCACTCTCCTCTGCTTCAAGGTATACAACAAATATGATTTTGCTTCCTGTCTCTATCAATTAGACTGATCTATGTAACTACTGATATAAGTATACTCATGTAATATTTGATCTTTTTATGACTGCCTTTTTTAAATTAACAGTATTCCAAAGATTCATCCATCATATAGTATATGTTGCAACATAATTTATTTTGGGGGGGGGGATCCGGTCGCGGTACCTGAACTCTGGGCCTGGGCACTGTCCCTCAGCTCTTCAGTTCAAGGCTAGCTCTCTACCACGTGAGCCAGAGTGCCACTTCCGGCTTTTTTCTTTTTGCTTATATAGTGATGAGGAATCGAACCCAGAGCCTCATGCATGCAAGGCAAGCGCTCAAACACTGAGCCACCTTCGCAGCCCCATAATTCTTTTTAAAGTTGAAATAATATACCACTGTATGTATAAACCACATTTGCTTTAGCAATTCATTTGTTGATGGCCACTGGATTGCCTCCATGTTTTGAGTATTGTACAAAATGAATATTCCAGACCTTGCTTTCAGATGTTTAGAGTATATACCCAAAAATGGAGTCACTGGATCACATGAAAACTCTCTTTTTTTCTTTTTTCTTTTTATTTAATTTTTTGTCATGGGGCTTGAACTCAGGGCCAAGTCACTGTACCTGAACTTTTCCTCAAGCTAGAATTCTACCACTTTAAACCACAGATCCAATTCCAGTTTTCTGCTCAGGCTGGCCTTGAACCATGATCCTTGGATTTAAGCCTTCTGTCCTGAGTGGTTAGCATTACAGGTATGAATAATCCTATTTTTAATTGTTTGAAAAGATGCCATTCTGTTTCCCATAGAACGGTTCCAATTTTACCACACTTTTGTCAATATGGTTACTTTATTTTTTTGTAGTGATCTTACCTAATTCATATGAGGTGGTAATTTTCTTCATTATTTTGAGTTACACATTATTACTGCATGGGAGATTTTAAAACTACAGTTGCCCAAGTCTCAGCAATTTTTATACTCGTGGGTACAGATGTATCAATTACAGCTGATATGACTTAGGGGCACCAGTAAAGTACCCAGGATAGAGATATCATGGTAGCACATATGAGTCTAGAACTTGAAGCAAGGTCTGTGAGCCTTTACTTCTGCAGAAAAATAAATGTACATGGTATGTTTGCCTAAGCATGGATATAGACTAGCCTGTGTTTAAATGTACCAATATACCAGCTTTGCAACCTTTGGTAAATTACCTACCTCTTTTTAAGCCTCTGTTTCCTATTTTGGACATGGGAGCCAATGAGACTACAGGGCAAGAGAGCTCATAAAAAGTTTTCTGGGTATGTATTTTTAAATTTATTATAACTACCATTAGTTGACTTGATTACATAGTGTGAATGTGCACCAGGTGCTGATGAGCAAGGCAGAAGACGATGAAGTGTCGTGTCTTAGGTCTCTCAGGTACTTGATGTCATTCCTTACGCTCCAAAATTTATGAAGTCAGAGTTGGACAATGGGGCAGTTTTAAAACTTTTCTCTATGGAGCCTTAGCATATTTCAGTATCAAAAAGTCTCTGGAAAGATGGAAAAATAAAATAGAGAAACCGGGGCTGGGAAGGTAGCCCAATTGTAGAGTGCTTGCGTTACATGCATGAGGCCCTTGGTTCGATTCCTTCTTTCCATTCCTCAGCAGAAAAAGCTGGAAGTGGGGCTGAAGCTCAAGTGGTAGAGTGCTAGTCTACAGTTGTAGAGCTGAGGGACAGTGCACAGGTGCAGAGTTCAGGCCCTACGACCGACAAAAAAAAAACAACAACACACAGTCCATTTCAGATGGCTTACTGTTAGCCCTTTAGACCTATGATGACCAATTACCCATGACTGAATTGGTTTTAAACAACAAATTTATTTCTACATTCTGGAGCCTGGAGATCCAAGATTGCAATGCCAGCATAGTGAGGATTTTTTTTTCTGCATAATGCATTGTATTAACTATCATACATAAAATCTATTTGGTTTTATTTAAATCTCATTCCTGAAGGCTTGCCTCCATGACTTAATATCCATCCACATATAAACAAAGGCCCATTTCTACCTCAAACTGTGATCGTCCTACTTCTGCCTCTCTTATCAACATGTAGCACCAGTTTGTTTCAGATATTGAGGTACCAGTATTCTATTTTTACCATACCAACAGCAAACCTTCTATAACTTTCAGTGTTTAGTTCATAAGTAGTTAGAATTATAAGCATGTACCACTACATCAAGCTGAATTTTTCTAAAAAGAAATCTTCAGTAGCTCTGCTAACAAAGAGGTATTCAATAACTTCTCTTTAGTCTCCAATTCTAGGCCTCTGGAACTTCTTTCTCATTTTTCTCCTCACTGAAGCTGGCAAGTTTGTGATAACTTCAGTTTGTTAATGCTTTCAAAATATTCCTTTTTAGACTACATTCTTCATGCCTCGTGTCCCATAGCATAGTGATTTTCCTTACTAAAAATATTTGTCTCAGCCAGGAAAGGTGACTGATGCCTACAATCCTAGGTACTCAGGAGGCTGATATGTAAAACTTTAGTTGTAATCCAGCCAAATATTATCTATCTAAAAGGAAACCATGTGCCCCTTAGTAACATAAAAAAACATAATTCCATATTTGTTATAATAACATCTTACAAATTTAAAGTTATTCCTTTGATAACCTTAATAGAAACAAGGAATTAAACATGGATTCTCTAAGGAAATAAAACCCTAACAACCCTAACTTGTTTTGGGAGAGAGCTGAAATCTCCTTCAGAAAACATATCCAGGTGCCATTGTTACATTGTCCTTTCTGTCATTTTCAACGATGCTTCAGAGGAAACAGACCTAAACAGATATGAGTCCTGGAACATATTGTAAATGCCAGCATTGAATGATAGCTCCATGGTAAGAAAGACAATCTTCACAAATTTTCACGCAACTGAACAACCCGTCCTGTTGCTTTGCTCTGAGCCTAGATGAGTTTTCCCATTTGTCCTTCTGTGGCACTGCTTCCGGGGCACATGTGTGTCTTTTCCTTTATTCAACCAATATGGAGTCTTATTTCCTCTTGCAAATATTCTGAGAAGATATTGGAAGGGCACAAAAAGTATAGATAAAATTTTCATCCCATATTCTCTCCTTACAGTTCTCCTCTCCTGAAAAATTGTTTACTGAACAAAGTGGAACAATGATTGCACAGTCATATAAACTGGAGTGAGCAGTATCACACTAGTCATAACACCAGAGAGGAATATTATCTGCATTTCACCAGTATCAATCGACCTACTGCTCCATATGTTTAAGTAGGACAACTAATAGATATTTTGCTAGCTCCCAGTGGCTCACACCAGCAATCCTAGCTACTCAGGAGACTGAGATCTGAAGATTGTGGTTCAAAGCGAGCCCAGGATAGAAAGTCCATGAGTTTCTTACCTCCAATTAACTACCAAAAAGCTGGAAGTGTTACTGTGGCTCAAGTGCTAGCAAAGCAGCTCAGGGACAGCACACAGGCCCCAGAACTAGCACACAGACAAATACAGATGCTTCTAGTTTTCCTGGCCATGTTCTTTTTTATAATGTTTCTTTTGGTGAAGATTTTGTAAGTCAAATAATCTTGATGCCAATTAATAGCTATGCTGTCTTGGGCTTGTAGTCCTTATCTTCATCTTCCTTGCCTGTACAATGAAGAAAATTCTTTACAAAACTGGTGCAGTAGGCTAATCCAGTCATAATGTAAGTGTGTGAAAGTGTAACCAGGTAAATTGAGGGGGTGGGTTGGGAGAGATAGAGAAGAATGATCAAATTGGTGACATCGATCAAGATGTACTCACAAAATGACATACTAAATTAAAACTCCTCAAAATAAAAAATAAAAACATTAAAAATTAAAACACCTTTTTACACTACTTATGTATAATTTCTTAAGTAGAAAAAAGTGTAAAAAATGCATCAGTGCAATCCACACTTCTTAGGTATAGATTGCACACAGCAGTTTTTTTAAAGAACAGAGAACAGAGAAGAGTGGAACAAATCATTTCCAGAATAAAACTGATCAACTTTACCCCAATGTTACCATCAATATTGATGTTGACATACACCCTTGATTTCATGCACTGAGAGCATATTTTCCCTCCATCCCTCAATCCTGGGTTTGAACTCAGGGCCAAGATTCTGTCCCAGAGCTTCCCCTCACCCACACTCCCTCAAAGCTAGTGCTCTAACATTTGAACCACAGCTCCAATTCTGGCACTTTTTGGTTAATTGGAGATGAATCTCATGGATTTTCCTTCTTGGGCTGACTTCGAATCATAATCCTCAGATCTCAGGCTCAGAATATAGGTGTGAGCCACCAGTGCTCAGCTTGAGAACATACTTTTGCACTAATTCTCCTCCCTGAAACCTCATAGCCACAATCTTAGGAGAAAAGATTCAGAGAGCCCCCAATTGAAGAACATTCTACAGAATGCCCTGTCCCATACTCCTGAAAAAGGAGAAATGCCATCCCTTTCCCTTTGGTGAAAACGATAGATGTTAGATTTTTATGACAATAACAATAGATATTATTATAACGCTGACAATATGTATTCCCATCCCCATTGATACCAGGCTTGGTTGTATAACTTACTTTGACAAATGATATGTGAGAAATGATGACACGAGTCTTTTCTGAGATTTAGTCCTGTGGTTTCCACTCTTTTCTTCCCCTGGTAACCTCCACCAGTCAATGAATCCCAGAATGGACACCACCCTGAGAGGCAGTGGACCTGGAAAAGGCTTGGTAGCATGAGAGAGAGTAATCAAAGTTGTAAACTATTGTGTCATTGTGGTTGGTTTCCCACAGTAAAATTAAGCGCACACTCAGGTCCCAGTTCTAGGTAATCTAGGCCTCTTTCTCTCCACACCCTCACACCCCTTCTCATTCTTCTGAGTATTTTCTCTTCTACCAGCTTCTCCTCAGGTGACACCAGTTCCAAGAAATTTTTTTTAGGGTTAAACAATGCAGCTTTCTATATTACATTTTCTCTTATGTGTTTTCTCACTTTTGTCTTTCTGGGGTTTCCAGCCAGAAGCTCCCAAGTGTGAGGGATCCTGAGATAAAATCATTCTGCTGGGGTAGGGAAGGTGGCTCAATGGTAAAGTGATTGTTCTGCATGCATGAGGCCCTAGATTCAATTCCTCAGCACCACATAAGCAAAAAAGAAAAAAGCCGGAAGTGGTACTGTGCCTCAAGTGGTAGACAGCTAGCCTTGAGGTGAAGACCTAAGAGACAGCGCCCAGGCCCAGAGTTCAGGCCACACGCCCGTAACCCCCCCCCCAAAAAATGTTGCTTACTCTCAGCATGTAAGCACATATCATTGTTTTCCGATCCTTAATAAAAAAAAAGATGGAAAAGTTTGATTTCCTTTCTCAATTTCAATCTTTAAAGAACATATGTAAATTAATAGTCAATAGGAGAAACATATGAAATAAGCTCCTCTTTAGTAACTAAGAAAAAAGAAAAGTGAATAGCATGACCATTATATAAGAAGATGACACAAAATATATTAATGTATTTGTGGAGAAATTGCTATACTCCACATAGCAGATCGATTTGTATAATACTGCAATCATTTTAGCAAGCAAGTTTTCAAGTCTTCAAAAGGTCAAAGAGAATTGTATAGGATCCATGCATTACACTTCTATGAATGTACAGAGAAGTAAAAAACTTGTTTGCACATGTAATGTGTTTCATTGACAGTACACTGGAACGGTATATGTTAGACCCTAGAAATAATCTACAAAAACAAATTTTGAAAAGACACACTATAGCAGATGTATGCTGAACAAATAACTGTAACTGAATTTTATATCTATTTTAATGTCTGTTCTAAAGTGTACAGATTTTCTATTTGAAGAAATGCAAGTTTGTGAAAATTTGGCTGGAAAAACCCATGATTGTACAATTCCCTTCCAAACCACTAAAATGTATACAATAAAAAGAGATAATATATTGCATGTGATTTACAGGTCAGCAATAAAACTATTGTTAAAAATACTTCACACAAAATGCAGAATACCTAGAAATATTTTCGGTGTTGGCTAAACACTCTTCGTAAACTACAGTTTTTAAAACGAAGATGTGATTTCTGTTTATTTTGAGTTTATACAGAGATAAATTAATCAAAAAGTGTATGTGATAACTGGAATACCTTGAAATTAGGTATCTCTTATGAGTAATTAATAACTTTTTCTGGAAGAACTTTTAGAAATGACAGAAGACACAAATATATGCATCTGCATTTTATGAAAGCCATATGTTACTTGCTCAATCAAATTGCTTTTCTCTAATTTGCTAGGAAAAAATATTCTCAACATAAGAGCCAGTAGCAGTGAAAATAAACAAAATAAACAATCATGGTGATTTATTTGGGAAAATAACAAACAAAATCAAACAATTCCACTTAAAGGCCTCCAATATTAGTGTCTATGAAGATGTTCCTCAATGCCAACATCCATTGAATTTTTGGAATTTTAATTTTGACGAACATATGAAAACTAGAACAAGAAAAGAAATATAGTCTTAGAGCAAACCAGCCTTGCAATATTTTTTTGAGGGGGTCCGGTGGTGTGGCCTGAACTCTAGGCCTGGGCGCTGTCCTTCAGCTCTTCAGCTCAAGGCTAGCGCACTACAATTTCAGCCACAGTGCCACTTCAGGCTTTTTTCTTTTTGCTTATGTGGTGCTGAGGAATTGAACCCAGGGCCTCATGAATGCAACGCAAGCACTCTACCACTGAGCCACCTTCCCAACCCTGGAATAATTTTCTTAATTGTTTTCTTTTCCTTTTTTTTAAAATAATTTATTATTAATAAATTTTTTATTGTGAAAATACCTGCAGAGGAGTTACAATTTCTTATATTTAAGGTCTTCAAACATTCATTTATTTTATTTTTGATATTTTTCTTACTGTGAAAATACCATACAGAGGAGTTACAATTACATGGGCAAGATAACGAATACATTTCTTATCAAGCATGGTTGCCTTTTGTTTGTTTCCCCTTTCCACCCCTTCCCATGTTCCCCATACCCCCTCTCAATCCTCCCTCCCCCCCACCAAAGACGTGAAATTCGTTTTTGCATATAACATATTGTACATCTCATTGTTGCAATTGATCCACTTGTATTCCTATTTAAACTATTTGTTTTTTTGATTCTCCTCCACAAATTATAACAACCTAACGTACAGTGAAAGCAGGGGTTATACTATGGGGGAGGGAGATACAAAGCAACAAAAAATAATCTTATAAATGTGCTAGAATCAATCACCTAAAGAAAAAAAGCATTTGAATACATAACTTAGGGTTCAGTTCCCTAACACCAACTTATCTGAAATTTTCTGCTTGACTAAGGTATATACTAGTTATTGCAAATAAGGGAAACCATGGGACCTAAGTTTCTTTGGGCCTGGCTTACATCACTTAATATAATTTTCTCAATTCTTTTCATTTCCTTACAAATTGGGCAATGTCATTCTTTCTGATGGAGGCATAGAATTCTATTGTGTATATATACCACATTATCTTAATCCATTCATCTACTGAGAGGCATCTGGGTTGGTTCCATATCTTAGTTATGGTAAATGCTACTGCAAAACATAGTCGCGCTGGGAGCTTTAGTGTGGCCTTGTTTATTATCATTTGGGGGAATGCCCAAAAGTGGGATTGCTGGGTAATAGGGAAGCTCTATGTGGAGATTTTGAGGAACTTCCATACTGCTCTACAAAGTGGTTGAACAAATTTACACTCCCACCAACAATGCAGGAAGGTTCCCTTCTGTCCACATCCCCTCCAGCATCTGTGGTTATTAGAGTTCTTGATTTTTGCGATTCTAACGGGGGTGAGGTGGTATCTCAATGTTGTTTTGATTTGCATTACTTTTTTTTTTTTTTTGGTCCAGTCATGGGGCCTGAAATCTGGGCCTGGGCACTGTCCCTCAGCTCTTCAGCTCAAGGCTAGCACTCTACCACTTGAGCCACAGCACCACTTCCGGCTTTTTTTTCTTTTTGCTTATGTGGTGCTGAGGAATCGAACTCAGGGCCTCAGGCATGCAAGGCAAGCGCTCTACCACTGATCCACCTTCCCAGCCCGATTTGCATTACTTTTATGAAGAGGGAATTTGAGCAATTCTTCATGTGTCTATTGGCCATCCTTCTTTCTCTTCAGAGGAGATTCTCTTTAAGTCTTTAGCCCTCTTATTTATTGGACAGTTGTTTCTTTGATGATTGGTTGTTGTTGGATTTAATTTTTTGAATTCCAAGTATATTTTAGATATGAGACACTTGTCTGTTGTAAGGCTAGTGAAGATCTTCTCCCAATCTTTGAGCTTTCAATTGATCTTGCTAGCTATGTCCTTTGCCATGCAGAAGCTCTGCAATTTCATGCAATCCCACTTGTCCAACCTTTCTTTGATTTCTTGTGTTTCTGGGTCTCTATTAAGAAAATTTCGGCCTGTGCCAAGGAGTCCTAGGGTTTCTCCTATTCCATCCTGTAGTGTTTTCAGGGTGTCTGTTTGACTCCGATGTCTTTGATCAATTTGGAGTTGATTCTGGTGCAGGGTGATACATAAAGATCTAGCTTAATTTTCTGCAATTAGTTAATCAATTTTGCCAGCACCATTTACTGAAGAGGCTGTCTTTCTTACATTCTATTTTTTTAGCTCCCTTATCGAAAATTACATGGATATAGGTCTGTAGGTTCATTTCTGGGTTTTCAATTCTATTCCATTGGTACTGAGGTACTGTGTCATTACCAATCTGTATTGATTACTATGGCTTTGTAGTAGAGTTTGAAATTTGGTATTGATATTCCTCCAGCACTGTTCTTTCTGTTGAGGATCGTTTTAGCTATTCAGGGTCTTTTATTGTTCCATATGAATTTTTGGATTGCCTCTTCTATTTCCTTGAAGAATGAGGATGGAATATTGATAGGTATTGCATTGAATTTGTAGATAGCCTTGGGAAGTATTGCCATTTTCATGATTTTGATCTTTCTAATCCAGGAGCATGGGAGTTTTTGCCACTTTCTAAGTTCTGTTTTGATTTCCTTTTTCAGGTTTTTAAAGTTTTCCTCATAGAGGTCCTTTATTTTTGGTTATGTTAATTTCTAGGTATTTTATTTTATCTGCGGCTATTACAAATGCAGTTGCTTTCCTAAATTCAGCCACACTTTTCTCATTGTTGGCATGTAGAAAAACCACTGATTTTTGAGAGTTAATTTTATACCCTGCTACTTTGCCAAAGTTTTGAACCAGCTTGAGTAATTTGGGAGTGGAGGTTGTGGCATTCTTTAAATACAAGATCATGTCATCTGCAAAGAGGGGAATTTTACTTCTTCTTTCCCTATCTGGATCCTCTTTATGTTGCCATTTTGTTTTATTGCTTTAGCTAGGTATTCTAATAATAGATTGAAGAGTACTGGAGACAATGGACAACCTTGTCGCCTTCCTGAGTTAAGAGGAAATTGCTTTGGTTTTTCACCATTAAGTATAATGCTTGCTGCAGGTTCGTCTTATATAGCCTTTATTGTATTGAGGAATGTTCCATGGATTCCTAATTGTTCCAGAACCTTCACATAAAGGGATGTTTTATTTTGTCCAATGCTTTTTCTGCATCTATTGAAATACCCATGTGGTTCTTATCCTTGCTCCTGTTGATGTGATGAATTATATTAACTGATTTGCGTATATTGAACCAGATTTGCATCCTTGAAATGAATCCTGTTTGATCGTGGTGTATGATTTTTTGGATGAATTGTTGAAGTTGATTGGCCAAAATTTTGTTGAGAAATTTTGCATCAATATTCACTGAAGAAATAGATCTACAAAAAAAAAAAAAAGAAAGAAATTGATCTACAGTTCTCTTTCTTTGATGAGTTCCTGCCTGGTTTTGGGATGAGGGTTATTGTAAAGCAAATGGGCAGCAAAGATGGCGCTGAGAGTGAGTTGAGTTTACAGAGCCCAATTTGCTTTACGTTCAGTGCGTAAGCAGCATGAGGAAGCTTAGGTGCATGATTGGGTGTGACCTTGACATTGATTGTTTCCTTCTCCTCCACTGTCATGCCACTTGCTGCTTTTTTTTTTTTTTGCTTTAAAAAGGACTTACTCTGTGCTAATAAATTAGTTTTCCTGCTTGACTTGACTCCTTGCTGGGTCTGATTGTCTCCCAGACTAAGGGATGCTGAGGAATGTGTGAGCATCTTTGTTACCTTTCCTCGGACCCTGTCCATCTTTTGTGTGATGGACAAAGACCGGACATCTGGCTCCCAACTTGGGGCTTGAAAGGAAATGATACCGGCAGAGGCTAAATGGTCTTTCAGGGTAAGTGAAACCCTTAGTATGTGTAATGTTATCTCACAGAAGAAGGAGGAGGAGGCAACATTAGGCATAGAAGGAGTAAAGGAAGACTTGGGAATTGAGAAGGAAAAAGAATGGGTCACATTTGATGGAGAACACTCTGAAACATTCACAATGGAAGTCAAAACAAGGGTGAAAGTTACTCCCACTGACTCAGGTGTTCCTGACAGTCCTAGGCCCCCTCCCCCAATTGGGGAGGAGGTACGGTAACCTACTTGACTCTCAAGAGGTACCTGCAAGACCTGGATCCTTACCGACCTTCTGTGGAGGAGCCAAGGCCTTGGGAAGTAACCTACTCGGAGGCCTACCCTGGAAGGGAAGGGCCAGTTGAGAGCCTGGACCCTAGGCTACAGGATTCACTTCCCCAAGTGTATCTGGTCAATCTGGCATCAGGATCTAACAGGCCCTGGGAATGGCATCCATGGGAAGCTAAAGATCTTAAAGAGCTCTGCAAGGCAGTGGTGGAGTATGGCCCAAACTCTCCTTGGGCCCAGAACCTTTTACAGGATATTGTTTATCACCCATGTGTCCCTAAGGACTGGCTGGATGTGGCCAAAGCTGTCCTAACCAGTTCTCAGTTTATTAAATGATGTGCTTTCTTTAAGGAGGAATGCGGAGTGCCAGCAAAGAATATATGGCTGGCTCAACCCAAGATACCTATTACTTATGCCATATTAACAGGGACAGGGGAAGGGTACTCCACTGGATTCAAACAGGCCGCAATACCTGGCCCGTACTGTGACCAGGTGAGGCAGGCAGGACTTGCTGCATGATACAAACTGGATGATGGGCCTACTGAATCCCCCGTAGCAGGAGTGAAACAAAAACCTGGTGAGCCTCTAGCTGAGTTTGTAGACTGAGTCCAACAGAGCATTCACTGCAAGCTGCCAGCAGGGAACTTCTGAGATCAGTTCGTAAAGCTGCTGGTCTGGGAAGGAATGAATGAAGACCATCGCATGGCCTGCACGGGATTGAGAGAGAATTCCTTGAGAAGATGGGTGGTGGTCTCGCAGGATGTGGGAACACAACAGCAACAGTCTCAATCATTAGCTTTAGCTTTACAGGCTCAGACGACTGTCGTGACTGAGGCTATTACCCAGGTGCTGACAGCCCAGGGCCGAGGAACCCCAAGACCATCGGGAACAAGGACTTTTTTTTTAAATGCAGGCAGGAGGGTCACTTTAAGAGGGACTGTTTACAACAGTCCTTGCCAACCTTGGGGGGGGGTGCAAACCGCCCCCTACACCCTGCCCCAGTGGCAGGGAGGGATACCATTGGAAAAAGGATTGTTGATCCAAGTTTGATTTACACTAGAAGTGCTATTTGGGTGGAGCATTGGCCATTAACCATAGCTAAACTTGTAGCCCTCAACCATCTGGTGGAGGAACAGATAAACCTTGGGCACATATGCCCTACTGTGAGTCCTTGGAACACACCCGTATTTGTTATTCAAAAAGCATCCAAGGCTTGGCATATGTTCCAAGACTTACATTAAGTAAATGAAAGAATGGAGCTAGTAGAAACGCTCCTAAGAGGCATGCCCTGGATGCCCACTATACCTTCAGAATATACCTTGGCTTTGATTGATATTAATTTTTTTTTATATCCCCCTGCATCTAGATGACTGCAAGAAATTTTCTTTCTCCAACCCTTCTCTTAATTTTCCCAGCCTGATCGGAGGTTTGAACGGATGGTGCTGCCACAGGGAATGGCCAATAGCCCGGGCTTTTGCCAACAATACTTGGCCACACTTTTAGGGCCTGTGCTGGGTTTAGATACCTCCATTGCTTATGCCTACATGGATAATATAATTCTGGGGCAACAATACCCCGAACACCTGGAGAGCCTTCTGGCCCAGGTTCTCGCCATATTTAAAAAGGGGGGTTTTACCATAGCCCTCAATAAAATTCAAAAAGTACCTCCTTTTAGGGAGGCGGTTCCGGGAAGATGGTGGAGGAGAAGCTGGAATCTGAACAAGCTCTTGCACAGAAAACAGTTTCAGAGTTCCAGTGAACAGTCCCAAGCCAGAGAATCACACCAAGTGTGCCATCACAGGACAGAGAGTTAGTCAAGAGAGGGGAAGCCAAGCAGACACATCTGAGCGTCTGCCAGCAGCTGCTGCTGCGGCGGCAGGGTCGCAGCGGCGACCGCAGCCGCGGCCATACCTGAGCGCTCACACAGAGAGTCCGGGACGAAGGAGCCAGACGCAGCGGACGAGCGGATTCTACTCAACACCAGCAAGAACCGACAAGGAGCGGACAACTTCATCTTGCACTTTGCAGACCAGAGACGACCCAGGATCCAAGACTCAGCGTGAGTAGAAGCCCCACTTCCTCACTCCTTCCCAGGGAGCAGAGGAGGGAAGACCACCCCTCCCCCCACCCAGCACCGGTGAGCTCCATCTTGGATACCGACAAAGCTCGGAGGAGCGGTTAGCTCCAGCTCAGGCCTTGGAATAAAACGAGTCATTTAGCAGGTCACAAGAACTTAACGGCGAAGTGACCTCACAGACTCAGTTCCATCCAGGGAAAAGTCACCCAGCTCAGGCGCCAGCCATTGGAGTGGCTCTCCTCACCGGGTAACCAGAGCCAGAGGCTGCCCCTCCCTCTAGCAGCCACCACAAACAATTGAAAAACAGAAACCCTGAGAATGGCTCCAGGCTGGGTGCTGTGAGTTTTTTTTCACAAAATAGCCCCAGGGAAAAGCTACTGTTTGTTGAAAGGCCTCAACTCTACCCAGAACCTAGCCTCATCACTGCATCCCCCTCTTTTGTGATTCTCAAAGCAGATCACCCTCCCAGTAAACTAACCTGGGAGGGGGAATCTCAAAATCTTGGGTAAAGCAGAGCATTTTTCTGCCTGTTCCAACAAACTTACTTAAGAAACCAATCAAGCCACAGGACCTCAAGCCGACCAGAGACTCCAACCACACTCTGGTTACAGACAAAAGGGAGATACAGGACTCTTCCCACCCCTCCCAAAAAAAAAAAAAATCAAAGAACTTTTTTTTTTCTTCTTCTTCTTCTTTTCTTTTTTTTTTTTTTGTTTTGTTTTTTTTTTTCGTCCTATGTTACCTTATATATATAAAATTTTTTTTTTGCTTTTCTAAAACTTTTATTAATCCTTAATTTTTGCCTCTTCTGAAAAAATAATTGTTTTCCATTAACTTTTTTTTTCTTTCTCCTTATAATTTTTATTTTAGGAATACGTGAATGTGTGTTTTCCTTTCTTTTCTTGTCTTCTTTCTCTTTTTCTTTCATTCTTAATTATCTTTTTGTTTTTTGTCTAGCTCTACTGAATTTCTGATCATTTCTTCTCACTCTCCTATCCTTTCCATCTTTTCCTCTTTGTTCTTCTTTATATGACTTAACTCTTGTTCTGCACTTCCTCAGATAAACCCGTAGTTAACCAGTAGACCCTATCCCCCATTGTGTACACACTTAATCCACAAACTTATTACTCAATTCAAAACCTCTGAGACTTAAATTCATTAATAGCAGTACTACCTCTTTATACCTATATAATATTTTAAGCATTTTTTTAAAGTTTTTCACATCTCCTCTATGTCCCTCCCTTTCTCTCAACATATTCATATTCCTCTATAAATAGATGGTCCTTTAATCTCTAAAATAACATTAATTTTTACGTTTCTTTTTTTTTTTCTGGTCTCTTTTCATTCCCCTTTCCCTTTCTTCTTTTTCTCTCTCTCTCTACTTGCATCCTACCCAACCTATTTCCTGCATTGTGATTAGGACATAGTTAACTCTCCCTGTGCCTCCCCACACCAATCTATTCCTATTTTTTACCCACATCTCTCCCTAACCCTAATAATTTCTGGTTTTCCAAATTCTTCTCTGCGGTTCGAAGCCCTTTAACATATAGTTGTTTGATGTCGAATAGATGTATCTGTTGAACTAGATTGTATCTGTAGACTATTGACTGTACAAATGCAAACTTTGGTTGATGGTTGCCTTAAGATTGTGTTCTAGCACAAAACTGGTGCTATCTTCATCTCAAATGGGCAGAGTAAGCCGAAAAACACAAGAAAAATGGCAAATTCGGGTATCTCAATTCCCAATCTTGATAATCAGGGGTTAGAACAGATAATGAATAATCCAGAGGAGAGTTCCCAAACAGCTCTACAAACACTGGTGGCAAACATGATAAATGAAAAGTTTGACAACGTACAAAGGACTCTGTATGAGCGTGATAGGGAGAGAGAGGAAGCATCCCAGAAGTTTATACAGGAATATCATAAGCGTGAGGAAGCTACTCAAAAACTGATACAGGATTTGCGTGAACAACTTGAGAATACTCAAAGAGAAAGGGAGGAATGGCGTGAGCAGGCTGAGAACACTCAAAGAGATCTGCAGGAATCCCACGAACGGGAGGAAGCTAATCAAAGAGTAATACAGGAATTGAGAGACCAGGTAGAGAACAAACAAAGATCACTAAAGGCATTCATGGAATTCATTAACAAAGAGCTGAAGGAAGTCAGGGAGACCACAAAGGGAATGCTGAATGGAACCCAACAGAAGGAATGGGAGCCCAAAGAAACCATAACCAATCAACTAAGCGATTTGAGGACAAACACTGAACACCAAATTAAGGAAGTAAAGAAATTCATACAAGACCTAAAACAGAGCTTCAACAAAGAACTTGAAGCCATCAAAGCTGACCAATTGGAAGGAAAAGAGATAAAAAACAAAGTAGAGAGTCTTGACAGCAGGTTAGACCATGCAGAAGATCGAATCTCAGGGATTGAAGACAGCCTAGATATTATAGAGAAAGAACATACGACCATCCAAGACAAGTCCAAGAAATATGATAGATCTATCCAACACCTGGAAGACACCATCAGAAGGCCTAATCTAAGGATAATGGGTGTAGAGGAGCACCTAGAAACAGAAGTTAATGGTCTAGGAAATTTGTTTAACAGGATCCTAGCAGAGAACTTCCCAAACATGCAAAAAGATAGGCCTGTCCAGACACAAGAAGCCTTTAGAACCCCAAATAGACCAGACCAGAATAGGACATCCCACCGCCACATTATAATCCACACAGGATCAACTCAGAACAAGGAAAAGATCCTTAAAGCTGTCAGAGAGAAAAGGGTAATCACTTATAAAGGGAAACCAATTAGAATCACCTCAGATTTCTCAGCAGAGACAATCAAAGCAAGAAGAGCCTGGAATGATGTATGCCATGCCCTAAAAACAAACAACCATCAACCAAGAATACTGTACCCAGCTAAACTCTCCTTCATAACTGAAGGCCAAATAAAAACCTTCCATAGCAAAGAAAAATTGAAACAATACATCTCCACCAAACCAGCCCTACAAAAGATTCTTAAAGATGTCCTACACATAGAAAACCAACAAGACCGCAATAAAGGCCAAGAAACTGCACCCAAACTGAGAATCCAAGAACCATAGGAAGAACCCAGTTTTCGCAGCCCCCAAGAAGGTGGATAACATGGCAGGAACTCCCAAATACCTCTCAGTCCTATCTCTTAATGTTAACGGACTGAACTCTCCAATTAAGCGACATAGACTGTCTAGTTGGATTAAAAAACAAGACCCTTCTATCTGCTGCCTGCAGGAGTCACATCTTGCCCATAAAAACAAACACATTTTTAATGTTAAAGGCTGGAACAAAATCTACCAAGCAAACGGACCGCATAAACAGGCGGGAGTTGCAATCCTAATATCAGATAAAATAGACTTCAAATTAATATTCGTGAAAAGAGATAAAGAAGGTCGCTACATACTAATTAAAGGATCTCTCCTTCAGGAGGATATTACAATTCTAAATATCTATTCGCCAAACAATGGAGCACCCAAATTTATCAAAGAAACACTACTTTCCCTCAAATCCCATATAGATCCAAAGACATTAATTGTTGGGGATTTTAACACACCACTCTCCCCACTAGATAGATCAACTCGGCAAAAACTCAACAGAGAAACCGCAGATCTAAACAGCTGCATAGATCAACTAGACTTAACAGACATTTACCGAACATTTCACCCAGCAGCATCAGAATACACGTTTTTCTCAGCAGCACATGGAACGTTTTCTAAAATAGACCACATTGTAGGCCACAAAGCAAACTTGTCTAAATTCAGAAACATTGAAGTTATACCTTGCATTCTCTCTGACCACAAGGGAATAAAATTAGAACTCAACACCAAAAGCCACCAAAGAAAGTCCTGTATCACATGGAGGCTGAACAACACACTGCTGAATCATGAGTGGGTTCATGGAAGAGATTAGAAAGGAAATTCAGATGTTCATGCTATTCAACAAAAATGAACACACAAAATACCAGCTCCTCTGGGACACAGCAAAGGCAGTACTCAGAGGCAAGTTTATAGCTCTGAGCTCCTACATCAACAAATTGGAGAGATCTGAAACTAACAATTTAATGACACATCTAAACCTCCTTGAAAAAGAGCAGCAAGATAAACCCCAATCCAGTAGACGGAAAGAAATAATCAAAATTAAATCAGAATTAAATGAATTAGAATCCAAAAAAACTATAGAAAGAATCAACAAAAAAAAGAGTTGGTTCTTCGAAAAACTTAACAAAATTGACAGACCCTTAGCAAATCTTATCAGAAAAAGAAGAGAACACACCCAAATTAATAAACTCAGAGATGAGAATGGAAACATCACCACGGAAACAACCAAGATTCAGACCATTATAGGGGAATACTTCTCAAAACTTTATGCTAATAAGTTTGAGAACTTGACAGAAATGGACCTCTTCCTAGCAAATATTGACATGCCAAAACTAAACCAAGATGAGTTAAACTATCTTAACAGGCCCATATCAAGCATTGAAATAGAAACAGCAATAAGAGACCTCCCAGCTAAGAAAAGTCCAGGACCAGATGGTTTTACAGCGGAATTTTACAAGGCCTTTAAAGCAGAGCTCACACCAATTCTCCTCCAACTCTTCAATGAAATTGAAAGAGAAAGCTCACTACCGAACACATTCTATGAAGCCATCATAACCCTCATCCCAAAACCAGGCAGGGACTCATCAAAGAAAGAGAACTATAGACCCATTTCTTTGATGAACATTGATGCAAAACTTCTCAACAAAATTTTGGCCAACCGACTTCAACAATTCATCCAAAAAATCATACACCACGATCAAACAGGATTCATTTCAGGGATGCAAAGCTGGTTCAATATACGCAAATCAATTAATATTATTCATCACATCAACAGGAGCAAGAATAAGAACCACATGGTTATCTCAATAGACGCAGAAAAAGCATTCGACAAGATCCAACACCCCTTTATGATGAAGGTTTTGGAAAAATTAGGAATCCATGGAACATTCCTCAATACAATAAAGGCTGTATATGACAAACCTACAGCCAGAATTATACTCAATGGTGAAAAACTAAAGCCATTTCCTCTTAACTCAGGAACAAGACAAGGATGCCCACTCTCTCCACTTCTCTTCAATCTAGTATTAGAATGCCTAGCTACAGCAATAAGACAAGATGCAGATATAAAGGTGATCCAAATAGGGAAAGAAGAAATAAAACTCTCCCTCTTTGCAGATGACATTATCTTGTATTTAAAGAATCCCATAGACTCCACTCCCAAATTACTCAAGCTGATTCAAAACTTTGGCAAAGTAGCAGGTTATAAAATTAACCCCCAAAAATCAATGGCTTTTCTGTATGCCAACAATGAGAAAAGTGTGGCTGAAATTAGGAAAGCAACTCCATTTGTAATAGCCCCACAAAAAATAAAATACCTAGGAATTAACTTAACTAAAGAAGTGAAGGACCTCTATGATGAAAACTTTAAAATCTTGAAAAAGGAAAGCAACACAGAACTTAAAAAATGGCAAAACCTCCCATGCTCCAGGATTGGAAAGATTAACATCGTGAAAATGGCAATACTTCCCAAGGCTATCTACAAATTCAACGCAATACCTATCAAAATTCCACCCTCATTCTTCAAGGAAATAGAAGAGGCAATCCAAAAATTCATATGGAACAATAAAAGACCCCGAATAGCAAAAACGCTCCTCAACGGAAAGAACACTGCTGGAGGAATATCAATACCAAATTTCAAACTCTACTATAAAGCCATAGTAATCAAAACAGCTTGGTATTGGCATAAGAACAGACCTCAGGACCAATGGAATAGAATTGAAAACCTAGAAATGAACCTACAGACCTATAGCCATCTAATCTTCGATAAGGGAGCTAAAACAATAGAATGGAAGACAGACAGCCTCTTCAGTAAATGGTGCTGGCAAAACTGGTTAACTACATGTAGAAAAATAAAGCTAGATCCTTATATATCACCCTGCACCAGAATCAACTCCAAATGGATCAAAGACCTTGAACTCAAAGCAGACACTCTGAAAACATTACAGGATGGAATAGGAGAAACCCTGGGTCTCCTTGGCTCAGGCCGAAATTTTCTGAATAGAGACCCGGAAACACAACAAATCAAAGAAAGGTTGGACAAATGGGATTGTATAAGGTTGCAGAGCTTCTGCAGGGCAAATGACATAGCTAGCAAGATCAATAGAAACCCCACGGACTGGGAGAAGATCTTTACTAGCCATACAACGGACAAGGGTCTCATATCTAAAATATACTTGGAACTCAAAAAATTAAACCACCCAACAACAAATCCTCAAAGAAACAACTGCCCAATAAGTAAGTGGGCGAAAGACTTAAAGAGAAGCTTCTCTGAAGAAGAAAGAAGGATGGCCAATAGACACATGAAGAAATGTTCAACATCCCTAGCCATAAAAGAAATGCAAATCAAAACAACATTGAGATATCACCTCACTCCAGTTAGAACAGCAAAAATCAAGAACTCTAACAACAACAGATGCTGGAGGGGATGTGGACAGAAAGGAACCTTACTTCAATGTTGGTGGGAATGTAAACTTGTTCAACCACTTTGGAAAGCAGTATGGAGGTTCCTCAAAAGACTCCACATAGAGCTCCCCTATGACCCAGCAATCCCACTTTTGGGCATTTACCCTAATGTTTACAAAAAAGACCACACTAAAGCTACCAGCACAACTATGTTTATTGCAGCATTATTTACCATAGCTAAGATATGGAACCAACCCAGATGCCCCTCAATAGATGAATGGATCAAGAAAATGTGGTATATATACACAATGGAATTCTATGCCTCCATCAGAAAGAATGACATTGCCCCATTTGTTAGGAAATGGAAAGGCTTGGAAAAAATTATATTAAGTGATGTAAGCCAGGCCCAAAGAAACAGGTCCCATGGTTTCCCTTATTTGCAATATCTAGTATAGGTATGAGTCAAGCGGAAAAAGTCAGAGAAGGTGATGTTAGGAAAACGAACCCTCAAATATGTATTTTAATGTTTTTGTTTCTTTCATGCATGTGTTTCTAACGCATTTATAAGATTATTTCTTGGTTGCTTTGTATGTCCCTCCCCCACAGTGTAACCCCTGCTTTCACTATATTTGATGTCAGTATAACATGTGGAGGAGATGGGGACAAACAAGTCGTTTAAGGAATCAGGTGGACCTGTTGCAACAATGAGAAGTACAAAATGTCATGTCAAAACCAGCTTTACAATGTCGGAGGGGGGGAAGGGGGGGTATGATTGGGTGGGGGGGAGGGGGGAGGCTGGGAAGGGAGGTGAAGGGTAAACAAAGGAGGAGGCTGCAATGCTTGGTAAGAAATGTATGCATTATCCTGACCATGTAATTGTAACCCCTCTGTACAGTATGTTCTCAAATAAAATAAAATAAAATTTCAAAAAAAAAAAAAAAAAAGTACCTCCTTTTAAAATGCTTGGGTCCCACCTTACCTTGACTCAGGCCAGCCCCCTTAAGCCTTTGCTGGATATTCCAGCCTCTCTAACCTTAATCCAACTTCAGAATCTTTTAAGGGAAATCAATTGGATGTTGCCATGGGTTTCTGTCCCTAAAGATAGTCTTGTGCCCTTATTTGCCCTACTAAAAGACAGGATGTCCCAAGAAGTTATTACAATTACAGAAAGTAATCAGGCAATATTTTTGCAGTTCCATAGCTTTGTTTACCATTAATATTTTAAATTTTTCAAAAAGAGCAACTGAATCCAGATTTCAGAAGCACTGGGGACCACTAAACTCTAAGCCTCAAGTAAAAGTCAAGTGAAAGGACCCCCTGAAACAACAATGGAGAGGACCTGACCCCCTAGTTACTATGGGCAGGATATTTGGATGCATTTTTTCCAATAGGGGAGACAATGCCCATTTGGATAACTGCCAGAAACCTTAAGTTTTTACCCATTTCCTCTCTACAGGAGGATGTCCAAGAATAAAGTAATCAACAAGAAAAGAAAAATGGCTATGGTGGCCGAGGCTTGTGTTTTAAAGAGGAAAGCCAGAAAGATAACCATTAACCATCCCCAAGGGCAACCAGCCCTTGAGAAGCTCTGGTCCTCTCTAATTGCAGATGGTGATACTCCAGCTGTTGGCTGTCCTGACCTTCCCAGTCCTGGCAATGGCCCTACAGTATCTACATTAACCTCAACGGGCGACCTGGGCAGTGATCAGCGCTGGCAATGCAGAAATCATCAGTAGCACCAAAAGAGATGCTGTCTCTTAGACCTGGTGGCCTGACCTTCATTTTGATCACCACCCTATGTCATTATGTATGGACGTTTATTATTTCTGGAGTCGCTAATTATTTTAATGTTACCTGCTTTAATTATCCTTTTACTAATTGCTTGTATAAGGCATTATTGAATCCATACTTATTGTTAAACAATCACCTTTTTTAAGCTTCCAGTTTAGATCTTTTACAACCTCACAGGCAAATAGCTGGATTAGAACAAGCCCCACCTCTGGACTCTGAAGTGGCAAAGACTGCTATCCCATTCTTGACTAATGATAAAGGACTGCTAATAACATTTCTTGGCCTGGTAATGCTTTTGCTGATGGTTTTCCTATGCCTTCCTTGCATTACACGTGCACTGCAAAACTCTTTTGAGCTTAGCCAGCGAGTTACATAAGATCAAGCTCCAAGGGAATGAATTTCCCTTGAGACGAATCGCAGCCAGAGACGGGTAAGAGGGAGTGTCACTCTGACCAACCAAAGACAGGGCCTTCAGCTTTGCTCTGAAGAAGTTCCTGATGATGGGTAAGGCAGACAAGGTAATCCATCCAACCTAAGACAAACAGGTTTGCTTCTTTAAACAAAGAAGAGGGAGAACTCGGGAGCCCTTGGGAGCTGAGAGTAAAGCTCAAAAGTCTTCTTGACCCCTGTGCTTGCTTAAAGGCACGTACAAGGAACTGGCTTACTTAAAGACACCAGGTGCCCAGGATTACTTTGCTATGTCTGCAGTTTGTTTTATATTTTCCATGTTTTTCTGGACTATATTAGAATGGCCTGAGTGTGGGGGCCCATGAGGATGCACAGTGCCACATGTGTAGAACTCCCAATACCCAGGCTGCTCCCATGTTCTGAAGAGAACGACCTTACAAGATACTGACTTTTATATATGCCCAGGAACTAATTGAAGTGCTTTGGACATTTCTAACTGTGGTGGGACTGATGTTTATTACTCTGCTAGGTGGGGATGTGAGGTAACTGGCACAGGCTCTTGGATCATGCATGAGGGCCCTCCCTATCCTTGTCTGGCGAATCAGGCCCCCCAGACTTGCCTCGAACCCCCAACGTGGCCAATGCTATTCTTACCAATGTAATCCTGTTAAAATAACATTTAAAGAGGAGGGAAAGGGATAACTAATTGGGAGGCGGGTCTGCCATTAAAACAAAAAAGGGAGAATCTGTAAAGCACATGGGTACCAAAGATGGCACTGAGAGGGAGTTGAGTAGGCAGAGCCCAATTTGGTTTACGTTCAGTGTGTAACCATCCCGTGGAAGCTTAGGTGCATGATTGGGTGTGACCTTCACAGTGACTGGTTCCTTCTCCTCCACTGCCATGCCACCCTCTGCTTTTTTTGCTTTAAAAAGGGCTTGCTCTGTGTTAATAAATGAGCTATCCTGCTTGACTTGACTACCCGCTGGGTCTGATTATCTCAAGGGCTAAGATAGGCTGTGTAACGTTCGAGCGGCCGCAGTGAACTTTCCTTGGGCCCCATCCATCATTTGTGGGACAGACGAAGACCCGACAGGTTATGATGGCTTCATAGAATGAGTTCAGTAGTGAACTTTCTTTTTCAATTTCATTGAAGAGTTGGAGGAGTATTTGTGTGAGCTCTGCTTTGAATGTCTTGTAGAATTCTCCTGTAAAACCATCTGGTCCTGGACTTTTCTTAGATGGGACGACTCTAATTGCTGTTTCTACTTCAATAATTGATATGGGCCTGTTAAAATGATTTAACTCAACTTGGTTTAGTTTCGGCATGTCCATATTTGATAGGAAAAGGACCATTTCTTCCAAGTTCTCAAATTTATTAGTATAAAGTTTGAGAAGTTTTCCCTTATAATGTTCTGAATCTTGGTTGTTTCTCTGGTGATGTTTCTGTTTTAATCTCTGAGTTTATTTATGTGAATTTTTCTCTTCTTTTTCTGATAAGGTTTGCTAATGGTAAGTCAATTTTGTTATTTTTTTTTAGAAGAACCAACTCTTTCTTTTGTTAATTCTTTCTATGGTTTTTTGTGGATTCTAATTCATTTAATTCTGATTTAATTTTAATTATTTCTTTCCATCTACTGGATTGGGGTTTATATTACTGCTGTTATTTAAGGAGGCTCAGATGCCTTATTAAACTGTTGGTTTCAGTTCTTTCCAATTTGTTAATGTAGGAACTCAGAGTTACAAACTTGCCCTCGAGTACTGCCTTTGCTGTGTCCCAGAGGAGCTGGTAATTTGTGTGTTCATTATTGTTGAATATCATGAACATTTGAATTTCCTTTCTAATCTCTTCCATGACCCACTCGTGATTAAGCAGTGTGTTGTAGTTCAGCCCCCGTGTGTTACAGGACTTTCTTTGGTGGCTTTTGGTGGTGAGTTCTAATTTTATTCCCTTGTGGTGGTCTGAGAGAATGCAAGGTATAAGTTCAATGTTTATGAATTTCGACAAGTTTGCTTTGTGGCCTATAATGTGTACTATTTTGGAAAATGTTCTATGTGTTGCTTAGAAAAACGTGTATTCTTATGCTGCTGGGAGAAATATTCCGTAGATATCTATTAAAACTAGTTGATCTATGCAATTTCTCGAGTTGATCTATATGGTGGGGAAAGTGGTGTGTTAATGTCCCCAACAATTTATGTCTTTGGATCTATGTGGGATATGAGGAAAAGTAGTGTTTCTTGGATAAATTTGGGTGCTCTGTTGTTTGGTGAATAGGTACTTACAATTGTAATATACTCATGGAGGAGAGATCCCTTAATTATTAGTATGTAGCAACCTTCTTCATCACTTCTTACTAATTTTAATTTGAAGTCTATTTTATCTGATATTAGGATTGCAACCCACCTGTTTATGGGGGCAGTTTGCTTTGTAGATTTGGCTCTAGCCTTTCATGTTGAAAATGTCCTTGTTTTTATGGGCAAGATGTGACTCCTGAAGGGACTAGATAGAAGGATCTTGCTTTTTAATCCAACTGGGCAGTCTATGTTGCTTAATTGGAGAGTTAAGTCCATTAATGTTGACAGATAGGACTAAGAGGTATTTGGGATCTTCTGCCATTTTTGCAGCTTCTTGGGGGCTGCAGCAACTGGGTTCTTCCTATGGTTCTTGGATTCTCAGTTTGGTTTCTTGGCTTTTATTGTGGTCTAGTTGGTTTTCTCTGTGTAGGAAATCATTAAGAATCTTTTGTAGGGCTGGTTTGGTGGAGATATATTGTTTCAGTTGTTCTTTGGTTTGGAAGGTTTCTAGTTTACCTTCGGTTATGAAGGAGAGTAAAGCTAGGTACAGTATTCTTGGTTGATAATTGTTTGTTTTTAGGGCATGGCATACATTATTCCAGGCTCTTCTTGCTTTGATTGTCTCTGCTGAAATATCTGAGATGATTCTAATTGGTTTCCCTTTATAGGTGATTCATCTTTTCTCCTTGACAGCTTTAAGGATCTTTTCCTTGGTCTGAATTGATCCATTGTGGATTATAATGTGACAGTGGGTTGTCTTATTCCGGTCTGGTCTATTTGGGGTCCAAAAACTTATTGTATCTGGATAGGCCTATCTTTTTTCATGTTTGGGAAGTTCTCTGCTAGGATCCTGTTAAACAAATTTCCTAGACCATTAACTTCTGTTTTTA
This sequence comes from Dipodomys spectabilis, assembly GCF_019054845.1. Lineage (NCBI taxonomy): Eukaryota > Metazoa > Chordata > Mammalia > Rodentia > Heteromyidae > Dipodomys > Dipodomys spectabilis. Next base: position 1,939,765 of record NW_024870689.1, read on the forward strand.
AGTGCTCCTCTACACCCATTTTCCTCAGATTAGGCCTTCTGATGGTGTTTTCCAAATGTGGAATAGATCTATCATATTTCTTGGATTTGTCTTGGATGGTTATATGTTTTTTCTCTATAATATCAATGTTGTCTTCAATCACCGAGATTCAGTCTTCTGTATGTTCTAACCTAATATCAAGACTTTTACTTTGTTTTTCTTTTCTTTTCTTTCTAGTTGGTCGGCTTTGATGGCTTCAAATTGTTTGTTGGAGATTTGTTTTAGATCTTGTATGACTTCTTTACTTCCTTATTTTGGTGTTGTGTTTATTCTCAAATCACTTAGTTGATTGGTTATGGTTTCCTTGTACTCCCATTCCTTCTGCTGGGTTCCATTCAGCATTCCCTTTGTGGACTTCCTTAGTTCTTTCAGTTCTCCATTTATGGATTCCATGAATGCCTTTAATGATCTTTGTGTATTCTCATCCTGCACTCTCAATTCCTCTATGACTCTTTGATTAGCTTCCTCCAGTTCATGCGATTCCTCTAGCTCTCTTTGACTGATCTCAGCCTGCTCACACCATTCCTTTATTTCTGTTAGAGTGCTCTCAAGCTGCTCACACAATTCCTGTATCAATCTTTAGTAGCTTCCTTATGCTCATGATATTCCTGTATTGGCCTTTCTTTTGCCTCCTCTCTCTCCCTATCATGCTCATAGAGAGTCCGTTGCACGTTTTCAAACTTTTCATTTACCATGTTTACCTGTAGTGTTTGTAGAGCTATTTGGGAACTCTCCTCTGGATTATTATCTGTTCTGTCCACGAATTATCATGAGTGGGAGTTGAGATACCCGGAATTGCCATTTTTCTTGAGTTTTTCCTGCTTGCCCTGCCCATTTGGGATGAAAGCAACACCAGTTTTGTGCTAGATCACTATTTTAAGCTAAGCATCAACCAATGTCTGTAGTTGCTCAGTCAAAGTCTGCAGATACTCTCTAGTTCAACAGATATATCTATTCAACATCAAACAACTATGTATTAATGGGTTACGAACTGCAAAGAAAAATATGGCAAATTACTAATTATTAGGTTTAGGGAGAGATGTAGATAAAAATAGGGATAGAAGGATATGGAAAGGCAGAGGGTGAGTTAACTTAACTAAGTCCTAATCTCAAAGCAGGAAATAGGTTGGATAGAATAAATAGAATGATAGTAGAGAGAGAGAAAAGAAAAGAAGAGAAAGATATAAAAAGAGAAAAGAAAAAATAGAAAAACAACTATTAAGAATTAAAAAGTGAAACACTTAAAAACTTAAAAATCATGCAAATTAAAAACGTAATATTCAGAGAAGATTGTGGATAGGATAAGATAAGGGTAGAGATAAAAAGGAGATGTGAGAAACTTAAACAATGCTTAAAATATTATATATATATAAAAAGAGGTAGTACTACTATTAAGGAATTTAAGTCTAAAAGGTTTTGACTTGAGTAACATTTCTGGATTCTATGTGTACACAATTGGGGATAAGATCTAATAATCATCTACAGGTATACCTGAGGATGAGCAGAAGAGCAATTAAGTCATGCAAAGAAAAACAAAGGAGAAGAAAAGGTGAAAAGAATGAGAAGGAAACAAAAAAGGATCAAAAGGTCAGTAGCGCTAAACAAAAAAGAAAAGAAAAGAAAGAAAATAAATAAAAAAGAGAAAAAGCACACACTTATACCCTTAAAATAAAAATTATAAGAAGAAGAAAAAAAGTTAATAGAAAACAATTTTTTTTCAAAAAAAAGTTCAATATTAAAAATTTTAAAAAGTTTTAGAAAAAAATTCTTAATAAAACGTACAAAAAAGATCTTGATTTTTTGGGGGGGAGGGGGATGGGAAGATCCTGTATCTCCCTTGTGTCCTGAATGTGTCTCTAGTTGGAGTCTCTGGTCTGCTTGTGGTGTTTGATTTTGCTGTGGCTTGGTTGGTTTCTTAGGTCAGTTAGTATGAGCAGGCAGAAAAATGCTCTACTTACCCAGTATTTTTGGATCCTCCTCCCAGGCTAGTTCAATGGGATGGAGATCTGCTTTGAGTATCACAAAAGAGGGAGATAGCTGTTTCCTCTAGTTTAGAGATGCTGTGATGAGGCTAGTTTCTGGGTAGAGTTGAGGCCTTTCAGCAAAGAGTAGCTTTTCCCTGAGGGGCTAGCTTCTGCGTCACTCACACCCAGCGTGGAACCTTTATCAGGGTTTATGTTTACTGTATTTCAATTGGTTTTCAAGGCTGCTGTAGGGAGGGGCAGACTCTGTCTCTGTGTACCCAGTGAAGAAATCCACTCCTGTGGCTTGCTGCCTGTGCTGGGTGACTTTTCCCTGGGTGGAGCTGAGCCTAGCAGGTCAGGTTAGGTTCCTGTGACCTGCTAAATTACTCTTGTTTTCTTCCAATGCCCGAGTTGGAGCTAGCTGCTCAGCCAGGCCTTTATCAGTATCAAAGATGGAGATCTCTGGTAGTGGGGAGGGGGAGGTGGCCTTCCCTCCTCTGATCCTTGAGAAGGAGTGATGATGTCAGGCTTCTACTCACGCCGGAATCTTGGTTTCTGTGTTGTCTCTGGTCTGCGAACTGCAGGATGAAGATGTCTGCCCCTTGTCAGTTCTTGCTGGTGTTGAGTAGAATCCATTCACCTGCCGCCTCTGGTGCCTTCGTCCTGGACTCTCTGTGTGGCAGGTATGGCGGCTACAGCCACCACCGCTGCAACCCAGCTGCCGCAGCAGCTGCGGCAGCTGGCAGGTGCTCAGATCTGTCTCCTTGCCTGGATTTTCCCTCTCTGGCCTAACTCTTTGTCCTGTGAAGGCACACTTGGTGTGATTCTCTGGCTTAGGACTGTTCACTGGAACAAAAAACCTGCTTTCTATGTGAGAGCTTGTTTAGCCTCCAGCTTCTCCTCCGCCACCATCCCGGAACTCCCTCTGAAACTTTTATTCAACTATTTTTCATTTCAAAGATAGGCAGTCTATTTTTCCAAAAGCTTCCTAGTGTAAAATAATTAATCTTTCAATAGAAAGTAGAGTTTATTAATTTCAAGGAATTTGAGATATACACATGGTATTGTAGTAACATTTGTAGTATATTACTTGAAAAAATTCTGTTCAAACTCTTAAATATTTGTGTGTAATGACAGTGAGAGAAGAAGAAAATTCATACTGGTTAGGAATTTGCAATGGCTCAAAAAACTACTCAATAATTTGTTATAAGCACATAGTCAAGCTACCTGATATGGATTAGTTTTTTTGTTTATTTATTCAAAATTTTAACATGGATGCATGTACAGTGGTAACATTAAAATTATTAATCAAAATACAAATATTGCAAAATCATAGACAGGTATCATATGTTCAATAGTTAGCACTTATGATTCTAATAAGAATTTTGATGAAGATGATGATGAACACAGTATAGCCTGATAATGACAAGGTTGTGATTGAAAAGGAAAAATTTTTAGACATCTTTTAAGTCAGATTTCCCACATTGAATACATCGTACTAAAAACCATTGGGTTAATACAATAAGAATAATGAGGAGAGTTTCAATATCAAGAAATACAATCACATAAACAAGTGAGACATTAAAAACCCTAATATTCTTTCAGTCTCTCTTAATAAACTCACTTTTCTTGGTACTATTGTTTTCTTATAAATAAAATCATTTATTTGCACATGTTGATTATCCCACATAGATAAAATATAATAAGCTGAGTGCTTTCTGTTACAAATGATCTTGTTTGTTCTAGCCTTGGGAATCTAGGAGAAAGTCTTTCACTACCCACATAGCCATTGGCTTAGTTATATATCCCTGGAAGTTAACAACACATGCCTCAAGCATGCTTCACTCATTAGGAAGAAATCCATGATCAGTTTTAGTTTCCATCCAGTTAACTAGAGAAAATCTATGTATAAATTTATTAACAACACTTGGCAACAAATAAAGCAATAAGAAATATTTTGATGGACTAAGATGTAGTTTTCAACTTAGGGTGATTAGTTCAAATACAATTCTCATAAAGACACTATTCAATAACCAATGTTTTCCAATGACATATTCTTCAAAATAGCTGTAAACACATGACACAATTTACTTAATACCACTTACATATCTGGAGTTACCTTAAAAGAACATGGTCCTTAGAGCCAGGAGGAAAATTTATTTTTTATTTCTGCATGAAACAATTTGTGACTTTATACCAACAAACTGAATTTGACTCTTTCCTTACTTGTAAGCTAAGGGGAAAAACGTAAGGACTCTTCACTTTTCTTTTTTCTGCTCTAGAAGTCAACAAATATATTCTTCAATATTTCTGGTAGATTACCTCTATTTACAGATGAGAAATGTAAGGCCAGTAGTCAGTGTAATGAGTAAATAATGATACTAGAATTTGTGTCTGAGCTCTTCACTCTGTGTGCTTACAAGCAGAAATAATTTGGTGATGGAAAGGACCAATATGAAAAGACTATGGGGAAAAACATACTTTGTAAAAGGTTGTTTAAGTCTAGGTGACCAGTGATGATTACATGAACACGCTGGTGTCAGGGGCATAAAAAGGAGTACATAGAAATCATATTAGTGGTAGAAACTCAGAAAATCTTGATAATTCATTTTATCTAATGGGTGGGAGCAGAAGGGTAAGAAGAAATCTAAAGTGTTCTATATCTCTGGCCAGGCAACTGTGTTAGTGATATTCTTGGTGATAGAGATTGCAGGTGGAAATGATGGATTTAGGGGAAAAATACTCTGATAGTTCCAAAGTTTATATTAAACAGATGAAAGGTAGGTTTGTTCAGACATTATCAAAATATCCATGACCCTGAATATGAAAAAGAATAATAAAATTGGGAGCATTATTAAAGGGAAGAGGAAAAGGAAAGTTCTGACACAATTCTGAACAATGTGAGTACCAGTATGGACAAGATTGGAAGAATGAGATAAATAAGGAAACAAGAAAGTAATAAATGCAGATTTACAGAAGTAAAGAAAGGAAAGAATTTGCAGGAAGAAAAGGTCAAAACTTTTACAGAGATATTGAAGGAAATATGCTATTTGGATTTGAAAACTAAAAAGATATAGACAAGTTCAATAAGAAGAGTGTTTTGGTGATATCTCCATGATGAAATAACCCTGTCAATCAACCTGCCACAAATTCTTATATGTAGGAAGTACTCTTTTAAACTTCAAGCTTTTATTGAATGGAAGAGTTCAGACATTACCCTCACCACTAGGATTAAATTCCTAAAAAGATAAGGCATTTTGCTTTAATGCTTTTCTTTCATTTTCTCTTACACATTGGCAAGTAGGGAAGGATTCTGATGTAACAATAATACAATGTTGACTCGTAATAACACAATATCTAGGATCTAGTGTTAATTCGGATATTTACTAATTAGCTCCAAAATTTATGGATATTTACATTTCTCCTGGGTAAACTAATGAGCTCCAAGAAAATGTCCCTAAGGAGCATTTCAATTCTATTATCACTGTTTGTCTCAAAATACTTTAAATTATACATCCTCTTATGTGGGCATAGGGTTATACTGTGGAACTTTCCCCTTCAGATAGTGAGTACTACCCTATTGTTTAACATGGAGAAAGTACTCTCACACATAGACTGCGTGTGTGCAAACAAGAAGTGGTACTTGAACAAGGGAAAACATGGGACCTATGTTTCTTTGGGGCTGGATTGTTTCACTTAGTATAATTTTTTCTAAGTCTTTCCATTTCCTAACAAATGGAGCATTGTTATTCTTTCTGATGGAGGCAAAGTATTCCTTTGTGTATATATACCACATTTTCTTGATCCATTCATCTACTCAAGGGCATCTGGGTTGGTTCCTTATCTTAGCTATGGTAAATAATGCTGCAATAAACATAGTTGTGCTGGAAGATTTAGTATGGTCTTGTTTGTGATCATTTGGGTAAATGCCCAAAAGTGGGAGTGTTGGTCTTAGGAGAGCTCTAGGAGTTTTTTGAGGAACCTCCATACAACTTTCCAAAGTGGTTGAACAAGTTTACACTCCCAATAACAATGAAGTAAGGTTCCCTTCTGGCCACATCCACTCCAGCATCTGTTATCATTGTTCTTTTCTATGGCCATTCTAACTGGCGTGAGGTGGTATCTCCATTGTAGTTTTGATTTGCATTTCTCTTATGGCTAGGGAGGTCGGTCATTTCTTCATGACTCTATTGTCAATAATTCTTTCCTCTTCACAGAATTTTCTCTGTAAGTCTTTAGCTCACTTATTTTTTTATTCATTTATTTTTATTTTGAAAATATTTTACAGAGGTGTTACAATTACATGGGCAAGATAATGAGTACATTTCTTATCAGACATTTTAGCATCCTCCTTTGTTTCCCCTTCCCATCCTTTCCCATCCTCCCCCCGCCCTCCCAATCCTCCCTACCTCCCCTCAATCCTCCCCGCCTCCCCCCACGAAAGTTGTAAATATCGTTTTTGACATAACGACTTGTACACCTCATTGTTGCAATGTAGCCCACTTATTTATTGGGCAGATGTTTCGTTGAGGATTTGTTGTTGGGGGATTTAATGTTTTGAATTCCAGGTATAGTTAACATATGAGAACTTTGTTCATTGTGAATATCTTCTCCTAATAAGTAGGCTTTCTGTTGATCTTGCTAGCTATAACCTTTGCCTTGCAGAAGCTCTGCAATTTCATGCAACCCTATTTTTCCAAATTTTCTTTGATTTGTTATGTTTCTGCGTCTCTTTTAAGAAACTTTTGGCCTATGCCAAGGAGACCTAGTAATGATTTCAGACCTGTAATTATTTCAGAGTGTCTGCTTTGACTCTGAGATCCTTGATCCATTTGGATTTGATTCTGGTGCAGAATGACACGTATGGATCTATTTTTGATTTTCTACAAGTGATTAACACATTTTGCCAGCACCATTTACTGAAGAGGCTGTCTTTTTTCCATTCTATTTTTTTAGATCCCTTATCAAATATTAGATGACTATAAGTTTGTGGGTTTATTTATGTGTTTTCAATTCTATTCCATCGGTTCTGATGTCTGTTCTTGTGCCAGTACCAAGCTGTTTTGATTACAATGGTTTTGTAGTAGTGTTTGAAATTTGTTATTGATATTCCTCCAGCACTGTTCTTTCTCTTAAGGATCATATTTGCTATTCGGAGTCTTTATTGTTTCATATGAATTTTTGGATTGCCTTTTCTATTTCTTTGACGAATGAGGTTGGAGTATTGATAGGTATTACATTGAATTTGTAGATAGCTTTGGGAAGTGTTGCCATTTTCACGATGTTGATCCTTCCAATACAGAAGCATGGGAGTTTTTTTGACACTTTCTAGGTTCTGTTTTGATTTCCTTTTTCAAGTTTTTAAAGTTTTCATCATAAAGATCCTCCACTTGTTTGGGTATCTTAATTTCTAAGTATTTTATTTTTTGTGAGGCTATTACAAATAGAGTTGTTTTCCGGATTTCAGCACACTTTTCTCATTGTTGGCATACAGAAAAGCCATTGATTTTTGAAGGTTAATTTTATACCCTGCTATTTTAGTAATATTTTGAATCAGCTTGAATAATTTGAGAGTGGAATCCGTGGGATTCTTTAAATACAAGATCAGGTCATCTGCAAAGAGGAAGAGTTTTACTTCTTCTTTCCCTATTTGGATCCCTCTAATGTTTGCATCTTATTTTATGGTTTAACTAGGCATTTTAATTCTAAATTGAAAAGAAGTAGAGAGAGTGGACATCCTTGTCTCGTTCCTGAGTTAAGAAGAAATGGCTTTAGTTTTTGACCATTAAGTATGATGCTGGCTGTAGGTTTGTCATATATAGCCTCTGTTGTACTGAGGAATGTTCCATGGATTCCTAATTTTTGCAGAATCTGCAATGTAAAGGGGTGATGGATCTTGTCAAATCCTTTTTCTGAATCTATTCAGATAACCATGCGGTTCTTGTCCTCTCTCTTGTTGTGTGATGAATTATATTAATTGATTTGGGTATATTGAGACAACTTTGCATGAAATGAAACCTGAAATGAATCCTGTTTGATCGTGGTGTATGATTTTTTGGATGAATTGTTGAAGTCGATTGGCCAAATGTGTGTTTAGAATTCTTGCATTAATGATCATCCAAGATATGAGTCTATAGTTCTCTTTCTTTGATGACTCCCTGCCTGGTTTTGGGATGAGGGTTATGATGGCTTCATAGAATGAGTTAGGTAGTGAAATTTCTCTTTCAATTTCATTGAAGATTTACAGGAGTGTTGGTGTGAGCTCTTCTTTGAAGGCTTTGTAGAATTCCACTGTAAATCCATCGGGATCTGAGCTTTTGTTAGATAGGAGGACTCTTATTGCTCTTTCTATTTCAGTGTTGGATATGGGCATGTTAAGATTGTTTAACTCATCTTGGTTTAGTTTCGGCATGTCAATATTTGCTAGGAAATGGTCCATTTCTGCCAAGTTCTCAAACTTATTAGCATGAAGTTTTGAGAAGTATTCCCTTATAATGTTCTGAATCTCGGTTGTTTCCGTGGTGATGTTTCCATTCTCATCTCTGAGTTTATTTATTTGGGTGTGTTCGCTTCTTTTTCTGATGATTTGCTAAAGTCCTGTCAATTTTGTTAATTTAATCGATGATTCAACTCTTTCCTTTGTTGATTCTTTCTATGTTTTTTTTGGATTCCATTGCTTTAATTCTTATTTAATATTAATTATTTATTTCCATCTACTGGATTGAGGATTCTCTTGCTGCTCTTATTCAAGGAGGCTCAGATGTCTCATTAAATTGTTGGTTTCAGATCTCTACAAGTTGTTTGTGTTGGAACTCAGGGCTATAAACTTGTCTCTGACTACTGCCTTTGCTGTGTCCCAGAGTAGGTGGTAATTTGTGTGTTCATCTTTGCTGAATATCATGAATATTTGGATTTCCTTTCTAATGTCTTTCATGACCCACTGGTCTTTCCACAGTTTGTTTATCAGCCTCCATGTGGTACAGGACTTTCTTCGGTGTCTTTTGGTGGTGAGTTCTAATTTTATTCTCCTGTTGTGTGAGAGAATGCAAGGTATAACTTCAATGTTTCTGAATTTGGATAAGTTTGTTTTGTGACCTAAAATGTGGTCTATTTTGGAAAATGTTCCATGTGCTGCTGAGAAAAACGTGTATTCTGATGCTGCTGCCTGAAATATTTGGTAGATGTTAAATTTAGTTGATCTTTGCAGTTGTTTAGAACTCTCTGTTTTTCTGTGTCTCTGTTGAGTTTTTGCTGAGTTGATCTATGTAGTGGGGAAAGTGGTATGTTAAAGTCCCAAACAATTAATGTCTTTGGATCTATGTCAGATTTGAGGGAAAGTAGTGTTTCTTGCATAAATTTGGGTGCCTCGTTGTTTGGCAAATAGATATATCGAATTGTAGTAGCCTTGTGAAGGAGAGATCCCTTAATTAGTATGTAGCAACCTTTTTTTTAAATCTCTTCTCACTAATTTTAATTGGAAGTCTTTTTTATCTGATATTAGGATTGCAGCTTCCACCTGTTTATGGGGGTTGTTTGCTTGGTAGATTTTGTTCTAGCCTTTTACATTGAAAATGTGTTTGTTTTTATGGGCAATATGTTACTCCTAAAAGCAGCAGATAGAAGGATCTTGCTTCTTAATCCAACTTGACAGTCTATGTCGCTTAATTGGAGAGTCAATCTGTTAATGTTGAGAGTTAGGATTGAGAGCTGTTTGGGAGTTCCTGCCATTTTATGCCCGTTCTTGGTGACTGCAGTAACTGGGTTCTTCCTATGGTTCTTGGATTCTCAGTTTGGGTGTGGTTTCTTAGCCTTTATTGTGGTCTTGTTGGTTTTCTATGTGTAAGATATCATTAAGTGTCATTTGTAGGGCTGGATTGGTGGATATATATTGTTTCAGTTGTTCTTTGGTATGGAAAGTTTTTATTTGGCCTTCGGTTTTGAAGGAGAGTATAGCTGGGTACAGTATTCTTGGTTACAGTTGTTTGTCTTTAGGGCATGGTATATATCATTCCAGGCTCTTCTTGCTGTAATTGTCTCCGCTGAGATATCTGAGGTTATTCTAATTGGTTTCCTTTTGTAAGTGGTTGATCTTTTCTCCTTGACAGCTTTAAGGATTTTTTTCCTTGGAATTGATTCCGTGGGGATTACTATGTCACAGTGGATTATCCTGTACTAGTCTGGTCTATTTGGGGTTCTCAAAGCTTCTTGAATCTGAATAGGCCTATCTTTTTGCATGTTTGAGAAGTTCTCTGCTTGGAACATGTTAACCAAATTTCCTAGTTCATTAACTTCTGACTCTAGGTGCTCCTCTACATCCATTATCCTCAGATTAGGCCTTCTGAGGGTGTCTTCCAAATGTTGAATAGATCTATCATATTTCTTGGATTTGTCTTGGATAGTTGTATATTCTTTCTCTATAATAACCTGGCTGTCTTCAATTCCTCAGATTCAATCTTCTGCCTGGTCTACCCTGCTCTCAAGACTTTCCACTTTGTTTTAATTTCTTTTCCTTCTATTTGGTCAGCTTTGATGACTTCAAATTCTTTGTTGGAGCTTTGTTTTAGATCTTATATGAACTTCATTACTTCCTTAATTTGGTGATGTGTTTATTCTCAAATCACTTAGTTTATCGGTTATGGTTTCCTTGGACTCCCATTACTTCTGTTGGGCTCCATTCAACATTCCCTTTCCGGTCTCCCTGACTTCTTTCAGCTGTCTCTTATTGAATTCCATGAACGCCTCTATTTGGTAGGAAAGTAACACCATTTTTGTGCTAGAACTCTATTTTAAGGCAAGCATCAACCAAAGTCCTGTAGTTCCACAGTCAAATGTCTGGGTCTTTTGTCAGTATCAATTTCTGGACCTTTGTCAGTATCAAAGATGGAGCTCTCTGGTGGTGGGAGAGGGGCTGCCTTCCCTCCTCTGCTTTCTGAGAAGGAGTGAGGATGTCAGGGTTCTACTCATGCCAGAGTCTTGGTTACTGGGCTCTCTCTGGTCTGCGATCTGCAGCATGAATATATCTGTTCCTTGTCAGTTCTTCCTGGTGTTGAGTAAAATATGCACACTGTGTCTGGCATCTTTTTGACTGGACACTCTCTGTAGGCATGGTGGCTCCAGCGTCTGATGCTCAGATCTGTTTCCTTGCCTGGATACTCCATCTCTGGCCAAACTCTTTGTACTATGATGGCACACTGGGTGTGATTCTCTAGCCTAGGACTGTTGACTGGAACACTAAAACTGTTGTCTACGTGAAACCTTGTTTAGCTTAGACCTTCTGCCATCTTCCTCCGAACTCTAGATTATGACTTTTTATACTCTAACTTGGGACAATAATCTGTTGTCAGTTATTTTCTTCTCTTCTCCTTCTTTTGCCCTTCCACTTACAAAATGTTTATTTAAATAAACATATTTGAGCTTGTATTTCTAAATTCTTCCAAATTATCTGAATTTCTTCATACTTCTGGCAGCCTCCTATATCTTTCTCAAGGGAGTATTTTGTCACTACCATTTTTATCCCATATGATATTGGATATCTTCCTGTCTAATTCAGTGCAAGATATAAATTATACTCATCCAGATATTTCAACACTTGTACCACCATAAAATCCTTTATTATGTAGAAATCATGATTTTAGTATTTCTGGGGAGGTGTCATCTGTTATTTTTGAATGATCCTAAGTGATAATTACATGCAAACTTGTTTTAAACCAATATGCCATTCAGTAGATGAACGGATTAACAAAATGTGATATGTATATATATATATATATGTATATATATATATATATATATATGATTGAATTCTATGCTTCCAATTCAAAAGGGAATGGAAAGATTTTTTAAAATCCTGCTAAATATTATAAGCAAGACTCAAAGAAACAGATTCCATGGATTCCCTCCTTTGTAATAATAGGAAATATATAGAATAACACTAGCAGATGAGCAGAATGGGTCAAAAGCTTTGTATGTAGGATCATAAAAGATCATGCTGAGCAAAATAAACGCCTAGATATGGAAATAGAGGTTTTTCTTAGTGTTTTTATAATGTACTATGTGATTTCTTTTTTCTTTTGTGTTTTCCCCTATAGTTTATCCCCATTTGTATTTGATTTCAGTAATGTGTGTATTGCACATGCATTTATCTCAATTTGACAAGGCAAGATGAACAACAAATTGGGGAGACAAAGGACAAAGGGCAAACCAATGCAATAGCAATACTCAAAAGACAACATGTTGGAAATTTACATTACAACTCGTGAGGGGTTTGGGGGGAAAGGAAAAGTGTGAGAAAAATGAAGTAGTGGGTAAAATTTCGACATGTCATGTATTCACTACCTTACAATTAATGCAACCCCTGTATATATCACCTTAAAAATAAAATTAAACTAAAAGTAAGTTACATAAACTATAATTTCTCTGTATTGCTATAGTAAATATTATTCTATGTGCATTACCTTTTTAAAAATGAACAGTATTTGGCATCTAATTTGAATTAATTACACCTTTCTTTATCAGAAGTTCATCAACTTGATTTGTTATCCAAATATAAAATATTTTCACAATATACCTGCCATAATTTTCAAAAAAATTATAATTTTAGTATTGTCTCATAGTAAAACAAAAAACAGTTTAATTCACTGGAAACTTCTAACTTTTAAAACTGAATAATTGTTAAAAGGACAGAATATATGTGTTGTTCAAAGTTCTTACATATACTAACTACTCATTTTCAAATTGTGAATATTCCATATCAGAGATATTCAAAACAGTACCTGTTTGCATGTTATTTAATTCTGCAATAGCTCCAGTTTCTAATGGGGTGTTAGATATTGAGAAATCAACAGAAAAAAAAAGCCACATTCTGGTGCAGTTTATAACTATGAAGTATGTGTAATAATAATTCCTCAAGAGTAAACAGTTGTTCATCAGAGTAAGCTACTATTTCTGTGACCATGAAACCCAAGCTTTTATGCCAGAAAGTCTTCCTATCCCAACAGTTTCAAGCATGTAAGGTGCACCTTAAAATTCCCTTAATTCACATCATGAATAGCTTATCACTGTTGTGAAAAAATACTACACTTGTGCTAATATAGTGCCCTTCTTATTGCGGAAAGTACACTACACTAAACTTTGCTGCAACATTTTTCTGATTTCTAGAAATCAGAACAGTTGCAAATATTATTTATATTTTTTATCTATCATAGATATTCAGGAGGCTAAGATGAGAAGATTATGGTTCAAAGCCCACACAGTCAGGAAGATTCCTTAGATTCTTATCTCCAATAAACTTCTCAGGAAAAGCCAGACTCAAGTGGCACTGAGGTTGAAGTGGTAGGGCATGAGCCTAGAGCACAAACCGGCTCAAAGAGAGTGGCCAGGCCCAGAGTTCAAACCTGAGGACAAACCAAAAAATAAAAACCACCTCCAACCCTAGCATTTTTCTCATTGTATACAGAGGCATGTACTTAAGAAAATTTCTTCCTCTATTACGAATAGATAGAAGAACCAAAACCTCACACAATTACTCTCTTCATACTATGTTACACCAAAGCCTCAAAAAATTGCTTGTTCTAAATTTATAAATTAATATCCATTTGTTGGCAACTCTGTCTAGATTATTCACACCATCATTTTATACATGAACTGTTGGAATTATCAATTAACTAAGTTCTAATTATACTTCGCTTGAAAAAATATTTTAGGCAAATAAAATGCCAGATTCATTTGTGAATTTGTCAATTAAAAACTCTACTTAAAAAGAATTTTTTAGTATCCTATTGAATATGTAATTACAAACAAAACCAAAATATTTATTTTAAATCTAAATTCTAATTTAGCAAGGTCTACAAAGTCCTACATTAGATGAACTTTGTATTTTTCCAGGCTTAAACTTTTGTAATCCTTCATTATTTCTTTGAAATCCAACAGAATGATGTTTACTTTTTCAAATTTTTGATTGGGAATCATGAGCCATTTTGCATCTAGGAATGTTGTGTAATGAAGAGCGCATTTTAAACACAACTGAGGATTATAGATGAGTTGCATTTCAATAGGAAACTTGCCTTCTCAAAACATAATGACAAAATTAGCCCAGACTTCCAACTGTGTATTCCTTTCTTGTTGTTTGGCTTGTTTCATTAAGAGCAAATTATACTAACTGGTCCAGGGAAGGTATCACTATGTAATCCCACTCTCTAATTTCCTGTCTTAGTCTGAGTGCTAGAATTCCAGGCTTGTATCAAATTTCCCTGCCATAGTTTGGTGGTTTATTTAATCTAGATACAGACTAGCAATTCTGAACTTTTCCTATGATCTTATACATTAGATTGACTGCTCAAACTGTTTATGTACTATTTTCAAAGATGTTCTATCATTTGACCAAGGATATGAACATTTTCAGATGCACCTGAAGGGGTCTCCGATTCATTCTTCCATAGATCCAATCCCATTAATAATGATTACTTGAAATCTTATTATCTCTGGTCCCTAGGTATGTAATATTCTCAAACTTCTTTGAAGAAATTTCACTTGAGGACTTTCAAATATTAAAAATTATCACCTGATCTAGTCTTACTCAGGATATATTTTCTATTGTTTTCTAACATTTCTTCATATTCTGAGAGTTGTTTCATTTGTGCAGGTGTGTTTGCACATATATGTGCCTCTGTGTGTATGTGTATGTTTGTAAGTGTGTATGCAAAAGCCTTAGCAACCTTATTCAGCAATCTTGCTCATGACTACTATTCCATCACTTGAGCTCACGTGTATAATTCTAGCTACTCAGGAGGCTGAGATCTGAGGATTGCAGTCCAAATCCAGTACGAGTAGGAAAGAAAGGCACTATCTCCAATTAACCACCAGAAAACTGGAAGTGGGGTTGTGGCTCAAGAGGTATAGCACTAACCTTGAGTTGAAGAGTGGAGAGATATTTCCCAGGCCAAGTTCAAACCCTGCCACAACCATCAAAAAAGAAAAAGATAAAAGATAAAAGAAAGACAAAGAAATGAGATTTTGGTCACCATTTCATTGCTAATATAATTCCAGCTTTCTCAACATGGACTTTTTTTTCCAGTTAAGTCCATGCTTTTATATCTAACTTGCTTTGGAACCAGAATTATTCTTCCATTGTACATTTTACAAATTTGAGTGATTAGCAACCATGATTTAGAGATAGAAGTTGAAATAGAGTGGCCTCAACACTCATGTTCCTCTTAGTATTAATTATTTCTCTATGTTACTCTACATAATGGCCTTGGCTTTATTGGTTCAATGTTGTCTTATTTGCAAAGTCTTCTATAGTATATTGAACCATTATACTTAAGCACAGAACTTTTCTTTCTCTTATTATTCCTATTGTTTCTTCTACTGTTAACTTGTGTACACTTGGGAAATAATGCAAAACACACACACGCAAAAATAAATTTTTCTGAGAATCTTCTCCCAGTTAAATTTAATTTAAGAGCACTTATGAAATTTGAACTTAATGTACTCCTGGATAATGGTTTCTTTTATGTTTTTATAGTAAAAATATTGTACAGAGGGCTTAGAGTTACATAAGTAAGGTAATGAGTACATTTCTGATTGTTACATCCTCTTTTGTTTTTCCTGGAGTATCTGTTTCCTCCCCATCTACCAAATTCCCCCTCCACTCCCCAAGTGTTAAAGTTCATTTTCTACATAGTGTCTTGTTCATATCATTGTTACAGTAGGTCATCCTGAATCTTTGTTTCAGCATTTTGTTGTTTCCCTTCTCCTCTCCACACTAGAACAATGTATATGCAAGTTGCAGGGCACCAACATCATGTAAAATGAAAACAGGGGTTATATCATGGGGGAAAAACATGGAGGAGAAATGAAAAAATCACATAGTACGTTTTAGATACATTTGAAACAATTGCAATAAAGAAAAAAACAAGTTGTGTCCCTATCTTGGGGATCATTTTACTTAACATTATCTTATATGGCCATATATACATGAATAATGTTTTTATAAGCCATTTAAATTTTATATTTTGTATTTACTAAGTTGTGTCTGAAAGGCGTGTTACCTCATGTCCAAAGATGTCTTTGTGCTTTACCTCGAGCAGTGCCATAGATTGTTACTGGACGTAGAAGGAACTTTTACTGCAGGTGGAAACTTATACCAAAAGAGGAATTGAACATAGAAAAATGACAAAGTGCAAGTTAGTTTGTGTGTTCCTTTTTGCTATATAAGAAAATACCCCATTGTCCAAATTCAGAAACATTGAAGTTATACCTTGCATTCTCTCAGACCACAAGGGAATAAAATTAGAATTCAAAAACAAAAGCCACCAAAGAAATTCCTGTACCACATGGAGGTTGAAGAATACACTTCTGAATCACGAGTGGGTCATGGAAGAGATTAGAAACAAAATTCAATTATTCATGATATTCCTCAAAAATGAACACACAAATTATCAGCTCCTCTGGGACAGAGCAAAGTCAGTACTCAGAGGCAAATTTATAGCTCTGAGTCCCTACATCAACAAATTGGAGAGATCTAAAACCAACAATTTAATTAGACATCTGAGCCTCCTTGAAAAAGAGCAGCAAGTTAAACCTCAATACAGTAGATGGAAAGAAATAATTAATATTAAATAAGAATTAAATGAATTAGAATAAAAAAACCATAGAAGCAATCACAAAACAAAGAGTTGGTTCTTCGAAAAAATTAACAAAATAGACCCTTAGCAAATCTTAACAGAAAAAGAAGAGAAAACACCCAAATAAATAAACTCAGAGATGAGAATGGACAAATCACCACAGAAACAACTAAGATTCAGAACCTTATAAGGGAATACTTCTCAAAACTTTATGCTAATAAGTTTGAGAACTTGGCAGAAATAGACCATTTCCTAGCAAATACTGACATGCTGAAACTAAATCAAGATGAGTTAAAGCATCTTAAGGGGCCCATATCAAACACTGAAATAGAAACAGAAATAAGAGACCTCCCATCTAAGAAAAGCCCAGGACCAGATGGTTTTAGAGCAGAATTCTACAAGGCCTTCAAAGCAGAGCTCACACCAATACTCCTCAAACACTTCAAAAAAATTGAAAGAGAAAGTGCACAACCGAACTCATTCTTTGAAGCCATCATAACCCTCATCCACAAACCAGGCAGGGACTCATCAAAGAAAGAGAACTATAGACTTATTTCTTTGATGAACATAGATGCAAACATTCTCAACAAAATTTTGGCCAATCTAATTCAACAATTCATCCAAAAAATCAAGCACCACAATCAAACAGGATTCATTTCAAAGATGATAATTGGTTCAATATACGCAAATCAATTAATATAATTCATCACATCAACAGGAGCAAGGATAAGAACCACAAGGTTATCTCAATAGATGCAGAAAAAGCATTTGACAAGATCCAACACCCCTTTATGTGAAGGTTCTGGAAAAAACTAGGAATCCTTGGAACATTCCTCAATACAATAAAGGCTGTATAAGACAAACCTACAGCCCACATTATACTTAGTGGTAAAAAACCAAAGCCATTTCTCTTAAATCAGTAATGAGACAAGAATATCAATTCTCTACACTTCTCTTCAATCTAGTATTGGAATGTCTAACTACAGCAATAAGACAAGATGCAAGCATTAGAGAGATCCAAGTAGGGAAAGAAGTAAAACTCTCCCTCTTTGCAGTTGACATGATCTTTTATTTAAAGAATCCCACAGAATCCACTCCAAAATTACTCAAGCTGATTCAAAATTTTGGCAAAGTAGCAGGGTATAAATTTAACCCTCAAAAATCAATGGCTTTTCTGTATGCCAACAATGAGAAAAGGTTGGCTGATATTAGGAAAGCAACTCCATTCAGAATAGCCCCACAAAAAATAAAATACGTAGGAATTAACCAAAGAAGTGAAAGACCTCTATGATGAAAACTTTAAAAAACTGAAAAAGGTAATCAAAACTGAACTTAGAAAGTGGCAAAAACTCCCATGCTCCTGTATTGGAAAGATCAACATCGTAAAAATGGCAATACTTCCCAAGGCTATCTACAAATTCTATGCGATACTTATCAGTATTCCATCCTCATTTTTCAAGGAAATACAAAAGGCAATCCAAAAATTCATCTGGAGCAATAAAGACCCTGAATAGCTAAAACGATCCTTTACAGAAAGAACTGTGCTGGAGGAATATGAATACCGAATTGGAATTCAACTACAAAGCCACAGTAATCAAAATAGCTTGTTACTGGCATAAGAACAGACTTCAGGACCAATGGAATAGAATTGAAAACCCAAAAATGAACCTTCAGATCTACAGCCATCTAATTTCGATAAGGAAGCTAAAAAAATAGAATAGAAGAAAGACACCCTATACAGTAAATGGTGCTGTCAAAATTGGTTAAATACTTGTAGAAAACTAAAGCTAGATCCTTATATATCACCATGTATTAGAATCAACTCCAAATGGATCAAAGACCTCGGAGTCAAAGCAGACACCCTGAAAACCTTAGGTGATGGAATAGGAGAAACAGTAGCTCTCCTTGGCACAGGCCAAAATTTTCTTATTAGAGACCCAGAAACACAACAAATCAAAGAAAGGTTGGACAAATGGGATTGCATGAAATTACAGAGCTTCTGCATGGCAAAGGTCATAGCTAGCAAGATAAATTGAAAGCCCACAGATTGGGAGAAGATCCTCAGTAGCCATACAATAGACAAGGGTCTTATATCTAAAATATACCTGGAACTCAAAAAAATTAAATCCTCCAAAAACAAATCTTCAAAGAAACAACTGCCCAATAAATAAGTGGGCTAAAGATTTAAAGAGAAACTTCTCTGAAGAAGAAAGAAGGATTGCCAAAAGACATATGAAGAAATGCTCAACCTCCCTAGACATAAAAGAAATGCAAATCAAAACAAAATGGAGATATCACCTCACCCCAGTTAGAATGGCTATAATCAAGAATTCTAATAACAACAGATGCTGGAGGGGATGAAGACAGCAGAAACCTTACTTCATTGTTGGTGCGAGTGTAAACTTGTTCAACCACTTTGGAAAGCAGTATGGAGGTACCTCAAGAGACTCCACATGGAGCTCCCCTAAGACCCAGCAATCCCACTTTTGGGCATTTACCCAAATGTTCACAAAATAGGCCACACTAGAAGTACCAGCACGACTATATTTATTGCAGCCTTATTTACCATAGCTAAGGTATGGAACCAACCCAGATGCCCCTCAGTAGATGAATGGATCAAGAAAATGTGGTATATATACACAATGGAATTCTATGCCTCCATCAGAAAGAATGACATTGGCCCATTTGTTAGGAAATGGAAAGACTTGGAAAAAAATATATTAAATGAAGTAAGCCACGCCCAAAGAATCATAGGTTCCATGGTTTTCCTCATTTGCAATAACTAGTACATGAGTCAAACAGAAAAGATCAGATAAGTTGATGTTAGGGAAATGAACCCTAAGATATGTATTCCAATGTTATTTTTTTCTTTCCTGTGAATGTTTCAAACACATTTGTAAGATGATTTCCTTGTTCCTTTGTATGTCCCTTCCCCATGGCATAAAAATAACCCATGTTTTCACAGTATTTGGTGTCGGTATAATTCGTGGAGGGGATAGGAAAAAAACAAATCATTTAAATAGGGATACATGTGGATCCATTGCAATAATGAGATATACAAGTCATTATGTCGAAAACAAACTTTACAACTTTGTTGGTGGGGGGAGGAGGATTGAATGGGGGGCAGAGGGGAGGATGGGAAGGGGTGGGAAGGGGAAACCAAGGAGTAGGCTACAATGCTTGATAAAAAATGTACTCATTATCTTGCCCATGTTATTGTAACCCCTCTGTACAGTATTTTCACTATAAAAAATATATATTCATTGTTAGAAACAAAAGAATCCAAGGCTTGAAAGAAACTCTGTCCCTGACTTTTTTCGAGGGTGTTCTTTATTCATATAAAACTTGTCTGTAAACATCTTCTTGAAAGTATTACAAAATGAAACAATGTGCCATTTGAATGCCAGCATAGAACAAAAGGAAATAACGTTGTTTTAAAAGTATTCTATTGCAAGGGAACAAAGACTTGGTGGTTTTAAATTGTCTTATGCATGGATATTTCACTACTGAGATGATTCTGTTGTTGAAGGAGTCACTTATTAATTCCTTTAGTCTTGTCCTGAATTCTCCAGCGCAATTAGTATTCCAAAAAAGCAGGACCCAGTGAGTATGATCAGCAAAAGGAGCCTGTTCTCAAACCAGTGCTTTAAGGATGGTGCCAAAGAAATATGTGCGTTTTTCGCTTATTTGTTTGTTTAGTTTGTCCTAGTTCTGGAGCTTGAACTCAGAGGCTGGACCATGCCCCTGAACAAATGTCTTTTCCCTGGCCAAATTCCCCCAAAGCTAGTACTCTACTGCTTGAGCCAAAACTCCACTTCTGGCCTTTTTGGTGTTTAGTTCCAGATAAGAATGTGACAGAATTTCCTGCCTGGGTTGGCTTTGAACTGAGAAAGTAAGAAAGCCAAGTGACATCAACTGTATCAAGATTTCTGTTTTGAACCAAGAAATACTAGACGAAGTTTATTATAAAGCTAATATTTGACAATTTTTAAAATAAAAGAATATGTCTAACAAAGAAGCCATTACTTAAATAATTCCCCAAATGTAGGTGCACTGAATCATTTTGGAAGAATTTTTTCATCTGCTTGGGAAGATAACTATTGACTTCATAGATCCTTTTGGGGAAATTTAGTCATATTTGCCTGTTGTCACTGGCTTTGTACACATGTATGCTGTACATACTTCTATGGGCCTTACATAAAGGAAGTCTTGAAATTCTCATCACTATTTAAATAACATGCTCCCTATATTTATTTTCACATTTGGGGATCACTAAGTACCAAAGTTGTGTAGAAGGCTATGATTAGAATAGGTACATGAAATCTGTCTCCTAATATTATAAAGATAATTTATGTCATTTTGAGTTACAATTACTAAAGTAATAAAAAATAAGGTAAAACAGTAACAGAAACATAATTTTCTATCTTTCCTAACTTTCCAACAGAAATTACAGAATCCAGTAATATTACACCAATCCCAAGATGGTAAAGGATTTTATAGGATCACTAGATGGTGAAAAAGAATATAAAACAATTGGCTCCCCTGGAACAATGGGAAACATTATCTATACCTATAGATTTTGATATACCTGGAAAATAGTTTCCACTATGCTATGTCTTTGATATTTTAGGCTTGTTTACACAGCAACTTTCCTCTCTGACGAAATTACTCTATTCCTACTTAAGGTTTTGCAGCTTATAACCCAGCGACAAATAATGCTTCTAAATATAAACAAGCATGAAACTAACAGTAACAAAGGCTACTTCCGTTGCCATAGGTGATAAAAAAGAATGCTCTTGGGGAACACTCAAAAAATTTTGAACGTTTTCATACCTTTCCTCTTCTCCAAAGTGAGAAGTTCTAGTCATTATATGTAAAACATTAATGAAGGATTCTTACATTTTTTATTTTTCACACTAAAGCAAATACACTTTTCCTCCTTGCAAGCCTGACTTTGAAAGAGTCAGACACTCACAATATATTATAGACAAAAGTTTACTGCTTTGGCTTAGGTGTTTTCCTGCCTTTGGGTGTTGCTTTCTATTATTTTGGCAACTATATAGAAAAACAAGGAAAATCCATTATGATTTTGTTGAATTTTTCAAAGTCAAGCTTTCTTCAAATACAAGTTTCTGTTCCCTTCTTCACTGCTAATTAAAGTTTAATTATTGCTCTTTAAATAACAAAAACATACTTTAATGTATATTCTCATTAAAACAGATGAAAACAAGCGTGTCTGCCATTGCTTTTTAAATTGTTTCCAAGTGTTTTCCTAGACTATTTTCATTATTGCCTTTGTTCCAGTCTTCTAATCAGGAACACAGTGTTACATAAAAAGATCTTCCCAAAATATAGGATGTTAGACAGAAAAAAATAGATGTATAATTAAAGATTTTCATCTCTTAAGAGATTGAAAAGCTCAGAAGACATTTTGCTATTACTGGCATGGTTCTTAAACTAAATGAAATGCATGTAAATGTGACAGTTATTCCAAACAATAATTATGGCTTATATTTTTCTGCTCCAATGAGATGAGTAACTTTACTGTCAATGAAATCTCTGACAAGGTTGGAGGGCATATTGATTTTAAGGTAGGAAGGTTAATGTTAGAAAGTCAAGGGAGATTCCTACAACAGCAATGCCTATCACTTATCAGTTAATTATACTTATGACATATAAGTATATAAATACATAAATATGAATTGATTGAGAAATGTGTGACTTTCACAATTGATTCAATGGTTACCAAAAACCAGAATACACTACTCCTCATTTATATGAACTATTATATCTAGTGAGGATTTAAAAATTTAGAATTATATTTTAACATTTATGCCAAAATATTTGTTTATTTTTAAATTTTTCGGTTGTGGGGTTTGAAATCTGGGCCTGAACGTTGTTCCTCAGCTCTTGACCTCAAAGATAGTGTTTTACCAGTTGAGCCACTGCCAGTTTTCTGGTGGCTCATTGAAAATAGTCTCAAAGAGCCAGCTAAGGTTGCTCACGGCTGTAATCCTAGCTACTCAAGAGGCTGAGATCTGAGGATTGCGGTTCAAAGCCAGCTGGGGCAGGAAAGTCTGTGAGATTCTTGTCTCCAATAAAACCACCAGAAAACAGGAAATGGTTCAGTGGCTCAAGTGGTAGAATGCTCACCTTGAGCTGTAGAGCATAGGGACAGTTCCCAGGCCTAGAGTTAAAGCCCAACGATTGACCAAATTAAACAAACAAAAAGTCTCGCGGACTTTCCTGCCTAGGCTGGCTTTGAACCATGATTCTCAGCCTTAAGACTCCTTAGTAACTAAGATTACAAGCAAAAACCACTGGCACCTAGCTACATAATTATTTTTTACACATTTATGAAGTATGGAGTGGTAATCCCATTCATTTATATGTTGTGTAATGATCAAGTTATATCATATCCATTAGTTTCTGTATGTAACATTTCTTTTTACTGAGACTGGCGAAAAGTTATCTTTTGGCTGGGATGAAATATCTATTCTTAATTATAATCACTTTGCTCCTTATGTTATACAATTAATATATTTAC
Source organism: Dipodomys spectabilis (assembly GCF_019054845.1). Lineage (NCBI taxonomy): Eukaryota > Metazoa > Chordata > Mammalia > Rodentia > Heteromyidae > Dipodomys > Dipodomys spectabilis. The sequence goes on from NW_024870689.1 coordinate 1,962,939, forward strand.
TTTTAGTATTGGAAGTCTGTTAATTAATGTCATAGAAAACATGAATTGTATGGTGAGAGAAGTTTATGGTTCTATTACTTGTTTTAGGAAAACAATTATGCCTTTTGTTTTCAATTATATTTCTGTGGGAATGTGAACTATTCATTGATTTAACTGTGAAAGTTGATAACTGTTACATTATATCAAGTTGATTCCAAGTTGCATTTGAAAATTGCACATTTAACACAAATATGCTTCCACTTTCTTCCACCACATAAGTAAAGTAATAGTAAAGCAAAACTTGGTGTTAGTGGCTCATGTGTAGAATCCTAGAAACTCAGGAGGCTAAAACCTGAAGATTTTGGTTCAATGTCAGTCTAAACAGACAAAAATGTGAAAACTTATCTTCAATTGTCCAGCAAGAAGGAGAAGATGAGATGTGGCTCAAAGGATAGTGTGTGATCATCCATGAGCACAAAGTACAAGGAAGACAATTAAACATTTAGTTCAAGCCCTTAAAATGGCATAGACACATAAGACAACAATAAAAAGTACTATGAACATCAATAATGAAGACAAAATAGTAGAAAAGATCATGAGAAATGTTGCATAAACAGCTGGAATACAGAAATCATTTGACAGAATTTTGATTCAGGAGAGGGAAAAATCACAGTCCTATTGGTACAATCTCATTGTACTCATTTGTGTTGAAACCTGGATACTGGGTAACACATGAAAGAGTAGATTGGATTACCTAACATAACAGACATTGCCTGTGACTGACTATGCACCATCCCACTCTGCAAAAATCTAAAATTGTGCTTGCTAATTTAAATAAAACCTCATATTAGATACTGTTTGGTCCACACAGACTGGGGTCCTTATTTTGAGGCTTCAGACTTATGTGAGGCTTTTGTTAATAACCAGTCCTGTTGTACCCCCTTTCCTTTGTGCACCTATATCTTACAAAGCTGGCACCAAGCCAAAGCTTTGAACTAGACACCATGGCCTTAATCTCTCCCTTTCTCCAGCTACAACTCTTTTCACATGCTATCTCTGTCTTAGTATTAGTTGTTTACTTAGTAATCCCCACCAGAAAACTCTTATATTCATGTAAACACACTATAAATATCCTAGTTCGAAAAGGGATTAAAAGTTTACCATTGGCTGAGGCTCTCATCTGTAGGTTTGCTCCTTAATAAATCTGTGCTAAAATAACTCTTTTTTCTTCATGTCTTTTGAGTCTGACAAGTGATTGATTTGGTTTGATGTAATCCCATTTATCCAGCCTTAATTTGGAAGTTTTGACCTGTCCCAAGGAGCCGTCGTGCTTCCCCTAACTCTTCCTGTAAAATTCTAAGGTATTGTGACTTACATTGAGGTCTTCAACCTATTTGGAATCGATTCTGGTGCAGGAGGATATATAAGGATCTAACTTCAGTTTTCTGTGTACAGATAATCCCATCAGCACAAATTTTTGAAGAATTTGTCTTTCTTCTATCCTGTGTTTCTGGCTCCCTTATCAAAGATTATTTGCCTTTAGGAGTGGATTCATTTCTGGGTCTTCAGTTCTGTTCTATTGATGGAAATATGTGCTTCTATTGAAAAGAATGGCATTACCACATTCCTGACGAAATTGACTTCCTGTAAACTGAAAAGCAAAATTCTAAATTTAGCAGATAAAATTGAGGTAAGTTTTGAACACATGAACTATAATATATAGAAGAAAATGTGGGAGAGAAAAGATAAGATGAAAAGTAGAGTAGAGTAGCTATCAATTGAAGAACTCATAAACATTACCAAAACTGTACAACGGAGCTGGTGTAAAGCTCAGTTGTAGGACTAGGCTAATACATACAAAGCCATGGGTTCAATCTCCAAGAAGAACTAATAATAAGTTAATAAATAGTAATAATAAAATAATTACTTGAAATAAATGCTTTCCTACTAGAGAGGCCTGAATACTAAAACAGCAAACAAAATACCCTCAATTCTTGTATCCATTGACATGAAACTGCAAGGAAGAAGAGGAAATAGTTTACCTTTTCTCTCCTTTCTTTTCCTTTCCTGTTTTCTTCTTTTCTATTTTCCTTTGACACTACTGGTGCTTGAAATTGCTAAGGCTCTGACCACTTTTGATTATTTTTCAGATGAGGTATTACTTTTTGGCCAAGCCTCCCTTGAGCAATAATCTCTTACCTATGGCTTCCACAAACGAGAGATAGCAGGGAAATTACCCTATATCTTGCTGTCTTTTTTGTATTTTATCACGAATTTTTTTGGTCAGAACTGGCCCTGGATATCAGTCTTCTAAATCTCTGCCTTCTATTTAGCATGGCTTAGTTCATCTAAAGGTTGGACCCATAATATTTTTCACTGTAAACATTCAATATTGACTTCTATTTTCTAGATATCATTAAATTCAGTTGAGCTTAGTATGGATCTTAATGATGTTATAAGAAGAACATAGAGAATTCCCTTGAATAGTTTTTTCAGTTTCTTTAAATACTTATAGTATGACATTAAAAGTAGGACATTAATATTTCACAAGTACCTTATGCAGACGTCAATTGTTTTAATGATTTTGTGCACACATTAAGTTCAATATAATTTTATCAACTCTATATGCATAGATAAAGACACGTTTCTTGAAGTCTGTCTTATGCTTCTTTTTTATAATTAAACCCACTACTTCCCTTGGTCCCATCCCAAACCTGTTTCATCTTGGAAACTAAAACATTTTTTTTCTCCGATTTCTAGGTCATGCAATAAATAAGCTTTTAGGATTGCCTTCAAATCTATGGTAGATTATTCTCTGTTGTTGTATGCCTTAATATTGTATTGTATTCACTTGATTAGCCTTTTGGTTCTGTTATTAGAGAGAGCCTGAATTGATTTCTATTTCTTTAACTAGAGGAAATAATGCTGCTATAATCCTCTGTGTTTTGGCCTGTGGGTGAATGTTACAGCTTATTTCTATGAGACAAACCTGAAGAGCTCAATTCCTGGGCTATACTCTAGGTGGTTGCATATTTCATATTCTAGGAACCTGTCAAAATGTTTTCATAAATGGCTTTCCCATTTGAGATTCCTGCCAGCATCCAGTTTCTCTGTTTATTGATAGCATTTAGTATGGTCAATATTGTATTATGTGCAGTAATTCTCATACATGTTTTATGATGTCATTTTTGTTTTAATGTGCATTTATTTGATGACTGATGATGCCTTTCTTGGGCTTATTTTTAGCAAGATGTATTTTGCTAGTTTCTAACTGATGTTCTTTTTAACATTAGTTTTTGAGTATTCTATGTAGAGTCTAATTTGAGGCATGCTTCAGGTATAGGATTTGCAAATATTTTATCCTTGACTATGGGTACACTTCATTAACATTATCTTCATCATTATTATCATCGTCATTATCATCATCTGTTGGGTCTTCGTCAGTCCCACGAAAGACGGACGGGGTCCGAGAAAAGGTAAGTGTGCCGCTGACCCTTTACCCAGCCTCCCTCAGCCGGGAAAACAATCAGACCCAGCAGGAGGTCAAGTCAAGCAGGAAGAAACTCGTTTATTAACACAGAGCAGCACTTTTTAAATAAAAAAAGAGCAGGTGTCATGGCAAGTGAGGAAGAGGAACCAATGACTGTCAAGGTCACACCCTGTCATGAACCTAAGCTTCCACGGGCTGGTTACGCACTGAACATAAAGCAAATTGGGCTCTGTCCAAGCAACTCCCTCTCAGCACCATCTTTGCTGCCCATGTGCCCTACAATAATCATCACTATCATCATCATCATCATCATCATCATCATCATCATCACTATTAGTAGTATTACTACTATTAGTTTTGTACATGTCCTGGGACATGAACACAGGGTCCCTGAGATTAGTTGCAATTTGTTAACAATATACCATTTCAGTCATGCCTCACTTCTGGCTTTTTGCTGATTAATCAGAGATAAGATTTTCAGGGACATTATTTTTTTTTTAATTTTATTTTATTTTATTTGAGAACATACTGTACAGAGGGGTTACAATTACATGGGCAGGATAATGCATACATTTCTTACCAAGCATTGCAGCCTCCTCCTTTGTTTACCCTTCACCTCCCTTCCCAGCCTCCCCCCTCCCCCCCACCCAATCATACCCCCCCCACACACCGACATTGTAAAGCTGGTTTTGACATGACATTTTGTACTTCTCATTGTTGCAACAGGTCCACCTGAATCCTTAAACGACTTGTTTGTCCCCATCTCCCCCACATGTTATACTGACATCAAATACAGTGAAAGCGGGGGTTACACTGTGGGAGAGGGACATACAAAGCAACAAAGAAATAATCTTATAAATGCGTTAGAAACACATGCATGAAAGAAACAAAAACATTAAAATACATATTTGAGGGTTCGTTTTCCTAACATCACATTCTCTGACTTTTTCCGCTTGACTCATACCTATACTAGATATTGCAAATAAGGGAAACCATGGGACCTATGTTTCTTTGGGCCTGGCTTACTTCACTTAATATAATTTTTTCCAAGCCTTTCCATTTCCTAACAAATGGGGAAATGTCATTCTTTCTGATGGAGGCATAGAATTCCATTGTGTATATATACCACATTTTCTTGATCCATTCATCTACTGAGGGGCATCTGGGTTGGTTCCATATCTTAGCTATGGTAAATAATGCTGCAATAAACATAGTTGTGCTGGTAGCTTTAGTGTGGTCTTTTTTGTAAACATTAGGGTAAATGTCATGGACATTATTTTGTGGGCTGCCATCAAACAGCAATACTCACATCACAGCCTACCAAATAGTTAGGTTGAGATACATGTGTCCCCTGCTCCCAACTTCTATTCACTACTTGCATATGAGCTTTCACAGTCTAAATTATTTTATACATTTTTGAGTTCTACTGTATCAATTTTTCCTTTCCTATAATTTTAATGCCAAATTTAAGTATGCTTCATCTCCAAAATTGTCAAGTCATCTTCCTATGTTATACATTTACATCCCTCTTTTTGTTTTATAGTCCACCTTTAAATCCTGCTTGAAGTTAATATTTGAATAAATTATTTTAAGTCAATGTTCACTTTTTAATTCTCCCCAATATTGTCAAACCTATCACCATTTATTAAAGAGAATGTCACTCCACAAGTGTTTGGTTTTACACTCTTATTAAATATTCCTTGATAATAATTATGTGGCTCTAATCTGGTTCCCTACAGACACATTGAGCTGTATAATCTTTCCTCTACAAATATAACAATTTTACACTAACAGCTTTAATATTGGACAAAGAAATATATTCCAGTTTATTTTCCTTTGTCAATGAGTCAAAGAGTGATGGTCAGGTGTTTTGAGAAATTTTCATAAACTTATAAATAAAACTGGAAGCTTGGCCCTGTTAGCTCACGATTATTATACTAGCTGGATAGGAGGCTGAGATCTGAGGATTGTGGTTCAAGGCAGCTGGAACATGAATGTCTGTGAGACTCTTATCCCCAATTAACCACCAGAAAACCAGAAGTGGCACAGTTGTTCAAAGGGTAGAGCACTCACTTTGAGCTAAAGAGCTGAGGAACTGTGCCCAGGCCCAAATTTCAAGCCCCGTGTATGACCCCAAAAAAGGGGGGGTGGGGACAATTAATATCTTTGCTCAATTGTATTCTCCAATATATAAAAAGTATAAGTGTCCATTTACTTAGGTTTTTGCTTTTATATTCAGCATTGCATAATTTTCAATGAGGGTGAGTCAACAACACTTTAATACATTTTGACAATGTGTGGAGATGGCACAATGAAATTCACAGAAAACAGATGAAAAATAAGGGGCAATGGGAATGACGAAAGACAGAAATGGGTTAATCAAGCTCTTGATCAATATCTGAGTGTGTAAAATATTTCAATAAGATTTCTTTGTACAATTGATATACACCAATTAATAAATATCTTCCAAAGGCATTGGTATTCAAGTATTCATAAAGGATAAATACAGATTTTGTGGTGAAATGAAAGATATATGAGAAAATACATACTTATAGTAATTGTGTAAATAAACTAAGAAATTTGGTCAACATTCTGAGGGCTCATGGCTCATTAGAATAGAAGGCCCTTGGTATCTAAGATAAGACTAAAATGTTAGACTTCAGCCTATCTTTAGGACTGCTTAATGCTATTGCCTTTTGAGTATGTATTCTCTTTATTGTTGTTGTTGTTGCTGGTGGTGGTCGTGGGCCTTGAATTCTAGGCCTGGGCGCTGTTCCTCATCTATTCAGTTCAAGGCTAGGTCTCTACCACTTGAGCCATAGCGCCACTTCTGGTTTTCTGGTGGTTTATTGGAGATAAGGGTCTCATGGACTTTTTCTGCCCAGGCTGGCTTTGAACCACTATCCTCATTTCAGCTTCCAATTATAAAATGATCCACCGGCACTGGGCTTTATTCAGTATTCTTAATACAAAGAAAAAATACAAGTGATTTGGAACCAAGCTGTAGAAGGCTGCCTTTTTGGCTTCAGAAGAGAGCTGCCTGGTATCATATGAGTAGATAGATTTAGGAAAAATTGAATATATAAGTCAACATGGAAGGCTACAAAACATTTTAGTGAAGTTCCAAAAATCATAAGGACATGAATTGCAATAACTAGCTTTGTAATAAGGGACATGTTTAGGAGTTCTGTCTCTATTGTTACTGTTGGAAATGTACAATGTCATTTTATTCATTTTTGTTGTTGTTGTTTCCTTAGTATGTTCTTTCTTCTATGGAATATCCCCTGTTGTCACTTTACTCGATTTTGATACCCTGCATCTTGTATATACATGTCTAATCTGGGGAGGGTGAAGGGAATTACAAAACACTGAAACAAGGAAACAGGATGACCCATTGCAACACAGATACCAATAAGACTCTATTGGAAATGAACCTTACCACTTCATGCTGCGAAGAGTGGGGAGAAAGGAATGTGGGAGCTGGGGGAGGGAAGGGATAGTGGGACAACAACAAGGAAGGAAAGGGGTAATAATGATCAACAAGTAGTATACTCATTGTCTTACTCATGTAACTGTAACCTCTCTGTACAACATTTTAACAATAAAATAAAGTAAAATCATTAAAGACACGTTTGGCAAATAAAGTAAAATGCTAACTTACAGACAAATGAAAATAATAATAAACAGATATGCCTATATACATGTATATATACATGTGTATATACATATATATGTATACATATATAGGTATTTGTGTATGTACACATATAACTATGAATATATGCATATGCACATAGTGTGTATACATATGCATTTATTTAAAGAGACTTGAATAAGAAATATATAAATGCCTATGAAAAACTTTAACAATCCTGCCTATGAAAAGCTGTCACTATCCTGAATATGTTATCAAAAAATCCAAATACATATGTTTATAATGATATACCAATATCCAAAGAATATATGGAAAAATCATACCATACCAATACATTGCATACATATAGAGATTAGTGGAAATAGAAAAACAATAGAATAGCAGTGCACTATCAATATGTAGAAATTGGAATCCTTATATCTTGGTGCTTGGCACTTAAAGTGATAGAGTCAGTTGGTTAAAAATACTGGCAATCTAAGATATTACACATAGAGTTGCCTCTATGATCCAGCATTTTGAATCATAATTTTTTTATTTTTTATTTTTGGGTCCGGTCGTGGGGCCTGAACTCTGGGCCTGAGCGCTGTCCCTCAGCTCTTCAGCTCAAGACTAATGCTCTACCACTTGAGCCACAGCGCCACTTCCGGCTTTTTCTTTTTTGCTTATGTGGTGCTGAGGAATCAAACCCAGGGCCTCAGGCATGCAAGGCAAGCACTCTAACACTGAGCCAACTTCCCAGCCCTTGAATCATAATTTTTTACACAAAATATATTCAACATATGTCCAACGAAACACATGTACAATTATATACATAAGAAAACCTTTTATAATAACATATAATAAAATATTGAAATGCCCATTGAGGGGATTATAGAATTACACACACACATACAAATCAATATGGTATATCCCTGGGAAAAATTTATATAGACTTGGTTTGGAAGCTAATTTTACTTGGGAGGAATGGATAAAATAGACTTTAATTTCTAATTATATGAACTTTTTAAAATGGACACAGACGTAGTAGTAGACTATGAAGTAATGGTTTGTCAAGAGGAGGGTAGGTTGAAATGATGACAGGAAGTGTTGAATAATAAATATTGGAGTATTTTGAGAGTGTAGTGATGATAAAATGTTCTAGAACTGAAGATGATATTCATAGTCCAACTCTCTAACATTCTATTAATCATTGTACTTTATCGAAGAATTACAGATTGCATTTTTGTTAACCTTAAGAAAAATTTTAGAATAGTAATGGGTGAATCTGAGTGATAATTTAGAATTTAAAATCACAGAATTCTATAATGCACACGTTTAATATCTTGATGAATAAGACTATCAATAAAATATGATCTGTGATATATCCTCTGAGTGACTGTATATGACATTGCAAGTCAGTGAATACTCTACAAAATTATGTAAATTGAGGAATGAGATAGGACTGAAAAGAATGAGGGATAATAATCATCAAGATGCATTGTATTGAGCTGGGAAAATGGCTTAGTAATAGTCTTAGGGGAATAGTGTGAAGACCTGGGTTTGATTCCTCAGTTCTACATTAACTAAAAAGCTAGAATTGGCACTGTGACAGAAGTCATAAAGTGCCAATGTGAGGAAAAGAAGTTCGTGGACATTGCCAAGGCCCTGAGTTCAAGTCCCAGGAGCGTCAAAAAGAAAAAGATGCATTGTATTAAGATAGGCACTAACGGCTCATGCCTGTAATCCTAGATACTCAGGAGGCGGAGGACTGAGGTTTGAAGCAAGCCCAGGTAGGAAAGTCTGTGAGATTCTTATCCCCAATTAAATGTCAGAAAAATCAAAGTCTTGCTGTGCCTCAAGTGATAGAGTTCTAGTGTTCATCGGAAGGAGGTCATGCACAGCACCCAGACCAAGAGTTCAAACCTCAGGAGAGAAGAAAGACAACAAAATAACTCATTAAACACTATTCATAAATTGCATGGTCAAACAGCAACTCCCATGCAACTACTTAAAGTCAATTAAAATATGATTAAAATAGAATACAAGTCATTTTGTGGACCAAACATAAATAGAATACAAAGGTTGTTTACAAGGACAAAGTAATTTTTTCTCTTAGAGTTGAAATTTGTTCTTCAGTCTTCTTAAATCATTTATGAAATTGACAATACTGCCAATTATAGGTCAATTTCCTTGAGGAAAAGATTGAATTCTGCTGTCTTTTCATAGCAAACCATAGAGGTGAATTTTTTGCCTCTTGTTGAAGTATATCCGATATTTTAAAGTAGATTTGTCCTAATATAATATTTCTTAAATCAATCATTTCATTAGGGTGATGTTAGATTTTTTTCCATTAAATCCTTTCCCTTATAATAAATGAGAGCATGCTGTGTCAGTCTCCTATTCATATGACAAAATATTTTATAAAATTAATTAATAGGGGGAAAGGTTAATCTTGGCATTCTATTTTATACATTTCAGTTTATGTTTCTTATCCTCATTGCTTTGGGTTGGTAGTGGCACAGAACCCAATGTCAGGAACATGTGATGGAGTATGTGTATTCATGGAAGACAGAAAGTAAAGAAGAGGAGGAATATGAGTGGGAGAGAGAGAAAGAGTAGGAGAAGAGGGAGAAGGAAAAGGAGAAGGAGACAGAGAAGGAAAAGAAGGAAGAGAAGGAAAGGACTTTTATTTTAACATCTTCTTTGATCACAAGTTCTCAGTGACCATACCTCTACAACTGTGTCCACTTGAAAAGGTTCACCACCTCTTTATGGTAACATAGTGAAAGCTAATGATTAATTCCAATCTTTTATGATTTCAGATTTAATTTTTAGAATGGTGGGTAGATATTTCTATACAAGTGTGATAACATCTGTTCCTAAATATTTACTTGAATTAATCAGATAAGCTATTTGGCATAGAGATGGTTTGGTTATACCACTGTTGGAGAGATGAATGAAATATTTTGAATGTAAATACATTTTATTTAACAGATAAAGAAGCTTCCAGAGATTACACTTTGTGACCTTCAAAAATGACTATTTCATTCAACTTATAGTGACTTGAACTTTTCATAATTTTATGGCATTTACATTGAAGTATTTTTTCGTCTACAGCAAGTTTCATTCTTTCTAGTGAAGGAAAAATGAATGCTATCACGATCATTTATATTTTAATTATTCTATAGAGAGTAGGTATAATATGAATTTCCTGCCATTGAAAAATAAGTTATATTCAAGTCTATAAGAATAATTGGAAAAGTCATAGAATACCTTGCTTTAGTTATCTCATATTAAGATTGATTCAATTTCTTAAAATCACTGTTGACATAAAATACATGAAATTCAATTTTTCTCTGAAATGACATGGTACTCAAACCTGAGAAATGCATGACCAGTAACTATGATTTTTGCACACTCAAAAAATGTATGAATCTGCATTTTTATGTCAAAAATTTAGGTTAAAAAAAGAGAAAATCATGTAACTTCAGTAGATAATAATCAAAGTTAATGACAAATTACTTCATTCATCCTGAGAGAGCCTATTGATTTTATCTTACTTGAGAAATTTGATTAATGATCCCTTTGTCGCTTTTGAATAATAGAGTATTTCAATTTGTCCAAAGATTCTGTAATTTAAACCTTCAAGTGTATATTTTTTCATAAAATTGAAAAGTATTTTTCCACAGTGCAGGTTCAGATTTAACAACTAAATAAATATCTAAATGTTAATTTATTAAATTGAGCCTCTAGAATTCAAATAATAAATTTATTTTCTTCTTAGATATATTTATGCGGAATATGAGTGTCTAAAGCTTGTAATCCTTGCTACTCAGGAAGCTGGGGATCAAAGCCAGCTTTGTCAAGAAAGTTTGTGAGATACATCTAAATTAATCTCTCTCTCTCTCTCTCTCTCTCTCTCTCTCTCTCTGTCTCTCTCTCTCTCTCTCTCTCTCTCTCTCTCTCTCTCTCACACACACACACACAAAGCCAGAAGTGGAGTTGTGGGTCAAACTAGCCTTGAGTGAAAAAAACGAAGGCATAGGCCTTGAGTTCAAATCACAAGAATAACACACACCCACATGCACACACATGCATATTATGTCTACATTCTTATTTTAGTTTGAAGAAATAAATAATATCATGAATAGTAATATTTGTTTCATATCCTGCAACTTTTATGAAGTGGTTTTTAGTACAATTGCTTTAAGATATAACATAGGTCATTAAAATTAATATTAATCTAGTTAATATTTATAATTACTCATAACACACTGGTATTTTATGTATACACTTAAGAAATATTATGAGTAAAAGAAAGAATAGAAGAAAAGCAAGAAAGAAAGAGCGAAAGAAAGAAAGAAAGGAGGAAAGAAGGAAAGTAAGAAAGAAAAAAGAAGAAAGCAAAAGAGAGAGGTAGGGATGGAGGGAAGGAAGGAGGAAAGAAAGACAGCAGGAAGGAAGGAAGGAAGGAAGGAAGGAACGAAGGGACAAAACCAATTTAATTTATAAAATCTGTTAGTTAGACCAACATAAACTTCATGTAAGTTAACCCTTTTGTAAACGCAAGGTTACAATTTTCACTTCTCTGCATGTTCTCCATGCATGAATGAAACCAACAAAGGAAGGATCAGAAATAACCAGATGAATCTGTTTGCATCTCAAGTAAATATGTACACAAATCTTTTTCTCATTTTCTATACATCATCATATAACTATTTGCAAACTATTTACATTGTTATAAATATTTTAAAAATTGATGTTACCATAGGATGTCAATATCTTATATAATGTGAACACTAGTATTTATAATGCTATTAATATTACAGTATTCATATTATATTAATTATAACAATTTATATTATATGTTTTATCAGAGAAATTAGCATATTCTGATTTTGGTGTCTGTGGGAGTCTTAAAAGCAGGCAGCAATTAAAATCTAAGGAGATCTGTATTTCTGAAAGCAGTTAACTCATTGGAGATTGTTCAAATACATCAGAAGGGCCTTAGAAAGGCTGAATATGTTTACATGATTACCTATGATGTGATTCAAGAGCCACAAAACAAATATACTTCACTTTGTCATCACCACAATTAATCCCATTATAAGAAGAATCATTCACATAATTTACACTATATAGGTTTGTCCTTAAGTTATTATTTTGTATGAAATAATATACAAATGATACACTACACTGAGTTAAAGAAAAAGTTGCAAAATATATTGGACACTGTAACTCCTTCCAATTACATGTTTTGAAATTCTATTTCCCTTTCTGGTGACATTAGAATCAGCCTTTCAGAGATTACCCTGCAATAATGGTCCTGATAAAAGAAGCCCAATATAACTAGTCTGCCATGTGAATGTCCAGCAAACAGATTATAATGAACCAGAAAGTAGACCCCCATAAGACAAAGATTTGCTTTTAATAATCATTTTTATAATCAATGTTCAAGCTTCTACAGTATGGGTAATATAGTCCTGATGTTTTTAGTCCACTTACTTTGAAGTATTTTCTTATAACAGCCCAACAGTGGACAAAAAGCAAAGTAGTATTGATTTAAATTTCAAATTTTTGAAAAAAACTATTCATAATGTTTTATTATTTGAACTTTATTCTCCAAACCTACAGGTTACAAATATTATTAAATGGGAATTGAATTGAGGTTCAACGCTCTACTCAACTATCATAATTAACCTTTTGAATACTTTTATTATCTTTAAGTATTTGTACAAAGGAGTTGCCATTCACTGAAGCTGTTTATGAATACAGTTCATCTTGATTAATGTCACCCCATTCAACTTTCTCATCCACCCCTCCCAATCAACAAAGTCCATAATTACCTCAATATGGAATTACTTGCCATTTAACAAATCATTTTGTGTATACAATACACCTGGAATTGTGTTACCACTTCAACATCTTCATCCCCATTTCACACTACCCATTACTTTGAATATTTCAATTTTGGGAATTATGCAATAGATTCTTGCCTGTACTCTATCCTTTTCAATTTCCTACCCCTCTCACCTTGCCCCCCACTGTCCTATCTTGTAGTCCACATTTACTGGTAGTTATTTTGTTGGGTTTTGATTTAATCTTTGAAGAGAACTATACTATTTTTACTTTCCATGGACTCTGACACTTCAGATAATTTATTTACCTCCTTGCATATCATCCAGTATATTTAATTTTACATTTATATGCACCTTCTGTCTACCAAACATAAGGAAAGTCACACAACCTAACCTTCTCTGGGTCCAGTTAATTTCACTTAATATGATTATTTCTAAGTCTTTCATTTTCCTTAAGATGGTGCAATAGGGGTTGGGAAGGTGGCTCAGTGGTAGAGCGCTTGCCTTGCATGCATGAGGCCCTGTGTTCGATTTCTCAGCACCACATAAGCAAAAAGAAAAAAGCTGGAAGTGGCACTGTGGCTCAAGTGGTAGAGCGCTAGCCTTGATCTGAAGAGCTGTGGGACAGCGCCCAAGCCCTAGAGCTCAAGACCCACGACTGGAATCCCGCCCCCCAAAAAGAATGGTGCAATATGATTCTTTCTGATTGATTAATAAAATTTGATTATGTATGTATATATACATATATATTTGTAAATAGGGATCAATGAAATTATATATATACATATATATATAATTCATATACACACATGCACACAATTCTGATCCCTTTTTGCAGTGAGAGGCATCTGGGCTGATTCCATATGTTGGCTACAGAAAATAATGCAACAATGAATATTATTGTGCTGGCAGCTTCAGTGTGGCCTTGTTTCTGCTCTATTGGATAAATGCCCATAAGTGGAATTGCTGGATCATAGGGAGCTTTCTATTCAGTTTTGTGAGCAACCTCCATAGTGTTTTCCAAAGTCATTGAACAAGATTACATTTCCACCAACAATGTAATAGAGTTTCCTCCTTTGGACCACATCCCTATCAGTATCTGATATTCATAATGACATTGTAACAGCGGTGAGAATAATCTCAGTGTTGTTTGGCTTTGCATTTCTTTCATGGAGAGAGATATGTCTACGTTTCATGGTTACTTTTCTTCTAAGAAGTTCTCTTTAAGTCATTATCCCATATATTAATTGGGCTCTTATTTATTTGAGGGTTTATTTGATCTCTAAATATGGGTTAGTTATGTAATCCCTGGTCTAATGCTTATTTAGTAAATATCTTCTTCCATTCTATTCTCTTTATATATACCCTGCTAACTTTTTCCTTTGCCATGAAGAAACTTTTCAGTTTGATGCAACTCTATTCACACAGAAAAAATGATATTACACCATTCATAAGGAAATGGAAATACTTGTAACAAACCTATATTAAGTGAAGAAAGTCAGACTCAAAGAAATATAGGTTGCCCGCTTTCCCTCATTTGTTGTCATAGAATGTGCCTCTAATTCTACAACTTAACACACTTGGATGGTAAAAGAGAAAACATTGCATTTGGACATGATAAATTACATGGGATTCTAAACATTTATACAGTGAGATCAAAGGAGGATGACCTTTGGAAAGGATCAATAGCTATATGAATATTATCATATAAAATAATGTTCATCAAATTGATCTCCAAGAAATGATAGTGAGAGTTTTGTTTTTTTTATTTTGCTTTTTCCATCTGAATTCGGATGCTGTTATTTTGTTTTAATTTCTGCACCTTTGGTCTTATATATAAGTTTGGAAAGGGCAAGGGGAAACACAGAAATGGTGGGATAAAAGGTAAATAAATGTAGCAGTGCCACTCAATAGACACTACCTTGTAAATGAACTATACAACTTAGGGGGGAGGGAGATTGAAAGAGAAAAACTGGGAGAACATGAGGGAAGAGGTGACACTGTTGAAAAAGAAATGTGCTCATTATCTGACTTATGTAATTGCATCCCTTCTGTACATCATCTTTACAAATTAAAAATGGACCTCATTAACAGGCCAGAGTAGTTATATTAATATTAGATAAGATTGGTTTTAAATTAAAATTGGTATAAAGGTAAAAAGAGACTGAAAAGGACATTAAATATTGATTAAGGAAACTCTCCATCAGGGGGATATAACAATGCTAAATATCAATGCCCTGAATCCTAGATCTCTCAAATTCATCAGACAAATACTACTTGCCCTAAAAATATGCATACATCCACAAACAATGTTGGTTGCTTGAACACATCATTCTTACCTCTGGAAGGGCCATCCAGGTCAAAATCTACCAAAAAAATCAAAACCAAATACCTAGTTTGACAAGTTATACCTAACAGCTCATGGAAGGTTCTCCAAAATAGATCATATCTTAGATCAGAAAGAAAATGTGTGAAAATTCAAAAATAAAAATGGAATTACTCATTGTATCCTGTTAGACGACAATGGGACCAAATTAGATCTCAGCATCAAAAGGCATTACAAAAAATTCTGAAACTCACAGAGACTGAATAACACATTGCCAAATCATCAGTGAATCTCTGAAGACATATGGAGGGAAGTTCCAACGTTTATGGAATTCAGTGGAAGTGAACAGACAAAATACTACCTCTTCTGGGACACAAGAACACAGGCAATACTCAGGAAAATTTATAGCTTTGAGTATGTACATCAACAAATTAGAACAATCTTAAATCAGCACTAATAATGCACCACTAGGTCCTTGAAAACCAGGAACAAGCCAATTCAAAAACTGGTAGATAGAAATCATACAAATTAGATTAAAGAAATAAATGAATCAGTCTCAAAAAACATACAATCATAATTGACTTTTATCTACTAGTAGCTCAAAAATTCGCCCAATGAATGTAAATGCAGCTATTTTCATATATAGACTCAACCAGCTCAAACCAGTGAACAAAACATACTTGTAGGATTCTAAAAAACAATGTTTTGTTGACTTTTTAAAATAAATTTACTCTGTTATTAAGTTGATTTATAGACGTAGAATGAATATACCATGCATAAGATAAAGAAGACAGAATCATCACAAACTATAAATAACAACAACATACAGTAAACAAAAAACGGACTCTTCTGTTTCCATACCTCATAGTTTGTTTCAGGATGTTTATCATGTTATATAAAGGTAATTGTTTTTGTAATAAAGTCAATTCAGGGATTAAGGTGTGATAAACTTATAATTTTCTTTCTATTTATTAATGCTTTTATTTTACAGTAATGTTGTAAGTAACACAATTCAAATCCTAGTGAAATTTGAAGGTTCAGGTTTAAAGTTAAATACTCAGAAGGTCTAATAGTTCCATTTTGGCAACCAAACTGAAAAACAGGCATGTTTTATCCTCAGGAATGTCATTATTTCATATGCAAAAAGTAATTTTACCTACATTTTCTCTTATATGATAACATATTTTCTGCTAATCAGAGAGATACAAATAGATTTTAATTATGATATGAAAAATGCATCAATATGAATGAATGAAATCAGGGAGTAGATGGCTCAGAGCAGGGTGGTTCTGTTAAATATTCTCATTATTTTGAATGATCTGGTGTTTCTATATGTATGGAATTATGAATGTATTTTATTTCTGGAGAAGAAAGTTTGATTAATAGATCATTGTCTGATACCCAATGTCTGGAACCTAACCTGAGTCAGAGTGGTATGTGTGTGTGTGTGTGTGTGTGTGTGTGAGAGAGAGAGAGAGAGAGAAAGAGAGAGAGAGGGTGTGTGCATGTGTGTGGGTGTGGGTGTCTGTCTGTCTCCCTGCAAGTCTGGATTTAGAAGGAAATATCTTATTTCCCTGAGGGTATATAATTAATTCTATTAGGTATACTCCATTAATGACAGCAAATAAAGTTAATTAACATTTTGTGCTATATATTTATGATTGCATGAACAAACTAAAAATTATGTTTGGGGTATGAGTTTTGTAAAAGGTCAGCTGAAATTATAAAATTTGGAATCTTCAGAAAGATATTAATGGCAATCATTTCAGTGTAGATAAATTTTGACAAAACTTGCAGTGATAGGTAATCCGATATCAAAATTCAATATTTATTGATTTTCCATAGCTACACTATTCTATAAATTTGTAAGAAAACAAGTAAAATTATGGAACCATAAAAGTAATGTGATTATTTATTGCAAACCGTTTTACAGTTAGGCCCTGATTGTAAGCGCTAGGATCAACAGAAAAAAACACACAATATACAACATAGAGTTAGATATTTTATAATGAAGCACATTTTAATATACTCCACATTGTTAGAAAGACTAGAACTTTGGGTTAGTTTTATAACCTACCATAATAAGTGATATTGTCCATTTATTAAGCAGAAAGGCTTACTCAGATGTACAAGATTGAATGATTCAGTGTATGTTCAGCTGGTTTTATTGCTTTGGGGGACATTGACAAGACAATGTAAAGGACGGTAGTATGTCAAAGAGAAATGTTTTTTACCTAAAATGATTAAAAGAAGAAGAAAGAAGATGAGAGTCTATTTTCTCATGTGTTTCACTCTGAAGAACTTAATCTCCAGAAGAACTATTCAGGTATGCTCCACAGTCTCAGAGGAATTGGAATGTCATTTTTCTTTAACACATAGGTCTTTCTGGGGCATTCTAAAATCAAATGGCAACATCTTCACCAATGATAATAACTTGTCTAGGGGTGGAAGCCACTAGATATTTCTATAAGTTCTAATCAGATCTCAGCAGACTAAATATTTTATGGAATTCCTATTAAAATATTTTCTTGCAGACTGACTGGGTCATCATAATGTGTATCTGTGTGTTTATATGTGTGTGTTTGAATAAACTAATAAAACAATGTGGCAGATAAAAGTATTAGTATGGCCTTTTGTTTTTCTTCTCATACTATGAAAGCCTATCACAATTCCCAATCAAATCCCATCCAAGATTCAAACATTAATGCTGTCCCAAAATTTCTTTATGCTAACCTAAGTAAATCCATCTCATTTCAGATGGCCATGGTATAGGAAAATTTTAAGTCTTCCAATTACGTTGTCACCAAGGAAACAACGTACAATATTTCTTTTAATAATACGTAGATTGTATAAAATGTTAGCCAAAAAAATTGAAGGAGTATACATTATAGGATTTAATTTAAATATTTAGTCACATAAATGGATATTCTTTATCCCCAACTCAGAGCTCTTTTAAACTACATAATTGTTCCACTCATCTATAACCATCTTCCATGAAGTCAGTCCTTGCTGTAAACAAACCAGATGTGGTGAACAAATTAACATGTACACCATTGTTACATGCTGCTGTTCTAAAGCATGGAAGTGAAAGAGCATTTAATGGCTGTAAAGATCTGGTTCTAAGGATTATGGAAAGTGATTACTTTGCACCATAAATAGAAAAATCCACAGATGTTTCAAGTTGTGTTTTGTTGTTGGTATTTGTGAGATATATTTTGGAAAGTCAATTAATGAAAGCAGGCTATTTTGTAAAACTTTGCTGGCTGACACATTTACTGAAATGTTTCAAATGAGAAGACAGACAATAGAGTGGGTAAGATGTGGTATGCAGCTTTAAATACAGACAAGCAAAACAAAGAATGGGATTTTTTTTCCTTAACAAATGCTTTCTGGTTATATTGTGCTATACACTATAATGATGAAATAATCATTTCTTTGGAAAAGTAAGGAGAAAACACTGTCACCTGTTGAATTTCTTTTTAAAGTGAATCTAAAATGTCAAGGTCAAAGAAATTTAAATGCCTTAATAAAATATTATCAAGTATTACTTTCATTTTTGATAAAAAGTTAAAACAAACTGACAGACTGCTCGTCCATTAAGATTTATAAGTTTCGTGCTATATATTTCCTATTGTTCCTCTTTTTTGGGAGGTGATATATATATATATATATATATATATATATATATATATATATATATATATTAGAATGGCAACCTGGTCTTAACCATTACCCACAAAATTTTTGCTTCTCATAGAATCAGAGAGTTTTTGTTTTGTTTTGTTGTGTTTATTTGGTCGTTCATGAGGCTTGAACTCTGGGCCTCGACACTTGTCCTACACTGTTCAGCTCAAGGTGAGCATTCTACCACTTGAACCACAGTGCCACTTCTGGTTTTCTAGTGGCTTATTGGAGATAAGAGTCTCACCGACATTCCTGCCTGGGCTGTCTTTGAACTGAGGTCCTCATATCTCAGCCTCCTGAGTAGCTAGGATTACAAGCATGAGCCACCAGTGCCCAGCCAGAGAGTTTTATTTTATTAAATTAAGACAATAGTAGGCTCATTTTATGCCACCACAAAATATAAACACCAATGACATTTTTCCCTAAAAAAAAACACTCATAAAAAAAATCATGAGATTCAGGGGAAGATGGCAGATGAGAAGCTGAAGGCAAAACAAGCTCTCCCATAGAAAGCATTTTAGTGTTCCAGAGAACATTCTTAGGCTACAGAGTCACACCAAGTGTTTCATCTCAATACAGAGAGTTTGGATAGAGAGGGAAAATCCAAGCAAGGAAACAGATCTGAACACATGCAGCTAACCATGGCTGCAGTGGCAGAGTTGGTAGCAGAGACACTATTGGCAGCCATAACTACAGAGAGAATCCAGGACAAAGGCATCAGATGTGGTGGGCAAGCAGATTTTACACAAAACAAGCAAGAACTGATAAGGAGCAGATATCTTCATTCTGCAGATCATAGACCAGAAACTGCCCAGGAACAATACTCTGGCATGAGTAGAACCCTCATCTCCTCATTCCTTCCCAGGGAGCAGAGGAGGGAAGGCTGCATGTCCCCTACCACTGGAGATCTCCATCTTTGATACTAACAAAGGCCCGGCTGAGCAACTAGCTCCAATTCAGGCCTTGGAAGAAAACAAAAGAGTCATTTAGCAGGTCACAGGAACGTGTCCTGACCTGCCAGGCTCAGTTTCACCCAGGGGAAAGTCAACCAACCCAGACAGAGAAAAATCTGCCCCCTGAGAAGTGACTTTCATCATTGGGTAAACAGAGCCAGAGGCTGCCTCTCCCTACAGCAGCCTAGACAAACAATTGAAACTCAGTAAACATAAACCCTGAGAAGGGCTCCAAGTTGGGCTCTCTGAGAGTCTCAGGAGCTAGCCCAGCAAGGAAAAGCTACTGATTACTGAAAGGCCTCAACTATACCCGTAACCTAGTATTATCACAGCATCTCCAAACTAAAGGAAACTCCCATCTCCCTCTTTTGGGATACTCAAAGCAAATCTACCTCCCACTGAACTAGCCTGGGAAGAGGATCAGAAAACAATGGGATAGGCAAAGCATTTTTCTGCCTGTTCAAACAAACTGACTTAAGAAATTAATCAAGCCGCAGGAAAAACAAACACCACAAGCAGACCAGAGACTCCACCAAGAGACTGGTTATGGACAAGGGAGATACACAATCGTACCATTGCCCCCATCCTCCCCACCAAAAAAAATCAAAGAACTCTTTTTTCAAATTTAATTTTATTTTTTATAGTGAGAATACAGTACAGAGGAGTTACAATTACATGGGCAAGATAACGAGTATATTTCTTATCAAGCATTGTTGCCTCCTTGTTGTTTGCCCTTCCCATCCCTTCCCATACTTCTCCCCTCCCTCCACCGATCCTCCTCCATCCCCCACCAAAGGTGTTAAGTTCGTTTTTCGACATAATGAATTGTACATCTCATTGTTGCAATCAAAGAACTTTTATTTGAACCTTTTTAAATTTTTTTTTAATTTTTAAAATTGTTTTCTAGTAATCTTATTTTCCTCCCATAAATTTTATTTTAGGTGTTTACGTGTGTGTGTGTGTGTGTGTGTGTGTGTGTGTGTGTGTGTGTGTGTGTGTTTGTGTGTGTATCTCTTCTGAACTTTTGGTCCTTTTAAAGTATTCTTTTCATTTTTTTCTGATTCAGTACAGGATGATAGATAAGGATCTAGCTTTAGTTTTGTATGAGTCATTAACCAATTTTGCCAGCACTTTTACATCTATTTTTTATCTCCTTTATCAAAGATTAGGTGCCTATTGGTCTGTAGGCTCATTTCTGGGTTTTCAATTCTATCCCATTGGTCCTGAGGTCTGTTCTTGTGCCAGTAGCAAGCTGTTTTGTTTGCTAATGCTTTGTAGTAGAGTTTGAAATTTGGTATTGATATTACTCCAGCACTGTTTTTTCTGTAAAGGATTGTTTATGGATTCATTGCCTTTTATCATTCCATATGACTTTTTGGATTGCCTCTTCTATTTGCTTGAAGAATGAGATTGAAATATTGATTGGTATTGCATTGAATTTGCAGATAGCCTTGGGAAGTATTGCCATTTTCAAGATGTTAATCCTTCCAATCCAGGATCAAGGGAGTTTTTCACTTTCTAAGTTCTGTTTTGATTTCCTTTCTCAGGTTTTTAAAGTTTTCATCATGGAGATCCTTTACTTCTTTGGTTAAGTTAATTCATTGCTATTCTATTTTTGTGGGGTTATTAAGAATGGAGTTGCTTTTCTGATTTCAGCCACTCTTTTCTCATTGTTGGCATACAGAAAAGCCATTGATTTTTGAGGGTTAATTTTATACCCTGCTAATTTGCCAGAGTTTTGAATCAGCTTGAGTAATTTTGGAGTGGACTCTGTGTGATTCTTTAAATACAAGATCATGTCATCTGCAAAGAGGGAGAGTTTTACTTCATCTTCCCCTGTTTGAATCCCTTTTATGTTTTCATCTTTTCTTATTGCTGTAGCTAGGCATGCTAATAGTAAATTGAAGAGAAGTGGGGAGAGTGGACATCCTTGTCTCATTTCTGAGTTATGAGGAAATGTCTTTACTTTTTGACAATTAAGTATAATGCTGGCTGTAGGTTTGTCATATACAGCCTTTATTTTATTGAGGAATATTCTTTGGATTCCTAGTTTATCAAGAAACTTCATCATAAAGTGGTGTTAATTAATTGATTTGTGTATATTGAACCAGCTTTGCATACCTGAACTGAATCTTGTTTGATCATGGTATGTAATTTTTTGGATGAATTGTTGAATTGTTTGGCCAAAATTTTGTTGAGAAGTTTGACATCAATGTTCATCAAAGTAATGGGTGTATAATTCTCTTTCTTTGATGAGTTCCTGCCTGGTTTTGGGTTGAGGGTTATGATGGCATCATAGAATTAGTTTGGTCGTGAACTTTCTCTTTCAATTTCATTGAAGAGTTGGAGGAGTATTGGTATGAGCTCTGCTTTGAAAACCTTGTAGAATTCTGCTGTAAATCCATGTGGTTCTGGGTTTTTCTAAGAACAGAGGTCTCTTACTGCCTTTTCTATTTCAATGCTTGATATGGGCCTGTTAAGATGGTTTAACTCATTTGATCCTTTTCAGTTGTTGCTGGTGTTGAGTTAAATCTGCTCACCCACTGTGTCTGGTGCCTTTGTCCTGGACCCTCTCTGTTGTATGTACGGCGGAGTGGGTATGGCAGCCACCAATGCTGCCTCAGCCATGGCTACAGCAACTGCTCAGATCTGTCTCCTTCCCTGGATTTTCCCTCTCTAGCCAAACTCTGTACTGTGATGGCACACTTAGTGTGATACTCTAGCCTAGTACTGTTCACTGGAACACTAAAACTGCTTTCTATGCGAGAGATTGTTTAGCCTCCAGGTTCTCCTCCACCATCTTCCCCCACTTCTCATAAACATTTTCTTATTACAGGATTATTCTAGATTATAATGACCAAGATTGACAGAAAGGTGAAGGAAAGTTGTCTACACTTCCATGAGGTTCTGACTTGTGTTTCACAAAATGTTATAAAAGCTCTCCATGAGAAATCTAGCAGCGGCATTTCCAAATATTCTTTGCTTGCTTACACTTTCTGATAATGTTTCAATTCAAGTACTTCTCCTTAGAGTCCCATATCATTCAATGACGCTGTATTAGATCTTTGTTACATCTTGAAGACAGCTCTTGGTGATTAAATTTGTGCTTTCCAAGTTAGCTCTCGCAATTCCATGCACAAAATGCAGACAAAAATTATCTGAAATAAATTTGTATCTGTTGATAGTTAATATGTTTTATTTTCCATTACAAACATAGAATGTAGTAAAAATTTTCACAGAAATTACACTGCACTAGGTTGTGGGCAGATTCTAATGAAAATAATATACTGTGTTTATGTAGAGAATTTGAGCATCCAAAATTTTAGTATGCTTGTGGTCCTAAAACCAATTCTTTACTTATATTGAGTGACAAATACAACTTGCTATATGTACAGTTTTTCTTATATGTTTTTAATATATATTTTATTGTAAAGATACTGTACAGAGGGGTTACAGTTACATAAGTAAGGTAATGAGTACATTTCTTATTGAGCAATGTTACCACCTCCTTTATTTTTCCCCTAGTATTCCTTACTTTCACACATCCCCAACACCTCCGTCTACCCCCCTCTAATAGTATCTTGCAAATCTCATTGTTAAAATGGGTCAACCTGTATCCTTTCCTTGTATCTCAAATGAAGAAATGCCTGCTTGTTTTATGCTGATTCTACTTGTGTAGACACACTTAAAAACACTTTCCAAGTCCAAAAGCACATAAATGAAATGCACATCATCTTTTGTCAGTTGGTATAATTGCGTTCTACACATTTATTGACAGGTTACAAATTATTCTCAAATTTTAATACATAAAAAACTTTCTTTTTCCTCATTTTCGTGGCCAGGACATCAGCACGACCTCAGTCAGTATTTCTCACTTTAAACTTTTCATATGGGTTAGTTAAATTTTGACCTGTGCTCCAGTCTTCTGGGGAGTCACTCATCTGCTTAGGAATTGATGCTGGCTGTTGGAAAAGAGCCCAAGGAAGGATGCCATTTAAAGCCTTATAACTTTATTCTTAACAAGGATATTGTCCTACTACTTTGAATGTTGAGAGTGTCTACAAGAGCAAGCATTCCATGGGGAGCAGGGAGACAACATATGACCTATACTTATTGAGATTTCCAAGTGATTTGCTAGCACTTTTACTGCATTGTTTAAGTCGAATCTCTCTAAACCTACCAGTTGTAAGAGATAAGAGGAGTGGTGAAAGAACTCTTAGAGACAAATATATCTTCAATACATTTGTTATCAAGCATTCTGTCAAAGGCATATTCAACAAATAGTGAAAATTTTGTTGGCTACATCTATGTGTCTTTCTCCATTTGTGCATGTGTACATGTGTGTACTATGTGTATTTGTGTGTATAGTAACATACATGTGTACATATATGGGCCTATATACACATATATGCATATATAAATAAATATACATATATAAATATATATGCATATAAATATATATCAGGTGTTCAGTGATTTAATATAGAGTTCACATCCAGCACATTGTCCTTATCACAAAGTGTACATGATAAACTGCTCTGAGGATCTGTGCTATATGAGGGGTATCCTTTGTACTTAATTTCCCCATTACCTTGTTTTTCATCCCTATGAACAACTACAGCCTATTTTCCATAGGATAGCTTTGTTTTTGTTACTTACTGATAATAAAAGAAAAAGGTTGTTTTTAAAAGAAAAAGAACTTTTAAGTCCCAAGCTAAAAGTATCTTATCAGTTCCAATGATTCGTATGAGATAAAATTTATGAGTACTAAAAGTGAAAAGGAATTCCTAGATCTGTTGTTTTGCCATTTAGAATGGCAAAGAATAATTTCACGTCACTGTTATAACTCCTAAAGAATGCAAGGGTAAGTGATGGTCCCTATCATGTTCCCACAAAACCAGTGGATCTTGAAGGATAATAGTAGACCAGCAGAAATTCTAAGTTGCAGACATGGAGCATGAAAGAGAAAGAGAGGAAATGAGAGAGAGTTAAAGAGAGAGAAAAATATAATACTTAAAGTGCATAACAGATAAACAAGAGGTGTATGAGAATATTCATACTGCTACATTGAGACTCTGCATGTACATTTGAAGGTAGTTGATGTATGATAACTCATCAACATAAAATACAAAGTGATTCTGATAAAAAATAAAAATGACTCAGAAGAAATTATAAATGCAAAAACAGTCTTCACAGAAGCAAACTCTCAGAAATATTTCTTGAATTTGAAAAGAATAAATTGGCTGCAGTTAGTATAAATTTAGAAGTATGACAATTCCCAAAAGTATAAAAATATGTTTACATATTTCATTATATAACCCAAAGCAGAAAGAAAATATTGTTCAGATGATTTTTTAAATCACAGTTTCTCAGGTGCTGGGAAGGTGGCTCAGTGGTAGAGTGTTTGACTTGCATGCATGAGGTCCTGAATTTCATTCCTCAGCACGACATAAGCAGAAAAAGATGAAAGTGGTGCTGTGGCTCAAGTGGTAACACTAGCCGTGAGCTGAAGAGCTGAGGGACAGTACCCAAGACCCAGCGTTCAAGCCCCATAACCAACAAAACCAAAGCAAAAAAACAAAACACAACACAGTTTCTCAATTTTGTGACCTCAATTCTGTAATACCACTACTTCAGCCTAGGGTTAAGATTTTAGGTGTGGACATTTATCAACACTCCTGATTCAGACTCTGCTTGATAAAATTTTTAATCAATATTTTGTTTTTAGTTTTCCTCTTTGTAAATTCACATGCTCCTATGAAAAATATTGTGGCTATCCCAATAATATTCTCAAAGTACCTCTTAATCACGAGGAAAAAATGCTATAAATAAAGAAAAAATAATTAAATATTAATGATTACTAAAATAAAAAACAAAACAATTACCAGGGTTTTCAGTATTTGAAGTGTACATAGTAGATTTTACTATTTTCTCATATTCCTGTACATTTAAAATTGGATAATGCTATGAGTAGCCTTTAAATTTACCCACTAAGATTACTATTTATAGTTCATCTCATCATTTGTATGTGGCTTATATCTTTATTTGTTCATCACGAACATATAACTTAAGGGAGCCCTAAAGATTTAACAGAAACTGTGTACTTTAAATCTTAACTCTTCACTCTGCTTCTTTAAACAGTCTTTGCTACTTCTCATTAGTAAAGTTTCTATAAACTCTGAAATGTACATACTCACTATTACTTGCTACTAGAAATATTATATACTTTATTGAAAAATTTTATGACCTGCCAAACAGTCTTAATTTTGTCATATGTAAGCAAATCCTAAAATTAAACATATTTAATACATTAAAAGTTATAACAAACATTAACATTTGCTTCAATGATCACTATGACAGGTGCCTTGTGTAGAATAATTGAATTCCTCCTCCTATACATCTCATGAACAACAAATACCTGGAATTATTTTGTTTTTGACATGTCAATCTTGACTTTATTCTTAAATGTATGCTTATGTAAGAAATAAATGTTTCTAAAATTTCAAAATTCTTACTTTTTGTTGAATTGTCTAGTTTAAGAAAATCAATTACACTTTATATATATAAAAATGTTCTGTGCTCAATTTGGCTGCACATACAATAAAATTGGAACATACAGAGAAGATTAACATGGTCCCTGCACAAGGATGACACACAAATTAGTGAATCGTTCCATATTTTTACAACAACAGATGCTGGAAGGGATGTGGCCAGAAGGGAAGCCTACTGCATTCTTGGTGGGAGTGTAAACTTGTTCATCCACTTTGGAAAGCAGTTTGGAGTTTCCTCAAAAGACTCCACATAGAGCTCCCCTATTACACAGCAATCCCACTTTTGGGCATTCCCCTAAATGATCACAAACAAGTCCATACTAAAACTACCACCACAACAATGTTCATTGTAGCATTATTTGCCATAGCTAAGATATGAAACCAACCCCGATGCCCCTCAGTAGAAGAATGATCAAGAAAACATTCTGTGTGTGTGTGTGTGTGTGTGTGTGAATGTACACTTACACAACCACTTTGGAAAGCAGTCTAGTGAGTCCTCAGAAAGCTAAATATTGACCTTCCTTATGGCCTACTCATACTAATTCTAGGCATCTATCCTGAACAACAGTTACCAATATTCAATGACATATGCACCTCCATGTTTATTGCAGCACTGTTCACAATAGCCAGGATATGAAAACAACCCGTATGTCCCACCAGAGATGAATAGATCCAAAAGCTGTGGTAACTATACACAACGGAATATTTTCCAGTCATTAGAAAGGACAAAATAATGGCTTTAGCAGGGAAATCAATCAAGTTACAGGAAATTATGTTGAGCGAGGTAAGCCAAAAGCAATAGACGAACGGCACATGGTCTCCATGATAAGTGGATGTTAAATCCAAAATGTAAGGTGATACGACAAAATTAACAACACTTAAGAAACCAAGAACTTCCACTCATCTGATCGAATCACTACTAAATAACCCCATTCTGCTGATCATATGTGCACACTGAAAGGAAACCAGGAGGATGACACAGGACTAGAGGGAATCAGGGAAAAACATACACCAGCGGGATCCATCAGCTGCACTGGACATTGACCAAAATGAACAAAGCAACTCCATGTCACTGCAGGGAGGGAGGGAACAAGTGGGAAAGAGGGAACAGCTGACGTTTTACAAAACAAAAAAATATACATATTTCAAAACAAAGAAGTATGCATATAGAAGAAATAACTCTTTTGCAAAGCTCATAGAACTCATAAATGTTGTAGACCATAATAGACAATTTGCTCCATCAAAGTTAGAATGTGTTTGTGACTTTAACTAAGCATCACTATCCCACAATATTGTGAAATTTGGGAACTTATGTAACCACTTAATCACAATAAAAACATTTGAAAAAATGATGAAGGTGGAAAACTAAGTTGCTCTAAAAAACAAAAAAGGAAAATGTTCTGTGTGTATATGTGTGTACACACACACACTCACACATATACTATATATATACATATATATACATATATATATATGTCTATATATTAATTCTATGCCTCCATCAGAAAGAATGACATCGCCCAATTTGTTAGGAAATGGAAAGACTTGGAAAAAATTATATTAACTGATGTAAGCCAAGTCCAAAAAAACATAGGTCCCATGGTATCCCTTATTTGCAATAACTAGTATATGTCTTGGATAAGCAGAAAAGTTGAAAAGCTTCAGGATTTTGGTTTCTCAATTGGAGAAATGTTTCAGATTTTTCTGCATAGTCTGCTTTAAACCAGGATCCTCCGATTTTTCCTCTAAAGTAGCCAGGTTTTAAAATATGAGCCATTGGTCGACAGCAACTACATTAATATTTTTGCATGCTTGAATTAATTTTAGAGTAAGACATAGATGTTACTTTTGAGAATGTAGGAAAATAGTAATTAATATTTAAGAGATTTTAAAGCATACAAAGCTGAGAATAGAATTTAGCTGATAATAGAATGGAATAAATCAAAATTACCTATGACAGTTTTCAGTCTGTGCACAGAAATGATTGCATTGTTGGAGCCCAAGCCATCAGATAGCTGAGCTCCAGCTGGCTGCTATGCTCATGAGGCCAGCTAGTGCTATTCACAAGAATGTGATGTTGCTGGATGGCAGGGATCAGCTTCAAGTTCAGAACCTGAAATATTTCTATTGATCTAGAAGTGGAAACACACCACGACAGAATGTGATTAAAATGCTGAATGCAAAATCCCTTGAGTCCAAGGAAGACAGAATAACTCTTTCTATATCAGAAAGAGTATTCTCTCACCAAGAATCCTGAGCAGAATATGGTGGTCAATGTTTGTAATCTCTGAACTTGAGAGGATGATTTAGAAGTTAGCTTGAGACCAGCCTATGTTTTAGGCCAACAGAAGGACACATAGTAAAATGCTATCTTAAAACAACAACAAAAGTCCCAATAACTGGGAATGTGGTTAGTGGTAGAGAGCTGGCCTCACATGCATGAAGCACTTGATTTGATTCCTCAGATTGACATAAGCAGAAAAATTGGAATTGGTACTGTGGCTCAATTGGTAGAGTGCTAGTCTGGATCAAAGAAGCTCAGGGAGAGGGCCCAGGCCCTAATTTCAAGCCCCACCGCCGGCAAAATTAAACAACAACAACAACTAAATGCAAAATGTTGTTTGTTGAAATAAATATGTTGAAGAATTGTTGATGCTCACTAGAAAATTTTGCTGTAGCCATTCATGATGAACTTTGTTAGGAAAAAGTAAAATAAATTAATGAAATATTATCTGGCATTAGATAAGACATAGTGAGATCTAAAAATGATTGCTGCCTATGGTGACTTGACACAACTAACATTACAGATACGCTTTGTAGATTGTAATTTTTTAAGGATACAATCTGGGTTTTTATCTTTTCCAAAATAATTTTACTGCCGGGGCCCAGTGGCTCACACCTGTAATTCTAGCTACTAAAGAGTCTGAGAACTGAAAGGCTCTGTTCAAAGCCAGTCCAGGGAGGAAAGTCTGTGAGACCCTTATCTCCAATTAAAGGTTCAGAAAATGTGAAGTGGCACTGTTGTTCAAGTGGTAGAATGCTAGAATTGAGCTGAAGAGCTGAGGGACAATGACCAGACCCAGAGTTCAAACACCACAAATGACAAAAAGTAATAATAGTAATAACATTAATTTTATTGTTACTATTAAGGTGTTATATATAAAGGCTACCATTTCATAAGTTTGTTTCTTTGCTCAAAGAACACATATGTATCTTCATTGCCAACCACCAGGATTTGGCCATCTGCTTTCCAGCTGATCTCTGGTGTAGAGGGAATGTGTAATACAAAGCAATATAAACCAGTTCTGACTATAAATAATTTTTCTCTGCACATCCTAAAAATCAATGATGATAACATGAAATAAAAAATCCCTAAGTTTAAAACATTCTTCCAGACAAGTTAAAGGAATCCTGAGAACAAGTATTTTAAGAATAATTTCAGAGAGCTAAATCTCTGGGCCTAGGTTCTGTCTCTGAGATTTATTACTCAAGGCTAGTGCGTGCACTTTGAGCCACAGTGAGGCTTCCACTTATCTCGTGGTTAATTGAACAGAAAAGTCTCACCAACTTTCCTCTTCAACTTGGCTTTGAACTAGGATCTAGAGTTCTCAGCCCTCTGAGTAGCTAGGATTATAAGCATGAACCCCTGGCAACTGGCTAGAATAGTTGCTTACCTGACACAGAAGCCTGTTAATATTAATTGTCAATCATGTTTAACTTTGTAAAATAAACTTTACTGAAATGCCTTACAGTAGAAATAAGGAATAAAATGTGTGTGTGTTACAAAGTTCTTACTAAAAGCTACATATTTTACTTGTTTTTTTTCTTTCAAAATTGTGTGTTTTCCAGAATCATACCATATCTTTCCTTGCTGTTTCTTTAGTTTATTTCATACATGCCCACAGCTTCTTCAACTATCATTTCTTTATGTAAAGAGCTTGCACATATCTATTTTCAGTCCAAATTCCTTGTATGCATCTATCATACACATATTCAACTGCCATAAAAACTTGTGAAACAATAGTCACCTCTTCCCGTTACTGGATATTAACGTGTAAGTAAAATTTAGGAAAACAAAGAATAACATCAATAAATATAACTGGATTTTAATAGTAGTGTTAAACATAAATTCAATGTTGATTATTTTCGAGCAATTTAATAAAAACCTCAAGGAAAAGAAATCAACTATTTTAAGAGCTGATATTTTGGTTTAAACTCAGGATCTTACCTTCTCACTTAAGCTTTTTCCCTAATAGGTGGTGCTCTATACATGAACTGAAGCTCCCCTTCCAACTTTATTTTGGGGATTATATAGAGATAAGAATCTCATGGATTAAAAAATCAGTTGTCTCCCTATCTTGGGGTTCATTTCAATTAACATCATCTTATATGGTCATATGGTACCATGTACTAGTTACTACAAGGAAAGGAAGTAAAGGAAACAAGGCACCTATGTTTATTTGGGCCTGGTATATTTCACTTAATATAATTTTTTTCACATCTTTCTATTTCCTTACAAATGAGCGATGTCATTTTTCTGACAGAGGCATAGAATTCCATTACATATATACACACACACGCGTATATATACATATACATATATATATATACATAAATATACATATACATCACATTTTCTCTTTTTTTATTGGGAAAATACCGTACAGAGGGTTTGCAATTACATGGGCAATGTAATGAGTACATTTCTTATCAAGAATTGCCTTCTCCTTTATTTCCCCTTCCCATCCCTTTCCATCTGCCCCCACCCCGTGTCCCCCCACCCCAAGGTAAAGTAGTAAAGTTCTTTTTGACATAATGTCTTGAACATCTCATGGTTGCAATGGGTCCACCTATATCCCTATTTAAACAATTTGGTTTTCCCTTCCCCTCCACAAATTATATAAACATCAAATATAGTGAAAACAGGGGTTATACCATGGAGGAAGGCCATACAAAGCAACAAAAAAATAATCTTCTTATAAATATATTAGAAACAAGCAAAAGAAAAAAAAGACGTTTGAAGCCTTATCTTGGGGTTCATTTCGCCTCAAATCAACTTATCTGACAGTTTCTACTTGTCTCAGACATATACTAGTTATTTCAAATAAGGGAAACCATGGGACATATGTTTCTTTGGGCCTGGCTTATTTCACTTAATATAATTTTTCCAAGTCTTTCCATTTCATAATTTCTTTCTAATGTGGCATAGGATTCCATTGTGTATATATAACACATTTTCATGATCAGTTCATCTACTGAGGGGCCCCTGGGTTGGTTCCATATATGAGCTATGTTAAATAATGTTGCAATAAAAATCGTTGTGCTGGTAGCTTAGTATGGATTTGTTTGTGATCATTTGG
Source organism: Dipodomys spectabilis (assembly GCF_019054845.1). Taxonomy (NCBI): domain Eukaryota; kingdom Metazoa; phylum Chordata; class Mammalia; order Rodentia; family Heteromyidae; genus Dipodomys; species Dipodomys spectabilis. The sequence goes on from NW_024870689.1 coordinate 1,994,774, forward strand.
TAAATGCCCCAAAGTGGGATTGCTGGGTCATAGGAGATCTAACTGGAGTCTTGGAAAAAGTTATATTACATGAAGTAATCCAGACCCAAATAAACATAGGTCCTAAGGTTTCCTTATTTGCAATAACTAGTGTATGCCTGGGACAAGGATAAAAGTTCAAAAGCTATGTATATATGATCAGATAAGATGATGTGAAGCGAAATGAACCCCAAGATAAAGGTTTATAATCAAACATGTGATTTTTTTTGTTTCTTTGTATGTTCCTCCCCCACAGAATAACCCCTGTTTTCACTATATTTGAAATCGGTGCCCCGCATCTTGTATACACATTTCCCTAGCTTGGGGAGGAGAAGGGAAAAAACAAAATGTTTAAATAGGGACACAAGCCGACCCATTGTAACAATGACATGCATAAGAGACTCGGTTGAGAAAAGATGATTACAATTTAGGCAGGGAAGCGGGGAAGAGGGGAGAGGCGGATTGAAGTTGTGGAGGTGGGAGGGAAGGGTGTTAGGGGAAAAACAGAGGAGGAGGTAACAATGCTTGATAGAAAATGCGCTCATTACATTGCTCAAGTAACTATAACCCCATTATACAGTAGTTTTACAATAAAATCCTCTTTAAAAAAAAGAAGGTGTCATGTACACCAAGCATAGTAGTCCAATTCTGTAATCCCAGCTGATTGGGAAGAAGAAATGACAAGGATCGTGGTCTGAGGCCAGGCCACAGAAATAATTGCCAAGACAGCCATCTCCCATCTCAACAAATGAGCTAGCCATCGTGATTCACATCTGAAATCCTAGCTACTTATTGAGAGGCATAGGTAACAAAGTCTCAGTCAATCTAAGATCACACCTGTGCAAAAAGTTCAAGACCTCAAGCAAATACTATGGACTAGAAGTATGGCAAAAGTGGTTGAGTTGCTTGGTGTTATAGAAGCAAAGTCCTGTCTAGCAAGCAGAGAACTCCTGGATAGAACTCTAGTAATACTCCTCTCTTCCACCAAAAAGCCTAAATAAGTTTGTCTTATTTGAACATCTATTTTCAAGGCCACTGACATCAGAGATGGTGACATTCTGTTTAAAATTAGGTATTCAAAAGAGACAAAGTTATTTAGGCTTTGAAAGAATTGAAAAGGAAGGATAATGCATGTGATTTTTGTTAGCTCCAAATTCTTGAAAACATAAAATGCATATATCCATGTATGTATGTATATACATGTATGTAAATATATGTCCAAGTAGTTCATCTCTTTTCTCTGTAGCAAATGGTACAAATGAATCTGCATAATCACTACTCAAAGGCATGAATAGAAAAAGAGAAGGAGCAAAGAACTCATATTCAGGAATCTATGGCTAGCCAATAACCCTGAAAATCTTTTACATCAGTTTGTATGGGTTAGTTACTGCAGTACAGGCACAGTAAGGCGACAATGGGATACCAGGCAGAAAAATGAGAGAAATGAGAGATGAGAGATACAAATGGTTCAATATTCTTTCTGGTGAGTAAGTAGAATTTCCAGTGTGTGTGTGTGTGTGTGTGTGTGTGTGTGTGTGTGTGTGTGTGTATTACATTTTCTTTATTCATTTCTCACTTGAGGGGGTATCTGGGCTGATTCAGTAAGCATGATTGTGCTGAAACTTTAACTATATCCTGGTTTGTAAACTTGCAGGTAAATGCCTAGGAGTAGAGTTGATGGATAATAAATAAGTAGGTAGTCAAAAGAGAGGTGAAGGGAGAAAAGGTAGAATGAACAAGAGGAATTGGAAGAAGTGCAGAGAGGAATCCAGTAAATTTCCTACAAAATTAAGAAAAGTGAAGGAAGATATTCATAGAGGAGGGATGGATGAAAATGTTGGAAGGGTTGGCATTGATCAAAGTATACTGTATGCATTAACTGCTTTATTTAATGATAACTCAAAATAATGATTAAAAATCATGTTCCTAAAATGTTATGCTATTAGAAGCAAAGCATGAGAATGTGCTTAGATCATCTCTAGGGTCTATAAATCTTTTTTTGTTAGGATGAGTATTAGAACAACAGTAATGATGCCTATTATCTGAAGAAAATTTAATGATTTCCAGGTATTTAAAATAATCATTTTAGGAGATATGGCTCAAGTGGCATTGGCTACCACATGACCAAAGCTCTCAGATATTGAATTCAAGTCTTGATCTCGAACATAAGTAAAAACAATCAATAAAAGTCAAGCACTTTCCTGGGCACTGGTAGCTTATGCCTTTAATTCTAACTTTAATCAGAAGGCAGAGATCTGGGGATCTCAGTTCAGTATCAGCTTGCATAGTAAAGTCTGTGCGATTCCAATTCACTGCCAAAGAAACCTGGAAGTGGATTCGTGGCTCATAGCCTACAGCATAAAGCTCAGGAACAGAACCCAAGCCTTGAGTTAAAGCCTTAGAATAGTGCGTATATATACAAAAATGAAGTAAGTCACTCAAGTTCTCAACCTTCCATTTCCCTAATCTTAACTCTAATCCTGGTCAGAACCCTAAGAGTAACCTTGATGATAATAGTAACCCAATCCTAAAATTAATGGAAATTACTCGAGTTTAGATACATCCTTACAGATACCCATTGTCTTTGAAATGCTTTTCAATTTGCTCCAAATCCTACAAATTCCCTAACTTGGACTCTGAAATCTATCTTGTTCCCTATTAGGAATCATTAACCTCAAATCCTCATATCATGAAAAATACCATAGTTTCCATTGATCTTAACTTTTACTGAACTCCTGTATATCCAAAAAGAAGCTGTGAGTTTACTTAAAATCTACTCTACTTCCAAACCCTAACTATATATCTAAACCTTACTAGAAACCTAACTCTAAATTTAACACTATTGAAACCTGAATAGGAAAATTAGGGAAACTCTGTAATTTTTGTTAAATTTCTCACTTAGTTTACTTGAAAGTTTTAGTAGAAACTCAGTTTTACCTTAAAGCTTACCATTCCCTAACCCTAATCCTAAACTGAATTAGGAAAGTAAACCTAAACCGAGAACTAATGGCCTTTGGAGTCTAAAAGCCACACAAATACATTAGTTTTTATTCATCCTATCTTCAATTCAACTCATCTTTCTAAAGATAGTTTGTATTTCACTCATCTTGTCTTTATTGTAACCCTAACCCTAACCCTCACCCTAATCACATTCTAATCTTAATATTATTAGCAGTTTTCTATTTCACATTCATCCCAATTGTAACTCTACATGTTATTCGAAGATTTACTTTGTTTGACCCTAAATTTTCCATTTCCCTAATGTTTACACTAAGCCTAGCTGGAACTAAATCCTAACTTTCACCCTAATGTTAATCCAATTCTAATGTTTAAGAAAAATACTCTAGTTTTTAATCATTCTAATGAATACTCCAGTTTTCACTCTGGAAATGAGTTTCAGTTTGCCCTAATTCCCACAAATTTTCTCTACCTCGAAAATTATCTTGTTCCCTAACATGAGCCATTATATTGCTTGTCCTCACATTCTCTTACCAGGAAAAATACTGTAGTTTCCATTAATTCTACCTTTTCCTGATCCACTGTATCTGAAAACAGTTTCAGATTTACTTAACATCTAGTGCATTATTTAACGCTAACTCCCAACCTAAACCTGGCTGGAAAACTCTCATTAACCACTACAAGAATGATCACTGAGAAATAAATATAATAATAATGTTATAGTTACTATTCAGCCTCATATATTTGCTTCTACATGTTAGTGAACACAATTTTATAATAAAAGCTTTCTTATTTGTAACAGTAAATATAATCAGAAGAAAATACTGACCCTAATCTTAATCCGAATTATATGATAATACTAACACTAACACAAGTACACTAGTTTTCACTCATCCTTCCAAACATAGGTTTCAATTTTTCCAATATCTTAGTCATTTTCTAACCCTAAACTTAATCTTTCTTAACTGGAACATTGAGAGGAACCATCAGCCTAATTCTAAGTAGATTCTAATATTAATAGCAATACTCTAGTTTACATTCATTCTAATACATACCAGGCTTATATTAAAATTTACCTTCATTTTGACCCTCATTATTTTCCTCCTTCACTCTAAGCCTAACCATGGCTGGAATCCTAACCACAAACTTGACACTAATCGTATCCCAATTCTAAAATTTATGAAAAATGCTCATTTTGTGCAATCCTAACTGAAATTCCACTGGTAATTCTTGAAATAAATTGCAGGTTATCTGTAAACCCTACAGATTTTTCACTCTTAACTCTGAATGTATTTTGTTCCATAACAGGAATCATTATACCCATTGATCTCAAATCCTGATTTTATGAAATACATTGTACATCCATTATCCCAGCTTTTCCTGAATTCCTAGAATTCCTAAAAAATGTTTCAGCTTTACTTAATATTTAACATTTCTTTTTATTTTCTTTTTGTTGGTCGTGGGGCTTGCACTCTGGGCCAGGGCATGATCCCTGAGTTCTTTAGCTCAAGGTGTGCGTTTTACCAATTGAGTCACATCACCGCTTTTGTGTTTTATGGTGGTTAATTTGAGATAAAAGTCTCATGGACTTTCCTGCCTGGGCTACCTTTGAACTGCGATCCTCAGAAAGCAGCTTCCTGAGTAGCTAGGATAATAGGCGCGAGCCACTAGTTTAACCAATTTCTTTACTCTATCCTCAACTCCGGTTAACCAGAAACCTAATCCAAATCACCTTCTGATTTAACACCAAATGGTTAATGTAAGGAAAATTGTCAAGATTCTATTCAATCGCACATTTTTTGGGCTTCTACTTCTTATTGGAAAACTAAAATTTACCTTAAAGCTTATCCTTCCCTAACCCTAACCGGAACAAAAAGTATCTCACACTTTAAACCAAATTATATCTGAATGTTTAAAGTATCAGAGACTGGATTTCATTCATTCTTGCCATTCATTCTTCTTAAAATGTGTGGCAGTTTTACACAATGTCTTACATGTTTTTCTCATCTTAACCCCGCTCTAACTGGCACACCTTGCCTAATCCTAAACCTACGTATAACCAAATCATCATGTTAATAGCAAGCCACTTTTTTCATATTTATCCTAACTCTTGCTCAGTCTAAATTTTACTTGCATTTTGAACATAAATTTTTAAGTGTTTTTCTATTTCCTGTCAGGTTTTATTTTTCATTATTTTTTAAAAATTTTATTTTGTTGAAAAGATGCTTTAAAGAGGGATTAGTTACATGTGTATGGTAAGGAGTACGTTCCTTGTTGAGCATTGTTACCCACTTCTTTCTTGTTCTCCCACTATCCTGTCCCTCCCCACTTCTCATACCCCTCCCTCCCCATGGTGTAAACTTCATTTTCAACATAGTGTCTTGTGAGTATCTTTGTTGCAATGTCTCATCCTCCATTTTCAACATATAGTCTTGTGAGTATCATTGGTGCAATGGGTCATCCTGTGATGAACCTAATTTTCTATTGCTCTAATCCTAATTCTAATTCTGTCTGGGATCCTAACCCTAACCATAATAATAATGATAGCTCAATTCAAAAGTTAACAAAAATATTCAGGTTTTTATTCATTCTAGTAACTCATTGTACATCTTGAATTAACTTGCAGTTTAGCTTAAATGTTCCAAATTAGTTTATATGCCCATATATAAAGATGTAATTTATGTGACAAACAGAAGTTTGGAGGTAGGAGTAATGAGATGGAAATAGAGGGAGTATAATCAAATACATTAAATATATTATGGAATTGTCACTTCTGACAATTAATATCTATTAACAAAATAACTAAAAATTAATAAAGAACACACTTCCTTCTAGTGTTCATTAAGAGAGCCATGATCTTTCTTCAGAAAAAAAAAACTCGTGTTAGATAAACTTTGTCCATGCATAATTTATATTGTTTACCAATTATTTAACTTGATGAATAAAAATTTTTCGAATAAGATTTCATGACAAAAAATATAAAACATTTACTTAGCAATTGTTTGAGAAAAAGTTATTGTCATGAGTTTTAAGAAACAGAATTGCTATTTCCCTACAAAGCAATGAATTAGGTTTACTAATCTAGTATTTGTAGTAAGTTTAGAGAACATAATTGGCATGAAAAACAATTAACTGTACATCTTGTTTCTTGAATGTTTGGTAAACATTGTCTTTTATTCAAATAAATACTTAGGTTTACATTTCAAAATAAGTGCAATTTTATCTGCTTTCAGAACAAGTACTTACCCTGCAATTAAATGTACTAGCATATTCAGGTATTTAGAAGCTAAATTTTCTGTTTTATATGTAGCTCTACATATTCAGAGTGACGATTTTTTATTCATAAATGTCTAACTTCAGATTTTTGCTTCATCAATATAAATTGTCTCATGAGGTTGTAGTGAAGGCTCCAGTAACCAGAGTAGTCAAAACCATTTCCTGAATTCTAAATTTTAAATCAAATCATTTTAAGCATTGATAATATCATTTACTGTGTCTTCAGAGCAAGTAAGCTAAAACAAATAATACTTTTTAAACATTTCACTCACATTGTAAAGAATATTTTTTTGTTTTTTTGATCCGGTCGTGGGGCTTGAACTCTGGGCCTGGGCGCTGTCCCTCTGCTCATCAGCTAAAGGCTAGCGCTCTACCACTTGAGCCACAGCGCCACTTCCGGCTTTTTTCTTTTTGCTTATGTGGTGTTGAGGAATTGAACCCAGAGCCTCGAGCATGCAAGGCAAGCGCTCTACCACTGAGCCACCTTCCCAGCCCCTGTAAAGAATATTAACATATGTCAAAAAGAGACTATTTATTTCAGACTCATCATATTTGGTGATCTTAGTGTGAATAATGCAGAGAGTAGAAGTTCCTTATACTCAATAAATAGTATTGGTTAAATTAAATTATATATCTGGATTTCTAATTTAGAGGTTAATCACATGGAAACAAGAAAACAATAAAAAAAACTTACTTTGGGATCAACAGAAAAAGATATTTGTGCATGTACCACAGTTGCTTTATTAGTTTGTAGGTGAACACTGGACTTCGATTTATATATTGGTTGTTGTTGTGAATAATGTGAATAAAAATGAACTACAGATATATTTATGAGTTACCCAGAGAGAAATGATCGCACGATTGGTGGGTTAGATGATATTTCAACTTTGAATGTCTTTAGAAAACTGCATACTACTTTCTACAACGGGAACACTAACCTGTATTTTGACCAAGAGTGTAGAAAATTTGCTTTACTCCACAGTGTCGCCAGCCAACATTATTACCTTTTGTGTTTGTTTAAAGGGCAGGTTTTTACTGTGTGCAGTACCCAAAACTGGCCTTAGACTCAAATCCTTTTACTCCAACCTCCAATCACTTGGAATTATGAGCCTTTACCACCACACCTGGTTCCTTGGATATTTTTGATGAGTTATAACAGTTAAGAAGTAGTATCATAGTAATTTTGAATTGCACTTCTCTAATGATTTCTGCTCACAAAGCATTAAGCCAGCAAAGAAGTTGTGTTAAATACAAATTTGTAAATCCACAGGCGATTTTCAAGGCTTTTTGGAAAACATGTTTATTCAGAACTTTTGTCCATTTTTAATCAAGTTTCTTGTTAATCTCATCTTTAATCTCTCTACAGAAAATCAGTAATTAATTCAAGGTAGTAGAAAGGAAAAAAATTAAGCAGTTCCTAACATTTTTAATTTTTTAATAACATGATGTTGCTTAAATCATTTTCTGTTAACGCTTGAGACTACATAACTCAATTTAGATAGACATTTTACAAGGCTATATATATTTTATTTATTTTATTTTGTTCTTTCCAAAGCCTGCATGATTATTTTCACTTGGTTTCTTTCAGTCTCATGTAGTTCAGATTTCAAACTGAAGAATAAATGGAAGGAAGCAAACAAAAAATATAGTTCCCCTCATCTGATGATGCCTCTACAAGAATGAGGAAAGTGTTCATCCTTCTAAGGACCTATGATAGAATATCAAAAAGACAATTCATTCTTCTAGGTCTTCCTTATCTTTGCGATGTAACTTAAATGATGTAAAACACAACATACTGCCCAGATACTTTTATGTTTTATCAGTTTTGCACATTTTCATATGGATTTCACCTCAGTCTACAACCTTCCTTCATCGTTTTGTCTCTGATAATTTTACACTATCACGACATAAGATAACCAGTTTGATTTACAGCATGAGAAGTTATCCACCTGGCTTCCTTGGAAGCAGAGCATTGTCAATAGATATTACTTCTGGTTGTTCACACTACATGTAATGTTTTCTGTACTACTTATCACATTCTATTTAGTATTTAAAAAAGAATGCTGGCTAAACTCAAAGCTCATTCATAGGTTTATGTTAAGGGTTTCACAAGTTTTATTCTCTTAATTCTTAAGATAACATTTTCTATAATGCTAATGTTATTACCATTGTAGTGTTGGGAAAAATTGTAGTTAAAGGCAGTAAGTGCATGGCCCAAAGTCACACACAGTGAGGAAGGAAATGAGTCAAAATTTCCAAAAGTCTTTCAGCAATACCAAAAAGGTGGGTAAAATCTCTCCATTCTCTTGCACTCTCAATTCAATATTCATATTGTCCATGAAATAATAGCATAGCAAATATTGCCCATGGTGATTGTTTTCTGTCACATTTTGTCTTCAACACAGACTGTGTTGGTGACATTGGGTTATCATGCACAGAGCTGAGCTTACAAATTGAGGTCCAAAGACAGCCAAATTTCTTCTGTCCCACAGTTCCTGTTCCTTTTTTAAAAAGTGCTAAAACTTTTAAATATCATCACTTACTATCTTTTAACAATCCCCAAACGAATTAAATTGACATATAATCACTCCAAAAGGCTTTCAAATTAGATGATAAAACAGGCCCCCATGAAGTAAATTTTCTTTTATTTTAAAAATTATTCTAAAAGCCTTGTGCTGGCTGGTCACACCTATAATCCTATCTACTCTGAATATTTGCTCAGGAGACTGAAATCTGTGGATAACACTTGGGAGCCAATCAGGGCCCCCCCCAAAAAAAACTTCATGAAATTATTTTTCAAAATGTTTAATGAACCAGCAAAGAGACAGGAATTGAGATGCAGCTTATATAGTAGCTCACCAATCTAGACAGGAAAGGCCTAGCAAGACCTTGAAGCCCTGATTTTAAACTCTGAGCACGCCAATATACATGCATGGCATGTGTTCACATGCACGTGCCTGTTTACTTGCGTGCTGCCGCACACACACACACACACACACACACACACACACACACACACACACACACACATATTTATTAAAATTACCTTCATACCAGTGTTCTGCATTAATTTCTTTGTTAACGATATTATATGGGTAAAATAGAGGAAATAAACTCTTCCATCTCAGAACATTTTTATGTGTTTTTTAATGTAATAATACTGTGCAGAGGGGTCACATTTACATGAACAAGGAAACTAGTACGTTTCCTAATAAGCATTGCTACCTCCTCCTTTATATTTCCCCTACCATTCCTTCCCTCCCACCTCCACAAGTAAACGCCCCTCCCCCTTCCTTCCTCCGCCTAAATTATAAGTTCATTTTTCAACATAGTGTCTTGTGCATCTCATAGTTACAAGGTGTCAACCTGTATCCCTATTTGAGCATTTTTCCCTTTCCCTCTCCAAATTAGAGAAGCATACATACAAGATGTAAGTGCACCAACTTCAAATACAGAGAAAACAGGGGTTATAGAGTGGGGAGAAACATACAAATAAACAAAATAAATCACATCACACATTATAAGTACGTTAGAAACAATAGCAAGAAACAAAAAACCACTTGTGTCCCTATCTTGGGCTTCAATTTCTTTAACATCAACTTATCTGGTTATATGGACGTATCTTTTGAACTTTTCTGCTTATACCAGACATACAATGGTCATTGAAAATAAGGGAAATCATAGGACCTATGTTTCTTTGGACTTGGCTTACTTCACTCAATATTTTTTTTCCATTTCCTAACAAATTGGGCGATGTCATTCTTTCTGATGGAGGCATAGAATTCCACTGTGTATATATACATTTTCTTGATCCATTCATCTAATGGGGGCATCTGGGTTGGTTCCATATCTTAGCTATCGTAAATAATGTTGCAATAACCATCATTGTGTTGGTAGTTTTAGTATGGTCTTGTTTATGATCATTTGGGTAAATCCCCAAAAGTGGGATTACTGTGTCATAGGGGAGTTTTATGTGGAGTCTTCTGAGGAACCTCCATACTGCTTTCCAAAGTAGTTGAACAAGTTTACACTCCCACCCAGAATGCAGTACGGTTCCTTTGTGGCCACATACCTTTCAGCATCTGTTGTTGTAAAAATATGGAACGCTCCAAGAATTTGCATGTCATCCTTGTACAGGGTGCATGCTAATCTTCTCTGTATCAATCCAATGTTTGTGTATGTGATGCTAAATTGAGCACAGAACATTTTTTATATATAAAGTATAATTTTATTGATTTTATTAAACTAGACAATTCAACAAAAAGCAAGTTCAAAAGAATAGTTGTGAAATTTTAGAATCAAGTATTTCTTACATAAGCACACATTTAAGAATAAAATCAAGATAGACATGCCAAAAAGAAAATAATTCCAGATATTTGTAGTTCAAGAGATGTGTAGGTGGAAGAATTGCAGCAACTGTTAAGTTTTGTTAAAAGTTTTAATGTTTTAAACATGCTTAATTTTGGGATTTTGCTTATATATGTCAAAAATAGGACTGTTTGGCAGGTATAAAACTTTTCTGTAAAGTATTTAAGATTTATGGTAACAAACATTAAGTACTAAGTATGTACATTTCAGAGTTTATGGAAACTTTATTAATGAGAAGTTGCAAAGTCTTTGTGTAAAGAAGTAGAGTTAAGATTTTAACTACACAGTTTCGGTTAAAACATTAGGGATTCTTTACTTATTTGTTAGCAAGGAATAAATGATGATATAAGCCATAAGGTACACATGTATGTTACTATTCTCACACATGCATATATACATGTATACATGCACATATGGAGAAAGACACATAATTACAGCCAACACAAGTTTCACCAGTTGTTGAATATGACTTAAACGGAATACTTGGAACAATATATGTTGAAGATGTATTTGTCCCTAAGAGTTCATTTACCACTCCTCTTATCTCTTAAAACAGGTAGTTTTAGAGAGATTTGACTTACAAAATGCAGTACAAGTGATAGCAAGTCACTTGGAAACCTCAGTAAGTATAAGTCATATGGTGTCTCCCTGCTCCTCAGGGAATGCTTACTCTTGTAGACACTCTCAACAACCAAATAGCAGGAGAATGCCATGGTAAAGAGTAAAGTTATAAGGGTTTAAATGGCATCCTTACTTGAGATCTTTTTCCAACAACCAGCATGAATTCCTAGGCAGATGTGTGAGTCCTCAGAAAACTGGACTCTACATATACATTAAACTAACCCATGTGAAAATTCCTATGTGAGAAATGCTGACTGAGGTCTTGCTGATTTCCTGGCCAAGAAAATAAGAAAAAAAAGAAAGTATTTTTAATGTTTTAAAGTTTGAGAATAATTTGTAACCTGTCAATAAATATGTAGAACACAATTATACCAACTGACAAAAAAATGATGGCATTTCATTTATGTGCTCTTGGACTTGGCCAGTGATTTTAGATGTGTCTACACAAGTAAAATCAGCATAAATCAAGCCAGCATTTCTTCATTTAAGATATAAGGATACTGGTGGACCTATGTAACAATGAAATATATAAGACACTCTACCAGAGGATGGGTGAAAGGGGGAGGTGGAGAGGTGTGAAGGGAAGAGATGGTAGGGGAAAAACAAAGGAGGGGTAACAATGCTCAATAAGAAATGTACTCATTACCTTACTTATGTAACTGTAACCCCTCTGTACAGTATTTATAATAAAAATATATGTTAAAAAGATACAAGGAAAACTTCTGTGCTTATATGAAATTGTATTTGTCACTCAACATAAGTAAGGTATTGGTTTTAGAACCAAAGGCTTATTACTTAGGATACTCAAAAACTCTACATGAACACAGTATATTATTTACATTAGAATCTGCCCACAAGCTAGTGCAGTATAATTGCTATGAGAATTTTTACTACATTCTATATTTGTAATGAAAACTAAAAGTGTATGCACTATAAACAGATACAAATTTTTTCAGATAAATTTTGTATGCAGTTTGTGGATGAAATTTGGAGAGCAATTTTGAAAAGCACAAATTTCATCAAAAAGACCAGTCTGCAAATTGTAACAAGCAGCTAACACAGTATCATTGAATAGTATGGAACTCCAAGGAGAACTACTTGAATTGAGACAACATAAGAAAATGTAACAACCAAGGACTTTTTAGAAAAGCAGCTGCTAGATTTCTCATGTAGAGCTTTCATAACAGTTTGTGAAGCACAAATCAGAACCTCACTGAAGAGTTGATGGTTTTCCCTCAACTTTCTGTCATGATCAGTCACTATCAATCAACATATAGCTAATCTTGAATAATCCTCTAATTAAATGTTGATGGAGGGGCTCGAAGGTTGGCTCAGTGGTAGAGTGCTTGCCTTGCAAGCATGAGGCCCTGGGCTCAATTCCTCGGGAGCACATAAGCAGAAAAGAGCCAGAAGTTGCACGATGGCCCAAGTGGTAGAGCACTAGCCTTGAGCTAAAAAGGTGAGGGACAGTGCCCGGTCCCAGAGTTCAGTCCGCATGACCGACAAAAAAAAGAAAAAAAGTGACCAGGGACTAATACCTTGGTAATCAAAATGTTGATGGACTGTTTATATGCACAAAACCTCGGAAAGCTTACTTTTTCCAATTAGGACAGTCTGTATTCTATGATCCAGCCGAGAGAAAACTCGGTAAACATCCATTTACAACCTTCTGAATAATTCTGATTCTGCCCACATCACTTATCTATCCATACCTGTGCCTGAGTGAAAGGATTTGAAAAGAATTTGTCATTTAAAATTTAAATTTAGTGTTCCAGGAAGATAGCAGAGGAGAAGCTGGAAGCTAAACAAGCTCTCACATAGAAAGCAGTTTTAGTGCTCCAGTGAAGAGTCCTAAGCCAGAGAATCACACCAAGTGTGCTACCACAGTACAGAGAGTTAGGCCAGAGAGGGAAAAGCCAGGCAAGGAGACAAATCTGAGTACTTGCCAGCAGCCGTAGTTGCGACTGTGGCAGGGGCGGTGGTGGCCGTAGCCGCCATATCTGCAACACAGAGAGTCTAGGACAAAGGTACCAGACACAGCAGGCGAGAGGATTCTACTCAACACCAGCAAGAGCTGACAAGGAGCAGACAACTTCATCCTTCAGATCGCAGGCCAGAGATGACCCAGGAACCAGACTCCTGTGTGAATAGAAGCCTGACTTCCTCACTCCTTCTCAGGGAGCAGAGACGGTAAGGCAACCCCTCCCTGCCCACTACCGGAGATCTCCCTCTTTGATACTTTCAAAGGCCTGCCTGTGAAGCTAGCTCAAACTCAGTAATGAATGAAAACAAAAAGTCATTTAGCAGGTCACAGGAATCTAACCTGAACTGCCAGGCTCAGCTCCACCCAGCCCGGGCCTGCACCAACCCTGCCGCTCCCTACAACAGCCTAGACAATCAACTGAAATTCAGTAACAGTAAACCCTGAGAATGGCTCCTGGCTGGGCTCTGTAACTGCCTCAGAAGCTAGCCCCTCAGAGCAAAGCTACTGTTTGCTGAAAGGTCTCAACTCTACTCAGAACATAGCCCCATCACAGCATCTCCAAATTAGAAGAAACAGTCATCACCCTCTTTTGGGATACTCGAAGCAGATATCCCTCCCATTTAACTAGCCTAGGAGGAGGATGACAATATCCTGGGTAAAGCAAAGCATTTTTCTGCCTATTCAAACAAACTGACTTACGAAAACAACCAAGTTACAGGAAAATAAAACACAACAAGCAGACCAGAGACTCCAAAAAGAGACTGGTTAGGAACACAAGGGAGATACAGGATCTTCCCATCTCACCCCAAAAAGCAAAGTACTCTTTTGGTACCTTTTATTAATTTTTTTAATTGTGAGAAAACTGTACAGAGGGGTTACAATTACATGGACAAGATAATGAGTACATTTCTTATCAAGTATTGTAGCTACCTCCTTTGTTTCCCCTTCCCATCCCTTCCAAGCCTCCTCCTGCCCCCCACCAAAGTTGTAAAGTTTGTTGTCGTCATGAGAACTTTTACTTCTCATTGTTGCAAAGGGTCCAAATGTATCCCTATTTAAACGACTTGTTTTCCCCTTCCCCTCCACAAATTATACCGAAATCAAATACAGTGAAAGCAGGGGTTATACTGTGGGGGAGGGACATACAAAGCAACAAAGAAATCATCTTATAAATGCATTAGAAACAAATGCATGAAAGAAAAAAAAACATTTAAATACATATCTTAGGGTTCAGTTTCCTAACATCACCTTATATGACCTTTTCTGCTTGACTCATACATATATTAACTATTGCAAATAAGGGAAACCATGGGATATATGTTTCTTTGGGCTTGGCTTAGTTCACTTAATATATTTTTTTCCAAATCTTTTCATTTCCTAACAAATGGGGCAATGTCATTCTTTCTGAAGGAGGCATAGAATTCCATTGTGTATATATACCACATTTTCTTGATCCATTCATCTACTGAGGTGCATCGGGGATGGTTCCATATCTTAGCTATAGTAAATAATGCTGCAATAAACAAAGTTGTGCTGGTAGCTTTAGTGTGGTCTTGTTTGTGAACATTTGGGTAAATGCCCAAAAGTGGGATTGCTAGGTCATAGGGGAGCTCTATGTGGTGTCTTTTGTGGAACCTCCATACTACTTTCCAAAGTGGTTGAACAAGTTTACATTCCCACCAACAATGAAGTAAGGTTCCCTTCTGTCTACATCCCCTCCAGCATCTGTTGTTGTTAGAGTTCTTGATTTTTGCCATTCTAACTGGGGTGAGGTGGTATCTCAATGTTGTTTTGACTTGCACTTCTTTTATGGCTAGGGAGGTTGAGCATTTCTTCGTGTGTCTATTGGCCATCCTTCTTTCTTCTTCAGAGAAGTTTCTCTTTAACCTTTATCCCACTTATTCATCGGGCAGTTGTTTCTTTGACGATTTGTTTTTGGGGGATTTAATTTTTTGAGTTCCAAGTCTATTTTAGATATCAGACCCTTGGCCGTTGTATGGCTACTGAAGAATTTCTCCTAATCCGTGGGCTTTCTAGTGATCTTGCTAGCTATGTCCTTTGCCATGCAGAAGCTCTGCAATTGCATGCAATCAAGTTTGTCCAACCTTTTTTAATTTTTTTTGTGTTTCTGGGTCTCTATTAAGAAAAATTTTAATTTTTAATATTTAACTTTAAAAAATTGTTTTCTATTAACTTTTTGTTCTTGCTCTTCTAATTTTTATTTTAGGGGTATATGTATGTGTGTGCTTTTTTTCATTTTTGTTTAGCTCTACTGACCTTTTGACCCTTTTTTCCTTTCTTTTTCATTCTTTTCACTTTTCTTCTCTTTCGGTCTTCTTTGTGTGATTTAATCGCTGTTCTGCTCATTCTCAGATATACCTGTAGTCGATTATTAGACCTTATCCCCCATTGTATACACACTTAATCCAGAAATATACTACTGAATTCAAAACCTCTTAGACTTAAATTCCTTAATAGCCGTACTACCTCTATATACCTATATAAAATTGTAAGCATTCTTATTTTTTAACTTTTCACGTCTCCTTTCTATCCCTCCCCTTTTCTTATCCTATTCCTGTACTTCTCTGAATATTATGTTTTTAATTTGCATCATTTTTAAGTGTTTCACTTTTTAATTTTTAATTTTTGTTTTACTATTTTTGCTTGTCTTTTTTTTCTCTTTCTTTTTTTTCCCGGTCTCTACCATCATTCTATCGAACCTATTTCCTGATTTGAGATTAGGACTAATTTAGCTCTCCCTCTACCCTTCCACATCTCTCTATTCCTATTTATACCCACACCTCTCGCTTAACCTTATAATTTCTGGTTTGCCAAATTCTTTGCGGTGCATAGCCTATTAATACATAGTTGTTTGATGTTGAAAAATATATCTGTTGAACTAGATTGTATCTGCATGCTTTTGACTGTGCAACTACAGAATTTGTTGATGCTTGCCTTAAGATAGTTTTCTAGCACCAAACTGGTATTATTCTAATCCCAAATGGGCAGAATAATCCGGAAAAACACAAGAAAAATGGCAAGTCCGGGTATCTCAACTCCCACTCATGATAATCAGTGGACAGAACAGATAATGAATAATCCAGAGGAGAGCTCCCAAAAAGCTCTACAAACACTAATGGAAAACATGGTAAATAAAAAGATTGAAAACCTGCAAAGGACTCTGTGCGAGCATGATAGGGAGAGAGAGGAGGCAAAACAAAGATCAAAACAGGAAGCTCAGGGGTGTGAGGAAGCTTCTCAAAGATAGATAAAAGAATTTCATGAGCAGCTTGTGAGCACTCAAAGTGAAATAAAGGAATTGTGTGAGTAGGCTGAGATCAGTCAAAGAGAACCACAGGAATTGCATGAATGTGAGGAAGTTTATCAAAGAGTAATACAGGAAATGAAAGAGTGTGATGAGCATACACAAAATCATTAGAGGCATTCAAGGAATCCATAAACAGAGAGCTGAAAGAAGTCAGGGAGTCCACAAAGGGAATGCTGAATAGATCCAAACAGAAGGAATGGGAGTCCAAGGAAACCATAACCAATCAACCGATGATTTGAGAATAAACACTGAACACCAAATTAAGGAAGGAAAGAATTTCATACAAGATCTAAAACAAACATCCAACAAAGAATTAGAAGCCATAAAAACTGACCAACTAGAAGGAAAAGAAAAAAAAGTAGAAAGTCTGGATAGTAGGATAGGCCATTGAATCCTGAGGATAGAAGACAGCCTAGATATTATAGAGAAAGAACATACAACCACCCAAGACAAATCCAAGAAATATGAGAGATCTATTCAATATTCAACCCTAGGAAGACAATATTAGAAGGCCTAATCTGAGGATAATCGGTATAGAGGAACACCTAGAGCCAGAAGTATATGGTCTAGGAAATTTGTTTAACAGGATCCTAGCAGAGAACTTCCCAAACATGCAAAAATATAGGTCTATTCAGATATAAGAAGCTTTTAGATCTCTCAATAGACTAGACCAGAACAGGATATCCCATTGTCACATTAAATGCGCATAGGATTAATTCAGAACAAGGAAAAGATCCTTAAAGTTGTCATGGAGAAAAGATCAATCACCTATAATGGGAAACCAATTAGAATCACCTCAGATTTCTCAACAGAGACAATCAAAGCAAGAAGAGCCTAGAATGATGTATGCCATGCCCTGAAGACAAACAACTATCAACCAAGATTACTTTACCCAGCTATACTCTCCTTAATAATCGGAGGTCAAATAAAGCTCTTCCAGAGCAAACAAAAATTGAAACAATATATCCCCACCAAACCAGCCCTACAAAAGAATCTTAAAGAGGTCCTACACAGAGAAAACCAACAAGACCACAATAAAGGCCAAGAAACAGCACCCAGACTGAGAATCCAAGAACCATAGGAAGGACACAGTTGCAGCAGCCCCGAAGTAGTTGGATAAAATGGCAGGAACACCCAAATACCTCTCAGTTCTATCTCTAGGCATTAACGGACTTAACTCTCCAGTTAAGCGACAAAGACTGTCTACTTGGATTAAAAAGCGAGATCCTTCTATCTGCTGCCTTCAGGACTTACATCTTGCCCACAAAAACAAACACATTTTCAATTTTAAAGGCTGGAACAAAATCTACCAAGCGAACGGCCCCCATAAACAGGAAGGAGTTGCAATCCTAATATCAGATAAAATAAACTTTTAATTAAAATTAGTGAAAAGGTCGGTACATACTAATTAAGGGATCACTCCTTCAGGAGGATATTACAATTCTAAATATCTATTTGTCAAACAACGGAGCACCCTAATTCATCCAAGAAACACTACTTTCCCTCAAATCCCACAAAGATCCATAGACATTAATTATTGGGGATTTTAACACACAACTTTCCCCACTAGATAAATGAACTTCGCAAAAACACAACAGAGAAGCCCCAGATATAAACAACTGCATAGACCAACTAGATTTAACAGACATCTACTGAATATTTCACCCAGCAGCATTAGACAATAAGTTTTTCTCAGCAGCATATGGAACATTTTCCAAAATAGACATTTTAGGCCACAAAGCAAACTTGTCCAAATTCAGAAACATTGAAGTTACACCTTGCATTCTCTGAGACCACAAGGTAATATAATTAGAACTCAAAGCCACCAAAGAAAGTCATGTAACACATGGATCCTGAACAACGCACTGCTGAATCACAAGTGGGTAATGGAAGATATCAGAAAGGAAATTCAAATGTTCATGATATTCAACAAAAATGAACACATCAGTTACTAGCTCCTCTGGGACACAGCAAACACAGTATTTAGAGAAACGTTTATACCTCTGAATTCCTACATCAACAAATTAGAGAGATCTGAAACCACTTTAATGAGACAACTGAGCCTCCTTGAAAAAGAGCAGCAAGTTAATCACAATCCAGTAGATGGAAATAAATAATTAAAATTAAATCATAATTAAATGAATTGGAATGTTAAAAAAAAAGAAAGAATCAAGAAACCAAAGAGATGATTCTTCGAAAAAATTAACAAAATTGACACAACTTTAGCAAATCTTATCAGAAAAAAAGAGAACACACCCAAATAAACTCAGAGATAAGAAAGGAAACATCATCACAGAAACAACTAAGATTCAGAACATTATAAGGAATGCTTCTAAAACCTTTCTACTAATAAGTTTGAGAACTTGGCAGAAATGGACCTTATCCTAGTAAATGATGACATGCCAAAACTAAGCCAAGATGAGTCAAACTATCTTAAAAGGCCTATATCAAGTATTGAAATAGAAACAGCAATAAGAGACCTCCCATCTAAGAAAAGCCCAGGACCAAATGGTTTTACAGCGGAATTCTATAAGGCCTTCAAAGCAGACATCACACCAATACTCCTCCAACTCTTCAAGGAAATTGAAAGAGAAAGTTCACTACTGAACTCATTCTATGAGGCTATCATAACTCACATCCCAAAACCAGGAAGGGACTCATCAAGGAAAGAGACCTATAGACCCATTTCTTTGATGAATATTGATGCAAAACTTCTCAAAAAAATTTTGTCCAATCTACTTTAACAATTCCTCCAAAAAATCATACACCACGATCAAACAGGATTCATTTCAGGGATGCAAAGCTGGTTTAATATAAGCAAATCAATTAGTATATTTCATCACATCAACAGAAGCAAGGATAAGAACCACATGGTTATCTCAATAGATGCAGAAAAAGCAATTGACAAAATCCAACATCCCTGTTTATGAAGGTTCTGGAAAAATGAGGAATCCATGGAACATTCCTCAATACAATAAAGGCTGTATATGACAAACCTATAACCAGCATTATACTTAATGGCAAAAACTAAAGGTATTTCCTCTTAACTCAGGAATGATACAAGTATGTCCACTCTCTCCACTTCTCTTCAATCTAGTATTGGAATGCCTAACTACAGCAATAAGACAAGATGCAAATATAAGAGAGATCCAAATAGGGAAAGAAGAAGTAAAACTCTCCCTCTTGGCAGATGACATGATCCTGTATTTAAAGAATCACACAGAGTCCACTCCAAAATTACTCAAGCTGATTCAAAACTCTGGCAAAGTAGTAGGGTATAAAATTAACCCTCAAAAATCAATGGATTTTCTCTATGCCAACAATAAGAAAAGAGTGGCTGAAATTAGGAAAGCAACTCCATTCATAATAGCCCCACAAAAAATAAAATACTAGGAATTAACCAAAGAAGCGAAGGACCTCTATGATGAAAACTTTAAAAAACTGAAAAAGGTAATCAGAACTGAACTTAGAAAGTGTCAAAAACTCCCATGCTTCTGGATTGGGAAAGATCAACATCGTGAAAATTTCAATACTTCCCAAGGCTTTCTACAAATTCAATGCGATATCTATCAATATTCCAATCTTATTCTTCGAAGAAATAGAAGAGGCAATCAGAAAATTCATATGGAACAATAAAAAACTCTGAATAGCAAAAATTATCCTTAACAGAAAGAACAGTGCTGGAAGAATATCAATACCAAATTCAAATTCAACTACAAAGCCATATTAATCAAAACAGCTTGGTACTGGCACAAGAACAGACCTCCAGACCAATGGAATAGAACTGTAAACACAGAAATGAACTTACAGACCTATAGCCATCTAAACTTCGGTAAAGGAGCTAAAAAATAGAATGGAAGAAATACAGTCTGTTCAGTAAATGGTGTTGGCAAAATTGGATAATAACTTGTAGAACACTAAAGCTAGATCCTTATATATCATCCTGTAGCAGAATCAACTCCAAATGGATCAAAGTCCTCGGAGTCAAAGCAGACACTCTGAAAACATTACAGGATGGAATAGGAGAAACGCTAGGTCTTGTTGGCACAGTCCAAAATTTTCTTAATAGAGACCCAGAAACACAACAAATCAAGAAAGGTTAGACAAATGGGATTGCATAAAATTGCAGAGCTTCTGCCTGGCAAAGGACAGAGCTAGCAAGATTAACAGAAAGCCCACGAATTGGGAGAAAATCTTCACTAGCCATAAAATGGACAAGGGTCTCATATCTAAAATATACCTGTAACTCAAAAATTTAAATCCCCCAACAAACCTTCAAAGAAACAACTGCCCAATAAATAAGTGCGCTAAAGACTTAAAGAGAACCTTCTCTGTAGAGTGTCTAAAGGCTTACTACTGACCAACCATACTTTCAATCATTTTTTCCACTTATTGCAATGTCTGGAGTACTAAGACTGAATGATTATGAAACAGAGTTGTTGTTTTATTCCTTACGATTTTGGATTAGAAACATCTACTTACTTGGTATAAAACCTACCAAAATGTGATCTTGAAATCACACTCCACAAACTGGACATATACATCGATTTAGCAACTTACAGGTCTCAAACTTTTATTTGAATCCTGTATCTCACATACATTCACTTTTCTGCAAGTCAGCTACATGTACAAACAGGCCTAGATTTTCATGCTCACATACATCCCCGTACTCACATGACATTCTAAATGTAACATTGTAATAAAAAATAATATATATACTGAAAAAGAACACCTTTGCAAATGTAATTAAATTTTATTTTTAAATACAGTGCATCATTGAAATACTGATGAAAGAGCAGCTGAGAGATGTTTCAAATAGTAGAGTGCCTGCCTAAAGAGCATGTTTATTATTCCAAACATTATTATTTCCATCCTTCCTTCTCCCACATAAAAAAGCATAAATAACTACAGAATTAACTACATGTTCCTTAATCACTCATTGAAGAAACTGTTTCATATATATATATATATATATATAATATAAATGTATATTTATATATATATTTTATTTATATATATACACAATGATATAATATTTAGCCACACATAATTATGAAATCATACCATCTTCAAGAAAATAGAATTGAAAACCTTCATATTAAATCAATTAGCGATACTGTGAAAAAACAAATATTATATTTCTCATATGCAGACTCTAGTCCCAGAAATTAAAATGAGTGACCCAGCTGTAAAAGATGGAACTGATTAAGTTTGGAAAAAAGTAAGAGAGGAGATGAAGGGAAATATTGTGGAGTAAATACGTTCAAATATTTCATAATTTAGTATGATGACATAATAAAATAAAAGTATAAAAATAGGATAATGAAATTAATAAAAGGAATAAAATTTAACAAGCTACATTATGTGGATATATGTGTATAACACAATAAAATACTTTTTTGAAATTAATGTTTGCTAAAAAAAGTAAAATTCATTCCAGTTGTTATAGATTCATATGTTAATTTCCATTTTTAGCTCAGATATTTCCCTGATAAAGTAAAAGGAGAAATTGGTTTTGCTCATTTAGAAGTACAATCTTGTCCAATTAGCATTAAAGTACTCTAGATAATTACTGTCAATGTGAATTTTTTCAAGTTATTATATTATAATATTTCCAATTGTCTCTTCAAAATATTACCCTATAGGTATATACTTTTTGCTATTTATTGAATATTTTTCTACTCAATTACTATATACCATTTTCTGAATGCAGATTGATATATGTAACTAGTATATATTATACCTGACTAGGAAATCAATTATTCAAACTGTTTTTATCAAAAATGCCTATAACGAAATAAAGAGGTAAATCCAAAATATGTATATTTGAAGACAATACTTGCTTAGTCCTCTTCTCACATTCTTCATTCCCTTCTTGAGAATAATACACATTGTAAGGGAATGCTTAACATGTTTTAGAGAAATAGTTTGACTTTAGTCAAATGAGTTACTCTATGCTGCATTTTGGTTTATTTTATATCCAGAAGAGCTAAATTCTTACCTTATTATTTTCCTTAGATTTTATACTCAGGTTTAACCTCTGATGGGTGACAGATAAAGGTATAAACATTTTTTAACAGTGGCTAAATTTAGGCTGAGGAATCTAAGTACAACTTTACTCATGTAGATAGGCCTGATCAGTCATGAAACCACGATATTAAAATGTTAACCTATGCTTCCTCAAATCACGCTTATGAGATTTTGTGTATTATAAACGGTGGTTATTAGCATTAGTTTTGTAAACAACATCATTTCATGGGTTAGGAACTTAAGTGAGATATTATACCCAGAACAAAATTTAAGGAGGCATCCAAAATTAGTTACCAAGATATAAATCATTTAACACAATGTTTAAAAAATGCAAGACAAAGGAAATAATTTTTGAAAAAAGCCAACATTTAAAATAAATACAGAATCAGTATGACTGGTTATTCTTTTTATCCCAGTTGCAATACGGAATGCATGATGACTTTTCTAGCTATATGTTTAGATAGGTCTTGATATTTAGTTGGAGAAGTTATGTTCTTTCATATATTTATTTGTCAGATAAAAGAGGAAATGCTTTCCATGCCAGAGTCAATATCCATAATAATGTTGCAGTTGTATTCTACTACTTTGGCAAAGTTTCAAATCAGCTCGAGTAACTTCGGTCTTCTTTGGATCTAACTAATTAGGTATACAATTTAGTCAGTACTAGATTTTGGCCACCATTTATTAAAATATTATTTTCCAGAAACTACTACTATTCTCTCTTTTCATGAGATTTTTAATTTCATTTATGTAATGTGCTGATGTTTCCCTTTAGATAATCCACATTCAGTCTTCTAAAAACAGTATAATTTGGAGTATTTTTAAATTATGTACACTCATGTACACTGCTCAGATTCTATTATTTGCACATTTTGTTCTTGTTAAGACAGTAGTGTTTAGTTCTCATTATGGATACTTTGAAATTACTAATTGCATTTCAGAATTTTTAAGAATGTTATGATTTTTGTGATTTAATTCTGTAGCATTTTTTTCTTTTAAGTATGTGCAGTTCTTACTTTACATGCAGTTACATTTGTTTTAAACAATTTGATCCATTCAAGGGATTTTCTATATTAGGTTGATCCAGATTAATTTAATTACAAATTAACACAACTTTATTTCTGAGAGAGTTATACTTATAGCTCTATTTAAATTAACATGTGTTTGAACGTTTTGTAGTTTAAAAAAATAAACTGGGCACAACACGTTTTTGTTCCTGGGGAAGTTCCAATTTGTTGGTTGTTTTTCCAGCTGTGATGACTTCAACATATGTGTACATTTTATTTCAATTGTTTTGTGCCTATATTTTGTTTCATATAACAGAAAATACAAAAAGAATCAGTGATTTATTTTCCAAATAGAATTCAAAGAGAGATACTTGAAGTTTTGTGACAACTGGGAAAAGGGGGTCTTTTTAGTGGAGGGGTTAGCAGAATAACAGAGACATTGTTTGATGAGATTTGAATTCTGCCACTTCCTGCCTCACTATTTCCAATGGTATTACTTCAACGTATTTATTGGAAAGAAATAATTTTGTCTATGAATTCACAATTTTTGGTTTAATTGGGCCTCACTACACATTCATATTTGATTTTACCTCTAAAATCTTTTCTCCTTAGTTTAAAACCACAGATGTGAATTTATAATGTAAAATAGCACCTAGAATTTATATGAAACGGTCCAAACTATTTAGAATGTAATGATTATAGTGTGTGAGATAGTATGTAATAATTGATTTTGGGGAAAGTCAATTACAGTGGATTTTTGTGAAATACTGAGTAATAGAATTATATTTGATTCTATAAAAAATTCATGGTTACATCTAAAAATAACTCAGTTATAAGCTAATTCTGAAAAATAAGATTGTTTACTGGAAAAAGCTAGAAGTTTCAATAAACTTGCTTTTTAAAAATTGACTTGATTCTGGACTTTGGTGGCTCATGCCTTTAATCCTCGCTACTCAGGAGTTCGAGATCTGAGGATAGTGGTTTAAAGCCAGCCTGGGCAGAAAATCTGTGAGACTTTTATCTCCAATAAACTACCTTAAAACCAGAAATGGCACTGTGGCTCAAGTGGTACAGTGGTAGCCTTGAGCTGAAGGGCTGAGGTACAGTGCCCAGGCGCAGAGTTCAAGGCCGACAACCAACAAAAAAAATTGACATGGAGTTTTAGTATATTATTTCATGATTTTTTATGAGTAGTTGTTCAGTGAAAATGTCATTGGTTTTTATATTTTGTTTTGGCGTAAAATGAGCCTACTATTGTCTTAAATTAATCAAAAAAATTCTTATTCTATGGCTGCATAAATTTTGTGGGTAATGGTTAAAACCAAGTTGCCTTTTTGAAATAAGATATTTATATCATCCCCCAAAAAAGAGGAACAAAATAAAATATATGCCAGATATTTACTCTGTAAATCTGCATGGACTAATAGCCTGTCAGTTTTTTTTTTAATTTTTAATCAAAAATTAAAGTAATACTGGATAATATGAACCCACTTAAATTTCTTCATCCTTGTCATTTAAGATTCACTTTAAAAAGAAGTTCAATAGGTGAGTGATTTTCCTTACTTTTCCAAAGAAATGAGCATTTCATCATTATAGTGTATAGCACAATATACCCAGAAAGCATTTCTTAAGGAATAAGATTTTTTCCCATTCTTTGGTTTGCTTCAGTCTGTATTTAGACTGCATACCACAACTTACCCATCCTATTGTCGGTCTTTTCATTTGAAACATTTCAAAAGTTTTCCTTCCCTGGTGTGTCAGCCAGCAAAGTTTTACAAAACAGCGTGCTTTCATTCATTGTGTTTTCCAAAATATATCTCACCAATGCCAACAATGAAACACAATCTGAAACATCTGTCGACTTTTCCACTTATAATGGAAAATCACTTTCCATACTCCTTAGAAACAGCTGTTTACAGGCATTAATTTCTCTGTGAGTTCCATGTTTAGAACAGCTGCATTTGACAATGGCATACACATTAATTTGTTTACCACATCTGGTTTGTTTTCAGGAAGGACTCTGTTCATGGAAGACGGTAATAGATGAGTTTTACAATTATGTAATTTAATAGTGTTCTGAGTTGTGGATATAGAACATCCATTTCAGTGACTAAATATTTAAATTAAATCCCATAATATATATTCCTTCAATTTTCTGGGTAGAGTGTTCTACAATCTAGGTATTTTTAAAGAAATATTATATGTTGTTTCCTTGGTGAAACGTAATTGGAGGACTTAAAATTTTATATACCATGGCCATCTTAAATGAGGTAGATATACTTGGGTTGGCATGCAAAACTTTTGGTAAGTAGGGTAAGTGCTCTACCATTGAGCCACCTTCCCAGCCCTTCATGCATGCAAAACTTTTGGGACAGCATTAATGTTTGAATCTTGGATAGGATTTGATTGGGAATTGTGGCAGACTTTCATAGTATAAGAAGTAAAACGAAAGGCCATACTAATACTTTGTTTTAGTGGGGGGGGGGGTCTGGTTGTGGGGCCTGAACTCTGGAGCTGGGCGTTGTCACTCAGCTATTCAGCTCAAGGTTAGCGCTCTACTACTTGAGCCTCAGCGCCACTTTGACTTTTTTCTTTTGTTTATGTGGTGCTGAGGAATCGAACCAAGGGACTCATGCATGAAAGGCAAGGGCTCCACAACTAAGCCACTTTCCCAGCCCCACTAATACTTTTTTTCTCTGCTACATTGATATATTAGTTTATTCAAACACACACATACACACATACAAACACACAGATACACACATTTGTAGTATAAAGACCCACTCCGTCTGCAAGAAAATATTTTAATAGGAATTCCATAAAATATTTAGTCTGCTGAGTTCTGATTAGAATTTACAGAAATATCTACTTGCTTCTTCCCCTGGACAAGTCATTATCATTTGTGAATGTGCGGCCAATTGAATTTAGAATGCCCCAGAAAGATCTATGTGTTAAAGAAAAATGACTTTCTATTTCCTCCCAGACTGTGGAGAATATCTGAATAGTTCTGGAGAATAAGTTCTTCAGCGTGAAAGCTATGAGAACATAGACTCTCAACTACTTTCTTATTTTATCTTTTAATCAGTCTAGGTAAAAAAAATCTTTTCTCTTTGGCATAATCCCCATCTTGCCATTGTCTTGTCACAGGCTCCCAAAGCAATAAAACAAACTGAACATATTCTGAAACCTTCAAACTTGTAAATCTGAATAAGCATTTCTGTTCAATAAGTCGACAACATCCCTTATTATGGTAGGTTATAAAGCTAACCCAGAATTCTAGTCTTTCTAACAATGTAGAGTATATTAAATTATGGTTCATTTTAAAATATCTAACTCCATGTTTTATTTTATATTTTTGTTTCTGTTGATCCCAGGGCTTAAACTCAGGGCCTGGATGGTGTTTTTGTGTTCTAAGCCAGTGCTCGACATACAATCTGAAATGTAACTCCATTTGCCCTGGTGGTTAAATGGAGATAAGAATCTAATGAACTTTCCTATGCAGGCTGGATTTGAACTGTGATCTTCAGATCTTAGCCTCTTAACTAGATAAGATTACATGCTTGAGCCACCAGTGCCTACCCACGTTGCATATTTTCTGTAATTAAAATATTCAGCATTGTATAGATGCTCCTACTACAATATAAAAAAAATTAACCTAGTTTTCACTGTATTTGATGTTGGTATAATTTGTGGAGGGGAAGGGAAAAACCAAATTGTTTAAATAGGGATACATGTGGACCCAGTGCAACAATGACATGTACAAGATATTATGTAGAAAAATGAAATTTACAACTTTGGCTCAAGATGGGGGAGAGGGTCGGGAAAGGGAGATGGAAATGGATGATAAAGGGATAGAAAGGAGGAGGAAAAAATGCTTGATAAGTAATGTATTCATTACATTGTCCTTGTAATTGTAACCCCTCTGTATGGTATTTTCACAAAAAAACTTAAAACATAATAAGGATATTTGTAAAGTATATATTGGAGGAAGAATTTTCATCCTTTACAAAATCTATGCAAAATCTATAATAAACTATCTATATTTTACTGTATCTTTCCTGCAACTACTTTGATATAGTTTAATACCTGTCACGCCAAGTTTCTCTATATTCTACTGGAGATTTAATTATTCATGTATGTATGTATATGTAAATGTATATCTATATGTATATATCTGTCTATCTATATATGTTCCAATGTGGATCATCAAACTTGAAACTTTGCTTTTTTTTGCTGTTCAGCAATTAACCTGGTCGACTCAATGTATAACATTATCTGTGCTCATTCTGATTATTCCTTTATTTACCACACCACCAGCCTTTTAAAATCTGCTTTATTTCCAGAGATGATTACCAATCAGTCCAACCAATATACACCCAGGGGGTTTTAATAAAACAAGCTTTAAAGAAGGAAGGTAACATGAAGTGACAACTACAAAATTTCTATAGAAACCTGACATCTTTCATATTTCTGCCTTCGTCCTGATACTTACGCAATCATTGACTAACACTATTAATAATACTGCAATTATAACTTAGAGATTAGTGTTTTTCCAACCTGAAGCCTTCTTTTCCGTGATTTTTGATAAAAACTTTTGTGATACTTTTTTGATTGTGGTGGGATTCCATCCAAAACAAAGCCAAGTATATCAAGAAAGCCAATGGTTTCAACTCAGAGTACTAAACAAAAGAGAGAGAAAATTAAGGTTAGCTATATATGTTAAGTACAAATATAGGCAATATCAAGATATTTTGATATTGTATATTTTTACTGGTTAAAATGGCTCAAATCTATAATATTATCTACTTGGAAAACAGAGCTTAGAGAATTCTAGTTCCAGGCAAAATGTTTTATGCTTTTGCTAGGAGGACCTCAGTCCAAGAAGGCCCAGGCATAGTGATACTACCTCAAAATAAGCAATCAAATTATAATCTGCAGGGTAGTAGTAGAGATGCTGTTTCACAAGTATAGGTTTTGAGTTCAATCCTCCAGTAGCGCTGGGAATTTAAATGTGGCATGTCTAAGGTCAAGAATTCATACTTGTGTTACAAGCTCTAATAAAACATTTACCTCTTTTGCTATTTTTAAAAGTATAACCATAACTTCCATGCCCCAAATAATTTCATATTAGACATTTTCTTCTATCTATTAAGTAATATGTTATGTCCCACTGAAATCAGACTAAAGATAAAAAACACATTGTCTTACAAAGTGACTGCATATGGAAACAGAATCTCGAAGGTAGCATTTAAGTTGAAGTCTACTCCAAGAGAAGCAGAATGCCTTGAATATGCCAAGGAAAGAGGAATCAGAAGCCAACTCTAATCTTGGAGTTCTAATTCCACCAACACAGAGACAATGTATTTACAATATTAATGCTACCCAATCTGTTGTAGTTTTTTTATTGCAATTACTAGCAAACATGTGGAAGCTATAAGACAAGAAAAGTCATTGACTCTTCGGATTCAAGACTCACCTCTATAATCCTAGTGATTAAGAAGTACGAGACTTGGGGGGATAATGGTTTTCAGGCTTGTAGGAAAGTTCATGAGCTTCTATCTCCAATTAACTACAAAAATTTCTCTGCTGGGCAAGAGAAATAGTAGACTGACTACTGTTAGCAAAAAAAAAAAAAACAAAAAACTGAAAGCATGATGTATGTTCAAGTCCCAATCTGGCAGAAAGAAAAAGTCCTTAGAAGAATACTCTAAGAAGCAGAATTATGAATAGGACAGCAGAAACAAAAGAAATAAACTTATTGATATATACAAAGCTGCTCAATGTGAAATAAGGCACAAATTGTAATATTTAGGGTTTTCCTTCCTATACAGTAGAAATAAATGGCATTTTTACTTGACTAAAGTAAAATATAAAACTCTATGAAATAAATAATCACATTACTTTTATCTTTCCATAATTTAACTTGTTTTCCTAAATATTTCTCGAATAGTGTAGCTTTTGAAAATCAATAAATGTTGCATTTTCATATGTGATTCCATATCCTTCCAAGTGTTGTCTACAATTGATCTACACTGAAATGACTGCCAATGATATCTTTCTCAAGATATTTATACCTTCAGCTAACCTTCCACAAAACTCATACCCAAAATATAAATTTTTAGTTTGTTCATGCAAACATAGGAACATAAACATATGTCTCAAAATGTTAATTACTTTTATCTGCTTTCAGTAATGAAGTATAACTAATA
This sequence comes from Dipodomys spectabilis, assembly GCF_019054845.1. Taxonomy (NCBI): domain Eukaryota; kingdom Metazoa; phylum Chordata; class Mammalia; order Rodentia; family Heteromyidae; genus Dipodomys; species Dipodomys spectabilis. The sequence continues at coordinate 2,024,573 of NW_024870689.1, forward strand.
GAATTAAGTATAAACCCTGAGGGAAATAAGATACTTCCTTCTAAATACAGACTTGCTGGCACTCACACAATCACACACACACACACATATATATTTACCACTCTGACTCAGGTTAGATTCCTGACATTGGGGGTCAGCAGTGATCTAATAAAAAAAATTTCCGCCCAGACATAAAATACATTCATAATTCCACACAGACAAAAACACCAGATCATTCAAAATAATGAGAATATTTAACAGAACCAACCAGCACAGAGCCATCTACTCCCTGATTTCATTCATTCATGATGATGCATTTTTCATATCATAATTAAAAATATTTTTGTCTCTGATTAGCAGAAAAAGATATGCTATCACATAATAGAAACTGTAGATAAAATTATTTGTAATCTTTAATATATCTTATCAAAGACTTCTGTTTCCTTCTTGCAGAGTGTTTCGGGATTTTTGCCCTAATATCTATAAATAAATTACAAAGAACATGTCATATACCTTAATTCACTTTTCCTAAAGGTTATTCTATTGAGTTGAATCTGATTTGTTTGCTTATTCTAAATTAAATATTCTCAACAACTTGAATTATTGTTTGTGTTACTCCTAATCCATTTGAAATATCAAATAGAACTGGAAATTCCCCTCGGCAATGATTTGTGAATGCCATTAATGGTTGTGGAGGGATGAAGGATTTGAATTATCTAGAATGCATTAAAAATGGCACTGTTATTCAAAGGGCTGATCATTTAGTCAGCTTTTAAAGGGTGGTCTTCTTATTTCATCTAAGAAGATAACACTATGATTTCTATCACATTCTTGACTGCAAAGTAGTAGAATTATTTCCTTTGTACAGTTGATGTCCATCTGCCACTTTAGTGAACAGCTATATTAGATGCTCTAGATTTTGAAATTTTCTTCCTGTAGCCTTTGTGATTTGAGCCAAGATTCATGGGATAGTCAATTAATCCACAATAACAAAGCACCATAGTATACAAAGACCACGTGCAAAATGAGGTTCAATTTTTTCTTTGTTGTTTCCTTTTTTTATTGATTATCTTTTAAGGAGCTAAGTGTGTTTATTTCTCATTATTTTTGATGCGACTTGAATACATTTTCCAGATTTTTCAAATAAAATAAAGAGCTATAAAATAGACCTATTTAGTCACAAAATACAGCTAACCATTTGAGTGATTTTTTTATTCTAATCCTGTTCTCAGTTATCATCAAATAACGTTGAGATGAGCCTAGCATATGTGTAAATTGACATGTATAAAGCACACAGAATTCTGGAATCTTTGGACTATGATTTCTATATAACTTCACTTAGAAAAGAAAATTATCACTTGCTTCATGTCTTAAGTAATCTACTTTAAAAAGTTTTATTAATTTTATTAATAGATGTCATAATATATGGTACTGATGCATTGCATAAGTAATTGATTCCTTATGTCCACTAAATTAACATTACATTTATTTTACCTTTTTACACATGAAATAATGACATTCTTGAAGACAAAACATGCCTGTTCTTAAATTTGGTTGTCAAAAGGGAATTATTAGACATTTGGAACATTTAAATCTGAATTTTCAAATTTCTAGGACTTGAATTGTGTTACTTACAACTTTAATATTAAAATAAAAAGCATTATTAAATAGAAAGCAAAATTATGTTATCACGCCTTAATCCTGAATTGACTTCATGATAAAAAACAATTAGATTTACATAACAAGATATACATACTCAAACGAACTATGACAAATGGAAACAGAAAACTTCTTTTTTGTTTTGTGTTTGTTGTTGTTTATAGTTTGTGATAATTCTGTCTTTTTTACCTTATGCCTGGTATATTCATTGTATGTCTTCAGGAAGGTGAGGGATGGGCACAGACCTTTAGGGAAAAGAGTGAAAAATTGCAGCAGTGGAGTTCATTGGACATTGATGAAATTGAACTATTTAACACATGGGTGGGGACAGGAGGGTGGGACTGGGAACAAGTGAGGGAACTGAAGACATTTCACAAAAGGAAATGTACTCATTACCTGACCCTTGTAATTGCAATCCATCTATACATCACTTTAATAAGAACAACAGAGAAATTTTCTGTTAAAAAGGCAAACAAAATGTTGTTTCTTAGAATCCCAGAAGTTTGTTTCATTCACTCGTTTGAGCTGGTTGGGTCTATCTCTGAAAATAGCTACATTGACATACATTGGGCAAATTTTTGAGCTAATAGTAGATAAAAGTCAATTACCATTGTACGTTTTTTGAGACTGATTCATTTATTTTTTAATCTAATTTGTATTATTTCTGTCTACTGGTTTTTGGTTTTGTTTTACCTGTTTTGTCAAAGACTTAGTGGTGCATCATTAGTGCTGATTTAAGATTCTTCAAATTTGTTGATGTACATATTCAAAGATATAAATATTCCTCTGAGTATTATCTGTGGTGCTGCTGTGTCTCAGAGGAGGTAGTATTTTGTTTGTTCACTTCCACTGATTTCCATAAACGTTGGAACTTCCCTGCATATCCCTTCAGTGACTCGCTGATGCTTTAGCAATGTGTTATTCAGTCTCTGTGAGTTTCAGAATGTTATGAGATGCCTTTTGATGTCGAGGTCTAATTTGGTCCCATCATGGTCTGACAGGATACAAAGAGTAATTTCATTTTTATGTTTGAATTTTGAAAGATTTTCCTTGTGATCTAAGATATGATCTACTTTGGAGAACATTCCATGGGCTGCTGAGTGGAATATACATTGTGACACTGGTAGGTGAAATACTCTGTAGACCTCTTTTAGGTATAGCTTGTCAGTACAGTTATTTAGCAATAAAAATTTTTGCTAAGTTTTCACCTGGACGGCCTGTCCAGAGGTAAGAATGATTTGTTTAAGCAAACAACAATTTATTTGGATATATGCATGTTTTTAAGTTAAGTAGTATTTCTCTGATGACTTTGTGAGCTCTAGGATTCAGGACATTGATATTTAGAATTGTTATATCCCTCAGATGGAGAGTTTTCTTTGTCAATATTTAATGTCCTTCTTTGTCTCTTTTTACTTTCATACCACTTTTATTTTAAAGCCAATTTTATCTAATATTAGTATAGCTACTCTAGCCTGTTTATGAGGTCCATTTTTAATTTTAAAAATGATGTACAGAAGGGTTACAATTAAATAAGTCATATGATGAGCACATTTCTTTTTGAACAGTGTCATCTCTTCACAAATGCTCTCCCAGTTTTTCCATTTCAACCTCCTTCTCACATAAGTTGTATATTTCATTTACAATGTAGTGTCCATTGAGTAGCACTGCTGCATTTCAGCCTTTGTCCCAACATTTCTGTATTCCCCCTTGCCCTATCCAAATGTACATATAAGACCAAAGATGTAGAAATTTTAAAAAAATGGCATCAGAACACTGAAGGAAAAAGCAAAATAATAAAGAAACACTCATAATCATTTCTTGGAGATCATTTTAATGAACATTATTTTATATGATAATATTCGTACAGCTATTGATCCTTTGTGATACTCTCCAAAGGGCATCCTCCTTTGATCTCTCACTGTATAAATGTTTAGAATCCCATAAAATTGATCATGTCCCAGTGTAATGTTTTTCTTTTACGTTTCAATTGTGTTTAATTTTAGAATTAGAGGCACATTCTATTACAACAAATGAGGGAAATTAGGCAACCTATGTTTCTTTGAGGCTGTCTTTCTTCACTTAATATAAGTTTGTTCCAAGTCTTTACATTTCCTTATGAATGGTGTAATATCATTCTTTCTGGATCAATAGAATCGCAACATACTGAAGAGTTTCTACATGGCAATGGAAAAAGTTAGCAGGATATATAGAAAGAGAACAGAATGGAAGAAGATTTTTACTAGCTAAGCATTAGACAAGTGTTTTCATAACTAACCCATATTTAGAGATCAAAAAGTTAAACCCAACAAAAATAAACCCTCAAATAAACAAGAACCCAATTAATATATGGGATAAAGACTTAAAGATAACTTCTTAGAAGAAGCAAGAATTACAAATAGATGCATCTCTCTCCATAAAAGAAATGCAAATCCAAACAACATTGAGATTCATCTCACCCCTCTTACAATGTCATTATGAAAAAACGAATAGGGATGTGGCCCAAAGGAAACTCTATTACACTGTTGGTGGAAATGTAATCTTGTTCAATCACTTTGGAAAACACTATGGAAATTGCTCACAGAAGTGAATAGAGAGCTACCTACCTATGATCCAGCAATTCTACTTATCATCATTTATCCAGTAGAGCAGAAACAAGGCCACACTGAAGCTACCAGCATAATCATCTTCCTTATTGCATTATTTTCTGTAGCCAACATGGAATCAGCCCAGATGCCTCTCATTGTAAAAAGAGATCAACAATTATATATGTATATATAAATTATATATTTATATGTACTTTTATTGGTCCCAATTTACAAGTATATATGTACGTATATAAATGTATGTATAAAAACATATATACAAACATATAAAACCATACATAATGGAATTCTGTTCATTCATCAGAAAGAATAATATTGTACCATTCTAAAGGAAAAATGAAACACTTAGAAATAATATTAAATGAGGAGAGTTCCGGGAAGATGGCGGAGGAGAAGCTGGAGGCTAAACAAGCTCTCCTACAGAAAGCAGTTTTAGAGTTCCAGTGAACAGTCCTAAGCCAGATAATCACACCAAAGTATGCCATCATAGGACAGAGAGTCAGGCCAGAGAGGGAAAATCCAGGCAAGGAGACACATCTGAGCTCTTGCAAGCAGCCGCCGTGGCGGCGGCAGGGGTGGCAGCGGCGATCGCAGGCGCCATACCTGAGCCACAGAGATTCTGGGACGAAGAAGAAAGACACAGAGGGAGAGCGGATTCTACTCAACACCAGCAAGAACCGACAAGGAGCAGACATCTTCATCCTGCAGTTCGCAGAGCAGAGACGATCCCAGGAACCAAGACTTGGCTTGAGAAGAAGCCGGATGTCCTCACTCCTTCTCAAGGAGCAGAGGAGGGATGGCCACCCTTCCCCCCCACAGTACCGGAGATCTCCATCTTGGATATGGACAAAGCTAGGCAGAGCTGCTAGCTCCAACTCAAGCCTTGGAATAAAACGAGTCATTTAGCATGTCAGACTCAGCTACACCCAGGGAAAAGTCACTCAGCTCAGGCGCCAGCCCTAGGAATGGCTTTCTTCAATGGGTAATCAGATCCAGAGGCTTCCCCTCCCTCTAGCAGCCTCGGCAATCAATAGAAATTCAGTAAACAGAAACCCTGAGAGTGGCTCCAGGCTGGGTTCTGTGAGTTTTTCACACAAACTAGCCCCCAGGAAAAGCTACTGTTTGTTGAAAGGCCTCAACTCTACCCAGAACCTAGCTTCATCACTGCATCTCCCTTTTTTGTGATACTCAAAGCAGATCTGCGTCCCATTGAACTAGCCAGGGAGGAGGATCGCAAAATCCTGGGTAAAGCAGAGCATTTTTCTGCCTGTTGGAACAAACTGACTTAAGGAACCAACAAAGCCACAGGACCACAAACAGACCAGAAACTCCAACAAGAGGCTGGTTACAGACACAAGGCAGATACAGGATTTTTCCCATCCCTCCCAAAAAAAATCAAAGAACTTTTTTTTTTTCTCTTTCTTCTTCTTCTTTTTTTTTTGGTACCATATATAATTTTTTTTTTCTTTTCTAAAACTTTTTTTAATCTTTAACTTTTGCCTTTTTTGAAAAAAAATTGTTTTCCAGTAACTTTTTTTTCCTCTTATAATTTTTTTTTAGGGATACGTAAGTGTGGGTTTTCTTTCTTTTTTTGTTTTCTTTCTCTTTTTCTATCTTTTTAAATTATATTTTTGTTTTTTCTTTATCTCTACTGAACTTCTGATCTTTTTTCTTCCTTTCTTATCCTTTTCACCTTTTCCTCTCTTTCATTCTTCTTTATGTGACTTAACTCTTTTCCTGCACATCCTCAGATAAACCCATAGTTGATTATTAGACCCTATCCCCCAATGTGTACACACTTAATCTACAAATTTATTACTCAATTCAAAACCTCTGAGACTTAAATTCCTTAATAGCAGTACTACCTCTTTACAACTATATAATATTTTAAGCATTTTTATTTCTGTTTTTCACATCTCCTTTATATCCCTCCTTCTCTCAATATATTCACGTTCTTCTGTACATAGATTGTTTTCGCATGTGCATATTATTAATTTTTACTGTTCTATTTTTTCTAGTCTCTTTTCTTTTCCCTTTCCCTTTCTTATTTTTTTCTCTCTCTCTACTCTCATCCTACCCAACCTATTTCCTGCTTTGAGATTAGGACTTCATTAACTCTCCCTGTGCCTCCCCATATCAATCTATTCCTATTTTTTATCCACATCTCTCCCTAACCCTAATAATTTCTGTTTCTCCAAATTCTTCTTTGCCGTTCGTAGCCCATTAACATATATTGTTTGATGTTGAATAGATATATCTGTTGAACTAGATTGTATCTGAAGACTATTGACTGTGCAAATTCAGACTTTGGTTGATGCTTGCCTTAAGATAGTGTTCTAGCACAAAACTGGTGTTATTTTCATCTCAAATTGGCAAAGTAAGCCAGAAAAACACAAGAAAAATGGCAAATCTGGGTATCTCAATTCCCAATCCCGATAATCAGGGGACAGAACAGATAATGAATAATGCAGAGGAGAGTTCCCAAATAGTTCTACAAACACTGCTGGCAAACATGAAAAATGAAAAGATTGAAAACATACAAAGGACTCTGTATGAGCGTGATAGGGAGAGAGAGGAGGCAATCCAAAATATCATAAGCGTGAGGAAGCAACTCAAAAACTGATACAGGATTTGCGTGAGCAGCTTGAGAACACTCAAGAAGAAAGGCAGGAATGGCGTGAGCAAGCAGAGAACACTCAAAGAGAACTACAGGAATCCCATGAACGGGAGAAAGCTAATCAAAGAGTAATACAGGAATTGAGAGATCAGGAATAGAATACACAAAGATCACTAAAGGCATTCATGGAATCCATTAACAAAGAGCTGAAGGAAGTCAGGGAGACCACCAAGGAAATGCTGAATGGAACCCAACAGAAGGAATGGGAGTCCAAGGAAACCATAACCAATCAACTAAGTGATTTGAGAACAAACACTGAACACCAAATTAAGGAAGTAAAGAAATTCATACAAGACCTAAAACAGAGCTTCAACAAAGAACTTGAAGCCATCAAAGCTGACCAAATAGAAGGAAAAGAGATACAAAACAAAGTAGAGAGTCTTGACAGCAGGTTAGACCATGCAGAAGATCGAATCTCAGGGATTGAAGACAGCCTAGATATTATAGAGAAAGAACATACAACCATCCAAGACAAGTCCAAGAAATATGACAGATCTATCCAACACCTGGAAGACACCATCAGAAGCCCTAATCTAAGGATAATGGGTGTAGAGGAACACTTAGAAACAGAAGTTAATGGTCTAGGAAATAGGTTTAACAGGATCCTAGCAGAGAACTTCCCAAACATACAAAAAGATAGGCCTATTCAGATACAAGAATCTTTTTTTTTTTAATTTAATTTAATTTTATTTGTGAACATACTGTACAGAGGAGTTACAGTTACATGGGCAGGATAATGTGTACATTTCTTACCAAGCATTGCAGCCTCCTCCTTTGTTTACCCTTCACATCCCTTCCCAGCCTCCCCCCTCCCCGCCTAATCCCAATCCTTCTCCTTCCTCCCCCCCCCAGCCCCCCCTCCGCACCAACGTTGTAAAGTTCGTTTTGGACATGACAATTGTACTTCTCATTGTTGCAACAGGTCCACCTGTATTCTTAAACAACTAGTTTTTCCCCATCTCCTCCACAAGTTATACTGACATCAAATATAGTGAAAGCAAGGGTTTATACTGTGGGGGAGGGACATACAAACCAACAAAGAGATAATCTTATAAATGTGTTAGAAACACATGCATGAAAGAAAAAACATTAAAATACACATCTAAGGGTTCATTTTCCTGACATCACATTATCTGACCTTTTCCACTTGACTCATACATATACTAGATATTACAAATAAGGGAAACCATGGGACCTATGTTTCTTTGGGCCTGGCTTACTTCACTTAATATAATTTTTTCCCAGTTTTTCCATTTCCTAACAAATGGGGAAATGTCATTCTTTCTGATGGAGGCATAGAATTCCATGGTGTATATATACCACATTTTCTTGATCCATTCATCTACTGAGGGGCATCTGGGTTGGTTCCATATCTTAGCTATGGTAAATAATGCTGCAATAAACATAGTCGTGCTGGTAGCTTTAGTGTGATCTTGTTTGTAAACATTTGGGTAAATGCCCAAAAGTGGGATTGCTGGGTCATAGGGGAGTTCTATGTGAAGTCTTTTGAGGAACCTCCATACTGCTTTCCAAAGTGGTTGAACAAGTTTACATTCCCACCAACAATGAAGGTTCACTTCTGTCCACATCCCCTCCAGAATCTGTTGTTAGAGTTCTTAATTTTTGTCATTCTAACTGGAGTGAGGTGGTATCTCAATGTTGTTGTGATTTGCATTTCTTTTATGGCTAGGGATGTTGAGCATTTCTTCATGTGTCTATTGGACATCCTTCTTTTTTCTTCAGAGAAGTTTCTCTTTAAGTCTTTAGCCCACTTATTTATTGGGCAGTTGTTTCTTTGAGGATTTGTGGTAGGGGATTTACTTTATTGAATTCCAAGTATATTTTAGATAAGAGAAGCTTGTGTGTTGTATGGATAGTGAAGAACTTTTCCCAATCCGTGGGCTTTCTATTGATCTTGCTAGCTATGTCCTTTGCCATGCAGAAGCTCTGCAACTTCATGCAATCCCATTTGTCCAACTGTCTTTGATTTGTTGTGTTTCTGGGTCTCTATTCAGAAAATTTCGGCCTGAGCCAAAGAGACCTAGGGTTTCTCCTATTCCATCCTGTAATATTTTCAGATTGTCTGCTTTGACTTTGAGGTCTTTGATCCATTTGGAGTTGATTCTGGTGCAGGGTGATATATAAGGATCTAGCTTTAGTTTTCTACAAATAGTTAACCAGTTTTGCCAGCACCATTTACTGAAGACCCTGTCTTTCTTCCATTCTATTGTTTTAGCACCCTAATCGAAGATTAGATGGCTATAGGTCTGTAGGTTCATTTCTGGGTTTTCAATTCTATTCCATTGGTCCTGAGGTCTGCTCTTATGCAAATATCAAGCTGTTTTGATTACTTTGGCTTTATAGTAGAGTTTGAAATTTGGTATTGATATTCCTCCAGCCGTGTTCTTTCTGTTGAGGAGCGCTTTTGCTATTCGGGGTGTTTTATTGTTCCATATGAATTTTTGGATTGCCTCTTCTATTTCCTTGAAGAATGAGGTTGAATTTGTACATCTTTTTCGGAAGTATTGCCATTTTCACGATGTTAATATTTCCAATCCAGGAGCATGGGAGGTTTTTCCATTTTCTAAGTTCTGTTATGATTTCCTTTTTCAAGATTTTAAAGTTTTCATCATAAAGGTCCTTCACTTCTTCGGTTAAGTTAATCCATAGGTATTTTATTTTTTGTGGGGCTATTATAAGTGGAGTTGTTTCCTAATTTCACCCATACTTTCCTCATTGTTGGCATACAAAAAAGCCATTGATTTTTGGGGGTAAAATTTATACCCTGCTACTTTGCCAAAGTTTTGATTCAGCTTGATTTATTTGGTATTGGAGTCTATCGGATTCTTTAAATACAAGATCATGTCATCTGCAAAGAAGGAGAGTTTTATTTCTTCTTCCCCTATTTGGATCCCCTTTATGTCTGCATTTTGACTTATTGCTGTAGCTAGGCATTCTAATACTAGATTGAAGAGAAATGGAGAGAGTGGACATCCTTGATTTGTTCCTGAGTTAAGAGGAAATGGCTTTAGTTTTTCACCATTAATTATAATGCTGGCTGTAGGTTTGTCATATACAGCCTTTATTGTATTGAGGAATGTTCCATGGATTCATAATTTTTCCAAAACCTTCATCATAAAGGAGTGTTGGATCTTGTCGAATGCTTTTTCTGCATCTATTGAGATAACCATGTGATTCTTATTCTTGGTCCTGTTGATGTGATGAATAATATTAAGTGATTTGCTTATATTGAACAAACTTTGCATCCCTGAAATGAATCTTGTTTGATCGTGGTGTATGTTTTTTTGGATGAATTGTTGAGGTCGATTGGCCAAAATTTTGTTGAGAAGTTTTGCATCAATGTTCATCAAAGAAATGGGTCTATAGTTCTCTTTCTTTGATGAGTCCCTGCCTGGTTTTAGGATGAGGGTTATGATGGCTTCATAGAATGAGTTCGGTAGTGAACTTTCTCTTTCAATTTATTGAAGAGTTGGAGGAGTTTTGGTGTGAGCTCTGCTTTGAAGACCTTGTAAAATTCCGCTGTAAAACCATCTGGTCATGGACTTTTCTTAGCTGGGAGGTCTCTTATTGCTGTTTCTATTTCAATGCTTGATATGGGCCTGTTAAGATGGTTTAACTCATCTTGGTTTAGTTTTGGCATGTCAATATTTGCTAGGAAAACATCCATTTGTGTCAAGTTCTCAAACTTATTAGCATAAAGTTTTGAGAAGTATTCCCTTATAATGTTCTGAATCTTGGTTGTTTCCTCTGAGTTTATTTATTTGGGTGTGGTCTCTTCTTTTTCAGATAAGATTCGCTAAGGGTCTGTCAATTTTGTTAATTTTTTCGAAGAACCAACTCTTTGTTTTGTCGATTCTTTCTATAGTTTTTTTTTAGATTCTAATTCATTTAATTCTGATTTAATTTTAATTATTTCTTTCCATCTACTGGATTGCAGTTTATCCTGCTGCTCTTTTTCAAGGAGGTTTAGATGTGTCATTAAATTGTTGGTCTCAGATCTCTCCAATTTGTTGATCTAGGAACTCAGAGCGATAAACTTGCCTCTGAGTACTGCCTTTGCTGTGTTCCAGAGAAGCTGGTAATTCCTGTGTTCATTTTTGTTGAATATCATGAACATTTGAATTTAATTTCTAATCTCTTCCATGACCCACTCGAGGTTCAGCAGTCTGTTGTTCAGCCTCCATGTGTTATCGAAATTTCTTTGGTGGCTTTTGTTGTTGAGTTCTAGTTTTGTTCCCTTGTGCTCAGAGAGAATTCAAGGTATAACTTCAATGATGCTGAATTCAGAAAAGTTTGCTTTGTGGCCTAAAATGTGGTCTATTTTAGAAAATGTTCCATGTGCTGCTGAGAAAAACATGTATTCTGATGCTGCTGGGTGAAATGTTCGGTAGATGTCTGTTAAATCTACTTGAACTTTGCAGCTGTTTAGTTCTGCTGTTTCTCTGTTGAGTTTTTGCCAAGTTGATCTATCTAGTGGGGAGAGTGGTGTGTTAAAATCCCCAAAAATTAAGGTCTTTGGATCTATTGTGGGATTTGAGGGAAAGTAGTGTTACTTGGATAAATTTGGGTGCTCCATTTGTTGGCGAATAGACATTTAGAATTGTAATATCCTCCTGAAGGAGTGATCCCTTAATTAGTTTGTAGCGACCTTCTTTATCTCTTCTCACGAATTTTAATTTGAAGTCTATTTTATCTGATATTAGGATTGCAACTCCCGGCTGTTTATGGGGGCCATTTGCTTGGTAGATTTTGTTCCAGCCTTTAACATTGGAAATGTGCTTGTTTTTCTGGGCAAGATGTGACTCCTGATGGCAGAAGAGAGGAGGGTCTTGTTTTTTAATCCAACTAGACAGTCTATGTCGCTTAATTGGAGAGTTCAGTCCGTTAACATTCAGAGATAGGACTGAGAGGTATTTGGGAGTTCCTGCCATGTTATCCACCTTCTTGGGGGCTGCGAAAACTGGGTTCTTCCTATGGTTCTTGGATTCTCAGTTTGGGTGCAGTTTCTTGGCCTTTGTTGCGGTCTTGTTGGTTTTCTATGTGTAGGACATCTTTAAGAATCTTTTGTAGGGCTGGTTTGGTGGAGATGTATTGTTTCAATTTTTGTTTGCCATGGAACGTTTTTATGTGGCCTTCAGTTATGGAGAGTTTAGCTGGGTACACTATTCTTGGTTGATAGTTGTTTGTTCTTAGGGCATAGCATACATCATTCCAGGCTCTTCTTGCTTTGATTGTCTCTGCTGAGAAATCTGAAGTGATTCTAATTGGTTTCCCTTTATAGGTGATTAATCTTTTCTCCTTGACAGCTTTAAGGATCTTTTCCTTGGTCTGAGTTGATCCTGTGTGGATTATAATTTGATTTTGGGATGTCCTATTCTGGTCTGGTCTATTTGGGTTCTAAAAGGCTCTTGTATCTGAATAGGCCTATCTTTTTGCATGTTTGGGAAGTTGTGTGCTAGGATTCTGTTAAACAAATTTCCTAGACCATTAACTTCTGTTTCTAGGTGCTCCTCTACACCCATTATCCTTTGATTAGGCATTCTGATGGTGTCTTCCAAGTGTTGGATAGATCTATCATACTGCTTGAACTTGTCTTGGATGGTTCTATGTTCTTTCTCTATAATATCTAGACTGTCTTCAATCCCTGAGATTCGATCTACTGCATGGTCTACCCTACTGTCAACACTTTCTACTTTGTTTTTTATATATTTTCCTTCTAATTGGTCAGCTTTGATGGCTTCAAATTCTTTGTTGAAGCTTTGTTTTAGATCTCGTATGAAGTTCTTTACTTCCTTAATTTGGTGTTCTCTGCTTATTCTCAAATCACTTAGTTGATTGGTTATGGATTCCTTGGACTCCCATTCTTTCTGTTGGGTTCCATTCAGCATTCCCTTTGTGGTCTCCCTTTCTTCCTTCAGCTCTTTGTTAATGGATTCCATGAATGTCTTTAGTGATCTTTGTGTATTCTATTCCTGATCTCTCAATTCCTGTATTACTCTTTGATTAGCTTTCTCTTGTTCATGGGATTCCTGTAGTTCTTTTTGAGTGTTCTCAGCCTGCTCACTTCATTCCTGCCTTTCTCTTTGAGTGTTCTCAAGCTGCTCAAGCAAATCCTGTATCAGTTTTTGAGTAGCTTTCTCATGCTTAAGATATTCCTGCATAAACTTTTGGATTGCCTCCTCTCTCTCCCTATCACACTCATACAGAGTCCTTTGTATGCTTTCAATCTTTTCATTTATCATGTTTGCCAGCAGTGTTTTTAGAGCTATTTGGGAACTCTCCTCTGGATTTTTCATTATCTGTTCTGTCCGCTGATTTTCAATCTTGGGAATTGAGATACCCGGATTTGCCATTTTTCTTGTGTTTTTCCAGCTTACTCTGCCCATTTGAGATGAAAATAGCACCAGTTTTGTGCTAGAACACTATCATAAGGCAAACATCAAACAAAGTCTCAATTGACACAGTCAATGGACTACAGATTCAATCTAGTTCAACAGATACATCTATTCAACATCAAACAACTCTATGTTAATTGACAACGAACCACAAAGAAGAATTTGGAAAACCAGAAATTATTAGGGTTAGGGAGAGATGTTGCTAAAAAATAGGAATAGATTGATGTGGGAAGGCACAGGGAGAGGTAAATAAGTCCTAATCTCAAAACAGGAAATAGGTTGGGTAGAATGAAAGTAGAGAGACAGAAAAAAAGAAGAAAGGGACCATGCAGAAGATCGAATCTCAGGGATTGAAGACAGCCTAGATATTATAGAGAAAGAACATACAACCATCCAAGACATGTCCAAGAAATATGATAGATCTATCCAACACCTGGAAGACACCATCAGAAGGCCTAATCTAAGGATAATGGGTGTAGAGGAGCACCTAGAAACAGAAGTTAATGGTCTAGGAAATTTGTTTAACAGGATCCTAGCAGAGAACTTCCCAAACATACAAAAATATAGGCCTATTCAGATACAAGAAGCTTTTAGAACCCCAAACAGACCAGACCAGAATAGGACATCCCACTGTCACATTATAATCCACACAGGATCAACTCAGACCAAGGAAAAGATCCTTAAAGCTGTTAAGGAGAAAAGATTAATCACCTATAAAGGGAAACCAATTAGAATCACCTCAGATTTCTCAGCAGAGACAATCAAAGCAAGAAGAGCCTGGAATGATGTATGCCATGCCCTAAAAACAAACAACCATCAACCAAGAATACTGTACCCAGCTAAACTCTCCTTCATAACTGAAGGCCAAATAAAAACCTTCCATAGCAAAGAAAAATTGAAACAATACATCTCCACCAAACCAGCCCTACAAAAGATTCTTAAAGGTGTCCTACACATAGAAAACCAACAAGACCGCAACAAAGGCCAAGAAACTGCACCCAAACTGAGAATCCAAGAACCATAGGAAGAACCCAGTTTTCGCAGCCCCCAAGAAGGTGGATAACATGACAGGAACTCCCAAATACCTCTCAGTCCTATCTCTTAACGTTAACGGACTGAACTCTCTAATTAAGCGACATAGACTGTCTAGTTGGATTAAAAAACAAGAGCCTTCTATCTGCTGCCTGCAGGAGTCACACCTTGCCCGTAAAAACAAACACATTTCCAATGTTAAAGGCTGGAACAAAATCTACCAAGCAAACGGACCCCATAAACAGGCGGGAATTGCAATCCTAATATCAGATAAAATAGACTTCAAATTAAAATTCGTGAGAAGAGATAAAGAAGGTTGCTACATACTAATTAAAGGATTTCTCCTTCAGGAGGATATTACAATTCTAAATATCAATTCTCCAAACAATGGAGCACCCAAATTTATCCAAGTAACACTACTTTCCCTCAAATCCCATATAGATCCAAAGACGTTAATTGTTGGGGATTTTAACACACCACTCTCCCCACTAGATAGATCAACTCGGCAAAAACTCAACAGAGAACCGTAGATCTAAACAACTTCATAGATCAACTAGACTTAACAGACATCTACCGAACATTTCACCCAGCAGCATCAGAATACACGTTTTTCTCAGCAGCACATGGAACGTTTTCTAAAATAGACCACATTTTAGGCCACAAAGCAAACTTGTCTAAATTCAGAAACATTGAAGTTATACCTTGCATTCTCTCTGACCACAAGGGAATAAAATTAGAACTCAACACCAAAAGCCACCAAAGAAAGTCCGGTATCACATGGAGGCTGAACAACACATTGCTGAATTAAGAGTGGGTCATGGAAAAGATTAGAAAGGAAATTCAAATATTCATGCTATTCAACAAAAATGAACACACAAATTACCAGCTCCTCTGGGACACAGCAAAGGCAGTACTCAAAGGCAAATTTATAACTCTGAGCTCCTACATCAACAAATTGGAGAGATCTGAAACTAGCAATTTAATAACACATCTAAATCTCCTTGAAAAAGAGCAGCAAGATAAACCCCAATCCAGTAGATGGAAAGAAATAATCAAAATTAAATCAGAATTAAATGAATTAGAATCCAAAAAAACTATAGAAAGAATCAACAAAACAAAGAGTTGGTTCTTCGAAAAACTTAACAAAATTGACAGACCCTTAGCAAATCTTATCAGAAAAAGAAGAGAACACACCCAAATTAATAAACTCAGAGCTGAGAATGGAAACATCACCACAGAACCAACCAAGATTCAGAACATTATAAGGGAATACTTCTCAAAACTTTATGCTAATAAGTTTGAGAACTTGACAGAAATGGACCATTTCCTAGCAAATATTGACATGCCAAAACTAAACCAAGATGAGTTAAACCAGCTTAACAGGCCCATATCAAGATTTGAAATAGAAACAGCAATAAGAGACCTCCCAGCTAAGAAAAGTCCATGACCAGATGGTTTTACAGCGGAATTTTACAAGGCCTTCAAAGCAGAGCTCACACCAAAACTCCTCCAAGTCTTCAATGAAATTGAAAGAGAAAGTTCACTACCGAACACATTCTATGAAGCCATCATAACCCTCATCCCAAAACCAGGCAGGGACTCATCAAAGAAAGAGAACTATAGACCCATTTCTTTGATGAACATTGATGCAAAACTTCTCAACAAAATTTTGGCCAATCGACTTCAACAATTCATCCAAAAAATCATACACCATGATCAAACAGGATTCATTCCAGGGATGCAAAGCTGGTTCAATATACGCAAATCAATTAATATTATTCATCACATCAACAAGAGCAAGAATAAGAACCACATCGTTATCTCAATAGATGCAGAAAAAGCATTCGACAAGATCCAAGACCCTTTTATGATGAAGGTTTTGGAAAAATTAGGAATCCATGGAACATTCCTCAATACAATAAACGCTGTATATGACAAACCTACAGCCAGCATTATACTCAATGGTGAAAAACTAAAGCCATTTCCTCTTAACTCAGGAACAAGACAAGGATGCCCACTCTCTCCACTTCTCTTCAATCTAGTATTAGATTGCCTAGCTACAGCAATAAGACAAGATGCAGACATAAAGGGGATCCAAATAGGGAAAGAAGAAATAAAACTCTCCCTCTTTGCAGATGACATGATCTTGTATTTAAAGAATCCCATAGACTCCACTCCCAAATTACTCAAGCAGATTCAAAACTTTGGCAAAGTTGCAGGTTATAAAATTAACCCCCAAAAATCAATGGCTTTTCTGTATGCCAACAATGAGAAAAGTGTGGCTGAAATTAGGAAAGCAACTCCATTTTGAATAGCCCCACAAAAAATACAATACCTAGGAATTAACTTAACTAAAGAAGTGAAGGACCTCTATGATGAAAACTTTAAAATCTTAAAAAAGGAAATCAACACAGAACTAAAGAAATGGCAAAACCTCCCATGCTCCTGGATTGGAAGATTAAAATCATGAAAATGGCAATACTTCCCAAGGCTATCTACAAATTCAACGCAATACCTATCGAAATTCCAACCTCATTCTTCAAGGAAATAGAAGAGGCAATCCAAAAATTCATATGGAACAATAAAAGATCCCGAATAGCAAAAACACTCCTCAATGGAAAGAACATGGCTGGAGGAATATCAATACCAGACTTCAAACTCTACTATAAAGCCATAGTAATCAAAACAGCTTGGCATTGGCATAAGAACAGACCTCAGGACCAATGGAATAGAATTGAAAACCCAGAAATGAACCTACAGACCTATAGCCATCTAATCTTCGATAAGGGAGCTAAAACAATAGAATGGAAGAAAGACAACCTCTTCAGTAAATGGTGCTGGCAAAATTAGTTAACTACATGTAGAAAATTAAGCTAGATCCTTATATATCACCGTGCACCAGAATCAACTCCAAATGGATCAAAGACCTTGAACTCAAAGCAGACACTCTGAAAACATTACAGGATGGAATAGGAGAAACCCTAGGTCTCCTTGGCTCAGGACGAAATTTTCTGAATAGAGACCCGGAAACACAACAAACCAAAGAAAGGTTGGACAAATGGGATTGCATAAAGTTGCAGAGCTTCTGCAGGGCAAATGACATAGCTAGCAAGATCAATAGAAAGCCCACGGATTGGGAGAAGATCTTTACTAGCCATACAACGGACAAGGGTCTCATATCTAAAATATACTTGTAACTCAAAAAATTAAACCCCCCTACAACAAATCCTCAAAGAAACAACTGCCCAATAAATAAGTGTGCGAAAGACTTAAAGAGATACTTCTCTGAAGAAGAAAGAAGGATGGCCAATAGACACATGAAGAAATGTTCAACATCCCTAGCCGTAAAAGAAATGCAAATCAAAACAACATTGAGATATCACCTCACTCCAGTTAGAACAGCAAAAATCAAGAACTCTAACAACAACAGATGCTGGAGGGGATGTGGACAGAAAGGAACCTTACTTCATTGTTGGTGGGAATGTAAACTTGTTCAACCACTTTGGAAAGCAGTATGGAGGTTCCTCAAAAGACTCCACATAGAGCTCCCCTATGACCCAGCAATCCCACTTTTGGGCATTTACCCAAATGTTTACAAACAAGACCACACTAAAGCTACCAGCACAACTATGTTTATTGCAGCATTATTTACCATAGCTAAGATATGGAACCAACCCAGATGCCCCTCAGTAGATGAATGGATCAAGAAAATGTGGTATATATACACAATGGAATTCTATGCCTCCATCAGAAAGAATGACAAGAATCTTTTAGAACAGCAAATAAACCAGACCAGAATAGGACATCCCACTTTCACATTATAATCCACACGGGATCAACTCAGACCAAGGAAAAGATCCTTAAAGCTGTCAAGGAGAAAAGATTATTCACCTATAATGGGAAACCAATTAGAATCAACTCAGATTTCTCAGCAGAGACAATCAAAGCAAGAAGAGCCTGCAATGATGTATGCCATGCCCTACAAACAAACAACTATCAACCAAGAATGCTGTATTCAGCTAAAATCTCATTCATAACTGAAAGCCAAAGGAAAACCTTCCGTAGCAAAGAAAAATTGAAACAATACATCTTCACCAAACAACCCATACAAAAGATTCTTAAAGATGTCCTACATATAGAAAACCAACAAGACCACAATAAAGGCCAAGAAACTGCACCGAAACTGAGAATCCAAGAACCATACGAAGAACCCAGTTTTTGCAGCCCCCAAGAAGGTGGATAACATGGCAGGAACTCCCAAATACTTCTCAGTTCTATCTCTTAACGTTACCGAACTCAACTCTCCAATCAAGCGACATAATTGTCTAGTTGGATTAAAAAACAAGATCCTTCTATCTGCTGCCTTTAGGAGTCACATCTTGCCCGTAAAAACAAACACATTTTCAATGTTAAAGGCTGGAACAATATCTACCAAGCAAACGGCCCCCATAAACAGGCGGGAGTTGCAATCCTAATATCAGATAAAATAGACTTCAAATTAAAAATCGTGAAAAGAGATAAAGAATGTTGCAACATACTAATTAAGGGATCTCTCCTTCAGGAGGATACTACAATTCTAAATATCTATTCCCAAACAATGGAGCAACCAAATTTATCCAAGAAACACTACTTTTCCTCAAACCCCATATAGATCCAAAGAAATTAATTGTTGGGGATTTTAACACACCACTCTCCCCACTAGATAGGTCAACTCGGCAAAAACTCAA
Organism: Dipodomys spectabilis; assembly: GCF_019054845.1. Classification (NCBI taxonomy): domain Eukaryota; kingdom Metazoa; phylum Chordata; class Mammalia; order Rodentia; family Heteromyidae; genus Dipodomys; species Dipodomys spectabilis. The sequence continues at coordinate 2,043,666 of NW_024870689.1, forward strand.
CAGAGAAACCGCAGATCTAAACAGCTGCATAGATCAACTAGATTTAACAGACATCTACCGAACATTTTACCCAGCAGCATTAGAATACACGTTTTTCTCAGCAGCACATGGAAAATTTTCTAAAATAGACCACATTTTATTCCACAAAGCAAACTTGTCTAAATTCAGAAACATTGAAGTTATACCGTGCATTCTCCCAGATCACAGGGGAAGAAAATAAGAACTCAACACCAAAAGACACCAAAGTATTCCGGTATCAAATGGAGCCTGAACAACACACTGCTGAATCACGGGAGGGTCAAGGAGGAGATTAGGAAAAAAATTCAAATGTTCATGCTATTCAACAAAAATGAGCACACAAATTACCAGGTCCTCTGGGACAGAGCCAAGGCAGTACTCAGAGGCAAGTTTGTAGCTCTGAGTTCCTACATCAACAAATTGGAGAGATCTGAAGCCAACAATTTAATGAGACATCTGAACCTCCTTGAAAAAGAGCAGCAAGATAAACCCTCATCCAGTAGACAGAAAGAAATAATTAAATCAGAAATAATGAATTAGAATCCAAAAAAACTATAGAAAGAATCAACAAAACAAAGAGTTGGTTCTTTGAAAAAATTAACAAAATTGAAGGACCCTTAGCAAATCTTATCAGATAATGAAGAGAACACACCCAAATAAATAAACTCAAGAGAATGGAAAAAGCACCACGGAAAAAACCACGATTCTGAACATTTTAAGGGAATACTTCTCAAAACTTTATGCTAATAAGTCCGAGAACTTGGCAGAAATGGACCTTTTCCTAGCAAATATTGACATGCTAAAATTTAACCAAGATGAGTTAAACCATTTTAACAGGTCCATATCAAGTATTGAAATAGAAACAGCAATAAGAGACCTCCCAGCTAAGAAAAGTACAGGATCGTATGGTTTTACAGAGGAACTCTACAAGTCCTTCATAGCAGAGCTCACACAAATACTCCTCCAACTCTTCAATGAAATTGAACACATTTTATGAAGCCATCATAACCCTCATTCCAAAACCAGGCAGGGACTCATAAAAGAAAGCGCACTATAGACCCATTTCTTGGATGAACATTGATGCAAAACTTCTCAACAAAATTTTGGCCAATCGACTTCGACAATTCATACAAAAAATCATTCACCATGATCAAACGATTCATTTCAGGGATGCAAAGCTGGTTCAATATGCGCAAATCAATTAATATTATTCATCACATCAAGAGGAGCAAGGATAAGAACCACAAGGTTATCTGAATAGATGCAGAAAAAGCATTCAACAAGATCCAACACCCCTTTATATTGAAAGTTTTGGAAAAATTAGGAATCCATGGAACATTCCTCAATACAATAAAGGCTGTATATGACAAACCTCCAGCCAGCATTATACTTAATGTTGAAAAACTAAAGCCATTTCCTCTTTACTCAGGAACAAGTCAAGGATGTCCACTCCCTCCACTTCTCTTCAACCTAGTATTAGAATGCCTAGCTACAGCAATAAGACAAGATGCAGACATAAAGGGGATCCAAATAGGGAAAGAAGAAATAAACCTCTCCCTCTTTGCATATGACATGATCTTGCACTTAATGAATCCCATAGACTCCACTCCCAAATTATTCAAGCTAATTCAAATCTTTGGCAAAGTAGCAGGGTATAAAATTAACCCACAAAAATCAATGGCTTTTCTGCATGCCAACAATGAGAAAAGTGGGGCTGAAATTAGGAAAGCAACTCCATTTGTAATAGCCCCACAAAAAATAAAGTGCCTAGGAATTAACTTAACCAAAGAAGTGAATCCTCTCTATGATGAAAACTTTAAAAACTTGAAAAAGGAAATCAAAACAGAACTTAGAAAATGGGAAAAACTCCCATGCTCATGGATTGGAAAGCTCAACATCGTGAAAATGACATTCCTTCCCAAGGCTATCTACAAATTCAATGCGATATCTATCAAAATTCCAACCTTATTCTTCAAGGAAATAGAAGAGGCAATCCAAAAATTCATATGGAACAATAAAAGACCCAGAATAGCAAAAACTCTCCTCAATGGAAAGAACACTGCTGGAGGAATATCAGTACCAAATTTCAAACTCTACTGTAAACCCATAGTAATCAAAACAGCTTGGTATTGGCATAAGAACAGACCTCAGGACCAATGGAATAGAATTGACAACCCAAAAATGAACCTACAGATCTATAGCCATCTAATCTTCGATAAGGGAGCTAAAACAATAGAATGGAAGAAAGACAGCCTCTTCAGTAAATTGTGCTGGCAAACTTGGTTAACTACTTGTAGAAAACTAAAGCTAGATCCTTGTATATCACCCTGCACCAGAATCAACTCCAAATGGATCAAAGACCTCGAAGTCAAAGCAGACACTCTGAAAACATTACATGATGGAAGAGGTGAAACATTAGGGCTCCTTGGCTCAGGCTGAAATTTTCTGAATAGAGACCCGGAAACACAACAAATCAAAGAAAATTTGGACAAATGGTATTGCATGAAGTCGCAGAGCTTGTGCATGGCAAAGAACATAGCTAGCAAGATCAATAGAAAGCCCAGGGTTTGGGAGAAGTTCTTCAGTAGCCATACAACAGACAAGGGTCTCCTATCTAAAATATACTTGGAACTCAAAAAATTAAATCCCCCAACAACAAATCCTCAAAAAAACAACTGCCCAATAAATAAGTGGGCTAAAGACTTAAAGAGAAACTTCTCTGAAATTGAAAGAAAGATGGCCATTAGACAGATGAAGAAATGCTCAACATCCCTAGCCATAAAAGAAATGCAAATCAAAACAACATTGAGATACCACCTCACCCCAGTTGGAATGGCAAAAATAAAGAACTCTAACAACAACAGATGCTGGAGGGACTGTGGACAGAAGGGAACCTTACTTCATTGTTGGTGGGAATGTAAACTTGTTCAACCACTTTGAAAAGCAGTATGGAGGTTCCTGAAAAGACTTCACATAGAGCTCCCCTATGACCCACCAATCCCACTTTTGAGCATTTACCCAAATGTTTACAAACAAGACCACACTAAAGCTACCAGCACAACTATGTTTATTGCAGCATTATTTACCATAGCTAAGATATGGAACCAACCCAGATGCCCCTCAGTAGATGAATGGATCAAGAAAATGTGGTATATACACACAATGGAATTCTATGCCTCCATCAGAAAGAATGACATTGGCCCATTTGTTAGGAAATGGAAAAACTGGGAAAAAATTATATTAAGTGAAGTAAGCCAGGCCCAAAGAAACATGCTTTCCCTTATTTGCAATATCTAGTATATGGGGAAAAACAAGTCATTTAAGGATACAGGTGGACCTGTTGCAACAATGAGAAGTGCAAGTTGTCATGTCGAAAACGAACTTTACAACGTTGGTGCGGGGGAGGGGGAGGATTGTGTTGGGGGGTGGGGTGGGAGGCTGGGAAGGGATTACTAGGGTAAGCAAAGGAGAAGCCTGCAATGCTTGTTAAGAAATGTACGCATTATCCTGCCCATGTAATTTTAACCCCTCTGTACAATATGTTCACAAAAAAATAAAATTAAATTAAGAAATAATATTAAGTGAAATAAAGCAGACCCAGAGAAACTTAGTTTGCATGACTTTCCTAACTTGTGGTATATAGGAGTTTCTTTAAATGTAATAGTAAACACAATGGATGGTATGCAAAGAGGTACAAATGAATTATCTGAAGAGTCAGAGTCGATGGAGAGTGAAAATACTATAATTCTCTTCAAAAGCTAAGTCAAAGCCCAACAAAATAAATACTATTAAATGTGTAGTGCAAGAGAGGATAGTGGGGTGCAATGTGAGAGGGGTAGGAAATTGAAGGGGAAAAGGATAGAATACAGGCAAGAATCCATTGTATACTTCCCAGAATTGAAATATACAAAGCAAGGGGTAGTGTGAAATGGGGTTGAAGATGTTGCAGTGGTATCACAATTCCGGGTGCATTGTACATATAAACTGCTTTGTTAAATGGCATGAAATTCCATACTATAATATTGAGATACATAAGGACTGGGGTGATTGGTAGGGGTGGATGAGAGTGTTGAAAGGGGTGACATTGAACAAGATGTACTGTACCTATACACTGTTTCAGTGAATGGCAACTCCTTCATAAAACTAAAGATAATAAAAATATTCAAATATTAATTTGATAGTTGAATAGAGAGTTGAACCTCAATTCAATTCCCATTAAAAACCTGGAGACTTGGAGAATAAAATTCAAATAATAAAACCTTATTAATCTTTTTTATCAGAATTTGTGAAATTTAAATCAAAACTTTGCTTTTTGTCAGTCATTGGGCTGTTAAAATATTTCAAAGTAAGTGGCTTAAAAACATCAGGAGTATATTATCCATACTCCAGAAGCTTAAACATTGATTTTAAAAATGGTTATTGAAAGCAAATCTTTGTCTTATGGGGGTCTATTTTCTGGTTCATTTTAATCTGTTTGCTGGACATTCACATGGCAGACTAGTTATATTGGGCTTCTTTTATCAGGGTCATTATTGCAGGGTCATCTCTGAAAGACTGATTCTAATGTCATCAGACACGGGAATAGAATTTCAATACGTGTAATCGGAAGTAGTTACAATATCCAATACATTTTGCAACTTTTTCTTTAACTCAGTGTAGTGTATCATTTGGATATTATTTCATAGAACATAATAACTTAAGGACAAGATTATATCATGTAAATTATGTGATTGATTCTTCTTACAATGGGAATAATTATAGTGACGGCAAAATGAAGTATGATTGTTTAGTGGCTCTTGAATCACATTATAGGTAACCATGTTAACGTGGTACAGTTTTTCTAAGGTCCTTCTGATGTATTTGAACAATCTCCAATGAGTTAATTGCTTTCAGAAATAGTCATTTGTGCCAACAAATACTGATGTCCTTTCATTTTAATTACTGTCCGCTATTAGGACTCCCACAAACACCAAAATCAGAGTATGCTAATTTCTGTGATAAAATACATAATAAAAATATTACAATGAATATAACATGAAGACTAATATTAATAGCATTATAATTACTAGTATTCACATTATATAATATGTTGAAATCCCTTGGTTACCTCAATTTTTAGAATATTTATAATTAAATGTAAAATGTTTGCAAATAATTATTTGATGATGTATGGAAAATGAGAAAAGATTTGCATACATATTTACTACAGATGTAAACAGATTCACGTGGTTATTTCTGAACCTTCATTTGTTGGTTTCATTCATGCATGGGGAACATGCAGAGAAATGAAACTAAAGGGTTAATTAAAAGTTTATGTTGGGCTAAATAGCACATTTTATAAATTAAATTGTTTTGTCCCTTCCTTCCTCCCTCCCTTCCTTCGTTTCTTTGTTCCTTAATTCCTTAATTCCTTCCTTTTTTTCCTTCCTTCCTTTTTTTCTTCTTTCCTTTTTCCCTCCTTCCCTCCATACCTACCCCTCTCTCTCTTTCTCTTTTCCTTCCTTTTCTTTCCTTCTTTTTCTTCCTTTCTTCTTTTCGTTCTTTTACTCAGACTATTTCTTCTGGCTATAGAAAAAATACCAACTGTTACACTCAAAGGTGTTATGAGTAATTATAAATATACTATATGAATATTAATTTTAATAACCTAAGTTATATCTTAAGACAAATTGTAATAAAAAATCTTCACAAAATTTCAGGATACGTAACAAATATTACTTTCCATTATATTGTCTATTTCTTCCAACTAAAATAAGAATTTATACATAATATTGTGTGTGTGTTGTTCTTGTGATTTGTACTCGAGACCTATGCCTTGATTTTTTTCCTAGCAAGGACATTGCTCTATTATTTGAGCCACAACTCCACTTCTGGCTTTGTGTGTGTGTGCGTGTGTTTTGATGTGTGTGTGTGTGTGTGATTAATTGGGATGTGACACACAAATTCTTGCCAAGTCTGGCTTTTTTAATTTTTTTTTTATTTTTTATTGTGAAAATACAGTACAGAGGGTTATAATTACCTGAGCAAGGTAATGAGTACATTTCTTATCAAGCATTATTGCCTCCTCCTTTGTTTTCCCTTCCCAACCCTTCCCATCTATCCCCCCTCCGCCCCTCACCCCACCAAAGTTGTAAAGTTCGTTTTTGAACATAACGATTTTTACACCTCATACTTGCAATGGGTTCACCTCTATCCTTATTTAAACCATTTGTTTTTTCCCTTCCCCTTCACAAATTATGCCAACATCAAATACAATGAAAGCAGTGGGGGAGGGACATGTCTGAGACAAGCAGCAAAGGTCAGATAAGTTGATGTTAGTTGAAATGGACCCCCAAATAATATTCAAATGTTTTTTTCTTGTAATTGTTTCTAACATATTTATAAGATGATATCTTTGTTGTCAAGTCTGGCTTTGAACCCCAGCTTCCTGAGTAGTGAGGATTACAACATTGAGATACCCATGTTCAGCACTAATACAATATATGTTAGAATAAAATAATTTTTTATTATTTGAATTCTAGAGGCTCAATTTAACAACTTAACATTTAGATATTTATTTAGTTATTGAATCTGAACCTGCAGTGTGAAAAAAAGTTTTCATTTTTATGAAAAAATATACACTCAAAGGTTTAAATGACAGAATCTTTGCATAAATTAAAATACTCTAATCTTCAAAAGTGATGAAGGGATCGTTAATCAAATTTCTCATGTAAGCTAAAAGCAATAGGTTGTGTCAGTGTGAATGAAGTACTTTTTCATTAAATGAAATATTATCTACTGTGGTCACATGATTTTCTCTTCTTTTAAACCTAAACTTTTTTGACATAAAATATAGATTCATAAATTTTTTGAGTATATAAAAATCTTAATTACTGGTTTTATATTTCTGAGGTTCGATTACTGAGACATTTCAGAGAAACACGGAATTTCATGTAGTTTATGTCAACAGTGATTTTTAGAAATTGAATCAATCTCCATATGAGATAAAGCAGGATATTCCATGACTTATGCAATTAATCCTATAGACTTGAACATAACATTTTTGAATGGTAGGAAATTCATATTATTCCTACTCTATAGAATAATTAAGAAATAAATGATTGTGATAGTGTTTATTTTTTCTTCAACTACAAAGAAAGAATCTAACTATAGATGACAAATCTTGAATAGAAATGTCATAAAATTATGAAAAACTAAAGTAATTTTGAGTTAGATGAAATAGTCATTTTTGAAGGTCACAAAATGAAATCTCTGAAGCTTCCTTATCTGTTAAATAAAATGTATTTGCACTCAAAATATTTTTCCAGCAATGGTATAACCAAACCACCTCCATGCCAAATAGCTTCTTTGATTAATTCAATTAAATATTTGGGAACAGAAGTTTTCACAATGTATAGAAATATCTACCCACCACTCTAGAAATTAAATCTGAAATCATAAAGGATTGAGATTAATAATTAGCTTTCACTAAGTTGCCATAAAGAGGTGAATCCTTTCATGTGGGCATAGTTGTAGAGATTTGGTCACTGAGAACTTGTGATCAAAGGTGTTAAGATCAAAGTCCTTTCCTCCTCTTACTGCTTTTTCTTCTCTGTCTCCTTCTCCTTCTTCTTTTCCTTCTCCCTCTCTCTCTTCCCTCTTCCTCCTTCTCCCTCTCCCACTCCTATTCCTCTTCTTCTTTACTCCCTAGCTTTCATGAATACACATTTTCCAACATGTATTCTTGACATGGGGTACTGTCCCACCACCAACCCAGTCAATGAGGATAAGAAACATAATCTGAAATGTATAAAATCAGAAGTCAAGTTTAATCTTTCCCCCTTTTAAGGTGATTTTATAAAGTATATTTTCATATTAATAGGAGACTGTCATACCATGCTCTCATTTATTATAAGGGATAAGATTTACTGGAAAAAATCTAACCAACATCACCCTAATGAAATGATTGATTAAATTAATATGATATTAGGACAAATCTACTTTAAAATATCATATATAGTTCAATACATGGCAAAAAATCACCTCTATGATTTTGTATGCAAGACTGCAGAATATAAACTGTTCCTCAAGGAAATTGACCTATAATTGGCAGTATTGTCAATTTCATAAGTGATTTAAGAAGACTATAGAACAAAATTCAACACAAACTGCATGATATAAAATTTACTTTGTCCCGTGTATACTATCTTTGTCTGGTTTCCAAAATGACTTGTATTTTATGATTTTTTAAATTAACTTTAATAGTTGTGTGGGACTTGCTGTTTTACAAAGCAGTATATTAACAGTGTATAGTGAGGTTTTTTTTTTTTTTTTTCTTTTTCGTCTCCTGAGGTTTGAACTCTGGGTCTGGGGGCTGTTCCTGAGCTCCTTTGGATGAATACTAGAACTCTATCACTTGAGGCACAGCAGTATTTTCTGATTTTTCTGAGATTTAATTAGAGATAAGAATATCACAGGCTTTCTTTCTGCCTCCTGATTATCTAGGATTACAGCCGTGAGCCGCTAGTGCCCGGCTTAATAAAATGCACCTTTTTTTTTTTGCCTAGTCTTGGGGCTTGAATTCATGCCTTGGAAATGTCCTTGAGCTTCTTTTCCTCATGCTAGTATTCTATCACTTGTTTCATAGTGCCAGTTCCTGCTTTTTTGTTTATGTAGTACTGAGAAATCAAATGCAGGGCTTCACACATGCAAGGCAAGCATCTATCACTAAGCCACATTCCATGGCCAATATAATGCAGCTTGATGATCATTATCCCTCATCCTTCTCAATCTTATCTCATAGCTCAATTTACATGAATTTGTAGAATATTCACTGACTCTTAATGTCATGTATAGGCACTCAGAGGATATATCACAGATCATATTTTCTTGATAGTCTTATTCATCAACATACTAAAGTTGTGCACTATAGAATTCTGTGATTTTAAATTCTAAATTATCACTCAGATTCACCCACTACTATTCTAAAAATTTTCCTAAGGTTAATCCAAATGTAATCTTTAATTCCTCGATAAAGTACAATGATTCTTAGAATGATAAAGATTTGGAGTAAGAACATCACCTTCACTTCAGGAACATTTTATCATTACAACCCTCTCAAAATACTTAAATATTTATTAATAGTCATTTCCTGTCATTATTTCCAAATACTCTCCCCTTGAGCAGCTATTATTTCATATTCAACCTCTACAGATGTGCCAATTTTAAAAACCTCATATAATTAGAAAATGTAGTCTATTTTATCCATTTCTCCCATGTAATATCACTGTTTCCAAAGTAAGTCGCTGTAAATTTTATTCATGGATAGAGCATATTGTTTTGTATGCATGTGTATATTGGAATAACATACTCAATGGACATTTCTATGTTTTATTATATGTTATTATGAAGGGTTTTGCTATGTATATTCTTGTACATATGTCTCATTGGACATATGTTGGAATCTATTTTGTGTATAAAATTATAATTCAAAATGCTTGATCATAGAGACAATTCCATGTGTAATGTCTTAAAGATTTCCAGTATGTTTAAGAAACTGACTATATCATTTTAAGTGCCAAGCACCAATGTATAAGGATTGCAATTTCAACATAATGGTTGTGCAGGGCTATCTTATTGTTTCTATTTCCACTAATCTCTATTTGTATGCATTATCTAGGTTATGATCTTTCCATATATTCCTTGATTGTTGTTATATTACTATAGAGATATGTATTTGCTTTTTGAATAACTTTTTCAGGATGGTTAAAGTATTTCATTGGCATTAATATGCTCTTAATATATTTCTGATTCAAGTCTATTTAAATAAATATATATGTGTACACACTACATGTACATATGCATATATTCATAATTATATGTGTATATATTCAAATACATATATATGTATACATATATAAGAATATACAGATATGTACATACATGTATATACACATATACATATAGTGTTATTTTCAATTGTCTGTAAGTTATCATTTTACTTTATTTGCCAAACATGCCCTTTATTGATTTTAATTTATTTTATTTCATGTTGAAGATATTGTAAAGAGGAGCCAGGCGCTGGTGGCTCACACCTGTAATCCTAGGCACTCAGGAGGCTGAGATCTCAGGATCATGATTCAAAGCCAGCATGTGCAGGAAAATCCATGAGACTCTTATCTACAATAAAACACCAGAAAGCCGGAGGTGGTACTATGGCTCAAATGGTAGAGCTCTGCCTTGAGTGGAAGAGCTGAGGGACAGGGCCCAGGCCCAGGGTTCAAGGCCCAGAACCACTACAACAATAGCAACAAGAAAAAGAATACTGACTCAAAAAGCAATAGTATTAAGCAGTCTTAAAGATAGGATCAAGTCAAACATTTTAGAATTATCTTAGATACCAGCAGCCTTCGAGTCCAATGAGCTATGAGCCCTCAGAATGTTGACTGAATTTCTTAGTTTATTTACACAATCATTATAAGTATGCATTTTCTCATCTATCTTTCTTTCATTTCACCACAGAATGTGTATTTATCCTTTATGTCATTCTTGAACACCAAAGCCTTTGGAACATAGTTATTAATTGGTGTATATTAATTATATGAAGATACCTTGTTGAAATATCTTACAATATCACATATTGATGAAGGGCCTGATTAACCCATTTCTGGCACTCTCCATTCCCATTGTCCTTTATATTTCAACTGTCTTCTGTGAATTCCTTTGTGCTACCTTCACACATTGTCAAAATGTATTAAAGTGCTATTTACTCACCATAATTGAAAATTATACAATGCTGAATATAAAAGAAAAAATCTAAATAAATGGAGACATAATTTTTGTCGATTGGAGGATACAATTGAGGAAAAATATAAATTGTCTCTGCCCCTTTTTTTGGTCATTCATGGGGCTTGAAATCTGATTCTGGCGCTGGGCTTCTGCTCTTCATTTCAAAGTGAATGCTCTACTCACTCAGCAACTGTGCCATTTCTGGTTTTCTGGTGGTTAATTGTACATAAGAGTCTTATGGACATTCCCATTCCAGCTGTATTTCAACCACAATCCTCAAATCTCAGCCTCCTATGCAGCTATGATTACAAGCATGATCTAACAGCGCTCAGTTTCAGTTTTATTTATGTTTATGACAATTTTTAAAAACACCTGACTAGCACTCTTTGAGTCATTGACAAAGAAAAATAAACTGGAATATATTTCTCTGTCCAATATTAGTGTAAAATTGTTATATTTGTAGAGGAAGGATTATTATACACTTCAGTGGGTCTGTAGGGCACCAGATTAGATCCACATAAATATTATCAAGCAATATGACGTTCTTTTTAATAAGAGGTGATAAGTTAGGCAGTATTTGGGAAAATTAAAAAGTGAATATTGACTTAAACATAACAATTTATTCAAATGTTAACTTCCAGCAGGATTAAAACATGGCATATAAAACAAAAAAGAGATGTAAATGTAAAGCAAAGGAAGATGTTTTGACAATTTTGAGATGAAGTAGTCTTAAATTTGGCATTAAAACTATAGGTAAATTGATAAAAAAAATTTCAACAACTCTCATGGCGCCTGAGTTCAAGCCCCAGGACCAAACAATTTTGAATCAACTTGATATAATGTAACTGTTATAAATTTTAAAAATTAAATCAATGAATATTACACATTCCCACAGAAATATCATTGGAAACAAAAGGCATAATTGTTTTCTTAAAACAAGTAATGGAACCATGAATTTCTTGCACTTTTCAATTCATGTTTTATGTAACTTCAATTAGCAGACTTCCAGAACTAAAACTAAATATATTAATTGTATACCACAAGAAGCAAAGTGATTAGAATTAAGAATAGATATTTCATCCTAGCGAGAAGATAGGTTTCTGAGCATTCTCAAAAAAAAGAAATGTTACATGCAGAAATTAATGGATATGATGTTGCTTTATCATTATATAACATATAAATGAATATTTCACAGCTATGTAAAAAATAATTGTGTAGCTAGGAGCCAGTGTCTCATGCTTCTAACCCTAGCTACTAAGAAGGCTGAGAGCTGAGACTCGGTTCAAAGCCAGCCTAGGCAGGAAAGTCCGTGAGACTTTTATTTCCAATGAGCCACCAGAAAACTGGCAGTGGCTCAAGTGGTAGAGCACTAGTCTTAAGCTGAAGAGCTGAGGGACAATGTCTAGGCCCAGATTTCAACCCCCACGACCAACAAAAATTAAAAATAAACAGTTACAAATAAACAAATATTTTGACATAAATGTTAAAAAATATATTCTAACAATTTTTAAGTTTTTACTAGGTATACTAGTTTATATAAATATAGAGAATTGCTTTCTGGATTTGTTGACATTGAATCAATTTTGTAAATCACACATTTGTCACTCAATTCATATTTGTATATTTCTATATTTATATACTTTAAGTATAATTAAGTGATACGTGAAAGGCAATCCTGTTTTAGGAATATCCCTTGGCTTTCTATAATTAAGCCTCCTACCCTAAAATCAAAATGCCCTCCAAAATAGTCAGACGTTTCATTTCACTGGAGCAGAAAAACATAAGCCATAATCATTGTTGGAACAAGTAACATTTCACATGAATTTCACTTAGTTTAAGAACCAAAACATTAAAATCATCTTAACAATGCCAGTAGTAGCAAAATGTATTTTGAGCTTTTCAGTCTTTTTTTTTTAATTTTTTTTTAATTTAATTTTATTTTATTTGAGAGCATACTGTACAGAGGGGTTACAATTACATGGGCAAGATAATGCATACATTTCTTACCAAGCATTGCAGCCTCCTCCTTTTATTACCCTTCACCTCCCTTCCCAGCCTCCCCCCTTCCCCCCACCCAATCCTTCCCCCCCCACGCCGACATTGTGAATCTCGTTTTTGACATGACATTAAGGAGATGAAAATCTTTAATATCCACCTAACATCCTATATCTTAAGAAGATATTTTTGGGTAACCCTCTGTTCCTGATTAGAAGACCGGAACAAAGGCAATAATGAAAATAGCCAAGGAAAATACTTGAAAAGTATCAACTAAGCAATCAAAGACACTCCTGTTTTCATCAATTTCAATGAGAATGTACGTTAAAGTATAACGTTTTGTTGCATTTAAAGAGCAATAATTAAACTTAAATTAGCCGTGAAGAAGGGAACAGAAAACTTTGTTTGAAGACAGCTTGACTTTGAACAATTCAACACAAGCATAATGGATTGATCTTGTTTTTCTATGCAGTTGCCAAAGTAATAGAGAGCAACACCCAAAGGCAGGAAAACACCTAAGTCAAAGCAGTATACTTTTGTCTATAAAATAATTTTGAGGGTCTGACTCTTTCAAAGTCAGGCTTGCAAAGAGAAAAGTGTATTTGCTTAAACAATGAAAAATATAAAATCCTCTATTAATATTTATCATATTTTGACTAGGACTTCTCATGTTGGAGAAGAGTAAAGTTATGAAAAAGTTCAAAATTATTGGACTATTCCCCAATATCATTATTATTTATCAGCTATAGCTATAGAAGTAGCCTAGATTACTCTTAATATCATTCTTCTTCACATTCAAAAGCATTGTTTGTTTCTGGATTATAAGCCGCAAACACTTGAGTATTAATAAAGGTTCATTTCTTAAGAGTGGAAAGATGCTGTGCAAACGAACCTAAAATATCAAAGACTTAGAGTAGTGGAAACTAATTTCTAGCTATATCACAATCTGTAGATATAGATTTTGTTTCCCATTGTTCCAGGGGAACCATTTTTGTTATCTTCTTTTTGACCATCTAGTGATCCTATACCATCTTATACCATTCTGGAATGGCTGTACATTTAGTGGATTCTCTAATTGCTGCTGGAAAGTTAGGAAGGAGAGAAAAGTGAGTTTTTGTATCTGTTTTACCTTACTTTTTATTACTTTAGAAACTGTAACTCAAAATGACATAAATTATCTTTATAATATTAGGAGACAGATTTCATTTCCATATTCTTACCCTAGCCTTCTACATAATTTTGGTATTTAGTGATCCCCAAATGTGAAAATAAAGATAGGAAATCTTTATGGAAGGCCTGTAAATAGTATGAACATCATACATGTGTACAAAGCCAGTGGCAACATTTTCTTATTCTCAAAAACTAGGAAATGTGGTGTCCCTGTTGTTGCATCAGGAAAAGGCTGTGTTTGAATTAGTTTACTAATCTAAATCTGCTGTAAAATATTTCTACACGTTAGTTGGCTTGAATAATTCGTATTTATCACTTTGCAGTTCTAAAAGACAGAAATTTAAAAGAAGTCTCACTAGATTAAAATCGAGCCACCTACAGAGCTAAAATATTTTTCAAATGATTCTAGTGAAAAAAGCATTTACTTGCTGTTCTGCTTTCCAAAAATATAGAATCTGGGTTGTTGTTGTTTTCTTTATTTCTAATGTAGCATCTTTACATGTCTCTGATGTTTCTAACCACATCATGTCCTTTCCAACTACACCTGGGACATTAAAGTACCCATTTGAATATATTTCCCCCATCTGATAATTCTTCATATTTGTGTTCATTGGATTATGAATGGTGATTATTTTACAAACTTATATACATATAATGCAAATGTACATTTGAGGGATTAGTTATTTGGGGTAGACAGATATTATGGAAAGGTATTTTGCTATGTAAAATAAGTGTATAGCATTCTTTCTACTATAAACAGTTATCCTTTCATAAATTTTGAACAACATTATTTCTTCAATGAAATATAACTAAAAAAAAATTAGTCCTGGAAAGCAATTAATCCTGATTAAAACATTGTCATATACTAGAAATCCTAAATTCCAGAGAGCAGCTCCTGAAGTAGTTGTGGCACTATCACTTTTTGTATATTCTGCTTACAGTCTTCTCTTTTCAAGAGAATTCGATTGTTATTATTTTGGAATTATGGTTAATATTTATTTGACTGCTATTTTTAAAGAATGCATTACCCAATACTGGTTCTCTATTTCTAACTTTTTTGGGTCTATTCTATTTCTGAAAGAAACACAGCCATTTGAGTTACATTAACTGCTTATTGAAGTTGATTCAGCGTGGAGAGGAAAAGAAGAAAAAAATATGTCTCTGTGGGTATGTCAAGGTAAAAATGTATCTACAAGCTATTTATCTTAAAATCATATATTTTTCATTTTGTTTCGATTCTGATAAAATTTAGCCTCTCAATTCACACAATGTTAATGCAGTCTTATTTCATGCCTCCCAAAAGCAAACAAGAAATTACTATATTTTAAAATTATTTTTAATTTTTTTAATTATCTTTTTTAAAAAATCTATATTTTTAAAAAGTTAGCCAAGAAATAAGAAAAGGCAGGAAGATGGCGTAGGAGAAGCTGGAGGATAAACAAGCTCTCACATAGAAAGCAATTTTAGAGGGGCTAGGAAGTTGGCTCAGGCCCTGGGTTCGATTCCCCAGCACCACATAAGCAAAAAAGAAAAAAGCCGGAAGTGGCTCTGTTGCTCAAGTGGTAGAGCTCTAGCCTTGAGCTGAAGAGCTGAGGGACAGCGCCCAGCCCAGAGTTCAGGCCCCACGACTGGACCCCCCCCCCCAAAAAAGAAAGAAAGCAGTTTTAGAGTTCCAATAAACAGTCCTAAGCCAGAGAATCACACCAAGTGTGCCTTCACAGGACAGAGTGTTAGGCCAGAGAGAGAAAATACAGGCAAGGAGACAGCCCTGACCACTTGCCAGCAGCCGCTGCGGAGGCGGCAGCGGTGGTGGTGGCAACTGCTGCCACCATACCTGAATCACAGAGAGTCCGGGATGAAGGAGCCAGAATCTGCAGCGGGCGAGCAGATTCCACTCAACACCAGCAAGAACTGACCAGGACCAGACATCTTCATCCTGCAGTTCGCAGACCAGAGATGACCCAGGAACCGACTCAGCATGAGTAGAAGCCTGACATTCTCACTCCTTCTCAGGGAGCAGAGGAGGGAAAGCAAGCCCTCCCTCACCCAGTACCAGAGATCTCCATCTTGGATACCGACAAAGCTCGACAGAGCTGCTAGCTCCAACTCAGGCCCTGGAATAAATCTACAGTCATCTAGCAGGACACAAGAGTCTAACCTGACCTGTCAAACTCAACTCCACCAAGGGAAAGGTCACTCTGCCCAGGTGCCAGCCCAAGGAGTGGCTTTCTTCACTGGGTAATCAGAGCCAGAGGCTGCCCCTACCTTTAGCAGCCTCTAGAATCAACTGAAATCCAGTAAACAGAAACCCTGAGAGTGGCTCCCAGCTGGGCTCTGTGAGTTTCTCACAAACCAGCCCCCGGGAAAAGCTACTGTTTGCTGAAAGGCCTCAACTCAACCCAGAACCTAGCCTCATCACAGCATCTCCAAACTCGAGGAAATAGCCATCTCCTCCCATTGAACTAACCTGGGAGGAACATGGCAGAGAATTTTTCTGCCAGTTCAAAGAAACTGACTTAAGTAACTAACCAAGCCATAGGAACACAAGTATACCAGAGACTCCAACAAGAGGCTGGTTAGGGACACAAGGGAGACACAGGATTTTTCCCACCCCTCCCAAAAAAATTAAAGAAATTTTTTTTTTGTTGTACATTTTATAAAAAAATTTTTTTCTCAAAATTTTTTTTTAATCTTTATATTTTACCTTTTTTGAAAAAAAATTTTTCTAGTAATTTTTTTTTTCCTCTTAGAATTTTATATTAGGGGTATAAGTGTGTGTGTTTTTCTCGCTTGTTTTGTTTTTTATTTGTTTTGTTTTGTTTTTTGTTTAGCTCTACTAAACTTTTGATCTTTTTTCTTTCTTTCTTAGCATTTTCACCTGTTCTTCTCTTCCATTCTTTATGTGACATAATTGCTGTTCTGCACATCCTCAGATAAACCCATAGTCGAATATTAGACCTTATCCCCCATTGTGTACACAATTAATCCACAAATTTATTACTCAATTCAAAACCTCTTAGACTTAAATTCCTTAATAGCAATACTACCTCTTTATACCTATACAATATTTTAACTATTTTTATTTTTAAGTTTTTCACATCTCTTTATATCCCTCCCCTTCTCTCATTATATTCACGTTCTTTTCTGGATAGTTTGTTTTTCAATCTTAATAATATTTTTAATTTTTTACCTTTCTACTTTTTTCTGGTCTCTTTTTGTTCCCTTTCTCATTCTTCTTTTTTTTCTCTCTGTCTACTTTTATTCTATCCAACCTATTTCCTGCTTTGAGATTAGGACTTAGTTAACACTCCCTGAACCTTCCCACATCACTCTATTCCTTTTTTTACCCACATCTCTTCCTAAACCTAATAATTTCTGGTTTACCAAATTCTTCTATGGGGTTCGTACAGATTAATATAGAGTTGTTTGATGTTGAATAGATGTATCTGTTGAACTAGATTGTATCTACAGACTATTGACTGTGCAAATACAGACTTTGGTTGATGCTTGCCTTAAGGTAGTGTTCTAGCACAAAATTGGTGTTAGTTTCATCCCAAATGGGCAGAGTAAGACAGAAAAACACAAGAAAAATGGAAAGTCCACCAAACCAGCCCTACAAAAGATTCTTAAAGATGTCCTACACATAGAAAACCAACAAGACTGCAATAAAGGCCAAGAAACTGCACCCAAACTGAGAATCCAAGAAAAATAGGAAGAACACAGTTTTTGCAACCCCCGAGAAGGTGGATAACATGGCAGGAACTCCCAAATACCTCTCAGTCTTATCTCTTAACATTAACGGACTAAACGCTCTAATTAAGCAACATAAAATGTCTAGTTGGATTAAAAAACAAGATCCTTCTATCTGCTGCCTTCAGGAGTCACATCTTGCCCGAAAAAACAAACACATTTTCAATGTTAAAGGCTGGAACAAAATCTACCAAGCAAACGGACCGCATAAACAGGCGGGAGTTGCAATCCTAATATCAGATAAAATAGACTTCAAATTCGAATTCGTGAGGAGAGATAAAGAAGGTCACTACATACTAATTAAAGGATCTCTCCTTCAGGAGGATATTACAATTCTAAATATCTATTCGCCAAATAATGGAGCACCCAAATTTATCCAAGAAACACTAATTTCTCTCAAATCCCATATAGATCCAAAGACATTAATTGTTGGGGATTTTAACACACCACTCTCCTCACTAGATAGATCAACTCGGCAAAAACTCAACAGAGAAACCGCAGATCTAAACAGCTGCATAGATCAACTAGATTTAACAGACATCTACTGAACATTTTACCCAGCAGCATCAGAATACACATTTTTCTTAGAAGCACATGGAACATTTTCTAAAATAGACCACATTTTATGCCACAAAGCAAACTTGTCTAAATTCAGAAACATTGAAGTTATACCTTGCATTCTCTCTCATCACAAGGGATGAAAATTAGAACTCAACACCAAAAGACACCAAATTAGTCCGGTATCACAAGGAGCCTGAACAACACACTGCTGAATCATGGGTGGGTCAAGGAAGAGATTAGAAATGAAATTCAAATGTTCATGCTATTCAACAAAAATGAGCACACAAATTACCAGCTCCTCTGGGACACAGCAAAGGCAGAACTCAGAGGCAAGTTTATAGCTGTGAGTTCCTACATCAGCAAATTGGAGAAATCTGAAACCAACAATTTAATGAGATATCTGAACCTCCTTGAAAGAGAGCAACAAGATAAACCCCCTTCCAGTAGACGGAAAGAAATATATAAAATTTAATCAGAAATAATGAATTAGAATCCAAAAAAACTAGAGAAAGAATCAACACAAGAAAGAGTTGGTCCTTTGAAAAAATTAACAAAATTGACAGACTCAGCAAATCTTAATAGAATAAGAATAAAACACACCCAAATAAATAAACTCAGTAGAATGGAAACATCACCATGGAAAAAACCAAGTTTCAGAACATTTTAAGGGAATACTTCTCAAAATTTTTATGCTAATAAGTCTGAGAACTTGGCAGAAATGGACATTTTTCTAGCAAATATTGACATGCCAAAACTAAACCAAGATGAGTTAAACCATTTTAACAGGCCCATACCAAGTATTGAAATAGAAACTGCAATAAGAGACCTTCCAGCTAAGAAAAGTCCAGGATCATATGGTTTTACAGCGGAATTCTACAAATACTTCATAGCACAGCTCACACCAATACTCTTCCAACTCTTCAATGAAATTGAAGGAGAAAGTTCACTACCGAACACTTTTTATGAAGCCATCATAACCCTCATTCCAAAACCAGCCAGGGATTCATCAATGAAAGAGCAATATAGACACATTTCTTTGATGAACATTGATGCAAAACTTCTCAACAAAATTTTGGCCAATCAACTTCGACAATTCATACAAAAAATCATACACCATGATCGAACGATTCATTTCAGGGATGCAAAGCTGTTTCAATATACGTAAATCAAGTAATATTATTCATCACATCAAGAGGAGCAAGGATAACAACCACAGGGTTATCTGAATAGATGCAGAAAAAGCATTCAACAAGATCCAACACCCCTTTGTATTGAAGGTTTTGGAAAAATTAGGAATCCATGGAACATTCCTCAATACAATAAAGGCTGTATATGACAAACCTCCAGCCAGCATTATACTTAATGTTGAAAAACTAAAGCCATTTCCTATTTACTCAGGAACAAGACAAGGATGTCCACTCCCTCCACTTCTCTTCAACCTAGTATTAGAATGCCTAGCTACAGCAATAAGACAAGATGCAGACATAAAGGGTATCCAAATAGGGAAAAAGAAATAAAACTCTCCCTCTTTGCAGATGACATGATCATGCACTTAAAGAATCCCATAGACTCCACTACCAAATTACTCAAGCTGATTCAAATCTTTGGCAAAGTAGCAGGGTATAAAATTAACCCTCAAAAATCAACGGCTTTCTGTATGCCAACAATGAGAAAAGTGGGGCTGAAATTAGGAATGTAACTCCATTTGTAATAGCCCCACAAAAAATAAAATACCTAGGAAATAACTTAACCAAAGAAGTGAACGCCCTCTATGATGAAAACTTTAAAAACTTGAAAAAGGAAATCAAAACAGAACTTAGAAAATGGGAAAAACTCCCATGCTCATGGATTGGAAAGCTCAACATCGTGAAAATGACATTCCTTCCCAAGGCTATCTACAAATTCATTGCGATATCTATCAAAATTCTAATCTTATTCTTCAAGGAAATAGTAGTGACAATCCAAAAATTCATATGGAACAATAACAGACCCCAAATAGCAAAAACGCTCCTCAACAGAAACAACCCTGCTGGAGGAATATCAATACCAAATTTGAAGCGCTTCTAGAAAGCCATAGTAACCAAAACAGCTTGGTACTGGCATGAGAACAGACCTCAGGACCAAGGGATTAGAATTGAAATCCCAGAATTGAACCGACAGACTTATAGCCATCTAATCTTTGATAAGGGATCTAAAACAATAGAATGGAAGAAAGACAGCCTCTTCAGTAAATGGTGCTGGCAAAGTTGGTTAACTACTTGTAGAAAACTATAGCCAGATCCTTTTATATCACCCTGCACCAGAATCAACTCCAAATGGATCAAAGACCTCAGAGTCAAAGCAGATACTCTGAAAACATTGCAGGATGGAATAGGAGGAACCCTAGGTCTCCTTGGCGCAGGCCGAAATTTTCTGAATAGAGACCCGGAAACACAATAAATCAAAGAAAGTTTTGACAAGGGGGATTGCATGAAGTTGCAGAGCTTCCGCATGGCAAAGGAAAAGCTATCAAGATCAATAGAAAGCCCACAGATTGGGAGAAGATCTTAACTAGCCATACAACGGATAACGGTCTCTTATCTAAAATATACTTGGAACTCAAAAAAATTAAATCCCCCAACAACAAATCCTCAAAGAAACAACTGCCCAATAAATAACTGGGCTAATGACTTAAAGAGAAACTTCTCTGAAGAAGAAATAAGGTTGGCCAATAGACACGTGAAGAAATGCTCAACCTCCCTAGCCATAAAAGAATTGCAAATCAAAACAACATTGAGATACCACCTCACACCAGTTAGAATGGCAAAAATCAAGAATTCTAATAACAACAGATGCTGGAGGGGATGTGGACAGAAGGGAACCTTACTTCATTGTTGGTGGAAATGTAAACTTGTTCAACCACTTTGGAAAGTAGTATGGAGGTTCCTCAAAAGACTCCGCATAGAGCTCCCCTATGACCCAGCAGTCCCACTTTTGGGCATTTACCCAAATGTTCACAAACAAGACCACACTAAAGCTACCAGCACAACTATGTTTATTGCAGCATTATTTGCCATAGCTAAGATCTGGATCCAACCCAATGCCCCTCAGTAGATGAATAGATCAAGAAAATGTGGTATATATACACAATGGAATTCTATGCCTCCATCAGAAAGAATGACATTGCCCCATTTGTTAGGAAATGATAAAACTGGGAAAAAATTATATTAAGTGAAGTAAGCCTAGCCCAAAGAAACATAGGTCCCATGATTTCCCTTATTTGCAATATCTCGTATGTGTATGAGTCAAGCAGAAAAGGTCAGATAAGGTGATGTTAGGAAAATGAACCCTAAGATATGTATTTTAAATGTTTTTTTTTCTTTCATGCATTTGTTTCTAACACAATTATAATATTATTTCTTTGTTGCTTTGTATGTCCCTCCCCCACAGTATAACCCCTGCTTGCACTGTATTTGATGTCGGTACAATTTGTGGAGGGGAAAGGGAAAAACAAGTCGTTTAAATAAGGATACAGGTTTACCTGTTGCAACAATGAGAAGTACAAGTTGTCATGTCAAAAACGAACTTTACAACTTGGGGGAGGGGAGGATTTGGTGGGGGAGGAGGGAGGATAGGAAGGGATTGGGAGGATAAACAAAGGAGGAGGCTACAATGCTTGATAAGAAATGTACTCACTCTCTTGCCAATGTAATTGTAGCCCCATTGTACAGTATTTTCACAATAAAAAATAAATATTAGAGTGGAAAAAGAATTAAAAAAATTAAAAAAAAGAATACAAGAAAAATCTATTTTGATTCTAGGAACTCATATATATTTTAAGACAGTGAACTATGTGCAGGAATGTTGACCAAGGAAACTATTTTAACCTTTTTTTCAGATTTCAAAATTCATTTTTAACATTTACTTTACTTTTTATCTACTATTTTTATTTTTTATCTTTATTGAAAAGAAAAAACAGAAAAAGAGTAAATAGAAAAAATATAACTACATATAGGACATAAGAACCTCTTGTTTACAATTCTTGGAGTTAATGTTGATACATTTCATTATATATGGTTCTATGCACTTATCTATTTGATGTCGGTATAATTTGTGGAGGGGAAGGGGAAAGCCAAGTCGTTTACATAAGGATACAGGTGCACCCTTTGCAACAATAAGAAGTACAAGTTGTCATGTCGAATACGAACTTTACAACTTTGGTGGAGGGTGGAGGAGTGGGTTGGGTGGCGAAGGGAGGCTGGGAAGGGATGGGAAGGGGAAACAAAGGAGGAGGCAACAATGCTTGATAAGAAATGTACTCATTATCTTGCCCATGTAATTGTAACCCCTCTGTACAGTATTTTCAAAATAAAAAAATAAATAAAAATTAAAAAAAGGTAGCCAAGACAAATAGTTCACTAGCTATTTATAGTCATGTTCAGATTCTATGGTGAAATCCAGAAAGGGAAAAAATTCAGGTTTTTATTCTTCCTTGAGCCACTCTGATTTACTTCAGCTATTTCTGAAAGAATAAAATTCTGGCTTTGAAGCATTTTGCTTCATATCCACAATGTGTCTTTCTTCCTTTATTAATAGGAGAATTTGGAGAAAAGATGAGAATCCACACTAGAAAAAGGAGAAGAGGAAAAGAGAAGGAGAAATCTAGATATTTTTTCTTCCTCATCTCAATCACAAGGTCTGGATAATGATTGTGGATATTAGATACAGTGCTCTAGAGTGATTAAACACTTCTATAGAAATAGATAATCCCACAAGTGATCACATGGAGAATGCTTATATATAAAAAATTGTAATATCGTTCTCTGCTCTTTTCTAGCTCTCTCTGCTCTCTGCTCTCTCTCTGTTCTTTTCTAGCTCTTCTCTCTCTCTTTCCCAGCTATCTCTCTTTCCCAGCTCTCCCAGCTCTCTTTCCCAGGCCTTTCCCCACCTCATGGAGGACCAAGATGGCCTGGTGCCAGCCAGAATGCTCCACATAGTACCTGCGTTACCTAGGCAACTGGGACACCTGGAAGAAGTCACATCTGAATTTGATGTGGCCATACCTTTCTCAACCCGTAAGGCCTAGTCCAGGTCCAGACGCTCTCTCTCTGCTCTTTTCTAGCTCTCTCTGCTCTCTGATCTCTCTCTGCTTTTTTCTAGCTCTCTCTGCTCTCTCTCACTGCACTCTCTGCTCACTCTGGTCTTTTCTAGCTCCCTCTGCTCTCTGCTCTTTTCTTGCTCTTTCCTCTCTTTTTTCTAGCTCCCTTCTCTTTCCTAGCTCTCTCTCTTTCCCACCTTTCCCAGACGCGCTCTCTTTCTGCTCTTTTCTCACTCTTTCCTCTCTCTTTCCTCTCTTTTCCAGCTCTCGCTCTTTCCCAGGCCTTTCCCAGCCATGTGGAGTGCCAACCTTGCCTGGTCTCAGCAGGTCTACTGAATACACCTACCCTTTACCTGAAAAAAAGTTTTAATATATTCCAATAGGAAATGTTATCAATTTGTTTAGTTCTTGTTTAGGATTTGTTAAATTCTGGTGTGCTATAGTCAGCTATCATAAAGATATAAAAGAATGGTAAGAAACTAGCATCTTAATATCATATTCTAATAATAGCTTAGTTCTTCCTGTGTTATATGTATGAGACTGTATTTGAGTTTTGCCTCAATTTCACATGCTATACTCTTCCACCATATAAGTTGAAAGAAGACTCCCTCTGGAAATATGCTATTTTTATAGCTAAGGAGAAAAAGACACAGATAATGAGATAGAAATCTTCCCCTAGAAATAGCCTTTCACCACTTTTGGTTCACTTTTATGAGCTGAAGTAAGTCACATGACCCATCTTGACACTGAAGAGTAGTGGTAAATCTCACATACAGGAAGCTGATTCAGGACATAGAGTAATATGCCAAGATATGCAACACTTGAGATGAAGAGGAAAAAAAAGAGAACCATAATGCAATCAATCATACTTGCAATCACATGTCTCTGCAGGAAGTTTGCTATTACATTCCTTATTTTCTAAAATGACTGAGATCTTCAAATCATGTCTTTTATGTTTGGATGTTACAGAAACTAGAGAATATTTTGAAACTGAGACAGCATAAAATCTCAAAGAAAGTTGGAGTAATCATTTCAATACTACCTTTTGTTCTCCAAGAAAAGAAACCATTTTACACACAATAATTTATTATTTCTTACCTAGTATCTTATTTTTCCAGAAATGGATTTTGTTAATATATGTGACTATCCACCAGAATAAATGTCTTCATTTATCTGCATCTTGTGCAAACAGCAAGTCAATTAGATGTAAGTGGGAGTACATCAGTAGCACTTTTTAAAAATGCAAAAAATGTGGACAGGGAGCCAATATACATATTTTTCCACCATCACCTATTACATCCTCCTTCTTCATTCCTAGAAAACACACCCAATCAATAAAATGGTGTAGATATTTGTTTTTTGACCTGGAAAGTGGAAGCAGAATATTATGGATGTCTGGGATGTCAGTTAATAGTGTTTTACATAATAATGTCACATACAACAGCCCTAAGAGTTCTGCAGGTCTTAACACTACTTCCTTAGTGATGTGATAGGAATGTCAGCCTTACTGGACTTAGTATTATTTTCCACTTCCTTTTCTACCACCTGGCCTAAATTGTAATACATATTGACAGAATGAAAAAGTTATATCATCTTAAGAAATTCCCATTGCAACAAGACATTATGTCGAATAAAGAACTTTACCACTTTGGTGGTGGGTGGGGAACGGTGGGCAAGGATGGTAAGGGAAAACAAAGGAGGAGGCAAAAATGCTTGATAAGAAATGTACTCATTACCTTGCTCATGTAATTATAACCCCTCTGTACTCAATTTTCACAAAAAAACTTATTAATATAAAAAAAGAAAGTCATTTAGGGCTCTGGGAATGTGGTTTCATGGAACAGTTATTGCTTAGCATGCATGAAACTCTGGGTTCAATTACTCAGTACCACATAAACAGAAAAAGAAACAATGGAAGTGGTGTTTTGCCTCAAGTGGTATAGTGCTACGCTCAATCAAAAAAAAAAAAAAGAAGCTTAGGAACAGTTCCCTGGCCCCGAGTTCAAGCCACAGGACTGGCAAAAGAGTCATTTAGCCAGGAAATGCACAATAAAGAACCCATACTTGGAATATATAATTGCTCCTTCCAACTGATACCTATCAATAGTCCTTAATTCATGTACTTTATGTATATTAGAATACTGTATTGAAAAAAAAAACTTTTTGTTAATAGGTCATGGCAATTAATATCACGAATGTGCTTAGATATCAGTGAAGATTAATCCCGAAAATTCAAAGATTCCAGGCTCTTGAGTGGCCACTGCTAATCACAATCAGAAGGGTAGTATAAGTGAGATTTGGAAATCTTTTTGGTAAGTTATGGCACCAAAAAGGCAGAGGTTAATTAATAGTTTTGACAGAAGGAATAACTCCAGATGGAAGGAATAAATGATAATAATAACTAAATTATACCATAAACTGTTCTAAAGAACCATTTTTGATTATCAATAACCAAATACCTTAGGCTAGTACATAATCTCAGTGTGATAAGTTGTATATACTTCTATGTTGCTCTTTCATACCTGATCTCCTTTGCTTTCTACAAATCTGTCTTTCTCTATTTCTCTATGAACAATTTCTGATACTAAGTCCATATACGCAGACAAAAGAGGATGCTAATTTAAGGGTCCCATAGCTCATGAGTCATTAATGTAAGAACATGGAAAAGGAGGACATATTTATTGCTACCTCCATTTTATTGAAAAGCTGAAATGTCACACCATTTGATTCAAATTTCCATTCTTTGTAAACATAGTGTCATTAAGTGCACATAAATGCAAATATGAGCTGGGTGCTGGTGACTCACATTTGTAATACTAGCTACTCAGGAGGTTGAAACCAGAGGATGGTGGTTCAAAGCTAGCCTGGTCAGGAAAATCCATGAGAATCTTATCTTCAATTACCACCAGAAATCCAGAAATGGTGCTGTAACTAAAGTGGTAGGGCACCTAACTTGAGCTGAAATGCTGAGGGACAGCGCCCAGGATCAGAATTCTAGCCCCATGACCAACAGAAAAAGTCCCTCAAAAAGAACGACGAAGTCAATACTAATCTTCCCAAGCAGAGAACATAATTCCAAAATAATTCAGTGCGCCTACTTTTGCTGAGTTTAGTTATCGTTTCTTTGCTGAACATATTCTCTTCTTTTAAAAAATTGTCGAATACTAGCTTTATAATAAACTTCATCTAACATGTCTTGGTTCAAAAGAAAAATCCATACAGATGATGTCACTTGGATTTATTACAATCTCAAAACCAACAGGCAGAAGAGTCTGTCAAACTCTTATCTGTAATTAAACACCAAAAAAGCCAGAAGTGGAGTTTTGGCTCAAGCAATAGAGTACTACCTATGGTGGCAGGAGGGCAAGAAAGACAACTGTTCAGGGACAGGGTCCAGACTCTGAGTTCAAGCCCCAGAACCAGCACAAACTAAACAAACAAGCAAGCAAAAAAAAAACCCATATATTTCTTTTGGACCATCCTTAAAGCACTGGTTTGAAAAGAGCCTTCTTTTGCTGATCATACTCACTGGATCCTGCTTTTTGGAATCCTTATTGCTATGGTGAACTCAGGAACAGATTAAAGTAACGGATAACTGACTCCTGCAACAAGACAATCATGTCAGGAGTGAAATATCTAAGCATAAGCTACCTTTAAACCTACATGTCTTTGTTTCTTTGCAGTAGAACACTTTTAAAACAACGTTATTTCCTTTTTATCTATGTTGGACTTCAAATGGTATATTGTTTCCTTTTGTAATACTCAACTAGAAATTTACAGACAAGTTTTACGTGAGTAAAGAACACACTCGAAAAATCAGGGACAGAGTTTCCTTCAAGCTTTGAATTCTTTTCTTGTACAGTAAAATGAGCACACAAATTAAGTTGAACTTGTCATTTCTCTATGTTCAATTCCTCTCTTGGAATCAGTTTCCACTTCCAGTAACAGATCCTTCCAGTTATTTCAAGTGACAATCTATGATGCTGATCCAGGTAAAATGAACGTTTTGTGGCTTCATTGAAATAGCACAAGTACATCTTTGTACATGAGGCAACATGTGTTTCAGAAACAACTTAGTCATGAGAAAATACGGAATCTAAATCGCTTATAAAACATTATACATATAAATATGGTCATATAAAATGATGTTAAGTGAAATGGACTCCAAGATAGGACATAACTTAATTTTTCTTTATTGTTACCTAACAGATACTATGTGATTTTTTTCTTTCTCTTCTATTTTCTACCTCCACGGTATAACCCCTGGTTTTACTGTGTTTGATGTCAATGATATGCATCTTGCATATACCTTTTTCTAATGTGGGGAGGGGAAGGGAAATAACAAAATGCTGAAACAAAGATATAGTATGACCCATTGTACCAATGAGTTCTACAAGACACTATGTAGAAAATGAACTTTACAACTTGGGGAGGAGAGGGGGATTAGGGGTGGCGAGGAGGAAAGAGAAGGCAAGGGAAAAACAAAAGAAGAGGTAACAATCATTGATAGATTATGTACTAATTAACTTAGGTATATAACTCTAACTCCTCTGTACAACATTTTTACAATAAAAAACATGAAAAAACCAATATCCTGGAGTACATTAAGTTCAAATTTCCTAAGTGCTCTATAAATTATGACCAATTTTAAGCGAGAAGAAGGTTCTCAGAAATATTTGTGTGTGTGTGTGTTGTGCATTATTTCACAAGTGTACATAAGTTAACAGTAGGAGAAACAATATGAATAATAGGAGAAAAAGAAGTTCTGTGTTTACATATGGTTGTTCAATACAATATAGAAGACTCTGCAAATAAGACAAATTTGAAACAATAAAGCCAAGGCCAGTATGTTGATCTACAAGAGTGATATAGTGAAAACATTACTACTAAGTGGAACATGAAGGATGAGGCTACTCTGTTTCTTCTTCTAGCTCTAAATCATGGCAACTAATCATGCAAATTTGTAAAAACTAGAATGGAAGAGTAATTCAAGTTTCAAAGCAAGTCAGATATAAGAGCATGGACTTAACTGGAAAAAAAAAATCCATGTTGAGAGAGCAGGAATTATACTAGCAATGAACTGGTGGCTAAGTTCACATATCTTTTTATTTCCTTCCTTTTCTTTTTCTTTGGTATTTGTGGGGCTTGAAGTTTTGGCTCACTCTTCTTCTACTCTTCAGCTTAAGGCTAGCACTCTACCACTTGATCCACAGTGCCACTTCCAGTTTTCTGGTTGTTAATTGGAGATAAGTGTTTCAGAAACTTTCCTACTTGTGCAGGATTTGAACTGCAATCCTCAGATCTCAGCCTCCTGAGTAGCTAGGATTATAGGCGTGAGCCACTGTCATCCGGCTTAAGATCACAAATCTAACAGTGTACACTAAATATATGTAATGTGTATGTTCATCTAACTTTATATGAATTCTTAAGTTAAAAATATGGGATACAGGTTAGACTTTACACTCACAAAACTGTTTCAAGTTTAAAAATTGATACTCCTGGAAAGATAAAACCTAAGAATGTAAAGGATTCTGGGAAGTTTAGTTTGCATCCAGCCTGTGGGAAAAAAAAAGTATTTGCGACAATACCTATAATTAACCAGCCTAAACCTGCATTGTAAGAATGGCTGAAGTGATGGAATACTAGGTATGAGCAAGACTGTTGAATAAGAGATTGAGGTTTTGGCATATATACACGCAAGCATGCACATACACAGAGGCACTTATATGTGTAAACACACATATGAAACAACTCTCAAAATGTGTAGAAAAATTGGAAAATAATAGAAAATATGTCCTGAGTAAGACTACAACAAGTGATAATTTTTAATATTAGAAAGTCGTCAAGTGAACTTTCCCAAAAAATCTTTGAGAATATTACAAAGACAGGGACCAGAGATATTAAGAAAGTCAAGTAATCATTATTAAAGGGATAAAATCCATGGAGGAATAAATCAGAGATCCCTGAAGGTGCATCTTAAAATGTTCATATCCTGTGTCAAATGTTAGAACGTCTTTGAAAATTGTACATAAACAGTGAGAGCAGTCAGTCTAGTGAATAAGATCATTGCAGAAGTTCAGAATTGCTAGCCTGTTACTAGATTAAATAAACCAACAAACTATTGCAGGGCAATGTGATACAAGCCTGGAATTCTAGCACTCAGACTAAGATAGGAGATTAGAGAGTGGAATTACATAGCGATACCTTCCCTGGACCAGGTAGTATAATTTTGTCTCAATAAAACAAGCCAAACAACAAGAAAGGAATACACAGTTGGAAGTTTGGGCTAATTTTTTCACTATGTTTTTATAAGTCAAGTTTCCTATTGAAATGCAACTCATATATAATCCTCACTTGTGTTTTACATGCTCTCTTCATTACAGAACATTGCTAGATGTAAAATAGCTCATGATTCCCAATCAAAAATTTGAAAAAGTAAGCATCATTCTGTTGGTTTCCAAAGAAATGATGAAGGATTACAAAAGTTTAAGCCTAGAGAAATAGCAAAGTTCATCTAATGTTGGACTTTGAAGACCTGCCAAAATTAGAATTTAGATTTGAAATAAATGTTTTTTGTTTGTAATTTCATATTCTCTAGGATAATACAAAATTGTTTTCAAGTAGAAGATTTAATTTAGAAATTCACAAATGATTCTGGCATTCTATTTGCTTAGAATATTCTTTCAAGTGAGGTATAATTAGAAATTAGTTAATAGATAATTGCAACAGTTCATGTATAACATGATAATCTGAGTAATCTAGACAAAGTTGCCAACAAATGGATGCTATTAATTTATAAATTTAGAAAAAGAGAAATTTTTTGAGGATTTGGTGTAATATGGTATGAAGAGAGTAATTGTATTACATCTTTTTTCTTCTACCTATACATAACACAGGAAGAAATTTCCTTACGTACCTCTTAATTACTCATACAATGAGGGAAAAAAGTTAGGTTTGATGTTTGTTTTTTTTTTTGTTTTTGTTGTTTAGTTTATGCTAGGGCTTGACCTCTGGGCCTGGGCACTGTCCCTGAGCCTGTTTTTGCTCAAAGCTACTGCTCTACCACTTGAAGCTCAGTGCAACTTGTGTCTGGCTATTCCTTATGAGTTTATTGGAAACAAGAATCTAAGGAACCTTGCTACCTGGGTGGATTTGAACCATAATCTTCAGATCTTAATATTCAGATATTCAGATCTCCTGAATATCTATGATAGATAAAAATAATGTATAATAAAATTAATATAAAATAATACTATAAATACTATTTGCAAGTGTTCTGATCTCAAGAATACCACTGGAAGGAAAATGATGCAGAAAAGTTTAGTGTAGTGTTCTATGCACAATTGGGATGGCATCACAGCAGAAGTGCAGTATTTTTTTTCAAAATAGTGATAAACTAGTCATGATGTGAATTCAGGCAATTTTAAGGTGCACCTTATAATTTGCAAACTGTTGGGCTAGGATCTTGGGATTGATTGTCATAGGAATAATAGCTTACTCTGATTAACAAATGTTTACTCTTCAGGAATTAATTATTGTAGGTAGGTCATGTGGCTATTTTTTCTATTGACTTTTAAATATGTAACATCACATTGGAAATATCTATTGCCAAAATAATTAAAATGCAAACAGATACTGTTTTAAATGTCTCTGGTATGGCATGAACAGAATTTGAAAATGATTAGTTAGTAGTCATCTGAATTTTGAAGAATACATATATTCTGTCATCTTAACAATTATTCAAATTTAAAAGTTAGGAGTTTCCGTAGAAGTGAACTGTTTTCTGTTTTAGTATGAGATAATGGATTTTTTCAACATAAAGGCAAATATATTGTGAAGATATTATATAGTTTGATTACATTCAAGTTGATGACCCTCTGATAAAGAAAGGGGGAATAGAATGGTATTTACTACACCAATACAGTGAAATTATATTTTATGTAAGTTATTTTTTAATTTAATTTTATTGTCAAGGTGGTATATAAAGGGGGTTGCCGTAATTGTAGGATGGTGAATACATAACATGTCGAACTTTTTACCCACTACCTCACTTTTCTCACAGTTTTCCTTCACCCCAATACTCTTCACAAATTGTAATGTAAATTTCCATTATGTTGTCTTGTGAGCATTGCTATTACATTGGTTTGTACTTTGTCCTTTGTCACGCCATTTTGTTATTCCTTTTCCCTTCCCTAATTAAGATAAATGTATGTACAATAACATATGATGCTGAAATCAAATACAGCAGGGGACAAACCATAGGGGAAAACACAAAAGAAAAAAGAATCACAGAGTACATGAAAAACAACAACCACAAAGAAAACCTTTGTTTCCATATGTAGGAGTTCATTTTGTTCAACATCATCTTATACAGAGCTACTGAGCCATTCTGCTCATCTGCTAGGACTATCGTAGATATTTCCTACTTGTTACAAATGAGGGAAACCATGGAATCTCTTTCTTTGTGTCTTGTTTATTTTACTTAGTAGGATTTTTCCATTTCCATATGAATTGGAAGCATAGAATTCCACAGTGGATATATTTATCACATTTTGTCAATTCGTTGATCTACTGAGAGGCATATTGATTTAAAACATGATTGCATGTAAGTATCACGTCGGGCCATTCAAAAATGACAGATGTCACCTCCGCAGATATTATAAAATCATGATTTTTATGAAGATAGGATTTCATGACGGTACAAGTGTTTTGATATCTGGATGAGTCTAATGTATATCTTGCACTGAATTAGGCAGGAAGATATCCAATATCATATTGGTTAAAATGGTAGTGACAAAATATTCCCTTGAGAAAGATATAGGAGGCTTCCAGAAGTATGAATTAGTTCAGATAATTTTGAAGGATTTAGAAATGCAAGCTCAAGTATGTATCTTTAAATAAAAATTATGTAATTGTTAGGGTAAAAGGTGGGGAGGGGGAAGAAAATGACTGACAGAAGATCATTGTCCCAAATTAGAGTATAAAAAGACATAATCTACAACTTCCTAGTTAAAAAGAGAGTAATATACTATGTCCCACTTAATTTAGTTACATGCAAAATATTTACTTGGGTTTTTCCTACTTTAACTCTCCAAAATAAGTGAAGTCTTATAAGAAAAATTATGTTATTTCCATTACTTCAACCTGAACCCTAACTGTGATGAGGCCTCTTTTTCTCACTTTGCACTTGGAGAATAGTCCCTAAGTTGATGATGATGTGGCTGATTAGAGTCAGAGTTAGGGGCTTCTACTTGTACAATTATCCCAGAAGAGTTTAACGCAATTTTTCCCCAAGATACCCAACTACATTTTCTTAAGCTGTACTTTGAACACACCCTCACACCTGAGCACATAATTTGAAATTATACTTCAGCATTTCCTTGGCACATTATACTTTGTGCCTTTCACTTTTTTGCACATTCCTTTTGAGTTCATAGTTGCTCTCTTTCCATTTCATCCATACAAACTGCTAAGAACATTGTTCAACCACCACTTCTTGTTTGCACAAGACCAGTTTATGTATGAAAATACTTTGTCCATATTAAGCAATAGGGTAGTACTCACTCTTTGAGGGGAAAAGTTCCACTGTTTAACCCTATGCCGATATTAGAGGATGTAGAATTTAAAGCATTTTGAGACAAACTGATATTAGAATTGAAAGTCTCCTTAGGTCAGTTTCCGTGGAGCTCATTAGTTTTCCCATGAGAAATATAAATAGACACAAAATCTAGAGCTAATTATTTATAAAAGCATTCCCTACATATAAGAATTTGTGGCAGGTTGATTGACAGGGTTATTTCACGATGGAGATATCCCTAACAAGAACTAGAGTTAAATAGAGTATATGGCAGTTATGATGTGTCAATGGCTATTGAGGCATTTTCTATTCTAAAGAAGAATCAATTCGAGGAGTCTTTAGTCACATCAGTAATGCTGTATGTTCAACCTAATACTTGGTGTTACTTGTCCTACATTTATAATGAATAGGCTGATAAGACATCCAAATATATCTAAAGATATTTCAATTAAACTCCAAACTGATGTGGATACATGGGCCACACTTTGGAACTGTAGGCCAAATTAGGCTTGTCTGTGCTGTAGTTCAATCTATAAACTCCTGAATAAACAAAGTCTTCAAAAATATTCATACAATACCTATGAGTAAAGTTCATGACAGTTATATCTGTATAATTCTTCTAAGGTCAGGATAAAAGCATTGGTTCCCAACATTTAAAATCCAGAGGACCTGTTGAATTTATGGATCCAGAATTTTATGGCTTCATATTCATATCCCAAAATTTTATCTATGTGACTTTCACCAAAACAATGTTCTTATTGAACATGTCTATGTCCTTTTACTTTTCAAATCCAAATAGCATATTTCTTTCAATATCTTCTTGCAAATTCCTTCCTTTACTTCTGTAAATTTGTGTTTATTACTTTTTTATTTCCTTATTTATCGCTTTCTTCCAATCTTGTCTACAGTGGTGCCCACATTACTCACACCTGTGTCAGAACTTTCCTTTTCCTTTCCCCTTCAATAAGGCCCCCAATTTCATTATTCTTTTTCATATTCATGGTCGTGGATATTTTGATGATGTCTAAACAGACCCATCTTTGCATCTAAACTTTAGAACTATCAGATTTTTTCCCCAAATCCATCATTTCCACCTGTGGTCCTTATAACTAAGAGTAGCACTAACACAGTTGCCAGCCACGTGTGGAAGCACATTAGATTTCTTCTTACCCTACTCCCTCCCATTAGATAAGATGAATGATCAAGATTTTCTCAGTTTCTGTCACTCAAATGATTTCTATTGGTTGGGTGGGTCCGGTCATGGGGCCTGAACTCGGCCTGGGCGCTGTCCCTCAGTTCTTCATCTCAAGACTAGCACTCTACCACTTGAGCCACAGCACCACTTCCGGCTTTTTTTTCTCTGCTTATGTGGTGCTGAGAAATCGAACCCATGGCCTCATGCATGCAAGGCAAACGCTCTACCACTGAGCCACCTTCCCAGCCCCCACTCAAATGATTTCTATATACTCCTTTTTATGCCCCTGACACCAGCCTGTTTCATTTACTCAACACTGTCACCTAGTCCTAAAACAAACATTTCCAAAGTATGCTTTTTCCCCATAGTCTTTTCATATTGGTCCTCTCCATCAGCAAATCACTCTCTTTGTAAGCACACAGAGTGAAGTGCTCAGACACAAATTCTGGTATCATTATTTACTCACTACATTGACGGTTGGCCTTACATTTCTCATCTATAAATGGATGTAATCTACCAGAAATAATGAAGAATATATGTGTTGACTTCTAGAGCAAGAAAAAAGAAAAGTAAAGAGTCCTTACATTTTCCACCTTACCTTACAAATAAGGAAAGAGTCAAATTCAGTTTGTTGGTATAAAGTCACAAATTGTTTCCTGCAGAAATTAAAATATATTTCACCTCCTGGGTCTAAGTTCTATGTCCTTTTAAGGTAACTACAGATATATAAATGGTACTATGTAAATAGTGTCATGTTTTTTCAGATATATTGAAGCACATACCCTTAATATATCACTGGAAACATTGGTTATTGAATTATATCAATATGAGAATGTTTTTGAACTAATCACACTAAACTGAAAACTACATCTTAGTCCACCAAAATGTGGAAATAAATAATTTTATTTATAAGAAATTAATACCACCAAGAAAAGTGTGTATACATTAGAGAGACTGCAGGAATAACATTAGGGTTTTTACTGTCTCTACCTGTTTATGTGATAATATTTCTTGATATTGAAACTCTCCTCTTGATATTCTTATTGTATGTAATCCAATGCTATTTAGTACTATATATTCAATGTGGGAAATATAGCTTCAAAAATGTATAAAGTTTTTTCCTTTTCAATCACAACATTGTCATTATCATGGTACACTATGGCCATCATCATCCTCATCAAAATTATTATTAGCATCATAAGTGTTATTGAAACTCTGATATGTATCTATGATTTTGTGATTATTTGTCTTTTGATTAATAATTTTAAGGTTATCACTGTGCATGCATCCATATTAAAATTTTGAACAAAGAAACAAAAAAACTAAACCATAACAGGTATCTTGACTATGGGCTTAAAACAAATTATATAATAGATTTTTGAAGTATTGCAATTTCCTAACCAGTATAAATTAACTTCTTCTCTCCCCACCACTACACACAAATATTTAAGAGTTTGAACAGAATTATTTCAAGTAATATACTATAAATATTAATACAATATCATGTGTACATCTAAAATTCCCTTAAAAGTAATAAACGCTACATTCTGTTGAAATATTAGTTATTTTATTCTAGGAAACTGTTGGAAAAATAGACTGTATATCTTTGAAATAAAAAGGTAGAAAATAGTATCATAAAAAGTTTTAGAGGGAGTCTGTATTCAGAAATATATTTGTATATATATTATGTGTAGAAAGACATACATTTTTAGAGATTATTTGTAATCAGAAATATATACATATATCTAAATTTATGTGTAGAACAATGTATATTATAGTGAAACAAAAATCTTGAAACATAATTAAAATTAAAAAAATACATTAAACCAAGTGCCAGTGACTCGCTATTCTGGGTAATGAGGTCTTAGAATTGTGTTCGAAACTAGCCCAGACAGAAAAGTGCTTGTTAGATTCTAATCTCCAATTAACCACTAAAAACAGGAATTAGCTCTATGCCTCAAGTTGTAGAGTGCTGGCTTTGAGCAAAAAATGGCTTAGGGACAATGCTTAACCTTGTAAACAACATCAATAACAACAACAAAATATATCACATTAATTTCACAGAAACATCTTTTACCTGCTGTGAACATTTCTTAGAAACATGAATACATGCCCATGGAAAATGTTAGGTATGGGGAATATGTACGTCTATGTTAAAGACATGACTATTTAGATTGTTTAAGATATTTAGGTAATTATTCGAAATTAAGAATAATGATAATATATTGGGACTGGTCTTTTATTCTATTTTTTGATAGTAATAAAATGATAATTGTAATTATTCTGTAAAATTACTCTTGCTTGGTATTTGAATTATAATAAGTGATAAACATTTTTAAATGGTTTCCATAAGAAAGGATAATTTTAATGGTATTAATTCTTTTGTAATTTCAAAACAATTAAGAAAATTATTCCAAGGCTGGTTTGCACTAAGACTATATTTGTTTTCTTATTGTAATTTTCATATGTTCGTAGAAATTAAAATTCCAAAAATTCAATGGATGTTGGCATACAGGATCATCTTCATAGATACTAATAATGGAGTAGCTTAAGTGGAATTGTTTTATTTAATTTGTTTTTTCACAAATAAATCAAGATGATTGTGTATTTTCTTTCTTTTCACGTTATTGGCTCTTATCCTGAGAATATTTTTTTCTAGCAAAGTAGATAAAAGCAATTGGATTGAGCAAGTAACATATGGCTATCATAAAATGCAGATGCATAGATGGTGTTTTCTATCATTTGCTAAAAGTTTCTTCCAGAAAAGTTTATCAATTACGTATAAGTAATGTATAATTCCTAGATATTCCAGTTATCACATACATTTTTTGATGGGGTTATCTCTGCATAAACTCAAAAAACAGACAAAAAAACTCAAAATAAACAGAAATCAGATCTTTGTTTTTGAAGCTGTAGTTTACAAAGAATTTTTAGCCAACACCAAAAACATATTTTTAGGTATTTTGCATATTGTGTGAAGAATTTTTAACTATGGTTTTATTTTTTGCTGACATGAAATTCACATGCAATATATTATCCCCTTCTATTGTATACATTTTAGTGCTATGGAAGTGAATTGTACAATCATAGGTTTTCCAAGCCTTATTTTAACAAACTTGCATTTCTTCAAATATAAATGCTCTAAATTTTAGAACAGATATTAAAATATATATAAAATTGAGTTACAGGAATTTGTCCTGCATACATCTTCTACAGGGTGTCTTTTCAAAACTTGTTTTGGGGAATTATTTCCAGGTTCTCACTCATACTGTCCAAGTGCACTGTCAATGAACTACATTCCCGATCCATACAAGTTTTTTTACTTCTCTTTAATACATACATAGAAGTGTAATGGCTAGAACATATATAATTCTCTTTGACCTTTTGAAGACTTGAAAACTTGCTTGCTAAAATGACTACAGTATTACACAAATCATTCTGCTATGCAGAGTATATCAATTTCTCCACAAATGCATTACTATATTTTGTGTCATCTTTTTATATTATGGTCATACTAGTGAGTTTTCTTTTTCTTTTTTCTTAGATACTAAAGAGAAGCTTAATGCGTATGCTCCTCCTACTGACTATTTACACATGTTCTTTATAGGAATATCCTATTCGGGAAAAAATTATACAGAATTGGAAGATATAAATGTACTTAAGATTCAGGATCATTGTAGCATTAACATTGTAGCATTAACAAATATGTGTCCTCTATCTGTTAGATATGTTCTCACTACTTTCATAGAATTACGAAAGGTTATCAGTTGGTATGAGTTTATTCTTGCTTTTCTTTGGCCACTAATGCTTTCCATGTCAAATTTTAGGAAACCTTTACTGATCCATTTTCATGAATTTTTACATTTATGTTTTGTAGGTTTTTAAAACTCACATTTAGTTGATAATCATTTTTTATTTTAAATTTTTGTATAAGATTTGAGGTAGTAGTCTAAGATCATTCTTTAAAACTAGAAAGGCAATAGTGCCAATACACACATTTAAGATTCAATTTTTATTTCATTAAGTCATGGCATCCTTTTCAAAATCTATTGACAATAAAACTAAGAGTTTATTTTTGATAAATCTGTTACATTCTTCTAAGTGTCGGTTCTTTCACTAATAAAGCCGGTAATAAGATTCAAATCTAGTTTGAGGGCTCAAGCTACACCATTTTACAAGAATGTTCTGACTGACCTGTATTCCTTGAATTTACATACAAGTTTATTTAGCAGGTGGACCAATATTCTACAGATATCTAGATGCTTGATAGTCACTCATATTTTGCACCTTGTGAAAACACAAGACCCCAGATATTATATAGGGAAAATGTCTTTAGGGAATGCTTAAAACAACTAAAATTAATTTAGGAATGAGTTAATATTTAGATAATACAATAGCATAATCAAGTTGAATGATAACGACTTGAGCTGTACTACAGAGGAGAGTGAGAGGGGATAGAATGATGGACCACCTAGGAGCTGTATGTCATTGTTACTGTGTTTCAAAAAGAGAAAGACTTCAGAGAAGATAAGGAGAAAAATAATCAAAGTGTCCTTAATCAAGTTTCTTTTTAATCCACCTAATAGTGTGGACTGAGGGTCAGAGAAGATGGGAAAAATAAAATAGAAAATAAAGAATTGTATAGACCTCTTAAAATGTAAATAAATTGTAATAGGAATATGATAATTAATTTCCAAAGAAATAAAGGAAACAATAGCTAAACTCTAAAGGCAAAAAGAATGAAGAGAGAAAAGAAGCAAAGTAAAACCTTTATCAATAACAAACACAAGAATTTGGAAGTGAAAAAGCAGTGGAAATATTCTAAACAATAAAATAACAATAAAAATTGGTAACCTGGATAAAAAATGGATTATATTTAATCATATGTAATTTTGAAAGAACATACTAGGAATGAATATTTAAAAGTCATAATTTAAAACACTATTTACGTTAAAACTACACAGTATAATTCAGTGGTAAAATCTTGGCCTAGCATATGTGAAATAATGGTGTGATCTCCCAAGCATTACAAAGTACACACAAAGCACACACACACACAAACCACATAAACACACACACACACATACACACACATACCACATACACATTTGGAATATTAATATTATAATATTAAATAGAGGAAATTATTATAAATAATAAAAATAGGTTAATATATGAAATCATAACATTGCTCGTACTATTTAAACGTTTTGTAGAAATCAAATAGTCACAATATACTTGGATTCTCATAGATTAAGTAAATTGAAAATTAACAAGTAGAAGACATGAGAACCTTTGCAAATAAGTTTTAAATAATAAACATTTTGAAATATGTATCTTTTAATGTTGACAAAAGATTAATGTTACTGGTATTTAAACCTCAAGATTTAGAATATGATAACCAGGTGCTCTATATCTCGCTATGGGTGGCTATATCTCTAATCATTTCACTCTGGATATCTTTTATAAGGTCTCATAATTTCTCAGGCTCTCCTGAATTACAAACCTAATTGCAGTTCCTACCATAGGTAGAAAATGGAAGCGACAAATCACCATGCCCACCTCAAACTTTTTTTTAATTCAAGTATTTACAAGTATTTTTTTAAATTTTCAAGTATTTTTTTAATTCAAATATTTACAAAAAAGTGACCAGGAAATGAAGCCTTTCTTAATATATTATGTGCTTCTTGAAAATACAGTAATTATTTGTTACCTGGAAAAATATGTTTAGAACTATAAGATAATCAATTTATTTAAATTCACCAACCATATATAAGAAAATAATTTAAAATTTTCACATGTTAAATATTTTAAAAGTAATATATATATGAATAATTTACATGTGTAAAAATCAGGCAAAATTAAATTAACTAATCCTACTTCTCTGAAAAAAATTATCTTAAAAAGCAAAAAATGAGTAATTAAGATCAAATTTGAAATATAGAAAATAAAATCAAGTGTACTCTTTAGTTTACTTAAGTAACTGTAAACCATTTTTATATCAATTTTATAATAAAATGCATGAACAAAAAAGCAAAAGTACATTTGAACAATACCAACAGCAAAAGCATCAGTAATTGTTTGAGTGTACCAAAAAAATCGATGGTGGGGATAACCATGTTCCCTCCAAAAGAAATGTACTCATTACCTTATTTATGCAACTGTAACCCCTCTGTACTTTACCTTAACAATAAAATTATATTGAAATTAAAAATAAAACAAATAATATAATAATTAAGAATTCTTAGAAGCCATTAGTTACAAAGTTTATAAAAAACTGCCCCAAGTAACCAAGGAATATAGTTTGATGATACTATTTAAATACTTAAACTTCAGCATAAAAGCAAAATATTTAAAATCTGTTACAAATAAAGTAATAAATCAGAATATATTACTATAATAATCATTGGATGGATTTTTAGTGGCAATCAAATATGTAAGAAAAGAGGCAATATGCCATTCATTTGCACTTAATAAGAAAGAATTTTCTAGGTCTTTTAAAATATATCATAAGTTTAATGAAGAAACTATTCTGTCACATCATATGATAATCAGATAAAGATGATATTAAAGCAAACAACAGATTGTACTAAGTTTTGGGGTGTTAATGTATGTACTTATTTTGGTTTTGGAAAACTGTGAGGATTTCAACTTGGGGTAATGTTCTTGCTAGGCTGGCATTATATCAGTGGTAAATTTTAGGATAGGGGTTCCCTTTCCACAAGAACACGCACCTGATCTGTCCTTTTATCCTTCCCATCATCAATGGCATCAGAGTTGCACACCAACTTATCTAGCTTCCTGGATCCTGCAGTCCTTCCAATCTTAGTCTTTAGATAGTGCAGGATGGTGGAAATGATCCAATGCACCCAGGTATAGATTGAGAAGGAACTCTCCTAAAATTTGCCCTGGTATTTGTTCTCAAGGCTCCTAAGTAGTTAAGAGTACAGATTGGAGCCCATGGTGCCAAGCAGTAACAGTATTTTTAAAGCAACTAGACATATATAAGACAGGCTTGTGATTACCTCAGAAAAAGAATAAAACAGCAGTGAAGCATAGAGTACAGACAGAATTTATCTAGCTACTCACAGGGTGAATTAGCTTAGCTAGCTACTTGGGAGGCCGAGATCTGAAGACCACTGTTCAAAGCCAGTCCAATCATGAAAAAACATGTGATTATCTCAAAAAAAACAGAAGTGCAGCAGTGGCTCAAGTGGTAGACCATTATCCTTGGGCACAGATGCTATGGCAAGAATGATGAATGCATGCATCAGCAAATGAACATGCACGTGTGTGTACAGGCACGTGTGTGCACACACACAAATGAGTATTTCACTGCAGAGTTATTTATTTTTTTTACCTTGCTGTACTTCATTTCCCTGTATTAGTTCACAATTAACAAAATCAACTAATCACCTATTTACATACAACTCACCATGTTTCTCTAAAGTCTACCCTCTTTATGGCAGCCTGGATTTATTTGACACAAAAGTAAATTTTTCAGGAGATCAATTCATCTCCTTCAACTCTGTGATGTTGGATGATTGTTTAAGTTCTTCCTAGCAATGTAATTTTATGAAATCCTGCATCAAGCAGCATATATCTTTCATAAAAAGGGAAGTCTCTGGGGAAAAATAAACCATAGGTTTCACTCATCCTGGCAAGCATCTGGAAATTTATTATCTTCCTATAATCCATGATCTGTCTGTGTATGCCAAAGAAGGCTGTGAAAATAAAGAAGACCCTTCTAAGCACATAGAATTCGTATTCCATGAATATGTATGAAGGTTTCTTTTATTATTCTGAAAATACCATACAGAGGAGTTACAATTACATGGGCAAGATAATGAGTACATTTCTTATCAAGCATTGTTGCCTCCTCCTTTGTTTCCCCTTTCTATCCCTTTCCATCTCACTGTTCCTACCACCCCCAATATAACCAGTCCTTGGAAAGTTTTAAAGTTCGATTTTCGACATAACATCTTGTACATGTCATTGTTATAATGGGTCCAACTCTATTCCTTTATAAACGATTTGTTTTTTCCCTCCCCCTCCACAAATTATATCAACATAAAATACAGTGAAAACAAGAGTTATATCGTGGGGGAGGAACATACAAAGTAACAAAAATTCATCTTATAAATATGTTAGAAACAATCACATGAAAGAAAAAATATTTGAATACTTATCTTGGGATACATCTCAAATAACATCAACGAATCTTACCTTTTTTGCTTGTCTCAGGCATATACTATTTATTACCAATAAGGAAAACATGGGGCCTATGTGTAGGTGGACCTGGCTTACTTCACTTAATATAATTTTTTCCAAGACTTTCATTTTTCTATCAATGGGGAAATGTCATTCTTTCTGATGGATTCAAGGAGTTCCATTGTGTATACATAACACAATTTCTTGATCCATTCATCTACTGAGGGGCATCTGGATTGGTTCCAAGCTTAGCTATGGTAAATAATGTTGCCATAAACATAGTTGTGCTGGGAGCTTTAGTTTGGTCTTTTTGTGATCATTTGTGTAAATGCCCAAAAGTGGGAGTGCTGGGTCATTGGGGAGTTCTATGTGGAGTCTTTTGAGGAAACTCCATACCACTTTCCAAAGTGGTTGAACAAGTTTACACTACCACCAACAATGCAGTAGGGTTCCCCTATACTCATCTCCTCCTGCATCTGTTGTTATAAGAGTTCTTGATTATAGCCTTTGTAATTGGGGTGAAGTGGTATCTCAATGTTGTTTTGATTTGCATTTTTTTATGGCTAGTTGAGCATTTCTTCATGTGTCTATTGGCCATCTTTCTTTCTTCTTCAGAGAAGTTTCTCTTTAAGTCTTTAGCCCACTTATTTATTGGCCAGTTGTTTCTTTGAGGATTTGTTGTTGGGGGATTTAATTGTCTGGAGTTCCAGATATATTTTAGATATGAGACCCTTGTCCATTGTATGGCTAGTGAAGATATTCTCCCAATTTGAGGGCTTTTTATGGATCTTGCTAGCTATGTCCTTTGCCATGCAGAAGTTCTGAAATTTCATGCAATTCATTTGTCCAAACTTTCTATAATATTTTGTGTTTCTGGGTCTCTATTAAGAAAGTTTCGACCTGTGCCAAGGAGCTCTAGGGTTTCTCCAATTCCATCCTGTAATGTTTTCAGAGTGTCTGCTTTTACTCCGAGGTCTTTGATCCATTTGATGTTGATTTTGGTACAGGGTGATATATAGGTATCTAGATTTAGTTTTCTACAAGTAGTTAACCAATTTTGAGAGCACCATTTTCTGAAGAGGCTGTCTTTCTTCCATTCTATTTTTTTTTTAGCTCCCTTATCAAAGATTAGATGGATGTAGGTCTGTAGGTTCATTTCTGGGTTTTCAATTCTATTCCATTGGTCTCGAGACTGTTCTTGTGCCATTACCAAGCTTTTTTGATTACTATAGCTTTCTAGAAGAGTTTGAAATTTGGTATTGATTTTCCTCCAGCACTGTTCTTTCTGTTAAGGATCATTTTTGCTATACGGTGTCTTTTATTGTTCCATATGAATTTTTGGATTGCATTTTCTATTTCCTTGAAGAATGAGGTTGGAGTATTGATAGGTGTCACATTCAATTTATAGATAGCGTTGGGGAGGATTGCTATTTTCCCGATGTTGATCT
Organism: Dipodomys spectabilis; assembly: GCF_019054845.1. Classification (NCBI taxonomy): domain Eukaryota; kingdom Metazoa; phylum Chordata; class Mammalia; order Rodentia; family Heteromyidae; genus Dipodomys; species Dipodomys spectabilis. Next base: position 2,087,435 of record NW_024870689.1, read on the forward strand.
TTCCAATCTAGGAACATGGGAGTCTTTGCCACTTTCTAAGTCTGTTTTGATTTCCTTTTTCAGGTG